>NC_072826.1:12408750-13142500 GCF_027744805.1 Dunckerocampus dactyliophorus | reverse complement strand
TTCTCAGATGATTTGTACTCGCTCCCCACACAAAGTTGTAGAAAGTGTCTCAGTGTGTTGTATGAAGGGACACATTTTAGGGTCCTGATCAAAGCGACTTGATGTGATGTGATGCGACTTTGATGTTATTTTGGCTAAAGTTGGGTAATGGCAATTTTTCTTATTGCTAAGGTGATCTGGAATAAAACTGAAAAACACCAAATGATGTCATGTTTGGATTTAATCCTGTGCAGGATGAGAAAGAAGCGTTGTGCACGAGCATACAATACAGATCACAGAGCGTTTCTCTACTTAAAAACAGAATTCCCTATAGGACGATCAAATAATTTGGGAATTTAATTTCTAGCATGCGATTACACATGACGCTCATATATGGCTAAACAGAACACTATAATCTCAAGTGTTATGGACACTATTTTGCAATGTCCTCACATATAAGATTACCCAGTTAATTTTTACAGGGAATCGCAAAATTTCAATCACAAGTCGTCTTTCAAAATAAACCGTGAACGGGTTAGCACCTCTAAGTCCACACTCTAAACTGCTAGAAGGCCTTATATAAGTACTGTAAGTTTTTACAAGATTGTAAAGTTTCCTTAGCATGATCTCATGCTATGTGTTTTACTCAGTGACTGAGGGATTATCTTAATGTACACTCCTTTGTTACATGTTGTACCTTTAAATATGGATGGCTATGGATGTATGGCACTGATGAATGACTCTTTTGCATGTTTAATTCCCCAACAGTACAACGAATGACCTACTTTCTATCTAAAAATACGCTGATTATGTGATATGAGTCTAAGTGTATTCTGGGCCTGTGGAGTCTGGTTGCCATGCTCAGGGTGGACTTTGGGGACAGCTGAATCCCCTCACACTGAGCAATGTGGAGGTGTTACTAACATGGCTCTCCCCACGTCGCCATCATCGCTCCGTGACTCGTTCATTGGTCTGATTAGCGGCTGCATGGCCGCTTGTTGGGAGTCACAGATGGCAAGATTCCCACTGAGTTCACTTCTGGTTGCTTCCTCTTTGGAGGAGGGCCATACGCTATCATGCCTTCACGATATGACGCCTCCCTGGTGCGCTGACGTCCCCGCCCCCCGTGTCTGTCTGTTCCCCCCTTACCAACCAGGTGCAGCAGCTCATGAAGGCGGCGAGAACCGGCACCAAGGATGGGCTTGAAAAGACCAGAATAGCCGTCATGCGTAAAGTTTCCTTCCTTCACCGGAAAGACACTATCGGTAATGTAGTGACTTGCCGTCTAGAAGCTTTTTTTTTCTTTTTAATATCTTTTTACATTTTTCTTGACCTGTGTGCGTCAACATTAATGTTTCCCTGCCAGATAGAGCTGAGAGTGACAGTGTTTCTTGATCCAAATCTAATTCCATTTGATATTATACAGTATAGCAACAAGTTATCTCAAGGAACTTTTCATGTGGAGCAGGTTTAGGACTTCTAAAAAGTGCATTATTGGTAAGCAACCATAATGTATTCCAACAGGCATGTTGTATTTGTCATCATGCTTCCCAATGCGTTCTTTTTTTCCTTTTTTCCTTTTTTACTCCATGTGGAGATCTCACACACTGTTAAAAACACATATTCCAAGTAGAGTGGAGCATCCAAGGTCAAACACAGTCTGTTCTGTGGTGCTGGTTCCCGTAGGAAATACTGTCAAGTGAATTCATTCATTTCTGGCTCAAACAGGCGCTATTATAATAAAGCATTACATGTACAGGCAATCTTTAAAGTAGAGCTGCAACAATTAATTGATGAATAATGTGATTAATTGACTATCCAATTAATTGTCAAATATTTTTGTATTTGATTTATCATGTTTCTATTTAAATCTTTGTGTTTTTAGGCAAAACAAGATATTGAATGCAGCAATCATCATTTTTCAACATCAGAAAAGACTGTGTTGTGACTACACAGAAGCATGAACCAACGAGCCGCATATGGCTCCGGAGCCGCGGCTTGCAGACCCCGGGTCTAGGTCAAAACCGATTACTCGTTTAATCGAAACAACAAGCTCCAGATTAGTCGACAAAGAAAATAATAGTTAGTTGCAGCTAGGCCTGTCATGATAATTGATAAATCGGTTAATCGAATGATAAAACGAAGTCGATAAATTTTGCCGCCTCGATAAATTGACATATGCATGTACTGTATGCCTGTTTGTTTTTATCATCTCTCTGTACCACACAGGCTGGATGACAAGAGGGTTCACTCTGTATGTGTCTGCGCGCATTGGTTCTACAGTGGAATGAACGGAGAGAGTGAACCCTCCTGTCAGGCTCTTCCCCCAGTATGTGGAGGCGGGGCTACTAGTTAGTGGATACGCAGAGTGCTAGTAGTTAGCCATTTAGCAAGCAAACGCTAATATGAGTGAAGGCATAAAGGCCTTGGTTTCTAAGCTGAATGCCACAGCCCCGGTGTGGAGGTGCAGCGGAGCCTTCGTCCCAACAGTCAACGCTTACTGAGGCGTTTGATGGCCAAAAGGAAATATAAAGCGAAACAGAGCAAAATGGTGCGCGCTCACAGACTGTGTCACTCGCTACATTGCAAAAGAAATGCAACCTTTCAATATGGTTGAAAAGCCAACATTTTAGGAACTGTTAGAAATGTTTGACAGACAGTAGGAACAGCAAATGTACTGAGCAGCCAGATGCTTTCCAACATCACAATAAGTTCCATTTGCACTTCTGCTTTCCTACATCACAATAAGTTCCATTTGCACTTCTACGGTGGTCATCACACTTTTCCTCTGCCATTATGCCTACCATCCCCAAAGCACACAAGTGACACTCATAGAGTCAATCCTTTACATGCCAAATGAGATGTCACTTAAGTTTTGTTGACTTTTGAGGCGTATTTCCTGATAAAAAATAGGTTGTTGGCTCCACTGTAATACTGTAACCTGTGTTCTGCTCCTGTACTGGATTTTATTAGATTGTGAAAGTGTGGAATGCGAAAGGCTTTACATTTTAGAGGTGTAAACTTATTATGCATGCTGTGAGATCTGATGCAAATCCTTTTGCGTCTGTGGGAATAGAAGAGGAGGACGACGCAGGGTACCTGGATGTGGCCATGTCAGATGTGAAGCATCCCCCACCGCAGCTGAGCGCCATGCCGGAGGGGCTGACCAGCCACCAGGTTGAGACTTTTATTGGAGCAGACACCAGCCAAAGCCTGCGACAGAGAAATGATTTATCGTACAATCTGTGAGCTGTGTCCTGCACCGTGGCGCTATCATGTCCTCTTAGAGCGTCACTGGGTGTATTGTCTTTGCAGGTTGTCAGGCGCCACATCCTTGGCTCCATCATCCAGAGCGAGCACAGCTATCTGGAGTCTCTCCGGAGGATCCTGCAGGTGAGTTTGGTTTCCACTAGGAATTTTTTGAAGCTGTGGTGGTGGGCTGCATGGGAGGGCAGACTGCTGCCGCTGTGTCGTGCTGCTGCTACGTCTACAATTTTTTTATTTTTATTTTCTTACTATTTGAGACAAACCAAAATGTAATTTGATGCCTGTTTTAGAGTAGTACGAATACATGGGTAATGTTCAATAATATACTGTATATTTTTAGTTCAAAATAACACAACAAAATAAACAATTCAAATATTTTTGTAATAGAAATCTGTCCTGTATAAACAGTTGCAGCACTATTAAAGCTGCTTTGACGAAAAGAAAGGACAGGTGAGCTATTTGTGTTTTACGTGACTGCCAACATTTAAATTGTACTTTCTAAATGTTTTTTTTTTTTTTACAGACCAGCAATGGCTAGTTTTTCATAACAGGCAGTTTCAACTGCTCACATTAGAACTGTTTAGAAAGTATGAGTAGACCAAATGCACTTTATTTACAAAGCACATCCCCACTCTGTGTGCTCATTTGTCATTAAATACAGGCATCATGTTTGAATAGAACACTTATAAAAACACCAAGAGGTAAAGCAAATATTATTTGCTGAGCTACTGCTAGCATACGAGCCACCTGTTGGAGACCCCTATAATAGCATCACTGTCTTAAAGCTGGACACACTACGTGTTTATGCTGAACAACTTAGACACGCAACTAGTGTTTTTTAAGACAAACCATAAGTATTAGAATGGTAACAAGAGAGCAAAAGTGACACTTTAAAAAAGTAAGTTAGCTCGCCGGTGGGACAAAAACGAGCTAGCTAGTTGCTGCCGGGGGGGCAGTGAGAGCCAGGCAAAATGTGTAAACAAAAATGCCAGAAAGTGGAATGAGATTGAAACGTGGACGATCAATCACGCAGGCATACATAGGCTTAGCATGTGACAAGCTGTCATCAATTGAATACACATTTTACGTACTATTTTTCATTGATGTGTTGCGCACTTTTGTCTGGTCACACATGTGCAACAGGTCAGACAGACAATTCCAGCTCATGCTTATCAAAAGAAAGTGCAGTGAAACATTTTTATGATATTTTAAATTGTTTTCCAACTTAATGTGGTCAGTATGTGTGTAAATAATAAGATACATATGTATCTACATAGCATATAGTACGGTACTTAAAATTGTTTTCAAGTTAAACAAAAAAAAAAAAAAATAATACATGTAGTGGAAACCCTGGGTGAGAAGTCCTGCAATGAATGGAACAACATTCATGGACATGATGAAGTTCTGGAAACTACAGATAAGAATATCAATATGTATGCACAGTAACATATACAGTATACCTGCAAGCAGTTAATATAACAACTAAATGTCCTGATTCTCCACAAAAACATTGTCCAAATGTGCTCTTATTTAAAATTTATCAATAGTCTGTTATTTTGCTGTTTTTTGAAAAGGTAGCCAGTGACAGATTTCTGACTGAATGCTCATGCGGGAGACAAACAACACAACTAGATGGGACAATTTGGGTTGTGCATCTCAGTGGATAAATGTCTTGTCACATTGTCCAGCCGTGTGGTAAATGCGGCAAGTCCACAGGGCCGATTAAACATTGACGACTTTGACGTTCTTCATTGCCAGTGAATCGCTCACACACCGGGTTGCATTGTAATGGATTTTTAGGGAAGAAAATTATACATTATGTCCAGTGGACATACAAACACAAGTGGCTGACAGGCTTGCTCATGGAGGTCTGCATTTATTTTTACTGCATGCTCACCTTCAGAATGTAGTCGGCAGCACAAGAGAGTTGGGGGGCTGTCCACATGGAAACGTTTTCAGGTCAGAACGGCAAAGTATTTGATCATTTCAGCCTTTTATCCACACGGAAACTGAGTTCTGGGTGACCTGAAACTAGTCAGTATCTGGTGTGACCACCATTTGCCTCCAATGTCCTATACACGGATCCAGAGATTCTGTGCATTCAAAATGCCATCAATAAAATGCACCTGTGTTGCAGATGGAGTGTTTTATTGATGGCATTTTGAATACACAGATACCGTGATGAGATTGTGAGGCCCCTTGTTGTGCCATTCATCCACGTCCATCACCTCATGTTGCAGTATGATAATACATGCCCCCACGTTGCAAGGGTCTGTAAACAATTCCTGGAAGCTGAAAGCATCCCAGTTCTTGCATGACCATCATACACACCAGGCTCAACAGACAAAAACTACACATGTAGATGCAGAGCCTTCTTCCAGACTGCCAGCACTCATTGAGATGTTCGGTCGACAAAGTAAATGCAAACGGCACAGCGCAAAATGGTGTGCGCTCACAGAAAGTGTACATTGCTACATCACAAAAGAAATGTTGCTCTTTAATGCTGTTGAAAAGGCAGTACTTCATTTGATAGACAGTACCAGTTGCCTGTGACAAAACAGTACAGTCCAGTACATGTCACAAGCACCAATTCCATAGCTGAGACGAGATCATAAGGCCCCCAAATTGGACTCCCTCGACGCCTAGAAACTATCCATGAAAATTATGAACATAATTGGTGACAAAGGGCAGCCTTGGCGGAGGCCAACGTTCACTGGAAACACACTCGGCTGACTGCTGGCAATGCAAACCAGGCTCCTGCTTCGGTTGTACAAGGACTGAATGGCACGTAGTAGTGTGCCGCCAATCCTATGCTCCCGGAGCACCCCACCAAAGGACACCGCGAGGGACACGGTCGAATGTCTTTACACCGATTGTGCAAACACCCGTATACCCTCAAGTATCCTTGCAAGGGTGTAGAGCTGGTCCAGTGTTCCGCAACCAGGACAAAACCACATTGCATCTCCTGTAGCTGAGGCTCGACAAACAGTCGTACCCTTCTCTCCAGCACCCTGGAATAGACTTTTCCAAGGGGGCTGAGGAGTGTGATCCCCCTATAGTTGGAACACATCCTCCGGTCACCCTTTTTCAAAAGACAGTCCCTCCAGGCCCTTGAGGAACTCAGGGCGAAATTCGTCCACCTCCTGGGGCTGCTACTACTACTACTACTACTACTACTACATTACTACTATGAGAGAGCAGGAAATAATCAGACAACGGAATTCAGTCATCAGTATTTGTTTTTCAGATAATCTATGTTTAATTTCTTACAATACTCATACTCACTCTGTAGGAATACCACAGACCGTTGCTGGAGGCCGATCCTCGCATCCTGAGTTCGCGGAAGATCCGGCTCATTTTCTACAGAATCCGGGAGATCACGCAGTGCCACTCCATGTTTCAGATTGCACTGGCGTCACGCGTGGCCGAATGGGATAGTTGTGAGAAAATTGGGGACCTGTTCGTCGCCTCGGTGAGTGTAAATTTAACGGTCATACTTGTCTTTGGACATGTCTTTTGTCATATGTAACATTTATTTTGTAGCGATATAGTCAAAGCTTGAGCTGAGTCTCGATCATGCTGTCATTATAAGATAAAAGTGTGAGGATTATTTGCAGTTCTTTTTAACTGCTGGAGAGCTGCAGGTGCCTCTCTTGACAGTGTTAATCAAAACTGACCTTTGCCTCCATCAATAAGGCTTGTTTGTTAGTTAACAGGACGACACTAAAGCTACTTGACTGATTCCTTCAAAACCCTCAGAGCGTGACAAAATGTCAGTTGATTTTTACCTAGCTGTCTCAGAAAGGAAACAATGGCACTGCGAGTCCCTTTTAAGTGTGTCATTGTTCATTTGTTTCATGTATTTCTTCAAGCTAACACTGGTTTTGTATTATTAAACTTTACACTCCTCTGCCCCAGTTCATAGTTTGAGTAAACTGGAAAGGGTGGATGAGTCATAAAGCTGCAGCTTAGGGCAGAGGTCCCAAACCACTGGGCCGCGGGAAGCGGTCAGGCGCAATGATAATTAAAAAAAAAAAAAAAAAAACACTTTAAAAATATACATTTGTAAACAACTACAGAGAATTTTATGTAAATGCGTATCAATATTGGAAATATGGGCCTTTTTTTAATAAATAATACAAATCCCATAGTTTTTGCATGTATATGTTGTTTTTTGTGAGCAGCGACCCGTCCCACTTTGTTCGACGGCCCTTGAACGAACCATTGTGCGTGTGCTAACTTTCTCCAACGCTATTATGCTGTATTTTTACTGTTTTTCTTTCATGTGGAAATCCATAAAGGTAAGTTTTGATGATGTTATTGAGTGCTTTGTTGGTGTACAACCTCAGGTTAATTCATGCTGGCACACTGCCTGTTTTCACACACATCACAGCGACGTTATAATCAATCAAACTCGAGGCTCGTACTGGTGGATGGTGGGTCTGCATTCATTTTCTGCTTTTAATTTGATACAATACATAATAAATAAGATAAATTAGATCGCTATAACGTATGAAGCCACCCCGGTCCGCCGGACATTTGTGGGGAACACAAGCCGGTTCGTGGGTCAAAAAAGGTTGGGGACCGCTGGCTTATCAGACATGTTTGTGTGTATGTGTGTGCAGATTTTGGCCTTAAAATGATCGTGTTCATCAGGACTTTTCAGCGTGGAGCTCTGCTGCACGCTTACCCATTAGACCCACTTATTATTTGTCCATCAGCAGGGTGGGTTTGACCCTGTAATTCTCTGCTGGGCATCACAGTGCCGCTTTATTGCTATCTTTAGACCGAGCGCCAAATGAGGCCTCGGTGGAAAAAGAAAATGCTGGATGGAATTGATCCTTTAAAAAAAAAAAAAAAAAGTGCATCCTGGAAGAAAATGCCAGAAAAGCTGGATCAGTCGTACATTTTGCTCAACACACCCACCGTTCACACACTCAAGGCTGCCTGGAGTAGATTGAACTTTTGACTGAACTCTTGAACTGGAGAATGTTGTCATGTAAAGCAGGGGTTCTCAACTGGTCTCATCCTGGGACCTACATTTTCCAATGGTCATTTAGTCGCGACCCACCTTTATTGAAGTCATTTTTATTTTTAGTTATTGTAATTATTTTTTACACTTGTATTTAGGTAATTTTTATTTTTATGTATTTTTTTATTATGTTTTACACTTTCATTTATTTATTTATTGTGGGTCCTGTCCAGCCATCCGGGCAAATAGTATTGTTGATCTAGACGCCCTTACCTTTGATGTTTATTGTTATGGAAATTTGGAGCGACCAGAGCGGAGAAGGAGAGGATAGAGAAGATAAGAAAAGAAGACAGAGAGAGACAACAACAACAGCAACAACAATAACAGAGCAACAGAAACAAACAACAGGACTACATCAACAAATGTCTATGACAGCCATAAAGACAAAATAATATCAACAGTCACAGCGATAATACTGTATTGAGACAGTTATACTTATGAGTGATAACAGTAGTAATGAAAATATTAACCATAACAATGATAAGATTGACTGTTAAATAACTGTTAGAAATTGTATTGTTGACATGGCCACCACTGTAATAAAAACAAGAACATGACAATACCATGAATAAATGAGTGAGTTATGTGGGGAAGTATGTATGTACTGTGAGTGTGTATAGGTATGCGTGTACATGTATCTCTGTAGGTGTGTCTGTGCATATACAGTCATGGATAAAATGATTAGACCACCCTTGTTTCTTCAGTTTATTGATCCATTCTAATGCCTGGTACAACTAAAGGAACATTTGTTTGGACAAATATAATGATGATAACAAATATAGCTCAGGAGAGTTTAATTTAAGAGCTGATATCTAGCAACTTCCATGGCTTTCTTGATAATACATGAATGAATAGCTATAGCATTGTACTGCCAAAAAATGTAACTCTTATGAGCTATTTTTGTTGTCATTGTTATATTTGTCCAAACAAAGGTACCTTTAGTTGTATCAAGCATTAAAATGGACAAGAAACTGAAGAAACAAGGGTGGTCTAATCATTTTTTCCATGAGTGTATGTATGTGCATTTGCGTACGTGTAATTGTCACTGGAAATGTATGAAAGGTATGTATGAAACCCTAAGTGTCTACTGTGCGGTTTAAATTGAGTCTGGAAGTCATGCCAGGGACAGAGGAGCTGTCACGAGGCAGCCCCATGCCCCCACCATGCCCGGCCGTGGACCACCCTCCTATATGTATATGTACTGGTGTAGTGCAACAGGAAGGATGAGGACCCTCACATGGCCACGCCCCAACCCCACCCACCGAGGGGGAAGGAACCAAGGACACACGACCTAGAGGCCACCCAGCAATGCACCAAACCACGGGCCTCAGGCCGCACCCAGTCTGCCAGGGCACCCAGTCCAGCTCGCCCAACCCCCCAGCAAAGGTCCCCCCCAGCACCCCACAACGCAACCCCCAAACGGCCACACGTCATGGGCCCAGCCACGTGCCCTGAGGCATCCTCGACCTCTACCAAAACAGCAGGAACCGTGCCCCACGCGACACACACACCACCACAGCAGCTGTAGGAGCTGCACCACAGCGACTCCAACAGAACTGGGCCCCGCACAGAATGGAACACTACCGCGCCCACGAAGCATGCATGCCCAAAGCGCCAAGGAGGGACCGAGAAGCAAGCAACACACGACAGGGCCCACGAGGAGAGATACCCCGCCTGATAGAAGGGCATGTGCCCCCGCCAACCCCTGTCCTACCACTGCACTGACCAGTTAGAGGAATTTATTAAGGAATTTTGTCAAGAAAATGTGGAAGAATGTAACTGCATATAAATGATGCATAATTTAAGCGTGAAAACTGCACTAAATGAGACCACACAATGACATACTGTATTTCACTTATAACTGTACAATGAATATATACCATAAAGGAAGATGAATATTACTAAATTTTACGTTTAAAAAAAAGAAAGAAAAATGTCCGACATCTCAAACATTGGTTGTAAATTACTATTTTAATTTCATTTTTGACTTGCTGTCTGCGACCCATCCAGAATGGATCTGACACCCACTTTTGGTTCCCGATCCACCAGTTGAGAAACACTGATGTAAAGAAACCAGTTTTTGAAAGTATGAAACTTTAATGTTCATCTCAACAGTCATCTCCCCATCAGATATGTATATATTTATGCAGTGAATGAGATGCTCCTTGGTGTGTCTGCAGTTCTCCAAGTCCATGGTGCTGGATGTGTACAGTGACTATGTGAACAACTTCACCAATGCCATGGCTCTCATTAAAAAGGCCTGCCTATCCAAACCGGCCTTTCTGGAATTCCTAAAGGTGAGCTTCTGTTTTTAAGACACTTTCACAACTAAAGACTCCCCTGTTGGGTGTTATGTTGTTTGTCTTCCTTTGTAGCGTTGATTGTAACTTCTCCCCTAAGCTTAAGGCTTTAATAATGCATACTTCTTAGCTTTCTAAGGAGACAAACTTATACTTTCCAAAACTTAGATTTTATGTGCCTTATAGATGTCCTGCTGCTGTAAAAATGTGTCCTTATTAGTTGTAGGCACCTTTTATAGTTTGGAAATATATGCCCTATTTCCTCAAATAGTGGCTGGGGGTGTTTATTTACTCAACTGCAGTCAGGCTTTTATTTGGGATTGTATTACTACTGTATATTGTTACATTACAAATTTAACACTTAATCTCAAGCAGAGGTTATTTCGATGTGAAGTAGGTATGATGGGGAAGGGAAACAAGAGACATTGCAAGGGCAGCAATAGCTTAAATTATGGTGATTTTTAATAAAAAAAAAAAAATTGCATTTTCAGTTGTGCACGAACATACACATGCGCAACCAAGCCAAATATATTGCTATCGCTCCTCTACAGTTCCATTTGGGGTACACATACACAGTGTGTGGGTGTGTAGGCTGGGCTGACGATCACCAACACAAACAAGCGCACACATGAATGCGCATTTGTGTGTAGCCAATTGTTACATTTCACAAATGTTCATAGTCCATCTATCTTCTATGCCGCTTATCCTCACTAGGGTCGTGGACATACCTATCGACATTTTAGAGTTGGCAATTAACCTAACATGCATGTTTTTGGAATGTGGGAGGAAAACCCACGCACAAGGAGAACATGCAAACTCCACAAAGAGATGCCCAACGGAGATTCAAACCCAGATCTTTACAATCTCTTAACTGTGTGGCCAAGATGCTAACCACTAGGCCACCGTGTGGCAATTTTCATAGTAGAAAGTCAAATCAAAATAAGCTCCTACAAAACTGTCCCACAAATACAGATGTGTGATTTAATTAATTCATGTGATAGAGAGAAATTCTAAATGCGCAAATCATGTAAAGACAGAAATGACATGCTGTTGTGTTAATAAGGTAAATAAGATGCCTATTTACAGTACATTGTTTCATAAAAGAAGAAGGTATGGACCTGTTCTGTATGAAACATATCCTGAAGTTGCGATCTGGCGCTACAGTAAACAGAAAATAATAATGGTTTAACGCTTTCACATACCATCAGTAAGTACTGCATCTTCCTTAAATGTTGAATACAGGAGAAACATTCCTGAAAGTGGCGTGGTTAAGAAAATTTATATTGCAAACAAAACCTCGAGAGATGTGATGGCCACGCCTGTGCTTGACAATAAAGCTTCCATCAGCTTCTCTGCTTTTGTTTAGCTAGGATGCTGCAAACCATTCCTGATTCAACACCTTCCAGCGAGTAAGAGTTGGGAAGAGAAGCCTCTGGATTAAAAAAACACAAAAAAAAACAGGAACTTTGAGGAAATAAACACTCCACTCCATTTGACATTGCTTCCAAACACTATGGGGTGTAAATGTTGATATTTTCTTTTTGCAGAGCTTTACACATTGAAGTTTGCAGCATCTCGTCTGTGCCGCTTAGATCTAATCATGACTCCTGCAGCTGTCCTCTATTTTGTTTATAAATATAAATAGAAAACCTCACCAACTGATTTTGAAGGCATAAACCCGTGGCAAGCACAAATACTTTTTTAGAGCACATTTCCCAGACAGAAGGTCGCCACCCAGGATAAAACTACTTTTCTTGCCAAGAGCTAACTACAAGACACCCCATTTTTCTCCTCCATTGACATATTCTCTTGATGACTGACTGATGTGTTCAAGGCGGTGTTGTGTTTTTACATTGGTCTCAATTCTGAGACCTGACCAATTTGGACTTATTGACTTCTAGGACTTGATGCGACTTGCCAGGACCCCTCATTAGCCTCCATGCTTGTCATCGTCAGGTGTTAATGGTCGTGGAAGTACATTAGCACCTTGTAATTTCCATTGGGCATCTTCCGCTCATGTTGGCACAGTGGCTCTTCCGCCTGCGTCCTCTTGTCGCTCGCCCACCCTGAAGGGAAAGCACGGCAAATAACAAATCATAAATGTCCCTGCAGGACGTCTAGACTCCTGTTTTCTGGCTGGAGATGTGACTCTGTTTGATGCCTCTTATGGATGGATACTGGAGGCAAAATTACTGCAGGTGGCAGCTTTTGTATCACCAGAGAAAATCAGGTCTTGTCCTTAGTGTGCAGTCAGGTGAAGTATGTTTTTGTCTGAGGCAGTCACAGGGCTTTATTTGCCATTTTTGTTAATCCAGTTAGTTTGAGTATCACTGGCTTGCTTAAAAATGTAACATTGTCCAGTTCCCAAAGCTGGAGTAGTACTGAGTACCATGCAATTGTTTCATTGTATTAAAGTGGAAACTCTAAAGTGGAACGGCCCAAAACATTTGGAGTTCAGACAAATTTGTTTTGAAATTAGAACAACTTTGTGTGATGCAACAGAGAGTGGAGTAGTGGAGTGTGCAATAGTTGTACAAGGTATACTATTACTTCATCTGTAATTTCAGCTGTAGAAAGCGCATTTAAGAAAAACGTGAGCACAGGCTACTTTATCTTGAAGTTTGAAAGAGGATGTGCTCTTTCCTTTTTATTTTTCTCTCATATATAATAACTCTAAAGGATCTGTACAGTGCCTGCTATGTACTGTATGTTCTCAAGGAACTCGTTGCACTGCACTCACCTGCAATAGATGAAAGAAAAACTTTTCTAACGTTCATATCACACCTCCACTTCCTCACCTTCCTCACCCACTCACACATCTATGTACAGTATGATCTGAAGAGATAATATTTTCTGCCAGCGACTCTATGGGCCCTTTGTGTCGAAAAATGTTCCACTCTATTCTTTCCTCCACCAGAAGAAGCAGGCGTCCAGCGTGGACCGCATCACTCTCTACGGCCTGATGGTGAAGCCCATTCAGCGATTTCCTCAGTTCATACTGCTCCTCCAGGTATGGAAATGCTGATGTGTGTCTTGAAGCCATCACTCCTACAGCATATATTGACTCAGTGTGTGCTTTTATGTTATGTTACATGTAATATGCCTGCCCATTTGCAAATTGAGGTACTGAAATACGTAACAGTGGCAATGTAATTAAGATACTGTGTAACCAGTTGAGGAATGTCACTCAGTTATGTTCCAGACCTCCCCCAGAGCCCAACATTTGTATTTTGGATCAACACCAAATGATACACCTTCATAGACACCCACCTTCTGCATTTGCATGACTTTTGTCATTAACATTTTGCATCAATATTAAATGAATGACAGTGAAAATAAATCCAGGATCCACTATCTTGATCTTAGGTATCATTGATGATACTCTTGCAAAAGGTAATACCAATTGCTTCCTTTAGGACATGCTCAAAAACACACCTAAGGGCCACGTGGACCGCCTACCTCTGCAGCTCGCCCTTACCGAGCTGGAGACATTGGCTGAGAAGCTCAACGAGCAGAAGCGAGTTGCCGACCAGATTGCAGAGACGCAGCAGCTTGCCCGCAGCGTCAGCGATCGCCTGCTCAGTAAGGTGACGACACAACAACGCCGTCCCCGTCCTATACTGCCCAGTCAAATTACCTGTGAGAGTACCGTGGACCTTCAGAATAAAAACAATACCTTTTGAAGTCACATTTAGGAATCCTAACCACCACCACATGTTTCCACATTCCACATTCAAAGCACTCCAGCTTTGCCACATGCGTTGTCACTTGTCAACTGAATTTCAGGTAAGCCAGGGGTGTTCAGGAAATTACAATTAAATCGCATTTGTTCAAATAATCTAATCTGGGTCCGAAACCGACTGCAGCTTGAGGGTCTCCTGAGAACTCCTGAGGTAGACAGTTTTGTCTACCTCAATATTGTGTTTACATTTTATAGTGGATAACTTCTTTTTATACCTTTTACAGACAGTTAAGAAATATTACTTATAACATTGCCTGTCCAGGGCTGCTCGATGGATGAGTGGTTATCATGTCGGGCTCATAGTCAGAAGATTGAGGGTTCCAATCTGTTGTGTGTTGTGTTCTCTACATGCTGGGTGCGGGGGGCGCAGTGAACTGTCGGGGGACGTGAGAGGCAGGGGGTACTTTCAATGTTAGTGCAGACCTGCCAACGTGTACAAATTTATTGTACACTTGTATTTGTCGTACACTTTAAGGTTTTTCTTTACATTTTGCTTCTCCCAGATGCTGCTGCTGCCTATTAATATACCAAAAAGGCAATGGTGGAAACGTCTCTCCATTAACGTCCTGCAGCTGCAAATCTGAACCAGTGCTTCACTGTATGAAAAGAATTAGACGCTAAATGACACATTTAATTGGAAACTGTAGAGAGCTTTCTCCTTTTCTCCTTCTGTATTTTTCTCCTTGCTTATTCTTTCCATTTACACTCCTCATCTCCTTCTATAGTGTGGTTGCAACACTCATGCAAATCCCTCCCTCCCGCCATCCTTCCTCCTCCCTGTCAGCGGATGCTTCTTCAGGACTCCGAGATGAGCTGATTCGGCCAATCCTCCTTTATTCCTCACACACTTGAAATTGCTGCAGTGACACTGCAGAAAGGGAGACTGCCTCTTCTATTGCCCCTATAACTGCCCAATGAAATATTCATTCTTCGCCTCAAACTGTCTACGTTGGCCGGATAGGACAGATAACAGCGTCTCACACACACACACAGACACACACTTGCTGCAAAGCCCATTGTACTCTGATACTGAAGACTTTAAGGATACAGTCTTACAGCAGCCATCTTCTTGAAGGAAGCCATTAAACCACCTATCACTCCTTTTATGGGCTCCGGCCCGAAGCGAGACGCTGTCTTGCTGCGGTAGACAGGATGTCCTATTCGGTGAAGATGCATCACCGCACTGCGTGTGGCTGAACCAACGTTTAGAGGCAGACACACAAACATCAGATTATCAAGAGCTGAAATCCATATTTGAATTTCTTGGTGCTGCTGGCAGCATTGTCAGATGAGCTTCAGATTGGCGCCTATTGCATAAAAGTGGACGTATTGATTTAGACACTCATAAAAGAACCTGGATAAAGAGATAAAAAGGCTTCCTCTTGTCTTTTATTGGGTGCTTAAACTTGTGCGTGTGGAAGAGGTGCTTTTAACAAACCCTCCATACATCTGTATCCTTTATGCTCAATTTTGAAATCATCACAATCCATCCATCTATCTACAGTATTGTCACAAATTTGTTAGATAATAAACTAGAATGTATCCACCACCGGCTAGCATACATTACCGATAGTGGATGGTTTCAGAGAACAGTACAAAAAATAGTCTATATTCGTCACAATTACGAAGTAAACTGAATGAGATTTGTCTTTCGGCCCTAAAAGCGGGAGTGGCATTAATGGCAGACACTCACTCCCGGGCCATGCACACAAGCCCGTAGTGTGTGGGCATATACAAATACACACAGTCTCAAAGACAAACAATCAACAATTAGCAGTCATGGCTGAGCAGGACGAGGGCAGGATGTAGTACATTTAAACGCTAGCGCCATTGCACAAAAGCAAAAAAGAAATTGTGGGGCGTTGTAGTTATTTGACTACTTCCTGGTTCATGGAGGATGATTAACACATTGGCAGTGCCGTTATGATTTTGGGTGGCAGATGTTTCCTTTGATGCCATAGTGACTCACAGTGAAAATAAATGCCTGGATATTGGCCTTTATCCAGATTCTCACCAATCGAATGCCTTACACCACCTCCTAACAGAGCAGGGTTATCCAAACTTTTTCCACAGAGGGCCGCATACAGAAAAATTAAAAAGGATGCAGGGGGGCCACTTTGATATTTTTTTATCTATATTTTTTAATTAATGAAAAGGCTAAAAAAAAAAAAAACGCATTTAAAAATATTTAAATCCAAATCTTAGTGTTATTAATTATCAGCATGAACATTTCAGCATTTTTCTTTACATTGTGCCTTTTTGGTCTATTTGTCCTATTGTTGCTGTCTTATGTAGTGTTAATTAAAAAATTTTGAATTTTATTTTATTTCTACCACCTGCCGCGGGCCAATAATAACGAGCCACGGGACGCAAATGGGCCGTGGGCTGCACTTTGGACACCTTTTTGTTATACAGTTTCCTTGCAATCAGTTTGACTTCTTTTTTTGCGTAACCCTGCGAATTCTCCATCTATGTATGTGTCCTACTATTTCCAACTTTTGCACAGCACTGTATCTATTTGCGCCGAGAAGAAACACAAGTTCGTCTTGACTCTCTCCCACTCGCACCACAACAGCGGTATCTGTTTGAAAATGACCTTCAACTGTGCCAATGTGTTGCAAATCCCTCATGAGCCACATCGTTCCGTGGGCCTGACCTTTGTGTCCTCCAGGCAGAGAACATGTGTGGAGGCCAAGCCCTTTTGTTGTGCCATCCGTCCAGCGCTGATCCAACTGATCTAAGTGTCCCTTGCAGCAACTGAACCTGGAGCAGGGGTCACTGGTCCAATGCGAGACGCTTATCGAGACTGTGTACGGCGAGCGAGGACAAGTCCTCAAATCCAAGGAACGCAAGGTCTTCCTCTTTGATGACGTCTTAATCTGTGCCAACATAAATGTCAAGTAAGTTTCGCCGGGAAATGCAATATCCCCTTGCATGTGGCGATGTGATGCTCATGCAATGGCCCCTCATGGAGGTGTGCACAAGGGAGACTCGTGACAAATTGCAATTAGGTTACATGATGCTCTAATGTGATGCTCCGAAGATTTTTCTGGAGTAGCGCAGCGAATGTCTTCGAGGGTTTTCAGTGTTATCTGAGCGTGCAGGAGTTTTATCAGCTATAAACAAATGCTAGAATGCCTAATGACAGCTACGGAAGGCCTAGATTAGTTGCTTAGTGACACAGAACATCTTTTCGGTTCTCTTTCCAGTGAATTATCTTTGGCAGAACCATCAGTCTCATCTGCTAAAGCAGTGAGAGGGATTTTGTATATACTGTATTTTTTGCAAGCTCCTGTGAAAGATGCATCTTACAGCCCTCTTGTCAAAGTAATGATCACTCCATGTATCATTTCGCTCAAGAGTCCTAAAGTTGACTTTGCCTGCCCTCCAGTAGCTCGACAAAGTGATCACGATGTTGATTGTCTGTGTGATTGCACGAATACATGAATGGCAATGAGCCCCTCTTCGCAGCATGCGGTGCCGTTCTGGTTGGGATGATGTCTCATGTGCTACATCTTAATCCTATTTACACAAACATGTACTGTGTTAAGTTTTTAGAACTCTAAATGTCTTTGATATTTACCAAATATAAACATTTACCTTCTTAACTGATGACTAAATTGTTTTGGATATTTGCAAAATATACTATACGTTATCTTAATTGATAACTAACATGTCTTTGATTTTTACAAAAACACTTACATTTGGTCCATGAAAACTAAATTACGAACACGTATGTTAAAGAGTAAGTGAATGGTTGGATCCTAATCCCTGTCCCCCAAATTTATTATCATTTATTATTTATTATATTATCTCTCACCAGGGGGTCCCCAGATATCAGCAGCCTGGTCCCAGTCGGGCCTAAGTACACCATGAAGTGGAGCGCTCCCTTGCAGCAGGTGCAGGTAGTGGAAGTGGGTCAGGAGGCCTGCCAGAGCAAAGATGCCGTCTTCCAGCAGAGTGGTGCCAAGCGGCAAGGCATCACCCACGCCTCAGGTGAGGGGAAGCTCAGATAAATCGAGCCTCATGCGTTTCATCCACGTCCCACATGTGTCTTCTTTGAGTTAATCTCATCACTCGGACTGACTTTTAGTGTGACTCAGCAAGGCTAATCTGTTTCCGTCCTCAAGTGTCCCGCGGAGAGCTGGAGAAGCATCCGCTGTGCTTGTCACTCTGATTGAGGACGTGTTTGTGAGGAGGATAGCGATGACGGCCACTTGTTCCCTCGCCAGGCCGGGGCGCTTTATCTTGAAGAGAGATGCGGGGGTAGACAGCCCCCTGCTGTAGCATCGCCGTCGTCTCATTTCACTCTCTGATAGACCACAAACGCGTCCAGAGTGCAGTCATCAATCTGTGGAGATTGCGCCACCATTTTCTAGGCCCAATTAGGAAGCCAGTGGCGCTAGTTAGAGGTTGATTCGCTCATCCCACACCGCCCACTTGTAGAATTTCAGTCTATACGCAATTTGAGGTTCCAGATACATATGGAATAATGCAATGCTCAGTCACAATATATTTTTTTTAATAGTTTTTTTTATCCCTGTTGATCAACATAAGCAAAGTAAGAATTTTTCCACATACTGTTTGTATGTGCAAAAGTGTAGTCTAGTTTAGCACGCTAATGTTATTGTTGTGCTTTTCTACAAAATAAAATGATCAGTTAGTGCCTAAGACATGATTTTACAGAACACAGTATTTAGTACATGCATTACTTTACATCCTGCTACTATTACTCCCTTATTGGTGCATTTGTTGTCTGATGTGTTTCAGCAGGCGTTGGATGAGGATCAGACAAAGGTTTTTATTCAGGTGTTCCATTTGACATTGTCTTCAAATCCACCAGTGATGGTCAGGCTGGAATTGCAGACTTAGCGGGGAGAAAGCAGGTTTAGACCCCGTGGCTCTGTGGTTGTGTGCTAGCTGCCTGGCGGCTGCCTGTAGCCATCCATTTGCGAGCGTGAAAACCATATTCGTCCTCACAGGATTACGCTGGATTACAACTCAGCACATTCACCTCTCTTGCTGTAGCCAACAGGGGGTCTCCAGAGGATTCGGTGAACTTGTACAGAAGTCCAGGCAATCCTCTCGCATGGAGCCCTGTTATCTTCTTCACACCTATTGATTTCCTCACAGACGTCAGATGTCGCAGGCTTCCTGTGTCAGAGAGTCCATTAAAACCAAAGGTTTTAGAGCTTTCATTTATATTTATATTTATACATATATATATATATATATATATATATATATATATATATATATATATATATATATATATTTTTCATTTACATTTTTATGTCTTTCATTTAAAGAAAGAAGTCTTTTAAATGAACACTGCAAGACTATTTTACCTTTTTTTTTTAAACATATCCAAAACATATAAACATATCCCAACGCTTGACCTCCCTTTTCTCAACAAGGGTAGACGACAGGTCTCCAAGGGGGGAGCGTGCCTCACTGAACCCACCTTCTGCCGATGATCTTTTTCAACTTGATTACGTGGTAGCGGTGCGCAACACCTCTGCAGTCAAATCTACCTTCAGAATTTAATTAGGCACTTCTCGCAGTGCCTACGGCTGGAGAGATATGGTGCCGGGGGAGCTGGGACAGGTGCCGCCAGGGAAGGAGATGGTAACGCTCAGGTGCGAATCGATGCAGAGTTTTGCATCTAATAAGACACCTGCATTCCTTATAGCCCAGCAAAGGGCATCCTAGCCCTGAATAACAGTTTCTACATTAGAGCGCTGGAGCTCCACTAGTAATGATGATGATCGATCCATCCGTGTACCAGACCTTTTCTATTTGTAGCTCTGCGGTTTGGGATCAACACAAGCCCTTCTTTCTATACTTTGACCTGAAATGCCACACATTATTGTCTCCAAATCCCAATGTTCGCTAGCTGAAAGCCTGCATTAATATACATCATGCACCAGTAATTAGGATAAGACATGATGTTATTATGTTAGTACACATTTTGCAGTAAACAGGGCAAATAGTATAATGTTAAGAGTGGCTTCACTTTAGCTACTTCTAAAAAATTTGAAGACATTTTTTGTCACTCATTTCATAAAGTGAAACCCATATATCACAGATTTCAAACTCAAAGCTCAGGGGCCAGATTTGGACCACCACATTTTGTGGCCCAAAAAAATATTAGTTTTGTCAAAATTTGTCACTTTTGACCGAAAATTTGTACTGCATGCAATTAGAGCAGGGGTGCCCATTACTGTGATCACAAGCTACCGGTCGATTGCGAAGGAAGTGTGGGTCGATCGCATGACTGTCACTTTGTAGATGTCATATGACATCAGTCACCTGACATTAAGCTCCCCTCCTGATTTGCTGGTTTGCCCCGCGGCAAAGATGAAGTGGTGACGTCTCAAGCCCAATACAGAGATACAACTTGCATCTTTATTATTCTGAGTTAGATCTTTGGGCATCTTGATGGCTGTGGTTCTGAACAACAAAACAGTGAAACCAGTGTCGGTTGGGGCGTCCATCAACCTGAGAGAATAAATAATTGGATCTTGTACCATCCCCTCAGTTTAGAGCTGTCCTATCTAGTCTTTTAGCATCAACTAATTATGCCTGCTTTTATGAGAGGTGAAACGTCTTCTAATATCCAGTTGCACACACATTTCAGGCAAAGCTGCGGCCCTCTGAGGACAACCTTAACTGCGATGTGGCCCGCGGTGAAAAGGAGTTTGATGCCCCTGCCATATATTATATAGATTCATTACAGAGTCAAATATGTCAAGCCTTTATTTCTGTACACAATCATGGAGAAGACAGCTGACTTGACAGACGTCAAGAAGGGAGTCCTCGACAGACCCCGCAAGGAGGATAAGCCACAAAAGCTCATTGCTAAAGAAGGGAATTGTTTGTTATCCAAACATATTCATAGAAAGATGAGGAGAAGGAAAAGATGCACCAGCAAAAGAGATAATGGCAGCCTTGAAAGGATTGTCAAGCATGACATTCACCCAAAAATATAAACAAAAGTACATTTTATAGAGAAATATTATAGTTTCATATGAAGAAAACAGTGCGAAATAATTAGAGATCGACCGATATGTTTTTTTCAGGACCGATACCAATTATTAGTCATTAAGGAGGCCGATATTTGGAGCCGTTATTCATTTGCAGTAAAAGTGTAAAAATTGGCGTAAAAATGTTGAATACAAACACTTAACTTCGTTGAACTGCCTAAAGCATGTTTATTTAACTAAACAAATAGAAAATTAGCTCCAGAAGAGCAAGGAGTTCCTAGACTCAGAAGCATCTCCTCGAAGTTGAATGAAAACTTCGATAAATAGCTCCCTGAAATGTTTCCGTAGTACATAAAGTAACATTCATATATAACTTATCTTTGTTTTAGGTTCAAACACAACAAAAAGTACAGGGAGTTAACAAGCTCAGCAGCAACTATTGTAAGGTTACTGTAAATAAAAACTTACCGGTATATAATAGCTTCCTGAATTTTTTCAGCCTTCATCTTCTCTTCGCTTCCCTGCAACAAAGCAAGGCTGAATTGAATTTCTTCCTCTCTCTCACATTCACACACACACAGGCTTCTACAATCACGGACTGTTTCCACATTGATATTACCAACAGCATTGTTTCAAGTGATTCACAGACATATCGGGAGCTACTACGAGCTAGCAAAGCTGCCGCTTGTGTTTACTCCGCTCTTAACGTTACGTTATTGTAGCAGTTATGAGCTGTAGAGTTTTTCATGTGACTTTCACGCAAACACACACTATTCTCCACATTACATACATTCTCCCCATTGCTAATACATTGTCTCTTAAGCTTTAGAGTCAGACCGGCGAACTAATGTTATGGTACGCTAACCAGCCTCCACCTT
Source organism: Dunckerocampus dactyliophorus (assembly GCF_027744805.1). Lineage (NCBI taxonomy): Eukaryota > Metazoa > Chordata > Actinopteri > Syngnathiformes > Syngnathidae > Dunckerocampus > Dunckerocampus dactyliophorus. The sequence continues at coordinate 13,120,316 of NC_072826.1, read as the reverse complement.
GGCGTGCTTCCCTCCAATAAAACAAGTGAATTTTGTTTTTTACGCGCTCTCTCTCAATCAGACACATGCGTTTGCTATCCCGGACTGTTTGCCGTCTTTCAAGTAATTCACAGACCTGTCGGGAGGTACTACGAGCTAGCATAGCTGCCGCTAATGTTTACTCCGCTCTTACTTTATTCTGCTGCTCACTGTAACGTTAGTCGGAATTGTGAGATGGGATGTTGATTACAATTTCGAGAGAGTTTTCTGCGTTTACCTTGACGTGTGGGTTTGCTGTCAGGACCTTCTGCACACGAGAAAAATCCCCTCTCACACGGCGTGTGTGTGTGTAAGGACAGCTTCCGCTTCAGATTGGCTCTGCCACTAACGCGTGCTGTGGCTTGCTTAACTAATCAGATAGTGCCGTGGGTGGAGCAATGCTGGAGACAGAAGTCGCAACCGGCAGAAGAGAGGGAGAGCGAGAGAGCGAGAGAGAGATATGCGCGACTGCATCTGAGCCGAAATAACCCAGTTTTAAATGGATTTTTTATATCAGCCTGTAGGATTTAAATAAAGGCCGATACCAATATACGCCAAAATTCCAAATATCGGCCCCGATTATCGGCCTGGCCACTAGACCACTAGAAATAATTATACAAGACAAATTAAATGGATGAATGAACATTTAACATCATTTTTACCTTTATTAAAGACTCTTGTTGGCAAAAACAGCAAGGAACGGAGCGGGAGGAGGGGAGAGGAGGGGATCGACACCAAGAGCAACTTCTCAACATCTTCAATCATATATGATCTTTGTTTCGTTAACACCTTTACCCCTTTTGAAACATGAGCTTCCTTGATTTTTTTTGGGGGAACTTATTATTATGGAACTTATTGTTGATGTGGAAAATGGAGCGGTTTGTGTGAAACGTTCCCATTTGAGTTTCACAAATGAATGTTCCTTACGGGGTGGCTGAATAAACGAGCACATGTTTATTAATACCACTAAATTTAACATACCAAAGGATAAAATACAACAGTTTGTTATGTGCAATGTTGTATGATAACCAAGACAGTGAACAAGAACCGAAGCAAAATTTTGGTGAACATTTTTGTAGAAAACCGAATCATATAAAAACTGGGACATTCCAAAACTGAGGTTTGACAGTATTTAAAGCAAAACGGCACTAAAGATGTGGCACTAAAGTGTTTTTTTTCCCTCTTGAATGTTTTTTAGGTAAATCCATTCTGGGTCCTCCGCGGCTCTACCAAGAACTGCAAGAACTACAGCATGACCTTTGTGTGGTGGAAGATGTGACGCTGCTGGTGGGAACACTGCAGGGAACGTACCAGGTAGCTCTTTCTCTACATTGTGACCCAAAAGGACAGATTAGCCAAGCAGTTTAGCTGAGCCACAGCAAAACTGACAGTTTTTTGTGGGGGGGTTGACAAATGTGTTAGATTTCACAGCGAGGTGTCCCTAAAATTACTCTGTTTATCATAGTGAATTGTTTTAGTAGACACTGTATATGTGTGTGACAGTATACTATGTTTCCCAAATGTTCCATCCCTATATGTGCATCTCAGTGTGACAAAAGTGGCTGTGAGATGGCCCCCTACTGATAGGAGATTCAAGTGTCATATTTGCTATGCTGCAAAAAAAGCTTGCCACTCCCTGCAGTGTTCAAATCAGGACACTTCCCAGTAGTCTTCCACTGCTAACACAGTACCAGTATATTCCACGACGTAACACAGGTGGAAGAGGGGAAGGAGAGCGGGGTGGGGGTTACACTCCACAATCACAGAAGAGCCTCTTAGGCTAATAGTGGCACCTTTGGCTCCCTGCGCTAATACAGCACAATGTCCCCAGGATACTATTGGTCTGCCACTCAGTGTAGTGTAACAGTCTAATAGACAAAATACATCTGCACAGCTCATTTACTTCTGGAAATGGATTGGATTCTATTTGACTGGAGAGAGACGGTGGTTGTACTGCAAGAAGTGTCTTGATGTGGAAGTCGTTTTTCATCAGTGAATAGGTGCACTTATACGTTGATCATGAACAGAAGCAGATGTAAGATTTGTACACATCTGTAAATCAACATAGCAGCAGTTATATCAGAAAGTCTAGTTGTTACAAGGGAAATATGTTGCTGTGTTCTTCATTTGGAATGTTTTGATAGTTGTTTTTCTGTTTAAATGTCTTTTTCTGGTCATTTGAATGAAAGAAAGTATGTCATGTGTTCAAGTTCAACAACATATTTTTGAACTTGTTTACTTTCCTTTCCTCTCAAAGAACCTGAACACCACGGTAGCCCAGGACTGGTGTTTGGCTCTGCAGAGGCTTATTCGTATCAAAGAGGAGCAGATCCAGAGTGCCAACAAGTGCCGCTTACGCCTGCAGGTGCCCGGCAGGCCAGACAAGTACGTACAATAATTACTTGTTGCTTTATTCACCAAAGCTTGTTGTTGTTGAATTGAACATTCCCCAGAATACCTGACGTGTGTGCACCATGTCATTTCTAATTTGGTTTCGGTTGGTAGTGTGCAAACACGGAATTAGGGGGAATTGAGCAAAAACTGTCATGATAGATAAGCACTGAGATGACGTGGCTCATATTATGCTTGACTTTTTTCTAATCACAGCAACTCTGTATCTTTATTATTTATCCAGATATTTTCAACACTTGTATATTTTGTAGTAATAACAACCTTCTTAATACCTTCTCGTCTTTTTAGCCAAAATAACATTGCTGAATTAATTGCACAACCATTGTTACCAAAGGTGCCAGGTTCGGACTTAAAGTAACAATACTTTAACTGTACACTGTACACAAAATGTCAATTTTAACGACCACAAAACATGCTGTGAAATGCGTAATGCACCCAATCTATAGCTGCAAACTCTTCCAGGTTACACATCTCGCGGACTGTGGTGCTGTAGCTATTGCCTGGGTGTTAAGAGAATGACAAAGAGGTGCTTGATTAACAATCACTTTATTGAAATGAACAACCAACAAAACACCCACAGTCGTATCAATGTTCTGCTCCCTTTTCCTGGCTCTTCCAATCAACAGTCAGGACACATTCACGGCCCTGGGGACCATCGTAAAGTAGACATTTCAAGCAGAAATGAACGGACACAAACTCATATATTTAAAAAAAAATTCACATTTCCCCCACTTCGATGCTAAAAAAAAAAGTCTACCCCCACAAGTAAAGTTTGAAAAAAAATTGTCCGGCCGCAACTTAAAGGAATAGTTGAGATATTTTGACATAAAGTTGTCAGCATTGTAGTCCAATAACAGCGCAGTAAAGAGTTTGGGCTCTCAAAGCAGTATGTGTTCAAAAGATTAAAACATTTGCATCACAAAAATGCATTCTCAAAAAACTCATAAAACGTTCCGCATTCTGTCTGTCTCCTGCTGTATCCCTGCGCACTGTCACCTGTGCGTTCATGTGAATGTGGCGGAGACACTCGCATCTTCTTCTGTTGTGGAACACCTACGTAAACAAGATGGCCGCGGTGCTCCGTCGCATTTTGTTTCGAGAAGCTTTACTTTGGTGACCCCGCCGACTAGCCCGGATTTTCTCCAACAACAAAAACTGAGCAAAACTCTGTTCACGTGACGCAGTCGGGGAAAAGTCACTGTTGAAGCACTGCACTGCTGATGGGGATGTCATACAACTTCATGTCAAAAAATCGAAACTATCCCTTGAGCAGCTGATTGACAACATACATGTTTTCCATTCAACTGAGTTGGCAAATTGTGTAGCTAACTATAAATTACCATTAGAATTAATTAAATTTTCATGTAAATGATCATATATTGTATCATACCACTACTAGAAAAAACAAACACGAATGCTCGTATAAGAACATTTGTTTGTTTTCAAGTAGCCTCCACCTGACATGAGTCGCCTCCACCTGCTGAGGAGACTGAGGTCCTTTGGTGTGTGCAGGACTCTCTTACGGACCTTTTATGACTCTGTGGGCTGCTGGAGAGGGGGCAGCACAGACAGGGACAGGAGCAGGATCAATAGGCTGATCAGGAGAGTGAGCTCATGTTGTAGTCACTATGCATTCTTTACACTGTACTCTTTACTTGCGTATCTTGCTTGCTTGCTGCTGTCACAAGTAAATTTCCCCGCTTTGGGATAAATAAAGTACATACATGTGTTGTGGTTTCATAATATACTTTTTCGTGTTGCAGCAATACTAGCTATTGGCTTTTAGAGGCAGTTTTGCCAAAACACATGTATGACTAATTTGTACATTAGTGATGGCGTACAGATGGATGCTTGCTCCAAATGATCTGGGTTACTTATACAAACCACTTACAAATGCTCAAAAATTGAATTGAACTAGATCAGACTGGTTTGAGCGAGGCTTGCTTGAGGCTTGCTTAGGGAAAAACAAAAATACAACAAAAGGGCTCTTTTTGACTTGGTGCAGAAAGAAGAAAATGAAGTAATGGTGGATCATAATGGATCTATTTGCTGGCCTCTGGTGAGGACAGAGCAAAAAAGAGGCAAGGGAAGGACAAAAAGAGACTGATTGTGATGGAGGAGCTGAAGCCCTGCTGAGAGCGACTGGAAGAAAAAGAACGACAGCGATGATTGCCCTCCGCCATGAAACGCTTGGCATTGTGCCGGCAGGGCAGCGGTGCTCGGAGCGCTCTGACGGCTTCGGTGCCAGGGAGGGTCCAACGGTGTCAAGCCAAGCTGAAGTGACAGCTTGAGCAGCGGTGCTGTACGTATCCATTTCTCCCACATGTCCCGGCTTCATTGTCGACTGTCACAACCAACCTGCAGGGCCAATCTGCTTACTCGCGTGTCAGATGGTGCCAGATGTTCTGCTCATATGAGAGCCCTTGGATTCCCTCAAAAAGGAGAACCCTATTTGTTGATGCCCTTTGACACTGTCAGTAGCAGCTAACCTGGCGAGGCTTGGCTAGATCGGTGAGAATACATGTGTCTTCTCACAAGTCTACGTTGTCCTTTTGAGGTGGCAGCGAGGGGGTGTGGTTTAGCTAAGCCGAAAGTGAGAAAAACACCTTCAAGCGTTGAAACAATATCTCCACTTTCTATTTTCAAACATGTTTGTGCCTGCCTTTTTCTGTTTTTACCACATGGTTGTGTAAAACTAACCATGCAGCTTGTCAGGTTCACCAGTTTCCCTAGTCCATTGGAACATCTCTGTGTGCAGTTTGCATGCCGTCCCTGTGTGTGGGTTTCCTCTGGGTAATCCGGCTTCCTCCTGCATCGCAAAAACATGCATGTTAGGTTAATTGGAGACCCTAACTTTTCCAAAGGTGTGAGTGTAAATGGTTGTTTGTTTATATGTGTCCTGTGACTGACTGGCAACCCGTCCAGCCACTCCAGGGAAATACCGTACCTCTCACGCAATGTCAGCTGGGATAGGATGTGACACTATTGAGGATGGGCGGGATTGATTGATTGGGGGTCCCAAAATATCTGGCCTGAAATTTTCAGTACCCCTTCAATGGGATGCAGGTTGCTACTATTATGGAGACCGGAACTAAACTAATTTCTACACCGTCTTTCATGTTACAGTGGAATTAATACTTATCACATTTTTTTTTCTGGAGATGTAAAAGACTGAAAATTCTTGCAGGATAATACAACCAATTCTGCAAGTGTGGTTGCATTGTGATTGTGATGGGGTGACAGGTTGCAAACTATTCTGACACAACCAAGGGTGCAGCATCGGCAGATTGTAGGGGGGCCATTAGGTGGTCTCTTTCTTCACACAAACATGCTCAGTGTAGTTTTTATTTCCTTGTATCTGGTCTACGTAACACTGTACAAGGCAGATTCACTTCTTTGACAAATGCAAACGTGCATCTCAAACAAAGAGGCTCGGTAAGGGACAGTCAAAAGTCTGCAGCGGGGACCCCCTGTACACAGTCGGTCCCTGCCTGTCTGGCCGTGAGCGATGCTCTGTAGTCAGGCTGCACATCACAAGCTGCACACTGCAAACAGAGCGAGTACGTGGGGTTGAATCCTCACAGCCGACGTGTGACAACAGTTCATTAATATCCTCTTGTAGAGCGTCTGCAGTAGCACACAATACACACTTCAAATTTCATACTTCAGCCCGATGCTGCTGCTGCTGCTCCTGCTGCTGCCGCTGCTTTATCTTCCTTTTCTAATAACAACCCATTTGGACTTCATCAAGGCAGAGTGTCCCCCAAACAATGGCAGCCTCTCCTGGTGGCCCGGGAGGGTTCTTGAGATCATATCTTTGTGACCGTGCACTGGGAGGACTTTTCACCGTTCATCCCGTGTGAGCAGAGAGGTGTCGATGAATAAATGGATTCCCACTTGAGAGCTTTGTTCTTTTCTCCAAATTACAGCCACTGATAGTGCAGTCAAATGAAATTGAGTCAATTAAGGCCGATGTTGTCTTCATGCCAGCAACTTCACAGCAAAAGTATTTTCTGCTCTTTTGTCTTACACTTGTACAGTATGAAACTATTACTGCATTTGAATCACTTCTGGAAGGGTTGTCCTTGTCTCCAAGTCGAAAAAATGCAGCAAAAATTCTTGTGCTTTGCGCTCGGTGGAGGTAATTGTTTGTCAGAGCAAGAACCCTTTAGATTTTTAATATTTGATCAGAGATGCTTTAGAGCAGGTTTCAGCTCAAGGTCAAAATTTGGTTCCTCATGTATGGCCCTCACATGGATGTACAGTATACCTTTAACATAAATTAATGATGAACAATACAGCAGACATGAATTTATTGCAGCAAACATCTCAAAACACGTGCCTGCTTTATCATTAACAAAATAGCCTACAGCATTTCACTCTGACAATCTGCGATCCAATAAAAAAAAATGTTTGGGATTAGTTTGGGCTGCTTCAGTGAGCTTGGGTCAAAGATCAAATCAGCCGCTGTTGCATTATTAAAGTGTACCAAAACAAAAGAAATTCATGCATTCTTGCATTAACTTTTCATAATGTGAGTAGAAAAGGCAGAAAATAATTCAACACTTATGCCATCAGTTCAACGGCTCCAGGCTGCATACACTCTAAATGCTTCAAGAACTTGGTGGGGTTGCTTTGCCCACACAATTGCTCAAGGTATGCTTTAATTCTGTGTTTTAGAAGAGGCCTGTTCCAAAAAACGGTGCAGAATTTTGGCAGCCCAATATTAAGCTTTGATGAATGGCATGAAAGGGAAAAGCAGACAAAACACATACTCATTATTTTGCGTCAAGCACAGGACTAGTGTGGTAAAGCACCTTTTTTATGGTGACTGACTCAACTGAAGTGTATTCAAACCTGTGAGAACACCGTGCCTGTGTGTGTGTTCTGGCTGATTGTTTTTTTTTTTAGTGCAGACATGACCCACGTCACACACAGCTGATGTACAGGGTGCTCCTTCCCAGCAACACCCCAACCCCATGTCAAGCTCATTCCTCATCTCTTCGGTGACACTGGTCGACTTTGAAAGCTTAATTCCTCATTGACATTAGTTGTTTCAGAGTCCAAACAGTCACCATCATAAAACCTTCACTGACAGTCGACAATTTTGCCGGCCTCGATACATTGACATGTGCATGCATGAGTGTTTGTTTCGTCTCGATTAACCATTTAGCTGTAAAAATGTAAGTGTGCATGGTGTGTTGTATAAAGACATGAAATGGCTGAAAACAAGGCGATCAAACAGCGGTGAAAGCTTATTGTCTGCGTCCGACATAATGAATGTAGCAGATGAAACAATGCTCGTTTTAAATAGCTCTATTTGTTTTAAACTGAGGAAGATTTGTGCCCTCATAGTGTCGTGGTTAATGCGAGTCCTATCAGGCCAATGGAAATAAAAGCGGGAAGAAAAACCTAATAAAATAAGAAAAATAGTCTCCAACTCACTACCATGACACTGAATGACTGACAAAAATACCGTGATACCGCCATAGTCCACAGTCTCCTAACTTGACGGTTTCCACTCTCATTATGGCTTTTTTGTGGCCACAAGTGGATGAGCTGACTATCATTGAGCAGCTTTCTTTCTCAGGAGAAAGGAGGTGGACTGAAGGGGCATGTCAGTGCTGCCACTCGCTGCTGGATCCGCCCTCTGTGTCCCGATGTCCTTGTGCATCAGTGTCACTTGTGTGCCTTGCCGCTCACCTGCCGCCATAAATCAGCAAAGCTTGAATCCTCGCTTTACTTCCTCTCTTCTCTCCTCCATCTTGCAGCCTGTTGGAGTGGCGTTCTCCATTCCAGCAGCGTGGCGCGCATGCGCTGCAGTTGTCAATCATCCAATCAGAGGCCGTATTTGAGGTAGTGTGTGTGTGTGTGTGTGTGTGTGTGTGTGTGTGTGTGTGTGTGTGCACTTGAGGTTTTGCAAAAGGAATTCAACCGAGTGAGTGGTTATGTTCCCTTCACGTCCCCCTCTCCTTCTCCATCTAGCCAAATTGCTGTGGCTATATTTAAGCTTTGAATGGGACTGAATCACACCTCTGGCTGAAAACTCCACTTGTCATCCTCTCAGGACATTTGATCTTTCTTGTAAGACAGCATTTAAAGCAAAGTGCAGCACAGGCAGAGCATGATCTAGAACAGTGGTCCCCAACCTTTTTTGACACACGGACCGGCTTGTGTTCCCACAAATCTCCCGTGGACCGGGGGGTGGGGGGGTCGTGCATTATAGCAATCTAATTTATCTTATTTATTATGTATTGTGTAAAACTAAGACATGAACAACATCACATTGAAAGTATCACTGTTTGACGTGTGTGGTAAAAGGCAGTGTGCTAGCATGAATATTGATGAATATTAATGAATTAGCACTCAATAAGTCATGAAAACTTACCTTATGCATTCCCACATAGTATCAGCATTTAAGACCAAACATGAGGTGAAAGAAAAATGCTAAAAATACAAGGCAGTCGAGAGAAAGTTAGCACACGCACAATGGACATGCGTCAAGTGAGACGGATGTGACAGAGAGAATCCGGCCACTTTTCAAAATAAAACATATAATTATATGTTTTTTTCTTTCTGTGCGGCCCGGTACCAAATGACGGTACCGGTGCCGGGGGTTGGGGATCACTGATCTAGAATACCAAGCTAATGTTAATCTTGTACAATGTTAATAATAATCAAATTACATTTTTTACATTATATTAATATATTAATTTCACTGTTACAGTGAAAATATAAAAAATAAAAGCAAAAAAGAACTTAAAATTTGTTCAAAAGTTTGTTCAATAATAAGAAATCCCTGGAAATGGAAACCAAATCATAGGTTCTCTATTGATTTTTGTACATCCTGTCGTGATGAGCGTAGACTTCCCTTGCCAACCATCCCCAAATGTTGTCAATGGATTTAGATCAGGGGAACACGCAGGATGGTCCAAAAGAGTGAGATTATTCCTCTGGAAGTAGTCCTTTGTCAGGCAGGCATTGTGAACTGCAGCACTGTCCAGATGAAAAAGCCAGTAATTACCTCATAGAAGAGGGCCTTCAGTCATGAGGGATTCCCCCTGCAACTTGACCCCAGGTTCCGTTTGACGCCCCTGCACAACCTGAAGCTCCATTATTCAATTGAAGGAAAAAGCACCCCAGATCATGATGCCGCCCCCTCCACTGTGCTATGTTGAAAACATCTCAGGTGGGATCTCCTTGTCATTCCAGTAATGTTGGAAGCCATCAGGACTGTCAAGGTTAAATTTTTTTCTCATCAGACAGTAAAACTTTCTTCCACCTTTCAATATCTCATGTTTGCTGCTCTCGTGCAAATTACCTACGGGCAATTCTGTGGCATTGAAGGAGACGAGGCCTTTGAAGATATTTTCTGCTCTGATGGTCATTGGACTGCACTTGGCACCAGTAAAAACCTTAATTTGGGTCAAGGATTGCCCCGTGTCTTGACGGACAGCCAATTGGATCCTCCTTTTTAGGGCTTGTGACTTTTTTTTCAGGTCTACCACATGACTTTTTTGTTCCATAACCCTCAGGATCTTTTAAGAAGTTTAAAATGACTTTCTTCTCTGCGTCTAACCTTAGCAGCAATGGCGTTCTGCGAGAGGCCTTGCTAATGCAGCTTAGCAATCCAACTGCGTTCAAAGAGAGAAAGCTTTTTTTGCCAGAGGTCATGACAGTGTGAATACCTAACAGAAAATTGCATTGAATACACATTTTTGCAAAGATTTTTACATTTCAAAGCTGGGGTGTTAAACTTTTGATCAGTTGATGAACAGCCTATTTCACGTTAATGCTTGTTTGCAAGAAATTGCTGACTCGAAAAATGTTTTGTCTTACTCCCATTTCTTCTTTTTTTCATTTTGAAGCTTTATTAGAACCTCCTTAAGGTCCAACAGTGCAAAATGTAAATTCTTTCAATTTTCTAGCTGGTCTTAAAATTTTGATCAGGAGTGTATAATCGTGTCCTGCCATTTATTTTTCTGTTAATAAAATACAGTAAAAATTTCCATATTTCAGGCTGTTGCAAATTGTGATTAATCATTACATTAATTTGAAAACTGCGATTACTTTGATTATAAATGAATAGAATATGTGAGATGCAATGTAAAACACTGCTCACTTGTTTATGTTGTTCCTTAAAGCCTCACTGGTGTGTTAGAAATGGGTGACAGAAACCTGAAAACAATTAAATAAGGCAACACATCCATAGGTCAGGAGGGGTCACTGCACACTTTGACTGCGAAAATGATGAAAGTCTTGTGCTGTGGCCTTCACGGTCACGACTACTCAACCCCATTGAATGCTGCTGTCTCTAAGAGCACATGCTCACTTGGAAGAGTGTCGTTCATCCCTCAAGAAACATTTGGAAGATATGCTACTGTATGTCTCGATGACACTTTTCCATCAGGAATTTCTTGACTTCTTATCTTCCATTGATGTCTGAATGAGTTTTATGTGTTTGACACATAACCCTCTCCATTTACTCATCCCATCCTTTCTTTCGACGTGGAAGGATTTTTACATGGCTGTTGAGCTGGAAAGCTCTGTACTACTTCTCACTAGAGATGGCCTGATATCTGTGTGAAAGTTTATATCTGAGTCTTAAAGGAAAACTGCATTTTTTGGGGGAATTTTCCCCATCATCCACAATCCTTATGTGAGACACGAACACATATTTCTTTCTCTTCTTTCTCTTTTACTGCATGTAATGGGATCCACATATGCCGCCTATAAAGACCGCTATTAAAACACCTCCAAAAATCTCCAACAATGTTTTATACGTTTACATACATGCTGTGATCATGTAGGAACAGATGCATTCATGTTGAAATCTAATACTTACATTATCTTGTGTATTTTGTTCATCACCGGAACGTTCTTTCTTGGCGCATTAATTGTACATAACTGCATAGAAACGAGCACCTACACATAGCGTTAACATAACAAACTCAAAAATAAAAACACAACAGCACTGGCGGCATCTTGAATATGTATCCTTACGATTTTGGTCGTGGTGTGAGTCTGTGGTGAAGCTTGTTATTAGGCGGCTAGTAGCTACTTGGTGTGGTATGGCTAAGTGTCAATGCGCCAGGAGTATAGTTCGATCGGCGCAACAATGTTAATAATAATAATAACAATGTCACTGTAGCTTGGTTAATATGCTTGTCTCATTGTATGTAAATGGAGTGTTGTTGGTGCTTTTTGGAGACATTTTCAGACAACTTTAGAGGTGGAAAAAGTAAGTGCTGTAATGAGTTTTCTCTTTTTATCTGTTTTTATAGTGTTAGAACGCAAAAGAGAGACATATGTGTTCATGTCTTTCATAAGGACTGTGGATGATGGGCAAAATTCCCAAAAAAGTGCAGTTTTCCTTTAAAACAAATGAGTAAGGAATTATAATTCCTGTGCACAATGAGATACTCCATACTCTTTGTGGCCTGTAGCTCGATGACATAGCAAAAAAATGAGATGCAATGTTAAGTTAGTATAATTTTACATACAAATAACATTCACTAAAAAATGTACAATAACACACAGTACTAGCCTTCATAAGTCTGCTCCTTCTTTCATGAATCATAATGGAGGCTGTGCTGAGGAGCGTCTCGCACTCCACACTGAGCAGTCTAGGTTGCTTGCTCTTCCAAAATCAGCCATCAGTGAATTGAATGACTGTGCAGGGCAGCTTTCTTCTTAGCACTAGTTGACTGTAAAAATCTTAGGTGATGCTTTTGCATGTTGGCGTTGAAATGTCCATTGTGTCCATGTGAATTGTTTTCTTGCCCCATAAACACTCCTGATCAAAATCTTAAGACCAGTTGAAAAATTGCTAGAATTAGCATTTTGCACATTTGGATCTTAGTGAGGTTTTAAGCAGAGCTACAATATGCAAAAGCAAGAAGGGGGAGTGAGACAAAAAACCTTTGGAACTTGTAATTTAAACCCCCCCAAAAAAACTGAAATAGGTTGTTTATCACCTGATGCTTTTTCATTCAGTGGAACACTGGAGCTTCAGGTGGTGCAGGGTCGTCAAACGGCGGGTGCTTACGTGCAGATGTTGCAGCGGGCATCCCTCATGTCTCAGGGCCCTCGTCTGTGTGGTAACAGCTGGCTTTTTCAACAGGACAACGCTGCGGTTCACAATGCTCGCTTGACGAAGGACTTCTTCAGGGAGAATAACATCACTCTTTTGGACCATCCTGCATGTTCCCCTGATTTAAATCCCATAGAGAACATTTGGGGATGGATGACAAGGGAAGTTTATAAAAATGGCCATCAGTTCCAGACAGTTCAAGCCCGCTCCACCCGTGTATGTGTGTGTATGTATATGATATGGATGTACAGTATGTGGATGACAGCTAACGATGCAATTAAAATTGGACAGCTGAAGTAGGGTGCTGCTCCATTTTATTTTGCAGTTTGCTTCAACTGCCTTGAATTTTGCCTCTGCATCCTTAAATTGCGTGGTTTCTTGGCGCTGTCAGCTTCGACACTGTTTTTTAAAAAATGCGACTTTTCCAAATTTTACATTACCTGAACATGTTAAATAGGGTTTCCCATGTTATTTGTGCCATTTGCACAATCTGGATAATACTTTACCTGGGTCAAACTAGCTTGATGAGATGCTGGGCCGCCATCCTTATCACTAATCACTAAGTTTTGACAGGTATGATTTTGTTTTACCCATTGTATTGTTCATGTGTAGAGTTTTACCAAAATATGCAACATCCGTGAAAGTAAACCTGCCTGTTATGTTATGTTATGTTTTTGCAGTTGGAGCATAGAAACCCTGTTTACGCTGGTGTGTGTATGTTTAACCTAACACCTATAGTGACCAATAGGGGTGCCACGAGACACTCGACGATGCACGAGATTGAGTCTGCGAGAAAGAGACAAGGCAATATTTAAATTTTAAGAAAAGTACAATGACAAAATATAAAAAGTATTGGACTATATATTTGCAATCTATTAATTACATTTCTACTACGTTACACTCTTCTGCACTGTGTGCGTATGCTACCGGCCCGCCTCCACCCACCGAGACAGAGACTGTATCACTAACAAAAGGGCTCACTCAGTTCATGCCGTTGTTCTATGGAACAAACACGCCAAGGCATGGCGTGAACCCTCTTAACTGCCTGTTCGGAGGCGAGGAAAACAACACACATGCACATGGCAATGTAGTGAGGCTGGCAAAATTATCCAGTTCATTTTTATTTATAGTGTGATTAATTAATTCATTTATTATTGTCCCAGGCCTAGTGCCCATGGGACATTTTTTTCTGAACAAGAAATCTTGTTTTAATCTTGCAAGATCTTGTGACACCTCTCGTGACCTGTGTAGAATACTGCATTGAATGCATCTTCTTAATGCCTTATATTTGTATTTTAGTTAATTTACCCATTTTTATGCTTGAAAATTTTTCATTTAGGCAAGAAATACTTAAAATTTGCTTAACTATGCATACTTTTTTTTTTTTTACTAGTAGGTGTATTCAACCCTGAAATAGCATGATTTATTAATTCAGATATTTTTTGAAAATAGAGTGAAGCCGTGCCCTGCGATTGGCTGGCGACCAGTCCAGGGTGTACCCCGCCTGTCGCCCGAAGTCAGCTGGGATAGCCTCCAGCATGCCCCCGCGACCGTTAAGAGAAGAAGCGGTATAGAAAATGGATGGATGGAAAGTGAAGCCGTGAAATTGTGTAGGACGACTTTAATGATCAACGTAGCAAATCGTGCGCTGACACCTCTCTAAACAGAAAGTAAAGGCGCCGCTTATGGTACCACAACAGGAAATGAAAGTACTACGTAAGAGTCCTAAACAGGAAATCAAAGTGGAAACAAGGAAAACCAAACCTGGTGTCTGCCCCGTTACATGGAATGTGACACCTGCCTGTTAAAAAAAAACAAACAGGTTGTTATATCAAAAATTGTAGTCAGGAGGTTTCACATCAACAAGTATAATTTCATTGCTGCACACAAGAATTAAAATGGACATTTCCAATGAGGCTAAGGCTTATTCTCAGCTCATTATGAGGGAAAAGGGGTAGTTTACTTAATACTTGAGTCATGTTGTAAGTAAACAACCCATTTGCCTCCTGTCACTGTCGCCACCTAAGACAAAATGCAAGTGTGGTAGAGCCTCCAGTAAAATATATTTACATGATGTAACTGTAAATTTAAGGCAGCGCATATTTTGACGACATGAAATTTTAAGTGATGACTTTGTCATGGAAATGTATGTACCGAGCACTGGCGCATGTGAGGCACATCTGTCTCTTGAGAACTTTTGTGATATGAGTCTGTGTTGTTTTTTCGAACACCATCACTCTTCAAATTTGAATTTCACACCCTCAGCCCCTGAAGGTGTCAATACTCTGGAATATTTGCAGCTCTTGTCGAAATCGGCTCAGCGTATTCTGACGCCAACCCAAGTGAGCGTGTCTTAGCCTTCCTGCAGCACAATACGCTTCTCCTGTGTTTTTTGTTCTGTATTCTTGCCAGGAATCTCTCAAAGATTCAAATGCCACATTCCAGAAATGCAAATTTAACTGGCAACACTCGGGAAAGAGCATAAGTTAGTTATGTCCATTGGAAATTTCACTTTGCAAGTGCTCATATTTGCGGCTATATTTTTGCTTATATGATTTAGCATCCTTGGAGCTACCTTGACATTATGGCGAGCACATGGACGTTCTGTTAAAACGGAAATAGCAGCTGTTTGGTATGATTGAATCCACTGTGGAAGAACGAAAGTTGTGTGCGTCTCACATGATCCATCCAGTCAGTTATGATAAAAATGCTGTTGTGTGAGCGTCTATGCTACTTATTTTTGCTTTCACTTCTGCTGCACTACCGACTGCATGGAAATTGGAAATATCTCACTGAGAGCTCACAGTTTTTTCTTTAAGTAGTGCAGGACTGTCAAGTCTCAAGTCCCAAGTTTATCTCAGGTAATTGGTTCCAGACCCAACCATGATAAGTGAATTTTCATCAAGTAGGATTCCTTATTTATAAATTTAATGTTTTTGTAGTTAGAACAAAAAAAAAAAATTTTTACGCACTCTAAATACAGTTAAGCCCTCTAGACATAAAAACACCTTTATTGTCACCTTTACACTTGGATTACCCAATAAAGTATACATAATAAGAATAAATATGCCATTTAAAACATAAATACAGTGGTGTGAAAAAGTTTTTGCTCCCTTCCATTTTTTTTTTTTTTGGCTGCATGTTTCAGATCATCAAAACAAATTAAAATATTGGTCAATGACAACACAACTGAGACAAAATGCAGTTTTTAAATGAAACTTTTTATTATTCAGGGAGAAAAAAATCTGAAACCTACATGGCTCTGTGTGGAAAAAGTGATTGCCTCCTAAACTTAATAACTGGTTGGGTCACCCTTAGCAGCAATAAATGCAGCCAAATGTTTGCTACAACTCGCCATGACTCTCTTACAGCACTGTGGAGGAATTTTGGCCCACTCATCTTTGCAGAATTGTTGCAATTTAGCCACATTGGAGGCTTTTCCAGCATGTCTTGTTAAGGTCATGTCACACCATCTCAGTAGGATTCAGGTCGGGACTTTGACTTGGCCACTGCAAAGTCTTATTTTATTTTTTCTTCTTCAGCCATTCAGAGGTGAACTTGGTAGTGTGTTTTGGATCGTTGTCCTGCTGCAGAACCCAAGTTCGTTTCAGCTTGAGGTCACAAACTGATGGCCGGACATTCTCCTTCAGGATTTTTTGGTACACTGCAGAATTCATGGTTCCATTTATCACAGCAAGTCTTCCGGGTCCTTAAGCAGCAAAACAGACCCAGACCATCACACTACCACCACCATATTTTACTGCTGGTATGATGTTCTTTTTCTGAAATGCTTTTATGCCAGATGTAATGAGAGACACAAACGTTTCAAAAAGTTCAACTTTTAACTTTTTTCTCGTCAGACCACAGAGAATCTTCCCAAAGGTCTTGGGGCTCATCAAGATGTTTTCTGGCAAAATTGAGACGAGCCTTAATATTCTTTTTGTTCAGCAGTGGTTTCTTGTCTTGGAACGCTGCCATGCAGGCTGTTTTTGCCCAGCGTCTTTTTTATGGTGGAGTCATGAAAACTGACCTCAACTGAGGCAAGTGAGGCCTACAGTTCTTTGGATATAACCGCCATAACAGTAGTCGGTGTTTTTATTAGGGATTATTGTGCCTGTTGTGAGATAATGCTTGTGTGCCTCACTGAACATTCCAGCAACATGACTGACATCTAGCGACCAGTGTACAATAATACAGTACATATCATCAATGCCTTTAGCCTAGTTTACACTTGCACGCATTTTGCAATTTTGTTTGCCAATTCAAGATTCAAAGTGTTTCTTGTGTGCACAGTAAAGAAACACGTTTCCCTGTACAATGAAATTTTTACTTTGCTGTCCACTCAGAATACCAGCATAACAAAAAACAAAGACGTGCCAATGAGTAAATTGGTCATAGGTGTGAAGTATGTGTAAACCGTGCAGGGTTGTAATTGATTTCTGTAGCCTTTTGGACCTTCCTTGTGAATTTGTGTTCATAACTGATCATAATGTCCAAGTGTCTTCTTGTCAACAATTCTGTCTCCTACCCTGTCTGTGCCTTCTTTTTTCTAGTTTATACATTCTTCCTGCTCTTTCCGCATTCTCTTTCTGCAGTTGCGAGATAATATAGATTTTACCTTACTGTTCTGCAATGGGAGCGTTCTCTATGGAGTTCAGGTCCCTTGCAAATAGAGGAATTAATGAAGGTTGGGCTGATGCATGGGACAAAGCGGGAACAAATAATGCCACGACTGCTTCACGGATCCGGGAAGTGGTGGTGGCAATGCATAACCATGCATGAACAATGCGCATCCAGCGTACTATGTCGTACAGTAGACGCAAACAGTACTTGACTGAAGTGTAAAGTGCGGGAGTGTGGCGTCTCATGCCAGTGTGCATAATTTTTGGTCACGAATTGCATGCCCAGTGTGTAACTTATGTGTAGACAGCGCCTAAACTAGTCTTCAACCTTTTCAGGCATGCCATCTAAATGACACGCATTGCCACAGTGAAATGCAGGAAAATGTGTAATGCCTTATAGTTTGCATTTTTATTAGGGCTGTCAAATGATTAAAAAACTTAACTCAATTAATCAGTTTTCAAATGAATTAATCATGATTAATCACCATTTGCAACTATGTGTGAAATATGCCAATTTTTACTGTATTTTATGAACAAAAAGATAAATTAACAAAAAGATAAATGACAGAGCAGAATCATATATGTGTGTGTATATACTGTGTATATTCAAGATTCAAGATTCAAGAGTTTTATTATATGTATATATATATATATATATATATATATATATATGCCAAAAAGCTTTCATTTAATACGGCATTTGAAGAACAAGCACTTGACTGAGTATGGTGAGTGTGATCATCAGTTAACAGCAGCTAACACAGCCAAATAACTGGACAGCACTTGTCCATATTTGCTTGACAGACCGAAGGCTAAGCTAATAACCCAAAAAATAATTGAGTTCGTCAGATGACCAGCCTTTATCAGCGATGGAAGACACCCACCTACGTGCTACTGAAAGTCCTGCTAGGGCTCCACCAATGTAATCGATCTCACATCCAAAGTTTCCTTAAAGAAGGCATCTCATCCTTTGGAAGTTTCATGAGTAATACACTTTATGTTCTCTTGAAAAAGTAAGTCAAATGTGGTTTTGCCTAAATTAAGGTGATTTTATGGTTCCTTTTTTCATATCAGCCAATAGCAGGGGTGCAGCCAGGAATTCTGGGCCCCATGAAAAAAAACAAAAATGACGGATCATGGATGATCGGTCTCTGAATCGGCAGCATAAAACCCTGATCGGAGGATCCCTAATTTGTATGTATTAACAGCTCCAAATGAACTGAAAATTTAACTCAAGCTAAAAGATAGCACACATGTCTGAAGATCTTATTTGCCTAACACTAGTCTCTTTAAAAGTAGTACAACATTTGATACACACTTTAACCATGTTACTACGCGCCATCAAGAGTTGCATTCAAAGACACCTATTAATTGAAGTCGAATTCACATATTTGGAGTGTGGATGTATTTTCTGGCGTTTCCGATCATGATAAATGCATCAAATTGTACTTCCGCAGTAACGTTAGTTCCGTTGGTGAGTAATAAGAATATCTGCTTATTGTTGTTTTTTTTTTTGTCTTACTGTTTGTGTAGATCACAAATACATACATAATAACGATGTTATTGCGTCTTTGAATGTATCTCGCAGTGGTCTTGTGACAATGAGAAATGTTGTTCCGAGGAGAACTAGGGATGTGTTTGTGCGTTAGAGACACATATATGGTGTTGAAACTGCATTGCTGTTGTTGTGTTCTGGTCAGAATAAAGAGTGTCAGACTCTGTGTAACGCTGTCGGGACACTACACTATGCTTCCATCTGCCGTCAAAATGAGAGGTGTGGCTTGACAAGATGCGCATTAACGTAATTAATGAAACAAATTGGTTACCTCGTCAATTCCCTATTTTTGACAGCCCTGCTTTTTATATTAAATTTTTATTTTTGTATTCATTTGGCCATTTTAATGCTTTAATGCTTAATTTAGGTTCAAAATATGTAACATTTGCTTAAATATGAATGAATTTGTTTGGGGCCGCACAGTGGTCTAGTGGTTAGCATGTTGCCCACACAGTCACAGTCAGGAGATCGAATGTCCGTTGGGCATTTCTGTGTGGAGTTTGCATGTTCTTCCCGTGTGTGCACGGCTTTTCTCCGGTTACTCCGGTTTCTTCACAAACCCACGCACGCATGGGGAGTACATGCAAACTCCACACAGAAATGCCCAACGGAGATTCGAAGCCAGGTCTTCCCGATCTCCTGACTGTGACTGTTTGGCCAACATGCTACAGCATGATATCAATTCATATATTTTATCGTGATAGAGGGAAGCCGTGAAATTCAAAGTGGCGAGGGACAAGAATATAAGACAACAGAAAATAACAAATAGTAAAAGTAAGTATATTTTTTATTGTTTATTTCCATGTTGTTGCTGCCCAATGTTCACACTAATGTAGTTGTTCAGTAGATCAGACTAGATGAAAATAGTTACTAAATCAGAATTGGGCTCTTAGGCCTGCAGTGTAAATCCATCCTCGCTAACAAGCATGCTTTTCCGCCATCTAGACCACGCCCCCCAGCTGCCACCTGCATTTCTGCAAGGGATGATCGGTCCATTCATTTTTGACACAATCGTATCAGATTGCATCTTGGCAAAAGAGATTAGATTACATAGTTGGATTCTCACAAATCCAGCTAACCAACAGACTGCAACAAAAGACATTTAGCGCAACATCAGCTATCGGAGACCAGGTCAATCTGAGCCTGGCTAAGGGCACTCGATTTTGTCGTCATTGTTAAAACCAGAGACCTGACACTTGACTTGGACATCTGAAGGCTGAAGGTCAGGTTGGGCTTTTAGCTCATGATGAAATACAGTCACACACACACACACACACACACACACATAGGCGTACACCGGTGAGAGTGGGGCCAATTTACTGTGACCAGGCTGTGTGATTGTCACAACCTGTCCTGAATGACGACGACTCAGCTGCACTCAACCATTTTGGCGTGACAAGCATGCAGTTGCCGTGCTGACAGAAAAATCCTATGTATTGAATTTAAAGTTCCATGAAATGAAAAAAAAAATTCCGTCACCTCTCTCAGACTGTATTTTTATGGTTTAAAAAAAAACACATTCTTCTTTCTTCGCCATCAAAGTCCTCTTTGTGATGTCCGGCTTCCACTACAAGAGAACAACCATTTTTGGAAACACTGGGAATATTTTTTCCACACAGTGAAGCGCCAGCTTTCCCTTTGGTCACTTGTCAATCCAACTGTCTCCAAATCAAACAAAGTACATTATTAATGCATGGCTCATCTGTGCACTTTCCATTACCACTTTGTCCCGGTTATTGCATTAATGCCCGAGGGACGGCATAAAGATTAATGAGTTATTCTTACGAGCGTCTGTCATCCACCGAAGCCTGAATCATATACTGACACGTTCCCTGGTGAGTTCCCTTGGAAATATCTGATCAGTAGTGGGTATGAGCGCCATCAGCAGGAAACATCAATCGTGGGCACAAGACCCACAAAGCCATTTGCAGATTAGCAGTGAGAAAAAGTGTTTCAAAATTTCAAACGGCAGAGCGCTGACACTTCACATCTTCTATCCTAACCTGACTTGCAGAACGCTGATAAAAACTACAAATTTGGAGTTGGCCATTGTGTGTCACTTCAAAGTCACACTAGACAATTAGTAATGGACTTTGGTGGGCCACATTGGCCCGATTTGCTCACACACGAACACAAACTAAATGTATCATATCAATGATGTAATCGTTTCTCCTGTCGGTTATTGATAATAGCTGTCTACTTGCATAATATGACTAACCCAAACAACTGAAACTATTCTGCACAGACAGGAAGCTATTATGCAATGATGACACTAACTGAATGTGTTGGGGAGTGCTGCAGAAATTGACAGAATTCTTGCTTTGGCACGTAACAAAAAATTGTTACAATTTGGAGAGGGTCAGCTTGTGATTCTGACCACTGACAGGGGACATGAACTCACTTGGCAGTTTTCCTCACTTACTGTAGCTGTCCTGCCAAAACAATGGTTTTCCTGCTTAGACCATAAAATGAAAAGCAATCCGTTTTAACATTTAGGATTGTTTCAAACAAAGGAAAAATGTGCAAAGGAGAACTTTGACGCCATCATCGTAGATCCCTTCCCCGTTTAAACTGTCTTGCTTTGACATAGTGGAATGAAGTGATTTTTTGAAAGGTAGGGAATGCACTCCTTTGACCTCATCTAACAAGTATTTTGTATCACTTCAAAATCAATGAAGTTGTGTTTTGACAGTGTACACCAGATGACAAGTTTCTTTAGATGACGAGTTTCTTTAATGACTGCAAACAAGAGCCAAGTGTTTGAAAGCGTGCAGTGCCTGTTTTCCGCCATGGCTTGGCGACGCCAGCTCACCGTGGTATTGTGGGTAATGTAAAAAACAAAGACGTGCCAATGAGTAAATTGGTCATAGGTGTGAAGTATGTGTAAACCGTGCAGGGTTGTAATTGATTTCTGTAGCCTTTTGGACCTTCCTTGTGAATTTGTGTTCATAACTGATCATAATGTCCAAGTGTCTTCTTGTCAACAATTCTGTCTCCTACCCTGTCTGTGCCTTCTTTTTTCTAGTTTATACATTCTTCCTGCTCTTTCCGCATTCTCTTTCTGCAGTTGCGAGATAATATAGATTTTACCTTACTGTTCTGCAATGGGAGCGTTCTCTATGGAGTTCAGGTCCCTTGCAAATAGAGGAATTAATGAAGGTTGGGCTGATGCATGGGACAAAGCGGGAACAAATAATGCCACGACTGCTTCACGGATCCGGGAAGTGGTGGTGGCAATGCATAACCATGCATGAACAATGCGCATCCAGCGTACTATGTCGTACAGTAGACGCAAACAGTACTTGACTGAAGTGTAAAGTGCGGGAGTGTGGCGTCTCATGCCAGTGTGCATAATTTTTGGTCACGAATTGCATGCCCAGTGTGTAACTTATGTGTAGACAGCGCCTAAACTAGTCTTCAACCTTTTCAGGCATGCCATCTAAATGACACGCATTGCCACAGTGAAATGCAGGAAAATGTGTAATGCCTTATAGTTTGCATTTTTATTAGGGCTGTCAAATGATTAAAAAACTTAACTCAATTAATCAGTTTTCAAATGAATTAATCATGATTAATCACCATTTGCAACTATGTGTGAAATATGCCAATTTTTACTGTATTTTATGAACAAAAAGATAAATTAACAAAAAGATAAATGACAGAGCAGAATCATATATGTGTGTGTATATACTGTGTATATTCAAGATTCAAGATTCAAGAGTTTTATTATATGTATATATATATATATATATATATATATATATATGCCAAAAAGCTTTCATTTAATACGGCATTTGAAGAACAAGCACTTGACTGAGTATGGTGAGTGTGATCATCAGTTAACAGCAGCTAACACAGCCAAATAACTGGACAGCACTTGTCCATATTTGCTTGACAGACCGAAGGCTAAGCTAATAACCCAAAAAATAATTGAGTTCGTCAGATGACCAGCCTTTATCAGCGATGGAAGACACCCACCTACGTGCTACTGAAAGTCCTGCTAGGGCTCCACCAATGTAATCGATCTCACATCCAAAGTTTCCTTAAAGAAGGCATCTCATCCTTTGGAAGTTTCATGAGTAATACACTTTATGTTCTCTTGAAAAAGTAAGTCAAATGTGGTTTTGCCTAAATTAAGGTGATTTTATGGTTCCTTTTTTCATATCAGCCAATAGCAGGGGTGCAGCCAGGAATTCTGGGCCCCATGAAAAAAAACAAAAATGACGGATCATGGATGATCGGTCTCTGAATCGGCAGCATAAAACCCTGATCGGAGGATCCCTAATTTGTATGTATTAACAGCTCCAAATGAACTGAAAATTTAACTCAAGCTAAAAGATAGCACACATGTCTGAAGATCTTATTTGCCTAACACTAGTCTCTTTAAAAGTAGTACAACATTTGATACACACTTTAACCATGTTACTACGCGCCATCAAGAGTTGCATTCAAAGACACCTATTAATTGAAGTCGAATTCACATATTTGGAGTGTGGATGTATTTTCTGGCGTTTCCGATCATGATAAATGCATCAAATTGTACTTCCGCAGTAACGTTAGTTCCGTTGGTGAGTAATAAGAATATCTGCTTATTGTTGTTTTTTTTTTTGTCTTACTGTTTGTGTAGATCACAAATACATACATAATAACGATGTTATTGCGTCTTTGAATGTATCTCGCAGTGGTCTTGTGACAATGAGAAATGTTGTTCCGAGGAGAACTAGGGATGTGTTTGTGCGTTAGAGACACATATATGGTGTTGAAACTGCATTGCTGTTGTTGTGTTCTGGTCAGAATAAAGAGTGTCAGACTCTGTGTAACGCTGTCGGGACACTACACTATGCTTCCATCTGCCGTCAAAATGAGAGGTGTGGCTTGACAAGATGCGCATTAACGTAATTAATGAAACAAATTGGTTACCTCGTCAATTCCCTATTTTTGACAGCCCTGCTTTTTATATTAAATTTTTATTTTTGTATTCATTTGGCCATTTTAATGCTTTAATGCTTAATTTAGGTTCAAAATATGTAACATTTGCTTAAATATGAATGAATTTGTTTGGGGCCGCACAGTGGTCTAGTGGTTAGCATGTTGCCCACACAGTCACAGTCAGGAGATCGAATGTCCGTTGGGCATTTCTGTGTGGAGTTTGCATGTTCTTCCCGTGTGTGCACGGCTTTTCTCCGGTTACTCCGGTTTCTTCACAAACCCACGCACGCATGGGGAGTACATGCAAACTCCACACAGAAATGCCCAACGGAGATTCGAAGCCAGGTCTTCCCGATCTCCTGACTGTGACTGTTTGGCCAACATGCTACAGCATGATATCAATTCATATATTTTATCGTGATAGAGGGAAGCCGTGAAATTCAAAGTGGCGAGGGACAAGAATATAAGACAACAGAAAATAACAAATAGTAAAAGTAAGTATATTTTTTATTGTTTATTTCCATGTTGTTGCTGCCCAATGTTCACACTAATGTAGTTGTTCAGTAGATCAGACTAGATGAAAATAGTTACTAAATCAGAATTGGGCTCTTAGGCCTGCAGTGTAAATCCATCCTCGCTAACAAGCATGCTTTTCCGCCATCTAGACCACGCCCCCCAGCTGCCACCTGCATTTCTGCAAGGGATGATCGGTCCATTCATTTTTGACACAATCGTATCAGATTGCATCTTGGCAAAAGAGATTAGATTACATAGTTGGATTCTCACAAATCCAGCTAACCAACAGACTGCAACAAAAGACATTTAGCGCAACATCAGCTATCGGAGACCAGGTCAATCTGAGCCTGGCTAAGGGCACTCGATTTTGTCGTCATTGTTAAAACCAGAGACCTGACACTTGACTTGGACATCTGAAGGCTGAAGGTCAGGTTGGGCTTTTAGCTCATGATGAAATACAGTCACACACACACACACACACACACACACATAGGCGTACACCGGTGAGAGTGGGGCCAATTTACTGTGACCAGGCTGTGTGATTGTCACAACCTGTCCTGAATGACGACGACTCAGCTGCACTCAACCATTTTGGCGTGACAAGCATGCAGTTGCCGTGCTGACAGAAAAATCCTATGTATTGAATTTAAAGTTCCATGAAATGAAAAAAAAAATTCCGTCACCTCTCTCAGACTGTATTTTTATGGTTTAAAAAAAAACACATTCTTCTTTCTTCGCCATCAAAGTCCTCTTTGTGATGTCCGGCTTCCACTACAAGAGAACAACCATTTTTGGAAACACTGGGAATATTTTTTCCACACAGTGAAGCGCCAGCTTTCCCTTTGGTCACTTGTCAATCCAACTGTCTCCAAATCAAACAAAGTACATTATTAATGCATGGCTCATCTGTGCACTTTCCATTACCACTTTGTCCCGGTTATTGCATTAATGCCCGAGGGACGGCATAAAGATTAATGAGTTATTCTTACGAGCGTCTGTCATCCACCGAAGCCTGAATCATATACTGACACGTTCCCTGGTGAGTTCCCTTGGAAATATCTGATCAGTAGTGGGTATGAGCGCCATCAGCAGGAAACATCAATCGTGGGCACAAGACCCACAAAGCCATTTGCAGATTAGCAGTGAGAAAAAGTGTTTCAAAATTTCAAACGGCAGAGCGCTGACACTTCACATCTTCTATCCTAACCTGACTTGCAGAACGCTGATAAAAACTACAAATTTGGAGTTGGCCATTGTGTGTCACTTCAAAGTCACACTAGACAATTAGTAATGGACTTTGGTGGGCCACATTGGCCCGATTTGCTCACACACGAACACAAACTAAATGTATCATATCAATGATGTAATCGTTTCTCCTGTCGGTTATTGATAATAGCTGTCTACTTGCATAATATGACTAACCCAAACAACTGAAACTATTCTGCACAGACAGGAAGCTATTATGCAATGATGACACTAACTGAATGTGTTGGGGAGTGCTGCAGAAATTGACAGAATTCTTGCTTTGGCACGTAACAAAAAATTGTTACAATTTGGAGAGGGTCAGCTTGTGATTCTGACCACTGACAGGGGACATGAACTCACTTGGCAGTTTTCCTCACTTACTGTAGCTGTCCTGCCAAAACAATGGTTTTCCTGCTTAGACCATAAAATGAAAAGCAATCCGTTTTAACATTTAGGATTGTTTCAAACAAAGGAAAAATGTGCAAAGGAGAACTTTGACGCCATCATCGTAGATCCCTTCCCCGTTTAAACTGTCTTGCTTTGACATAGTGGAATGAAGTGATTTTTTGAAAGGTAGGGAATGCACTCCTTTGACCTCATCTAACAAGTATTTTGTATCACTTCAAAATCAATGAAGTTGTGTTTTGACAGTGTACACCAGATGACAAGTTTCTTTAGATGACGAGTTTCTTTAATGACTGCAAACAAGAGCCAAGTGTTTGAAAGCGTGCAGTGCCTGTTTTCCGCCATGGCTTGGCGACGCCAGCTCACCGTGGTATTGTGGGTAATGTAGATTTCGCGAAGTGTTTCTCATTGCTCGGCGCGTCCAGCGGACTACACGCCCCACCCGCACCTACAACGAAGTCCCCATATGTCTATCGCGCCGGAAGAGAAGAAACTCCTTTCCCCAGCCATCTTGTGGCTTCACCTAGCGAAGTGTTTGCACCGAACCTCGTAGAATCGGAGGAAAATCCTGCTGAAGGGGCGCCATCATGCCCGGACAAATGCAAGAAGGCTTTGGCATCGCCGTGATCAATCGATACGACCAGTTATTGGACAATGAATCGGACCCGTTTGAGCTGCTGAGGCAGGCTGAGAAGAAGAAGAAGGAGGCTGCCGCTGCTGGCGTCGCCAAACCTGTAGTCCAGGTTGGCAAACAGCCCAAAAAGGGGTCCCAGAAGGACCAAAAGATGGCGCTCAGTGACAAAAAGGAGGAGACCAAGGCGCCGGTCCCACTCAGAAAAGACGGTGCCGGCATGAGGAGAATGGGCCGCAAGCCTGAGGGTGAGGGCTCGAGACCCCTGGGCGGCCAGCAGGGACAGGGACGTCCCCCTGCAGACAGACGGCTGACGGACAGGCGCTTCGAAAGGCCGCCCACGGACGCTAGCGAGAAGCCCGAGGGTGGCGAATTCTCTGTGGAGAAGCCTGTTGGCGACAGGCCGATGAGGGGCTGCGGCGCCGTCCGGGTGGGCCGTGGAGGCAGAGGGCGTGGTGCGGGGCGCAGCGACGGGTTTGACTCCACAGGAAAACGTGAATTTGACAGACACAGTGGCAGCGACCGATCTAGTCTGAAGGGTGAAGAAAAGCGAGACTGGGGCACCATCGAAGATTAACTCAATGAACTTGACCAGTCCAACGTCACAGAGGAGAACACTGAAGGCGAGGAGCATCCACCTGCTGACTCTGAGAACAAGGAGAATGAGGTGGAGGAGGGGAAGGAGGAAGGTCCTAAGGAGATGACGTTGGATGAGTGGAAGGCCATGCGGGACAAGGAGCGCTCCAAGGTGGACTTCAACATCCGCAAAGCCAACGAGGGAGCCGATTGGAACAAAGGATTCGTGCTGCACAAGTCCAAGGCGGAAGGTAAAAAAGATGAGCTGATAGATTCCAAGGCTTTTGACTCGAAGATGGACGAGGAGCATCACTTCCGTAAGCCGGCCAACGACATCATCTCCCAGCTGGACATCAACTTTGGGGATCTGGGCCGACGCGGTGGGCCGCGTGGCGGATGCGGTTGTGGCGGCGTCCCCCAGGCCGGCACGTGGAGGACGGAGTTATAAGTCATCCTTCTCCGTGCCAAACGTGGACGACCCCAAGGTCTTCCCCAGCCTGGCTTAAGGCCTCGGCCGCCGGCCCGTGGGAGTGCTCGGCTTGCGTGTTCAAAGGACTTGTTGTACTGTGGAGCAGCTTTTGTACTTGGAAACTACAGTAGCAGGGATGCTTTCATACACTATTTTTTTCAGAGGCCTCATTGTTTTGTAACGGCTGCTTTTTTAGCGTGATGTGCGGTGCCACCTGGCACCATTGAGCTCCAACCTCACACGAGTTTGGTTGTTTCCTTCTGTTCTGCACTGGAATGCTGCTTTTCTATTTGCTGTTCTTCCTGTCAGTCATCTCCCCCCATCGCTGTATTTCACACTTGTGTTCCAAGGAAGGAAGGCTAGGTCATTTTGGACAAATTGATTTGGGTTTCAGGTGCTACTCTGCATCCTTCCATGCCTTCCTCCCACTAAACTGTTTACACACTCCGCTCCACTTTAGGTCTGGTGGAGTGCCTGCATCAGCACATGACAGCTCTGAAAGAAATCCACTGCTTTATTGTGCTGCAAAATGTGTGAATTCCAGCTCTGCTATTCAGACGCCTCTCTAGGGAAATAAAGATAGTCGCTAAATAAAAAAAAAAAAAAAAAAGACAGTGTACACCAGGAGTGTCCAAAGTGCGGCCCGGGAGCCAACGGCCTTTTAGTAGCATAAAGTTGAAATAATAAAAAAAAAGACGGTATTTTTATAGAATATGTCATAGTTTACATTTTTATGTAATATGTCAATATGTCATAATAATATGAGAAACAAACAAAACAGAATAAAGTTTGAGTTTTTGGAAAATTAGGTTGTGAAAAAACTCCCCCTTCTTGCTTTTGCATATTGTAGCTCTACTTAAAACCTCATTAACATCCAAATGTGCAAAATGGCAAATTGTAGCAATTTTTCAACTGGTCTTAAGTTTTTGATCAGGGGTGTATATAAAACTTGTTAGCATATCTCCATGTGTTGGTTTGCAAAATATCAAAGTGGCCTTTGCAGCCTTTCATTTTTCAGTATGTGGGTCTCAGTGGAAAAAGTCTGGACACCCCTGGTGTACACTGTAAACACTTTAAAGAAGACCTTGTTTTCACCACAGCCCAGGTACATACAAACCTATGAATCATAGTAAAATGTCACCATTATGCCTACCAGGTAACACTAAGCTTCTAAATGTTCACAAGACCCCCAAACAAACTATATCATAAGGAGAAAAGCTCCCCTTTCAAAGCAGCTAAAAGCAAAACGTGATTGGTCGTGCTTGTCACAGTCATGGCTACGCCAGCCTTGGACGTGCAGTGAAATACTCCTCCTGATCTCACCTCTAATCCAGGTTGCCACAGGTTCCCACTAAATCAGCCCCCCACTCCCCATTCATTGGACATGTCCTGAAGGTGTTTTTTTTTTTTTGGCAGCGCACGCTCCACTGTGCACTTAATGTCTGATCTTAAAGCCACTGCTCAAGGTATTGTAAGTCCCACCGGGGTTACACAACTCTAATCATTTTGCGGTCAAAGTGAACACCAACTTGTTTTCAATATGCTAGAGGCTAAGGGGTCCAAATAAACAAGCCGCAGCCTCTACAAGATGGCTGAAAAGCATCTTCCTTGCATCTTCCTCTTACCGATAAGAATACAACTGGCAATTGCTGATAGATTAACATTTGTTATTCACCGTTAAAAGTTTGTTTATTGGTAGCTCAATGAGCAAATGGTAAGGTGTGTTTAAAACGGTGGCATTTGCATAGCAAACGTTTATCAACATGGGTGGAAGTAAGTGTGATATTTCATTGTGAAACTATGGCTTTTTCCCTTTCATGAACAAGCGCAGGTTTTATTTTTCTTCAGTGAGTAAACAGACTTCAATGTTGGCTTTAATTTGAAATTGCTACCTAAAGAGCAGAGACGTGACACTACTTCCAAAAACGTCGCTGGAGTTTAAGCTTGGAAGGGAGTGCAAAGTTGTCTATATTTGATCACGTTTCCATTTTATTTTTTGGTTTTCTAGCCTAACCCCCTACTGGGCCTCGCCTCTCCTTGCAGGGTCTTGTGAGTCTCTTCAAGCATCTTTGCAGTGTGCAGCGTGTATTCGTCCTCTGCACATGCTGAAACAATTAGTCCAGCATCTACGGACCTTGAAGTACTTAATTAATTTATGCGGGTGCGTACATAACCCCAACACGACAAAAGTTGGTACAACATATTCGGAGGACCACCTCTATATAATTTTCTTAATAGAGTTTATTGTTAGCAAATATGTTCCTTAAATACAGGGTTTCATAGAGTTGTCTTTGTCTGAAAATGTTCGTGTCTATGCAGTTCTCTTATGGTATAATGTGTTGATTTGGTGCCCTTCTCAAATTTTGGCCAATTGAAACTGTACCATTTCATACAGGGCTCAAGAAGAACCTTTGTTTTTGCGCACCATGCAGGTCCGGCCGTCCTGTCAGCTTCATGGTCGTCTTCAACACTCCCAACCCCCTCAGCAAGATCTCCTGGGTCAACCGGATGCACTTGGCCAAGATTGCACAACGTAAGAGTACAAATAACACCATAGGTTATATAATGTTATATGCTATCATGTATTATATTTATGATATGATTACACTTATATTAATATAATAATAAAATAATGTAAATTACGGATGCTCTGATAGATCGGCCACCAATTAGTATCGGACGATTTCCATAAAAAAACATGTGATTGGCATATGCCTTTCAAAGCCGATCACAAAACCGACCGTCGTGCGGGGCAGCCACATGACAATTCATGACATTACAACACAGACATGACATGAATCTGCATGCGTGCTGTGACACGTAGAGTCGACAACAGCCTTAATGAGCCGACAAGGAACGCCCTTTGTTCCGTAATGCCGTGAGAATCAACACTAGTCTGTAAAACCTCCAATGGTTTCAGTTTAACAGCTTGACACAGGCTACGCCAATCGATGCCAGTGTCTTTGATCGCTCCCTTATCCAACCGATTGGGGTTCGACTTCTCTTGCATCTTTCGATACACTTTGTCTAGCTGTCTGCAGCTAACCTAGCTTCTCGTCTTCTTGGTATTGGAATCGACAGCATAAAACGCTGATTGGAGCATCCCTACTGTAAAATAATATTTCACTTCGATTGTGTAGCATTATTTATGTGTGGAAAATTGTTTAAAAACATATAATAATATTAAATATTATTAGAAACTTTTTTTTGTACAACTAAATAAACAACATACCCCTAATATAAATTAGGAATAAAATTGGGAGTGCTGTTCCTACTTGGTGCCTAGATGAAATAGTACATATATATTTTTTTTTAACTCGCACACATAAACTTAGTATATAAGCAAAATATTTAGATGTCTAGTACTCTCTGAAATGGAGTAAATTAACACCCCAGGCCACTATATCAGGAAACAGTGTAGGTAGATGTTAGTAGACTAAAATAACACAATTGGAACTTAAACTTTATTTGTGCGAGAGGTCACAAAAGAGAATGTGAAAGGATTTAAAAAAAAGGACAGTGGTTGCTATATTCCTGTTGAACTGGTGCGTGAAATCATGCGTGTTTCCAACAATTGCTTTTGTAACGTTGTCACTTTGTTGCGTGTGTGTGAATTAGTAGGGTGTAGAGTACATGGTCGGATCAGGAAGAGGGAATGTGTGAATGGTTGTTTGTCCATATGTGCACTGCCATTGATGGACCACCAGTGCAGGGTGTACCCCTCCTCTTGCCTAAAGTCAGTGGGGATAGGCTTCAGCTCACCTGTGACTTTAATGAGTACAAGTGGTATAGAAATATAGTAGATAGTAGACAGTTGTTATTGTTTTTTCATTCGACCAGTCTCTTGAAGTGGGTACCAAAAGTGTGACATACCAAGCAAAATTGAAAGTTATTTTCTAACCAATTGGCATATTAAAATAAAGTATTACTTTAATATTTGCTATATCGTCTATATCTATCACTATAAATGCTTTAAACGTACCTTAAATTATCACGAACATGCTCCAAATGGCAGCGTATCCTGAATGTAACACTGAGCTAGTGGATGGACCCGGCTTCAAACTCTGTGCGAGCTGTGTGCAACACTGTGGTCTTCAAAGCATTCTAAGCACAAGAGTAACACAGTAACAGTAGATCTGTAGACAGGGCAAACAATAAATGACAACTGTTTTCTCTCCCTGTTTCTGTCCCTAGCTTCTGGAAGGCCTAATTCGTGGCATCACACATTAGAACTCCAATACCGCCCTCACTTTTTGACATAAGGCCATCCGTAGATGCCGAGCTGCCATCCTATCACCACATGCAATGAAAACTTTGGAATCTGCCCACATGCTCTTGACTCACCACAACACATCTGTAGACTTTGCAGTAGTGCTCTCAGTCAGAGAGGCTGAGCCCAAAAGACGCTCTGGCAGCATCGAAAGACAGCGACAGCCTGCCAGTACGCCGTCTCCCGGCGCCTCACACCTTTATCAGGCGCATGGCAGGCGGAGTGATGAGGACGCCGGCGTAGGTGGAGTGTGCAGCGTGTGGGCACGGCCAATAGTCAAAGCCAGTGGATGCCGTTATTTATCACTGTCACAATAGATACAGTACACTAAAATTTGTTTCGAGTTTGGAGAAATTATGAGAGTACTGTTCCACGCCAGTCCTATAGGCAGCGGTAATGCACTCAAGGCCCTCCAGCGAGCCCGCAGGCCACTTTTTGCAAGCTGTACTTTACGTACTGTAGTATATACACCCAGCTCAAGATGTGATGTCCGTCCTTGGTGGAAACACACAGTGAGCTTGAGAACAGGCTCTCATGGTTCTCATTGACCGCTCATTTGGAATCAGATCAGTACCATCATGGTCAGCTTGGCAATTACATGTTAATTGTATTACACCCGCACTTTGCCTTCACATTTAGGCAAATGTAATTACAACGAGGGAGTTGTTGTTTCAATTTCACGGATGATGTGACATCAGCAGGGTTTCCTCACCGTCACACATTGAGCCAGGCCCCATCCAGCACTTAGCTGCAGTTCAGAATCAGCAAACTGAGGGCTGGTTTGCTTTGATACTAGTGCAAGGAGACACCAGCTTGTTGTCCCCTCATCCTCTTTTGAGCCGTATGGTGCAACATTGAATTCTCTTTCATTCTTTCCCAATTGCAATACAGAGCTACTAGTGTAACCATGACAACAACAATCAATGTAAGAAGGTAATGTTTTAACATTTCCAAAGGGTTCTTGTGAGCCCTTTGCTCTTTACCTTATTCTTGGGATGTTTGTTTACTTCGCTAAGTGGGTTCAAAGGTTACATCGGTGCTGGGCGTAATTTTACTTGTGATTTTCCTCGCTCGCTAATCAGCAATGGAACCCCTGCGGTAGTCCTCTGGCTAAATCACAAATTAACGACTTAATAGCCTGCTAACATCCTGACTCTTGAATTTACAGCTTTGCAATCTGTTTTCTGTGATTTTTTTTTAAAGATTATATTAACATGGGTTTCAAAGTGTACTTAACATTTCTGTATAACCTGAAACTCGTCATTAGTAGAAATGTAAAATATGTGCATGTGTGTGTTCAATCTGGGAACGCAGTTCAGTATAGCAGCGGACAACCTGTAGGCATTTTGCGTAAAATTGTTAGTTCATTGCCTCAATCAAGGCAGTCAATTCTCCTAAAATTACACAAGCAAAGCCGGTTGGGGTGCCACGAGATCTCGCGAGATTAAAACGTGACAATATTTCTTGTTTAAAGACAATCTCTTTAAAGACAGTCTCGCAAGAACAGGGCAACCGGAAGCCAATGAGACTGTGAACCAAAGACGCTAGTTAATAAGACTGTCCACTTAGCCGCAAATGCATGTAACAAGAGTGTAGCACACCATGGAGCAGAAAATCCGCCATGATGGGAAGCATGAGAGTTAGGCGCAAGGCTAGGCAGTGTACAATGTATTCCCTGGTTCTGAGCTGAGTGTACTGTAAAATAAAGTTGGGTGCATTACATTCGCTTTGATGAAATTAATTCATGTTATTTACTGAACAGAATCAACATACTGTATGTATGGATGCATCCATCCATCCATCCAATCATCCATCATTCATTATACTGCACAAATGACACATGTAGATGCCAGATTGCCCTGAGCAGCAATCTGAAAGAAACGTTTCCTTCTGTATTTTACTTTTAATAATAATAAATAATAAGAAGTAGGGCTGTTAACGCATTAACATGAGTTTCCTTTAATGGCACTATTTTTTTTTATTTATTTGGGTTCGAGCTGCTAGTTAACGGGAGGCATAGCGGAGGACAGCTGCTTGGGGACTTATGCCAATGCGACCATGGCAGAATAGCTAGCAATGCTAGCATTAGCAGCGCACTAGCTAGTTATCAACACATCAGTAAAATATATGTACATTATAGCGATCTAATTTATTTTATTATGTATTGTGTAAAACTGTGACAGGAACAACATCAAATTTAAAGCATGAAATGAATACAGATGAATGAATGAATAATTAATGAATGCAGACCCACCAGTATGAGCCTGGACTTGTTTTTCAGAGAGGTTGTGTACCCAACAAATATGCACATTAGTACTCAATAATATCAGCAAGGACCAAACAAAGGACCAAACGCCGCTTGCATTAAACATGCAAAAACTGGGGGATTTCTAAGCTATATTATTTTTCAAATAAAATAATGGCCCATATTTCCAAAATTGATATCCCTTTACATAAAATTTTATTTCGTTATTGTCGTTGCGTATCAAATCGTCTACCACAAAGAGATTTACATTCCTACTTATTATAGATAAAAATAAAAACGTTCTATCTGCCAGTAAGTGTGATTAATTATGAGTTAACAATGGACAAATTGTGATTAATCGTTATTAAATATTTTAATCGATTGACAGATCTAATGGTAACATTTTAACTGAACTTGGATTTACACATTTGAGGTAGAAGACATCAAGGCATTTACATTTTTATTCTTTAGAAAATGTTTTACCCCAAAACACTACAATTTTGGGCATACAATTTCATACACAGACAATACAAAATACACAGATAAAATGGTCAGGAAAATAATCACCATAAATTTACTCTATTGACCTACAAGTATAGGTTGGACCACACATGCCATAATTCAGCTAAGGTGTTGTGGTGATGTTTTGGGGCCGCACGGTGGTTTAGTGATTAAGCATGTTGACCACACAGGCACACTCAGGAGATCGGGGAGACTTGATCGTTGGGCACTTTCTGTGTGGAGTTTGCATGTTCTCCCCGTGCGTGCGTGGGTTTTCTCCGGGTACTCTGGTTTCCTCCCACATTCCAAAAAAACATGCATGGACTCTAAATTGTCCATGTTTTTTTTGTCTATATGTTATTGACTGGCGACCAGTCCAAGGTTTACCCCGCCTCTCACCCGAAGTCCGCCGCATACCCGCGACCCTAGTGAGGATAAGCGGCATAGAAAATAAATGGATAACAATAATAAAGATAGAATTTTGGGAGAAAAAGTTATATATATTAAGTAATATCTACTGCATTGCTTCTCCACTGAAGTCACAATATCTACCAAGTGCCAAGTACCACTGTAAAACACACGTAGGGTTTCCTTGCATAGTGAAAGGCCATCTACTGGCATGCGTATTAGTGTTTTCCACTCGCTTTTGCAGGTGTTCTTGTGGTCGTATCGTCTATATGTGAAATTTTGCAAAAACCCCTTTGAAAATATACCCTCAGCGTACAGTTTTGACTCAGCGTGATCCTCCATTAACAACCTGGTGCACCGCCGCATCGTTCATGTGTCTGCGAGTGGCCTCACTGTTTGCCAAGGGTCTTCTTGAAATAGCCAGAGGCGTTGCCTAATTAATGGGCTTTCTGACTTGCAGAATTAATCGCTTCCCCGCTGAGCCAGGGTTGAGGACTCAGACTTAGATGCCCCCCTCCCTGTAAGAGGTGGTGAGGGAGTCTGCTGATGTGTTGTGGGTGGGGAACGAGGGCTGTTGGGATGATTGAGACAAGCAATCAGTCCCACTGCAGGGAACAGAGGGCAGGCGGGGGGTCGTCGCCCACGGTCGCTCTGCTAAAGGCGCTCTGTCTCTTGGTTAACCCACCCATTCACGACCCCCTTCTCCTCACACATGGTTGAATAGATGATCGGCGTGCTTTTGGTGTGGGCTTTGACATGCCTTCTTAACCCACCGTGTGATAACCATGTGCACGTACACCGGGAGGAGGCGAGAAACTGCGGATCCACGCGCCTGCGCCGGCTTCAGGGCTTTCTCTTTCGTTAGCTCCAGGATTCAGATTGCTGGGCTGCCATGGCGACTGCATTGGTTCAAATAACATTAGCTTAACCTCGTATGTAACTGTTATCTTTCTCTTTTATGCTGTTCAAGCATATCTGCTCTATGAATCGGATGATTTTTTTCTTCTTTCAAGCATTAAATGCAGCCTCCCCCTCAGAACAAGAAGGCTCTCACTTGGCATGTGCTTGAAGGATGTTTGCGCTGCCCTGAAATTAATCTGTCAAACAGCGGCGATTATCTTCCCCTTCTCGCCATGCTCAAGTGCGGGGAATGTTTATGACGAGTAAACATTATCAGGGATTTAATTAACAGATCCCACACTTGCATTGATCCATGTTGAAATATCAATTGCACTGGTGTATTTAATTAGTCTATATCTTTGCCCTTTGTGTCACGGGGCCTGATAGAGCGCTGTGCTCTGCAAATTAATCTTCATCAGCACAAGACTTGAACCGAAGGATGTGTTGGAGTCCGGAAAACGAGGAAGGAACTCACCCTAGTTAATATTCTGATGCTGCACTAAGAGTGAGCCAATAAAGAAGACCTTAAACTTCAACGCTCGCATATGCTCGCTCATTACGTAGGCTGAATGTAACACATTGCTCACTCAAGGAAAAGTGTGCTTCAAACTTTAAACGCTTATTTGAAGCTCTTTAACTGGGATTACAAAAAAGACTGGAAAAAGAAGGAGGAACAGGTTTAGACAGGCGTCGGCAACCCGTGGGTCCGGAGCCGCGTGCGGCTTTTCAGACTCCTTGTTGCGGCTCCCTTCACCGAGTGCGGTGATTATTTTTAACACCAAAGTAGAGGGAATGTGCATTTTCAAAAAGAATGTGAAATATCCAACTCACCGCAAGTCCGTGAATGCATCAAGTCTGCGTTCTGACTACTGATTGGGTGAGCAAGGGAAGGGGAGGTAGGCTACTGTATGCAGTGAGTCTCACTGGAGAGTAAAAAGTTGAGGGAATTTTGAGTTGAGTCTGAAGCAAGTTACTGTGCAGTAAAATAAAACAATGTAATTAACGAGAAACTCGCTGTAGCTATGTGTTTGGAGCCCGTGACATGCGAAACGCCGTGGTGGTGACTCTGAGAGAGGTGAGAGGGAGCTGACTGTGCATTGACCGCTTGTGACTGCTGTGAGGGGGGGCGGACCTCTGGGCAGCAACCGCAGAACAATACATGCTTTCACTTTGTCTTCCAAAACCAGTGCTTTTACTAAGTCTCCACCTACCAGTCCCTACATTTGTCATTATTTGCTTTTGGGAAAGTAAGTCACCAAAAGGGTTTGAAAAGTCGCCAGATTTAGTTAGAAAATGGCCAAGTTGGCAACACTGGGCTGCACATGAGATTGGAAGGAGGGGGAAGCTGTTCACTGATGGAAAATACATGAAAGAATCATTCATAATAATACAGTACACGCCCCTACAACGTTCCAAGAACCTTCATGTTATAGGGATTTTATGTAATACAAAGCGTAAAATACATGTAAATAGCCTAATACGTTCCAAGATCTTCCCAAACTCACCCATTTTGGTCCTTCACAATATTCAAAGTCCACCAAATATGGTGGGAAAATATAAGAAAACAGCATAAACACAGTAGAGTAACATTCCAATATAAAATAAGGTAATAAATAAGATAACTGTAAATGAATAAAACTGAAAAACAAAAACAATCTCACCGTTCACCACATGTCTTCATCAGGAGCACAAGTGGAGGCAAGGGGGGGGGGGGGGGAGCCTGCCTATCACACACAAACACGGAAGCGCTGGATACGTCAGCCAATGAGATGAGGGCGTAGGTGGTGTCCCGATCATCAGCCAATGAGATGAGAGCGTAGGCGGTGTTCCGCTATTAAGCAATGAGATGAGAGCGTAGGCGGTGTGTGCTGATAATCAGCCAATGAGAGCATGAAGCGTCAGAATTTGTGGATAACTTCCTGCTTCGTTTGTTCGTTCGACAACTTTTCCCTTTTTTCTTATCCCTTACACTTGGTTTAGGGCCCATGACTGACAGTAATTTTAACACAAAGAAAAGTAAAGAAATTAAGAAGAGATTTCAATGCGTGCAAACTAGTTTAAGGGCGACTACGATGAGGAAGGGAGCTCACACACAAACGTGGACGCACTGGATAAGTCAGCCAATGAGATAAGAGCGTAGGCGGTGCCCCGATAATCAGCCAATGAGATAAGAGCGTAGGCGGTGCCCCGATAATAAGCCAATGAGAGCGTAAAGCGTCAGAAGGCGTCACCAAGTGTACTCTGTTAGTCTCTCTGTCGCTTGCACCGACTTGACGCTTTACGTTATATGGAATTCCTTACGTAATACGATGCAAAACCTTTACATAAATTCTTTACGTTCAATGGAATTTATGTAAAAGGAGGTTTACGTTATGCGAGGTACTACCGTATTAGCATCTCTTCTCTCAATTAAAAAATGAACAAGAAATTATTCAGAAAATGAAAGAATGTCTCTCTCTGCAAGGACAGTAAAGGACAGGAACATTAGAACCGTCATTGATGACAATACAGCACAGGCGTAAATGCTATTAAGCAAACAACACTGCTTTGCAGAAATGTGACATCTGACAAGTTTTTTTTATGGTGAACTTGGCTACATGTTCATTTTACACAAATATGTGAACCACTCAACAAGGCTTACAGAGTTCAGTGTTTAAATGATTTCAGAGTAGGGCTACACATTCTGGCTGCACTTCTGTTTATTGAATTTTGTTTTTGTAACAGGTAACATTTAAAATAGATTTTTACAGCTTCATAAGTTGTCTAATGTTTTGCAGACAATTTTTTATTTTAATTTTTTTACTGGAAGAGGAGGAAAAATGGCTCTTTTGATGCTAAAGGTTGCCGACCCCTGGGCTAAGAGGTCAACATGTACAAATTTCCAGAGCCTTTTTCTACAAAATGGCAACTGTGAACCATTTATAGGATTTTTATACCGGTTAACGTTTATATTGTCACTTTATTGTTGCTTTAATGTATGTGTGTGTGCGTGTGCGTGTGCGTGTGCGTGTGCGAGTCTTGACTTTGACCACTTTCAGGGACAAATTTCACATTAAGTTAATTGGGGGCAGTTTGTTCATTTAAGGCCAAAATGTGTTTGCCTAATTGGAAAGTGCTGAATTTGGGGTCAATGTTTAAGGTTAGAGGTGTGTGTCTTGGGTCCAAATAATAAAAGATAATAAAAAAAATTAACAAAATGATTGCCTGAGCCTAAAATAACTATACATTCCATAATACATGTTATGATTCCGTTCTCTCAGTAGTAATGCCAAACACTGAAGAAATACATTTCATACTCAGCCGTGATGCTGAAGGTAACATTCTGGACTCATGCACTCAGCTTGTCCTTCATGTGTGTGGAGACACAAAGTGACTGTGAGTTCTAAAGCCGAGTGAATAAAAAGGTTTGGTTATTTGCTGCACTTTACAGATCTTTACATAACGTCACACTGATTGTACATTTTTGCCTTGACAGTCACGTTGTGGAGGAGAAATGCAGTGAAGCAGCCACTCGTATTAATCAGAGTTTGAGGGATGAGAATAAATTCATACATTGTCTATCCACACATCATACAGTATGGGCGAGTGTGAAGATGCGAGCAAGGGCTTGTTATTTTGTTTGCAGTCATTCATCATCATTACGAGGTGGTTGAGAATGAAGGTAAAGGCTAATTTGTGTTCTCTGCCATCAACCTCTTCAGCTGCAAATCAGGAAGATCTGAATGAATTCAGACTGGAAATTCTGCTTTATTTCCCCGCAGCATGATTTGCGCTCGCCGCAGAAGACTCACCAAAGGGGTAAAAGAAGTCAATGGTGCACATGAAATCATCATGTGTCAGGTTAACTCTGTTTTCTTGTTTATAAAGGATTTGGATTTGGCCCTGACCAAGGTTTTTTTGCTACATACGGTAGATTCCTCAAACACTCCTCAAATACAAACACTATTATATGCAGTAGACCCTCGGAATACAATCCCTTCCAGGAGGCTGGAACCTCTGATGTGCTGGGATTTTGAATTGATTTCCCCCATCGGAAAGAATGAAAATTGTATCCATTCCAGTTCTTCAAACGTAAACATTTAAAGAGTGTACAGGCAACGTTTGAAGTAACATTTCTGCATAGTTAACTCAAGAGGATCCTATGCAAGTACCTTAAACACAAAAAACCTTCTCCTTTGGCTTAACATCACCGATGTCCTTGTCATCACCGATGTCCTTGTAAAAGAGTTTGTTCTCTCAAAAAAGACAAACAATACAAGGCAAAAACAGAATGAGCTGATGCTTGTCTTGTGGACCAATTTTGGACCAATTTCACATCAAATTCAGTTTTTAAACCTCCAAACTGTTCATATTCCAATGGTCCACTGTAACTAAGCAAGAGATGTGGCCAGGGCTATAGTTCAGGTTTGTGCACATTCCTTTTCAGAATATTTTCATCTTTTGCAAATGTAATGGATATTGTTTGAACTCCGAGTATCTAGCTCTATCATGTGAAGTGGCGGCCCTCATGTGGTTTTTCGCTGTTAATTGCACTGCCACTGCCTGTTTGTTTCAGTGGCAGTTAGTACATAAAAATACACATTTGTTGTGTATGGTTGTTTTAATACGGTTTAACTGCCAAGGTGAATGGTAAACTAACAGGGATTATGTCTTCTTTCCACTTTCAGGGGAGGAAAATTCGCCAGGCTGGCTGTATGGCGAGCATGAGGGAAAGACCATGGCCCCCTTTTGGTGTCCGCTGCTGGCCTGTCACATGCCTGTTTTTGCTACCAAGTTCCCTGAAAGAAAGGTACGTCATTTGTGTTGGAAGGTACTGTAGGTTTAAGATCGGAATGCTTACATTGTGGAATATTTTGTAACTTCATGTGTGCTACTTGACTGCTAATTGTATTCACCATGTTTTCAACGTTTAGTCTCGAGAGCGATTATGCCAAGTGCCTGTATCTATAAATGTACTATATAAATTCAGCCATTCAACCCTTTACACCCTATTGCGATGCTCTCACCTCTTAACCTTTTTAGGTGAGGAAACAAGTGTTGATTCACAATTCTACAACATTGTCAATCTTTTTTAAGTTTTGTCCTCTCCCAGTGTAAGAAGTGAAGCCCGTCGCCATGTTAAAATGATCGACATTGTTGTGTTTAAGTAGCTAGTTTTTGCTCGGCACATGCTGACCCTCCCTGCCAGTTTGTGCAAACATTGGCTTTTTGTTTAACCACGCGGACAAAATTGACAACAGACGTGGGTGATAACTCGTTTAAATCGGCTTGTTGTTGGTGTTTTAGTTTAAAGTCTGAGTTTGCGATATCACACTGAGCTTGCAAAGGTTCTTTGAGGATTTGTCCCTAGAAGTGATTGGATTTTTACTACCACCATTAGCCCACAGTAGTCACTTAATCTTTCGTCTAATAAAGATTTTGTCGAAAGAGATCATAGGGCCATTGGACTCACTCATCTCCCATTGAGGGTAATCAAAGTCCACTTGGCTTAGCTTAATGACTAAAAATACATTGTGTCTGCGATGATCTCACTCGAAAAACAGCTCGACTGTCCATGCTACAAGGTGACACAAGTGCATCCCCTCACAGCGGTGGAGAACTTTAATCAATACAAGCTGTTAAGACCCAGAAGGCTGCCATAGATCAGATGATCAACACAGTGGTGGTATACACTGAAGTGTAGACTGAAGTGGTTTTAGAAGTCCGTGGAAATGCTATGAAATCAATTTGCAGGGCCTGAAAAATGATATTCCAGACTGCATTTTCTGTCTGCCTAATGTGGTTATAGGTCTTCCTGAGCAAGGTGGATGATAGTGGTGGCAGGGTAGCCAAATTACTTTGGCCGCTAGAGGAGGATGTTATAAAGTGATCATGCAATTATCTTAATGGCTG
This sequence comes from Dunckerocampus dactyliophorus, assembly GCF_027744805.1. Lineage (NCBI taxonomy): Eukaryota > Metazoa > Chordata > Actinopteri > Syngnathiformes > Syngnathidae > Dunckerocampus > Dunckerocampus dactyliophorus. The sequence goes on along the minus strand of NC_072826.1, from coordinate 13,078,629 downwards.
TGGGACACCCGAGCGTAAATCAATGTTTCAACATTAGCTTAAGACCTCTACGTCAACCCCGTAGTCTGCTCGCCTTGCCGGCAAGAGGCGAAGGTTAGGTGAAAAAGAAGCTGGATGTCCACTCGGCGTAGCGCGTACATGGCATTGGAGGATTTCCCAGAAGGCCTAGCCAGTATACCCTGCAAATATGAGTTACACCTGGATGGAAGCAGTGCCAGGTCAATTAATATATTTTGAGCCCGTGAGACCGTTCTCCCAGGAACTGCTCATCTTTTCCACTTCCTGCACAAAGAAATGAAGCACCCGAGCACGAGTGGGGGCATCACAGACGTGTTTGTGACAACCATGCACTTGTTTTCTACAAAGTATCCAATTGAGGATGCAGGCCTTTACATGAGCTGGCATCATTAGCCTATGCACAGCTTTTTAATGCTACAATATTGGCTTTCCTACTGGTATCTGACTTACAGTATAAAGCGTGTACGTGAGTTTGTGTGAGAGACGGGCTTCTCCCTTCAACCTCCCTTCCTCATCGTAGTCGCCCTTAAACTAGTTCGCACGCATTGAAATCTCTTCTTGAATATTTTGAAGGGCCAAAGGGGTGAGTTTGGGAAGATCTTGGAACGGATTAGGCTATTTACATGTATTTTACGCTTCGTATAACGTAAAAACCTTATAACGTAAACGTTCTCGGAACGGATTATTTATGTTGTAGGGATGTCTACTGTATTAGATTTGAATTATTATTATTATTTTTTTTTATTTAGTATTTTTTTTTTCCCCCTGTCCTGTCCAGCCTTTAAAGCAGATAGAATTGTAGATCTAAATGCCGTCAAGGTGCGGGGAATGAGAGGGGGACAAAAAAAAAAGAGAGACAAGAGACAAGGACAACAGCAGCAACAACAACAATTGTGACAAGAAGAACAGAACAACAGAAACATACAGAACGACATCAGCAAATAAATGTCTGTGACAACTATAAAGACGAACAAGGACATAAGGACAAAGGACAAAACAATATCAACAACCACAATGACAATGCTGTCAATGACAATCACACATAATAGCAGTCATGAAATGATGAATTATGACAGCGATCACAATGACAATACTGCATTGAAACAGTCACACATAATAGTAGTCATGAAATGATGAACTATGATAGTGATCACAATGACAATACTGCATTGAAACAGTCACACATAATAGTAGTCATGAAATGATGAACTATGATAGTGATCACAATGACAATACTGCATTGAAACAGTCACACATAATTGTAGTAATGAAATGATTATCCATGATAGTGAACAGAATGATAATTACTGTAATGCACATCATTGTAAAAAAAAAAACTATAGTCATACTGCTGATATCACCGTCGCTGTAATAAAACCAACAACATAATAACACCCTGGTTAACTCAGTGAGTAATGTGGGGAAGTACGCATGTACTGTGAGTGTGCATATGTACAGGTATCTCTATACATCCTCTACAGACGTCATTATACGTCTGTAGAGGATGTACAGAAAATGTACAGTAGCCATTGTCTGCCCATTCAAATATCAAATTGACTTAATCAAAAGCACTGCTTGGCGCACTCAATTCGTGTTCCACAAAATTGGCAAAATTACACTGCACAGCTCCAAGGGGAGCTCAGAAGCAAAAATACTCCAATTATGGCTTACTTGTCATTAAGTGCAGATACAAGCATTTTATCTGACATTGGCGATATACACATTTATCCTTCTTGAAATGAGATGAGGAGAATGGTAGTGCGAGGTGTTGGGAAGTTAGCAGCAGTATTACTTTCCCAGTTGTGACTAAAGAGGAGGTGGCATTAAATGGAGTGACTTTAAGTCTGTCATGCAGAGCAGACTGTGATTAGGGGCTTAACTCAGCAGAATCCCCCCTTCTCCCTCTTTGTGTCTCCATCTTAGCCTCTGGGACACACACCTTGCCAAAGCTCTGCAGCATCCCTTTCTCCAGCTCCTCTTAGCAGGCCCACTTACATCGCTCCAAAGAGGAAGCAAAGGTGCAAAGAAAGAGAGAGAGAGAGTGGGGAAGAAAGAAAAAAGAAATCCGAGATTAAAACCGATGTGGCCGAAGGGGCCAAATTCATTTCTGACAGAAAACAAAGTTCTAAAGCAGCATAGCATGAACAATGCGAATCCCCTGAGGGAGCTCAACCCACGACTGGCCGCGTGCCGCTCGGAGCAGCCCGGTACACTCGGCGGGATGCTGGAGAGGATGACTGGGCCAACTTGTTAGCCACTGGAGATAAACCTTATCACAGTGGCGCTGAGTGGGACTGAGGCAGACAGACTCTCAATTTATCTCTTTCATTTTTTTCCCTCCCCTCACCATCAAACTCTACCTCACTCTCTCTCACTCACACACATACACACAATGTCACAGCGTTATCTGGGCCTAATAGACAAAGCACATTGTGATTTAAAGGAACTATGCTCACTTCTTTCACCCTCACTGCCATTTTGAAAGATGAAGACATGTTTGGTGGAGGGTCTGAAGGAGGTTGTTGGGTGAAGACCTTAATTTGAACACCCTGTGGCACCACCAGCTTCAACAAGGTCGCTGCTAACAATTCATGCACTTGCATGTTTTGTTAATGGTAATTTATTTTCAACATGCATACAAGTTACATCGGACTGCATCGCATAGTACAATTCACATTTCCACATGTCCAAAAATCCTACCCACGCTCTGTTTCACATCAATTGCTAATACATTTGTTTGAAAATCATAAGGCGGTATAACAATGTGGTACAATAGGAGTCAAGGATTATAATCACTGTAAGTAAATGATATTATAGTCAAAATAAATAATAATAAATATGTAATTATAACTGATGACAATTATCGACAGAAACATAGTTGGATGATGAGTGAGTACAAACAATGTAATACTTCAAGAAGTCTTCAGAAATGAAGAGTTAGTCATAAGTGTAAGAGTGGTTAGACATACTGTAGTATTGTACGTACACAGTGGCTCAGAACTATTCTTCCTTGTACTTTGTAAACATCAACTGCTTGTACTGTTTCTTGAAATCACTCATTTTAGTGCATTGTTTGAGTGCCTTACTCAATCCGTTCCATAATTTGATTCCACATACTGATATGCTGAAGGTTTTTAGCGTTGTTCTTGTATATAGGTGTTTTAAAGGGGTAGTTCGGATTTTTTGACATGAACTTGTATGACATTGCCATCAGCAGTGTAGTCCACCAGCAGCGACTCACCCCCACCTTGGTCTCCTAAGTCCAGTTCTGGTCAGAGTTCGGTGATGAAGAGCATAGTTCGAAAGAGTAAAGAATATGCATCACATATGACATCTGCGTTATATTTGTCTCCCGCCGTATCCCTGAGCACTGTGCATTCATGTGTTTGCGACGAAGACGCTCGCATCTACTTTCGTGATGGAGCGCCGTGGCCATCTTGTTTATGTGTGTGTTCCACAGCGACCCCCCCCAAATGTTTTGTTATTTTTCTTCACCCCGTCAATGTCCACGCCGTCAATTTGTATTGACATTTGTATTGCATAAATGTCCTTTCAGCTATTACCAAACAGCAGTATCTTAGTTTTACTTAGGTTCATGGTCTGTTTTTATCAAATCATCTTTTTAGTATAGTCATTTCATCTGTGACATTTTTATTAGGTCTTGTGTGCTTTATCCAGAACAAAATGCAGTACTATAGTCTGCAAATAGTACTAGCTTTAGGTCTTTTGTGGCTTTACAGATGTCATAGGTTGAAGACTTTTGGTCCCCGTATTGACCCCTGGGGTGCACCGCATGATATACTGTATTCAGATATACAGGATATTCTCCTAGCTTGGCATGTTGCTTCCTGTTTGCTAAGTAGCTTTTTACCAAGTTCAAAATTAAACCCTATGATTCCATACCATTGTAGTTTTTTTAATTTGGATATTGTGATTAATTGTATCAAACCCTTTTGTTAAATCTATTAATACTGTCGCTGCGCACTTCCTGCGGTCTACAGTGTTGGTAATTTCCTTGGTTATTTTGATTAGTGCCATGGAACTTAAAATGTTAAATTTGTATCCATAACGGCTGTCCATGAGCAATTCATTGTTATTAATAAATGTGTCCAATCTGTTGTGAATAGCTTTAGAACCAGATATTGTTGTGGACATGGCTTCCTGTTGTGACGTTGGGTTAGCATGCGTTGGTGCCTCTAAGAGATACTCCAGGTTTGGCTTTGGTTTATGACATTTAGCTGTTATTTCTTTGCTAATAAGTGATGACTTTGCATGACTAGCAGTACTACTAATAATAATTAGGGGTGTATGACAAATATAGATCCAATATGAGGAATTATCTAAGATGTGACGTGCTATAAATGTGTGCTGTCCTCCCCACTACCTCAGACAAATTGCATGCTTGTCGCACTAAACCATCTGCAACACACCCTCAACACACCACCCCCTTCAGCCACCCGATATGCCAGCATCATCACAACGGTGCCCCAGAAGCCCACATAGACGCCAAAGAAGCTGCCGAAAGCCAACTGCAAAGACAGGCCCGGTGCCCGCTCCTGTCGCCACGTCGTCCTCCACCATCGCCAAAGCCACGGGCCCCTGTCGGCCAGTAAACCCCTTCGAACCACGGTTTTCTACTGCTGAGCCGCCGCTGTTTTTATGTTTCGTTAATAGTAGTGATGTCATGATATTTGGTGAGAACAAATCTACAGGTACAGTTTGTCAAATCCGACGTAATTGAGTCGTTCTTACCTTCACCTGTGCACAAACTACAGTTAAAACTAAATAAAAATAATAATATATAATAATAAAATAATAAAATAAAAAGTTATCATTATTAGTATTGGTCTTGATATGCAGGAAACTGTATCGATATCGGATTGAAAAAAATATATATTGTGCATCCCTAATAATAATAATAATAATGATTGTAGTGTGAAAACCAAAAACACAAACCACCAAATGAAACACTATGGTTTGTTCTTTGTAAAAATCCATCATTGTTTTTTACTCGCATCTTGATTGATTCTTTTATTGATTTCTGTCCAGCATCCTCTGTGAAGAAGGGTAGCAATGGTCATTTTTTTTTATTATATTTTGGATTGCTTTTATTATTTATTTATTTGTTAAATCAATAATTGAATATGTGAAAGCTGCCTGCTTGTTACAGATGCATGCTGGGACCATGCTGCTCAAATCCAGAGAACTGTGGGAATTTGAGGGTACAACCCAGTAAAAGCACAAGAACATTTTGTCTTTTGGAAAAGTTGCACGTTTTCAGTGTTGTCAAAATGATCCCTGTTTATCCAAACCTGCAAAAATGATTGAAAACACTGTAATCTGCATGCCATGCCAGTAGGTGGTGTTATCATTTTGTAAAGAAACACTACGTGCAAGTACAAGTGCCTTCCCTCCCGGGTCTTCTTATTGGAAAATGTCTTTTAAATACCCTTTGTCTGCATATATGTTACTTTAGAATTAGGTGCGTGTGTAATGTAACTACAACTGCGGTGAATTGAGTCCTAGAAGCATTGACTCCTTATTGGCAACAGCCTATATTGTCTGTTTTCAGAAACAAACTTCAGCATTTAGAGGTGTACACCGTAATCACAATTCCGTACTTACCTCGGTTGTAAGGTCATGGTTCGGTTCGTTTTCGGTACAGTAAGGAATACAGTACAGTAAGAAATATAAAAGTGCTTAGCTTTTGTGTAAACAGCTAATGGTTTTTAAAATTAAACAAAAAATGGAAACTGCTATAAATAAATGCAAAATTAAAATCAACATAAATATGAAATAATATGTAATGTTCACAATGTTTATTTTTTGGAAAATGCAATGATGCAAACAAGTGCAACAGTAAGAGTTTGAACAGTTCGACTTATTTTTTTATTTTTAGGAAATGAAAGTTTCTCATTGGCTGAAGTTCCAGCTTGTAGCTCTGTACCCGATCTCTCTGCCAACAATGCCAACACATTGCTTTCTTCTGATCTACTTGTCTTTTGTGCATTTCACCTGAAAGTGAAATAAGTGTTTCCAAGACTTTAACAACACAAGAGGGTTTTCAAGTTCTGGCTTCTTCTTGGCACTAGCTCTAGCCATGATTCCAAATAGCCAAAGGCTGGGTTGCACTGTATTTGTGTACAGGGGAAGCTGCGTGACTACATTGCAAGGCAATAACACTTCCTGTCCCTCTCAGTGTGTTCTGTGTGGGACATTGGTATGCCTCTGTAACACACCGTTTTCAACTGACAAATACATGTACTGTTACAGCCCTACCAATGACAAAAATGCCATTGTTTCCAGTTGAAAACTATGTAAACGGACACTTTGCCATGTTACCCGTGCCATGTTGATAAAAGGAATTGATGCACTTGGAGGCCACACATTTCTGATGAGTCTTAGCATCGGGAACTAAATTGGACCACAGCTGTCACATCCTAGTTAGAAGCCCATCAACGTCATTCAGCTCCTTGCTAAGCAAAAGCTTGGAGGCCAGTAAACAGAAAAGAATGGTAGTCAGCAATATGGTGCACGGCTGAATAGTTTAAGATTAATTCCTTGATTGTGACGCAGACCATGGCCACCCTGAGCTCATTGAGTATTTTTACAGTAAAGGAGATACAGGTACCCTATCCACGTAATGAGTCACAAATTCCTCCGTTACGAAAGCGCTTCTTCCTCGGCAGCTCTAAAAGGTTCTTAGCAACACAAAGCTGCACAGGCTGTAGGAATAGTCGAGGAACTGACTGAGTTTATGAGGCATTAGGCGAGGACGGGCCCGTCCATGACAGCTTTGCTCTAATACCTCAGGGATTTCATCATGTATGCTTTGAAGTGCGGGATGACAAACTGGTTTGGGCTGCATCGGGATTAGGAAGCCACGCCGCTTCCTCGCATCTTTTCTGTGATACACTGCACTAGATCACACAGATCATCATTGTTGTTTATCTGTTCTGCGATATGCTTCGTTAGTATTTTTTTTTTTTATTATTATTTTTCCCGCTGCGTAAAAAAGTGAGATTCAGGCTGGAGATCCCTTAATGTGTCACAGGTGATTTCTACTTTTGTAACTCACATGCAATCATGCCGCCCAGGTCACCGGGGCCTGGGTTTGTTTAGACGAGCTGGTGTTATTTGGAGAGTAGAGCCATGTTGCGCATCCATCTTCCCTGCTGATGGAGTGATTACACAGCGGTGCCTCGTATTTGCTACAGCCACAGAAAATGGGCTTGTCGAGCAGCATCCCTGAACGATGTGTTCGCGGCAGCGAGGGCGGTGTCCGGTGAGTGACGGATTTATGAAGCTCCAGAGCCGAGATGAAGAAGATTTGTGTAGAAAAGCACAGATGATGTTATGAACAAAGGGGTTTTAAAAAGACAATATAAAAGGGATGTCAGTTCTCTGTTGCAGTGCCTTTCAAAGGATTTATCTCGCCACCATTGAGTTGACTCTCAAGCTGTTTCTTGAAGGTCACACTGCACAGACAAAAGCATTGTGGCAGATTCTACCAACAGAAACAAGGTTTATTGTTTATTTAGAAGAAAAGTAAGTAGTCGTGCGGTCATATTTTTCATATTACGAAAGAAAAAGCCTGAGAGACCATGCTACCATCAGTATGCAAATATTGTCATGTCATCATCGCCTGCTGTGGAACTAAATCTTTAATTAATTCACTAAACAGCTGGAGCAGGGAAGGCGAATTGGATTTTGGATTTTTAATTTGCGGCTGAGATGACAGCTCTAATGACGAGGTGTTTTTTTTTTTTTCGATTGCTGTGACTGTGAGCTGGAATCATTTAACGGGTAGTGCTATACTTTTATTGCCATAATGAGGATTTGCACTGTTGCGTTCTTCGAGTCTGGTGTTTCTTCCTTCCACGTCCCTTTACTCTCCTTGCCAGTAGAGGGGAGTGTGGCGCCAGTGCAAGTAGCAACCTGGACACGCCCTCAGCTGCACAGCGGTGACACATAACGGAGCAATTACAGGGGATCAGAGACACTTTGAGCCATACGACTCCCTCCCCTCTCCCCCGTCTCAAGCAAATTGCGCACCCAAAAGGGAGAGCCCACAGATCTGCAAAATGTGCTAATTTGGTCTCGTTCTAGCCCTCTGATTACGCAACAATGTGGAGAGAGGCTAAAGAGATTTGAGGCTTTCCCTTGACTTTTATTCTTTTATTTTGCCTTGTCTCCACTCATTCATCTCCTAACTGTCTTCAAGGCCTCCACTTCTACTTCTGCAGTGAACACTCATCTGTTGCTCTTGTCTGGTACTAATGTTTAACAACTCACCGGCCACAACATTAGGGACACCTGCACAATCTGTTACAGCGGAACTAAAGTTCAACTCCCTGGGCATTGTACTGTACATTCGGAAATGACCTACACAGCAGTTCTTTCCATAAATTGAATTTATTTGGGGTGGCCCGCCACAATTAATTTTGACCGCCACAGATTGAGATTGGGAATCCATAAAAATCACATGCACATGAGTCAGGAACAGTTATGCAAATGATATGGCATCTCCCCACGCCACGGTTAGAATACAGCGCTGTTGTATTGCATCCACAAACAAATTATCTTCTCATGTAGCTAAATAAGGTAACCAAAATTTTGGAAGCAGCTATCAGAAGAAAGTGTTAACGCCTTTAAAAAAGATCTGGAACAAGATTGGGAGTGTGTGCATGGTGAAAATTATGTGGATGCAGCATATGAACACTTTCTAAACATTTATATGAAGTTCTACAACAAGCACTGCCCGTTAAGAGAATTGTCTAATAAGCAAAAGAAGAGAAATCAGCCATCGATGACAAAGGGGCCGCAAAATGCTCGTAAAAAGAAAAACACATTGTATAGGAGATGTATAATACAAAAAAGTAAAGAAGCAGAAAATAAGTACAAGAAGTTTAAAAATAAATTAACAAACATCTTAAGAGTGTGTAAGAAAGAATATTATAGTCAATTGTTAGACAATAAAAATAACATTACAGCAACATGGGGCATCCTAAACACTATCATCAGGAATGGATCAACGAAAGCAGATTACTCTCAATATTTTGTAGATGGAAATGCCAAAAATGCTAATATGAATGAGGTAGTTAAAAGATTTATATTCCTTGTCAGTGGAGGAATGGAATGAAAGTATAGACAGGAATCCCAACTCCATGTTCCTCACTAATGTGACGAAAGAGGAAATAATTGATATTGTTTACTGTACAAATATAAGGCAAAAACATCCGCTGACTGTAATGGAATTGAGATGGAAATGATAAAGAAGGTAATTAATGAGGTTGGAGAACCATTGAGGGACAGCCGTAATTTATAATTTCAAACAAGTCAATTTCCAGACAAAATGAATATAGCTAGTCGTCCCAATCTTCAAAACTGGACAAGAAAAACACCACTTTACAAACTACCGACCAGTTTCTTTATTGCTACAATTCTCCAAAGTCATTGAAAAGCTATTCAGTAACAGGTTAGACAAATTTGTAAATAAGAATGAAGTACTCGTGGACAGCCAATACAGAGCTAACATTTCAATTTTGTTGGCACTCATCGAAACAACGGAGGAATTACCAACGCTTCAGACCGCAGAGAGTACGTAGCTGCAGTTTTTATGAATTTGAAAAAAGTGTTTGATACATTTAATCACAATATCCTAAGTAATGAACTAGAATGATATGGAATCAGAGGACCAGTTTTGAACTGGGTAAAAAGCTACTTAACAAACAGGAAGCAACATGTGAAGCTAGGAGAATATACAGTACGTAAATACTGTATATTGTGTGGCGTACGCCAGGGGTTAATACTGGGACCAAAACTGTTCACCTCGTATATAAATGACATATGCAAAGTCACGAAAGACATAAAGCTAGTGTTATTTGCAGATAATACTACTTGCTCTGGGGAAAGTACGCAAGAGCTAATAAATAAAGTCACAGATTCTCAGGGCATTCAGTCAGTCGCAACTGGACTGTTCAGGTTGTCCTAGAAGACGTTTTCCCTCTCATCCGAGCAGGCTTCATCAGTTCATGCTCAAAGACTAGGTGGGATACACACCAGTCAGACTAGATAGGACATCGCTAGCCTAGTTAATGCTGAAAGACTAGGTGGGACACACACCAGTCAGACTAGATAGGACATTGCTAGCCTAGTTAATGCTGAAAGACTAGGTGGGACACACACCAGTCAGACTAGATAGGACATCGCTAGCCTAGTTAATGCTGAAAGACTAGGTGGGACACACACCAGTCAGACTAGATAGGACATCGCTAGCCTAGTTAATGCTGAAAGACTAGGTGGGATACACACCAGTCAGACTAGATAGGACATCGCTAGCCTAGTTAATGCTGAAAGACTAGGTGGGACACACACCAGTCAGACTAGATGGACAGCTCTAGTCTGAGAGCCTGGTGCAAGTTCCAATCTATTTATCCTCTAAAGGAGACACAGACGGGCTAATTCAGGGGTGTCAAACTCAATCGCACAGGGGGACAAAACGCAAAGCCTACTTTAGGTTGCGGGCCGAACTGAACATTACCCCGCAACTTTGTATCTTTCTTTCTTTTATTTATGCTGAAAGTTTCTATACTCATATATTTTTGCATTTTAAAAGTATAGAAAAGCTTAAAACCTTCTTGTAGGCCTGTCACGATAAGAAGTTTTGCTGGTTGATATTTGTGCTACAAATTATGGTTACATTAAAGGGATAGTTCGGATTTTTTTACATGAAGTTGTATGACATCAAGTAAAGAGTTTGGCTTCTCAAAACAATATGCCTTCAAAAGAGTAATACATTTGCATCACAAAAATGCCTTATCAAAAAAATCAGACCTCACAAAACGCTCGGCGTTATATTTGTCTCGCTCTGTATTCCTGCGCACAGTCGCCTGTGCATTCTTGTGTATGTGAGAAAGACACTCGCATCTACTGAGCGCCGCGTCCATCTTGTTTACGTATGTGTTCCACACACATTCTGGACAGAGAAGAAGGATGGTTTGAAAGAGGAGTTAGGGAAGCCATCTACGTTTAGGTAGAGAACGGGGGAAGGGGATCTACAATACCACCTTTCCCACACACAATGCTGTCATTTACCCTCAAATAAATAAAAGGCATAGCCACCTTGCTTTCAGATGGGTCCATGATCATCATTACATCTGAATGGGATGCTAACGAAGGTGATACCACCCAAACGACCATGATTGGCGGGCAGACACCCCACTCCATTGTATCCTAACGATGGTCATTTGACACCACTAAAGAGCCAACCATTCCTGTCTCGACCTGCCTCCTCCTCTAGAGGATAAATAGATTGGATCTTCCACCAAACTCTCAGAATAGAGCTGCCCCCTCTAGTCTGACTGGTGTGTGTCCCACCTTGTCTTTGAGCATGAACTACATTACAGCTGTCCTATCTAGTCTGACTGGTGTGTGTCCCACCTAGTCTTTGAACATGAACTACACTTTAGCTGTCCTATCTAGTCTGACTGGTGTGTGTCCCACCTAGTCTTTGAGCATGAACTACATTAGAGCTGTCCTATCTAGTCTGATTGGTGTGTGTCCCACCTAGTCTTTAAACATGAACTACACTTTAGCTGTCCTATCTAGTCTGACTGGTGTGTGTCCCACCTAGTCTTTGAGCATGAACTACATTACAGCTGTCCTATCTGGTCTGACTGGTTTGTGTCCCACCTAGTCTTTGAGCATGAACTACATTAGAGCTGTCCTATCTGGTCTGACTGGTGTGTGTCCCACCTAGTCTTTGAGCATGATCTACACTTTAGCTGTCCTATCTAGTCTGACTGATGTGTGTGCCACCTAGTCTTTGAACATGAACTACACTTTAGCTGTCCTATCTAGTCTGACTGGTGTGTGTGTCCCACCTAGTCTTTGAGCATGAACTACACTTTAGCTGTCCTATCTAGTCTGACTGGTGTGTGTCCCACCTCGTCTTTGAGCATGAGCTGATGAAGCCTGTTCGGGGGAGAAGCGAAATGTCTTCTAAGAGAACCTGAACAGTCCAGTTGCCACCGATTGAATGCTCTGAGAATACAGTGACCTGGATGAGTTAGACTGTTCACAGGCACACAGTCACAGATGAAATAACTATACTAAAGAGATGGTTTGATTAAAAACAGGAAGCCAAAAAATGTGGATCGAGACATCCCTACTGAAAACCTTCAGCATAACAGTATGTGGAATCAAATTATGGAACGGATTGAGCAAAGAACTGCGCTAAAATGAGCCATTTCAAGAAACAGTACAAGCAGCATATATTTACAAAGTACAAGGAAGAAGAGTCCTGAACCGCAATCTACTGTACACTCCTGCACTTACTTCACTTATTTCTTAGGACTACTTGAAATATTCCATTGTCTGTACTCAACAATTAACTAACTTTCTGTCATCTATTAACTTTTCATCACTAACTATTATATATGTATCATTATTTATTATCAATGTTACATAAGTTAACAATATATTACAACCCTTAACTCCTATTGTAACACTTTGTGATACTGCCTTATCATTTTCTTATGGTATTTCAATTTGGTTTCTATTTCATAATTGGTAAATAGTAAGTTGAATCACAAAGTGCACAAACAAATGTATTAGCAATTGATGGTAGGATTAAATAAGCTTTGCTTCTTCCTACTCCTTTTTGGACATGTGGAACTGTGAATTGTAACTTGTGATGTATTCCAATGTAACCTGTATGCATGTTTAAAATAAAATTGAGCCATTGCCATTACCATTATTGTAGGGTGCAGTACAGTTGAAGACTATTGCACAATCCTGCAAGCACAGTGATAAATAAGAACGTTGACATGTTACGTGGATACCTCTCTGACAGTGTCAGTTAAAGCTGAGCATTCTTACCTTGGTAATGGCATATTTCTTAATTCAGCTTTTGTATTGAATATCCAGGGAATGTCTTTACTAGAATAGTTACATTTAATTGGCTTGAGACATAAGAACTTTGGACATGTTGGTGGTCTGTATTGCCTCGCCAAGTGGGCCGCCATAGAATCAGCACCCAGGCTTAGTAACCGTACTCCAACATTTGACCAGAATTCTCCAAAGTGGTGTTGACGTTTGCTGCTAGTTCCTGGAAAGCTCTTGTCAACCTCGTGCCTAGAGTTGAATCCAGCACTATGTGTGGACAAACATGTGTGTCCTACATGTTGTCTTGTCTGGGCTGATGTCTCTGGCAAAGTGAGCAAGATGGCCTCTTTTGAACCCATTAATGCAGCGGCGGCGTGCTGCTTTCATCTTCATTTGGAACTGCAGTCATCGCTCTGTGCATGTGCCTTGTGCTTGTGTATGTCTGCTTGTGTGTGTGTAGTATGAAGGCGCACGGCAGCGACACAGCAAATTTGCATCAAATTTATAGGCCAAGTCGCCGCTGCTCAGCCCAGCAGCAGCAGCTACGAAGGACATGAGGAGGAAGAGCTCGATGAAGTCTTGCATATGAATGTCGACATCCTGAAGCGGTATTTTGTTGACATGAGCTGTGGTGTCGCCGTGGAAACAGGACTCCTGCAGTGATTATGACATTAACATGCTCTTAAGCACACATCAACGCAGAGAGGAGTCCATCAGGAGTTAAACATCAGGCCTCCTTGGATGGTTTTATTGTCTTCATACGACTTTGTGTGTTGGGGTGCGGACACAGCAGGCGCCCGGTCCTTTGATCTGTGCAAGGAGATGTGGGCGGAATTTGAATTGGGGCTTTTGGCTCACAAAATTACGTCAAGGAGCAGCCTTGGTGCTGTGGTCATGCTGCGTGAGGTTCATTAGAGAGCGGGTTGTATCGGACATACCATAAAGAGCAAACAACAATTTGCTGGCGCAGTGTGGCGGTTGTCAAGAACGTGTGAGCGTGCGTGTGCGCGCATGCGTGTGCATACGTAAGGACCAAACAGATTATGCAGAAATAATTCCAACAAACTGCTTTTTTTCCCCATAGAAATCCGGTCTGTACTGTACAGTAAATCTTTTAAATTATACTTTTAACTGTAAGACAAGTGTAACAACAAGTTAACCCCTTCTACTACTACTACTACTCACCCTTGAACATGTTTGCCAGAAACATAATGGAACCGTTTGTAGAGCGATACTGTTTCCTACTGACTGTTTATAAATATTGCCTTAATTAATACAATATGTGTACAGTTTCTCACTGTACACCTCCCCCACATTTCAGCAAGCATGTTATTATACTGTATATTCTGATTCAGAATATCACAGTCCATGTTGCAACTCATGAAACACGTTTCCCTCAATGAACCGATGCTCCCCAGTAGTGCTGTCTTCGACGAAGGATTTTCATAGTCAATCTGAATCGTTACATTTTGTCTATAGTCAATTGTTAGTCGACTGTTGTTGTTTTGTTTTTTTAAGAGCAGAGCTAAGGGCGATGCCGACAAATAAACAGATCTCATTTGAGACTTTGTTTTTACTCAAACAAACCGACTAAAACACTCAGATAAACAAATCAGCATGGATGGTGAGTGTGCAACAGCAGTACATTAATTTCTTTGACACAGAAAGCAAGAAGTAACGAAACCAAAGCACAGTCGATGTCGGCACACATCAGAAAAGTGCACATAGAACAGGAACAACATGGCTTGCAAAACAACTTGGCAAAACTCAGTTAGCAGCCTAATGTTTTGCATTAAAATTCATTGTCGGGGCATAAAATGAAGTTGGCATAAACAGCCTTACTTGTTTTCAATGATACGCTGTTGGTTATTTTGCCGTCATGTTTGAGAAGCTGCTGACACAAGTTGCACTTCACTTTCTGGAGTCATCTTTAACCTTTTCAAAATACTTCCCCACTTTGGATGATTTTTCAGTAGCCATTATGAGCCAATCAATCCGTCGATGTTGACGGTCTTTCTAGCATTCAAAGCTAGCGCTTTGGATTGTGCAACTTGATCAGGTGATTTTTTATTAATGCGTGGTAAGTATAGGTCTTCTGTTGAACACACGTCATTTTCACTTATTCATAAACACAAATTGGGTTGTTTTTGATTCGAAATAGGCTATTTATAACAAAAACTAAGGTATTCTTTGAAAAAATGTGTGCTCAGCAGCAGCCTTGGCCACACCCCATGTAGTCAGAATGCTACAGTCTTGATCATATGACATTTTTATATGATTGATAGTCGAGTCAGACTCCTTCGAATCAAATCATCAAATAGTCGACACCCCTACTCCCCAGTGCCGGCAGCGCTTGTTGAGCATGTTATCTCCAACATCGTTGACTGTAGGCAAAACACTATTATCTTGCTACTCACTTGTGGTGCCAGATAATGGTTGTACGTTGTCATTTTCAGCGCATAGTCAATCTATACTGATATACAAACCATACTCCGACTACATGAAAGTATATCCAAGTTTACTTTCTATAGTATTGTCCCTTGACAAGATACACTGTCATAAAAATGTTTGCTGAAATGTGACTATTCTCTTTTGGGAGATACTGCAGGCGGCATAAGAACACTGCTTTGTGATTGTTGTATGTGCTGTTAAGCTAATGGTATGCTCAACATGACATCTAATTGCTCGAATTAACTTGTGTGATGGATTGAAAATTTTGGTTAACCTTCAAATTGTGCCACTTTTGGGGTGTTCCACTGTACATTTCTTGCATTGTGATGTGTACCTAAGCAAGCGAAAGTGTACCTTGTTAAAAACATAAATATGAATATTCTGCAAATTCCATCTTAGGCACATAAAAGTAATTCATAGCATATGTGGCCAAAAAACATCAATAAACCGCCCAGCATGGAAACCCGAGCAGCACCATTGGCAAATGTTCCATGTTAGCAGCTCATTTAGTGCACATCGACTGCAGCCATGCTTTCAATGCGAGTATTTTCTGGACTGTTGACTCGCACTGCAGTGCCATCCCGCCTCTAGCCGGGGGCAGTGGGGCGGGGGTGCTGGTACCAGTCAATTGCCACTTAATAAACAGTGGAAATTTTCTATTAGTGCTTGTTAGGGCGTGTAAAAAATATTGGTGTGTGTGGAACTCGGGGGTGGGGGCGTTGGAAAACACTGTACCAACAGGGCTGGAAAAGATGCAGAATTTAATGTAATAATAATCATGATAATGATAATAATAATAATTATTATTGCTATCTTATTGTCTGAACAAGCTGTACAATGCATTATCTAATCATCAGTCAAAACATTTTGTATGCCTGCAAGCTAATAAAATGCAGTGAGTTTTGACTGTCACTGTCAGAGAGATATTCATTGAACAATATGTTCATTATTACTGTGCTGCTTCCTTTTATTAGATTACCCAGGTGTATCAGTGCAGTGCCGGCTGCCATGTATGGTGACAATAAGGTGAACAGATCCTTGCATGATTTAAATACAATGAAGATACATAGATAGATAGACACGTTATTGATCTCCAAGAGAAATTCACAATGCGATGATCCAAGAAAAGATTACGGGGGAAAACTCAGAAGCAATGTTGCCCCTAATTTTTCAAGTTCATGAGCATACACAAAAACCTCTGTGAGCGGCATCATCGTGCACACTGTAGTATTGCACCTGTCCAAAACCTGAGAAGTTCCATTCTGTCATATTTTGTATATGACCGATATATGACAGCAGAGAGGATTCCACAAAGTAGCTTTCTTTATTCTCAACTTCAGACAAAACAAGCCATGGCCTCTTACAATCAACCATCTGAATCTTGTAGAAAAGCCCTAGTTCAGGGGTCACCAACGCAGTGCCCGGGGCCACCAGGGTGCCCCCCCACAAGCACATGAGGCGCCTGCAAGCCTGCTTTTCATTCAGGTGTTCAGTTATTACTGTGAGAACACTAGAAAGAAATGCATTCTGAAATACAAAATGTGAGTTGTAGATACCAGCATTTTGTTAATGCTCTGGTAAAACAAGCATATTCGCTTTGTTTGGGTTGAAAGAAGCTATGAAAATAAATGTTACAAAATTGAGCAGCTTTTGGCCATTTTCATTTTGTAAAAGTAGCTCTCACAAGGAGAAGCGTTGGGAGACCACTGCCCTCGTTTGTAATTTCATTTTACATTTGTTTTCTTGGTTACCATTTATATTGTCAAGTAGGTATAGCTTAATGTCCTTATTTGACTTTCACTTTCTGTTTTAAAGCAGCCTGTTGTGGCACTATTTCATCCTGGAAATTTACTTGAAAGTTATGCCATATTTGTTGTATACGTTTACTTTTGTCTAAATAAAAAAAAAACCTTAAAATTAACTCTCAACCAACCTCACGGTCCTTTCATTAACACAAACTCAACATAACACCTGTATTCGGTACATCCAGCAATCAAAATAAAAGCACGGCAGTAAAACGTGCAGAGTTGCGGCACACATTCACTCCACACTTTTCACTCTGAACACTTGCTTGCTACTTTGGCTTTGCAGCACGTTTTATAAAGGAGTCCTTTCTCATTGGAAAATTAAAAAAATCTCATGCGGTTTCACCTCTTGTTCCTCTGTTTGCATACACTCCGACAGCCATTCCACCTGAAAAGAAACACTTTTTTTACTTCAGCTTGGTGAATGGATGTTGCACTGCCCCTTCGTTTCGCCAAAATACAGGTTTAGCAAGCAGCATTTAGCTCTCTTAACTCCGCTGCAGCATCAGCTGCACACTAACCTACAAAACAGCGGCATGTACTACGTAACACGCTGTCAATCAGTTGATTGGCTGCGGGAGTAAATACGTGCAAACAGGATGTTATCATTGGCTGGACAGTGTTCGTTATGGTGTTATATGTTGTTACCGCTTGTTCACTCACTGAGTTGCATTCCAAAATGGTACGGAATAAATTGTCATGTGTTTATTTCATTTACAGTTCAGGTTGGATTGTATATTGTGCACTGCATGGGCATGGATTAGCTGTGTGCTGTGAACGTGAGAGCAGTGCAAGATTGTGGACGCTTAGGGGGAACAGAAGCAACTATTGCTGTGCACCCGAGAGTAGCCTTGGCATGTAAGACAACAGTAATTGCGACCATCGAATGGTTTCTCTTAGAGGATGACAGCCTGACAGCCCAAGTTATGAATAAACCTCGTCATATTATACTTACATGGATAGGATACAGAGAGCCTCGAGATGCGGCCGTTAACAACTGCTTACACTTCTTTTGCCCCACAGAAATGAGTCTAATCACAGACATTTATCTCACGGAGAAGGAATTACAGCTCCTCTGCAAACCACCTGGATCCAGCATATGGGCCGGCGCCCTCCTGGGTGTAACGGACAGGGCGAGACTGCTGGGTCGTGGCTAACCAGCAGCTGCGGGGCTGCCCTCTTGTCACATCGACAAATCTACCTTTAATTAGCTCACCTGCCCACGTCCTCCCCTTGCTGCAAAAAGCCTCCCCCATGCAAGCTTACGATCCTCTGTGCTGCTCACGAGTCAGTGAGGAAACGGTAGCTCTTTCTTTGGCAGGAGCCATCACGAGCTATAGGTGAGCTCACGACGAGCTTGTCAACCCATCGGAAATCGCAGTCAATATAAGAGTCTGACTCACGGTGTCATCGTAGATAGAAAAACTAAAATCATCACACAGCAACTTAACACTCGAAAGGCAGTTAAGAAATATACAAGACAGGTACCAATACAAACAAAATACAAATATGATTTTAAAATAAAACAACAGTTATTTCAACTTCTTCCCATAATTTATTATGCCCAGCAGAGCAGTTCATTGGACAATGGCTCCCGGCAGCCATGGCTGAGCTCATGAGCTCCTTCTGGTGGCCATGGCAGTCTTTTTATGAGATGGACATGTGCGGCATATAGTCTGGTGCGGCTTATATATTTACAAAACTGTTTTTCTCTCTAAATGTAGTGGGCGTGGCATAAACACCGGAAATTATGGTACTTTTTTAAAGTGTCACTTAACATTCTTCCTCTCTTATCATTTTTATGTCTTGTCTTCAAAACAATAGTTGTGTGTCCAAGTTGTATAATACACAAAGCATCAAAACATAAACATCCAGCTTTAAGATAGTGACGGTATCACAGGGGTCTTCAACAGGCAGCTCGTGAGCGAGCAGTAGCTTGCCAGCTGACGTTGAGTAGCTTACCAAAGAATATTTGCTTCAACTCTTAGTATTTTTATACCTGTTCAATACAGACATGATGTCTGTATTTAAAGCCAAACGAGCACACTGTTTGAGTGGAGACCTGCTTTGTAAATAAAGTACAATTTAAATGTTGCCAGACACGTAAAACACAAATGGCTCACCTCTCCTTTCTTTATGTCAAAGTACCTTTAATCAGCTGGAAGTTGGATACACCTGCACTCATGAACCTGGACACTGAATTTATAGTTTTACACTGTCATGTTTAAGCAGGACAATCTTTTTTTCTTTGTTTCTTTTTTAAGTTCTCCACGGCCCGGTTCGGCCTCGCCCATGAACCAGATTGGTGGTTGGGGCCCCCTGCTCTAAATCAAACGATGTTTGAACTCAACATATGTTGATAATGATTAAGCTTTTAGGTGTGATGACTCGCTGGTGGTTTCTGGTCTACAGTAAATATTGAAGGAGTAATAAATAATTGTGCACAACAATCATGACATGTTATGACTGTTGAAGTCACATGAAGTGATGTCATTTTAAGGTACATATGATACCACCAAAGAGGCCTTCCAGAAGCTAGGGCCAGAAACAGGGTGGTTAAATAAGACTGTTGTCATTTACCTCAAGTATTTATCAGTAATACAGTGAAAATGAGAGGAAATGTGAATATTTACTTTGCAAGTTGACTTAGGTGTGTGCCCCTCATTTTTCTGCTTTCCATCCTAAAATTTTAAGTTAGGGGCCACTTTGGTCCTGGTTAAAAAAAAAAAAAAAAAAGTCTGCAGCCCTGGTCAGGAGATCGAGAGTTTGAATCTCCATTTGAGAAACTTTGTGTAGAGTTAACATGTTTTCACTGTTGGGACTCCGGGTACTCCGGCTACCTCCCACATTCCAAAGGTATGCATTTTAGGTTAATCGGAGACTCTAAATTGTCCGTAGGTGTGAATGTGAGTGTGAATGGTTGCTGGACAGATGGCTGTGGTGTATGAGCATCTGAATTGATGCAGCTGAGGCTGACGACCCACAGTGGGGCCAGTCAATACAATTTGCTGATTCACAGCTGGAAATGATCTTGCAGGGTTTGTTGTCATGCTTGCCGAGGCGCTAAAGAAGTCCGGTAAGTGGTTTGCCATCGATCAGTGTCAGCCGTGTCATAGCCACACAATCCACCCTTGCCTTTTTATGCCTTCCATGTTGTTCCATTTAATGGTTATGTTCATATTTGGAGTTTTTCACTCATCAGTACTCATCTTCTCTTTATCGGAATGATGCTTTATGGTCATGGTTTTAATCTATTTCAGACATGCATACCACTGCCTTCAGGCTTTTGAATGTCAAATGAAGCCTCGGTAGCTTAAAAACCACTACACCGCAATTTTTGGTGGACTTCCTCCAGAGACAAATAACATAACAAAACAACGGAAGCTAAGGAAAACTGGCCTAACATGTCATTCTCACATGACTGATAAAAAATGTCAGCACGAGTATGCGTTCTGCTTCCCGGCCTCTTTCTCCCTCTCTTGCCCTTCCTTCCATATTGGATGCTGTTATGGCTGCTAATTAATCAACTATAAAAAATGTCCTCTCACTCGACTTGATGGAGGACTAGCAGAAGGAGAGAGGTTGAAAAAGTTTTACAAAGGAACGAGTAAGGTCGAACCGTGCTTAATGATGGAGACAGACAGTGGAGTGGGGGAGGGGGCGGGGCAAAGAAGCGTTGCGAATGGAAAAAGCAGCAGCCGTTGACCTTTTTTGTTTACTAACACACCCAAGAGAAGAGAAAAGGGGGCGGGGCCTGTTAGTGGAGACTATAAATCACCTGTGATTGATGCTCCCCGTCGCAGAGGACGACAGCTAAAGGCGCGCTGCACTATGGTGGCCACCACCCCCCCGACTCATCGCCTCCCACCTATAGCAACAGCCCCGGCAAAATACAAGTAGCCATTTGCCTGTCACATGGCCCGTCACACACCACGATGATAATAATCAGCCCTCAGCCGATAGCTACACTACATGCAACATGTATGTCCACATTTAGAAGTGTTTTTACTGTTTTGGCTGATCACAAAAATCACAAGCTATCGCCCCCTGCTGCTTGTCCACTTACTGAAACAGTGGTTGTATTTTCGCAGATTCACAATTTGTGGTAATGCAAGGCGACTTTCCTTGTCCAAGTTTTGACGTGTGCGTGGTGTGCCATGCCCTCCAAAAAAGGTTCAGAAAGTCATCAATCACTCATGGAACAACAAAGTCCTTAGCGACGGCAGAGTCTGACACTTTGAACAGAATAGAATTTGGAAAAGTGTCAAAGCCACTGCTGATTTGTGTGTCACTTAGACAAAATGCGGTGAGACAGCGTGGAAAGAATGGGGTGGGGGACTGCTAAGGTGATGTATGAAAAATCAATATTGATTTTGTCTCCTGTAGCTTGAAGCTGCCATCCACAATCCTGTTCACTGCGCAGTGTTGGGCTTCTCGGCAGCCAGCACCTCCTTACCTCAAGGCTTTCTCTGGGTGAGTAACACACAAACACACACAGTCAACTGAGTGCCAAAAACAGAATCAACGACACAGAATCCACCTTTTACTGTTTTGAATCGTTTCAGCCTTGAGCCCCGTAACCATCACTTTTGAAATAATCCTCTGTGTTTGCATTTTTATTCATATTTGAAGAACAGCATATAAAATGTATCTGAGAGGTAAGAACGGGGCAGTCAAATGTTGCTAGGATACTGTGACTGCAACATCAAACTGTTACTGTGTAACATAAAGGTAAGTTGTAGCTGTCTGCTGCAGTCTTTCAGGGAGCGGAGACCATCACATATCACAATGCAGGCGCTCTAGAAAGAGAAGTGAATAATAGCAGAAGAAAGATGCGGAATTTATTTTGGGCATGACTCTGCCCCTGCCTTTTGGAGGTGGGCAGTTGATCAGGTAATCCTTTTTTGGCCCCGAAAGTGGCAAAACGGAGTACAGGCTCGCCAAGAGACACCGTGTCCTCAACTTGATTGCACTTTTATGCTGAACGTCCTCTTGAGTGTTGCCCCTTTTTCACTGAACACTTATTTTCTCAGAGGGTTTGGAAAAATACCTCATTAAAGACAACTTGAGAGTCAAACCCGAAACTTCCCAGGTCCAAGAGCTGTTTACCTCCTCCAATGTTTGGCACTTGACTGTTATTTTAACAAGGTATCTCTTGGAGATATGAAGCAGTGTGTGTAAGCTGACTCTCATGTCTCTTGACACTTTATAACACAGGCGGCGAACATCTTTCTCTCTCTAGGCTGCATGCGTTGCTGTTGCTTGCTTATTCCACAGCTGCAAGTCTATCCTTTACTACCCTAAATCAAAGAGCAATATGAATGAAGCCTTGAACGTTCAATAAGGAGCAACTTCCATCTCCTCCATCTGGGAATTCCTGTCTCATCCAGGTTGATCTTGCCCATATCACCGCTTGTCCACGCCATCATTTACAGTTCAGGGATCAATACTGATGTTTAATCAACAATATTGACCACGCCTTCTGACATCATCAGTCGCCGACAACTGTGCTGTTAAATATCGCTCAGTCTTGGCTGCATTGAAAAACCTGCTCCAGACCCTATTATCATCCATTCCAGAGTTGGTGCACTGCACCATGTAACATTACAGTTGATCTCCGTGGCACCAGTTTGCCTCCATAATATCTCTCCTTAATAGACTTGCTGAAGCAGCTGTTAATGTGCACTACAGTAAGGAGTGAAACCTTTTAATAATGCCACATTGTCGTTTCCCTTCATGACCAGTGAAGCACACAGCACGTGGGCAGCCTCAGGCCTTGAATACCGGCTCCGCCGCATTCACTGTCTGTATTTTTAACCATACAATGCATGTAATCCCACACTGTATTGAGGAAGGAAGGTGTCGGAATGCGTCTCCAATTGGGTAAAATTGCATAAAAGGTTTGCGTACAGTGGTGTGAAAGTATTTGCCCTCTTCCTGATTTTCAATTTTTTTTGCACGTTAAACAAATTTCAATATTAGTCGATGACAACACAACTGAACACAAATTGCACTTTTTAAATGAAACCTTTTATTATAAAGGGAGATTAAAAAAATCCAAACCTACATGGCCCTCTGTGGAAAAAGTGATTGCCCCCATAAAACAGAACTGTGGTTTATCACACCTGACTTAATTTCTCTAGCCACACCTACGCCTCATTACTGCCACACCTGTTCTAAATCAAGAAATCTGCCTGACAAAGAAGGAACAGTGATGAACCTTCCCAGGAGTGGCCAGCCAACCAAAATGACCTCAAAATGGCCTCACTTGCCTCACCTGGAAGACTTGCTGTGATAAATGGAACTATGAATTATGCTGTCTACCAAAACATTTTGAAGGACAATGCCCGGCCATCTGTTTGTGACCTCAAGCTGAAACGAATTTGGGTTCTGCTGTCCTGGTGCAGAACATGCGTGATCCAAAACACACCAGGAAGTCCACCTCTGGATGGCTGAAGAAAAATAAAATGAAGACTTTATACAGTATAGTATATTCTACCACGTGTCAGCACTGGTGAGGCTGAAATGCATCAGATAAGAACTTCTGACCCACAATCTCTGGCTGCCTAATATGGTGGATACACTTGAGCGAACTATGCCTTCATCTCCCACACTCCCGTCCTGCGTCCAAACTAATCTAATTAAAGCTGGCGAAGCATTTGGGAAGTTGCCTCCTCCCCTGAGCAGCGAGGAGGACTCAGTCCAGATCATGACTGCAGATGGCTGTTTCTCTAAATGAGGGGCGACCACTTTGCCAGGAAAGACACGGTGCTGTCATGAGGGGAAATGAGCATTGCTTTAGAACGGACACGTGAGCGCATGAATTGTGGAGTGGAAGCGTGTAGGTGGAGAGGCGCCACTTGAAACCATCTCTTTTGAGCCCCTTGTAGCAAGATAAGTCGGAGCTATCTTCTTTTCAGCCTGTTCAACAGACCATTATTTGTTCTGGCTCATTCTCCTGAGCCCACAGGATCTCTCCTGTCCAGATTCTGCACGCTGATACAAATCAAACAAATGATTGCATGCAAATAGGGGTGAGCGTGGAGGAGAGGGGGCTAAAGAGCTATATTTAGCTCATGTCACCATCACATGATGTGATTTAAACGAAGAATAAATCTTGGGTGTCTGGCAGCACGCCACTTGTCCACCGAGAGGGGCCCTCGTATTTTCACAGAAGAGATGAATGAAGCGATATCCAAAACCCATAGTGGCGTGATTGCAAATGCATCACAAATGGGTTGGAAGCGCAGCCGCAGTGTTGTTTTTTGTCAGCGTTGGCATTGTCACGCTGGCACAAAGGCCAATGTTGCACACAGGAAATGAGCGCTCCATTGAGGCAGACATGCAGCAGGTGGTGTGTGGATTTCTTTGTGAAGCCTGTTATGATTGGCAGCGGTTTGTTCTGGTGAATTGCTCCCTCGTCAGGGAAAGACGGGACTTTAATTGTATGATATTACTGCAGAGGAAAATGGCTTGGACATCCATGGAGGTTCTTTGTGAGGGCTTGACTGGAACACTTCATATCCTAGCTTACTTAAATAGGACCGTACTGATCTAAATGATAAACTATATGAGGACGAGACAAATCTCCCAATGAGGAATAAATTCATTGTTGTAGATGACCACAATGTTTCCCTCCAGGCATCCTCCAGTTGTTTGACACTGTACATGTATACAACAGAGCCATCAGGTTCCAGTAATCAAACATTTAGGGCAGACTCACACAAGGCCATTGGTACCATGCTGGACTCGGGCGTGATTCTTCCTTCCTCTCCTGAACCTTGCTGGCCTGCGCTCACACTGTGCATTGGTGCTACAACCCGCTTGCTTGTCCCATCACTTCAACACTTCTGATTATTTATATCCGACAATGTTGTGGCTGTCATTAATTACTCACGATAAGAGTGATCACGTTAATTGACGACCCACGGGCGAGCGAACGTGTCGTGGGTTTGACTTTTGGATCATTTCGAGTCTTTGTATTTGATTTTTATTCTTAGGAAATGTGTCGGCTATCGTTAAGAACTGGCGATTACCTTACAGTCATACTAGGACACATTGCACTCTTGCATGTGTGTGTGCATGCAGTAATGCCGCGTCCTGGTCTACCTCTTCCAATCGTGCCGAAGGATGTGGAAGTCTGCGATTGGGCACTGATTAGTCAAACATGGCATGCTTCAGGTGTGTACAGTTGGGATAGTATGAGTATACCTGAGTGTACAGAGTAACCTTGATCATATCTAATATCAAAGTCAGTGTGACCATGTGAATCTCAAATGTTAGCATCATTTGTAAAGCCAAGATCATGAACTGACTCCAGCAATCAATTCTTAGTTGATCCTATAGCCTCATAAAAAACAATAATTCCTAAGCAGTACTGATCCTCCCGGAAACTTTGTCTTCTTTGATGAAAAGACTTTTGAGTTTTCTGATGTGCTCGGGTTGACTTTGTGAATCTATCATAAGATGTGTTCAGCATTCTAAAGTGAGCAGCGACTGCAAATGACAAACTTGGAATGGATAATTGATTTCATTTCCTCTTTAAACTGCTGACAGGCAAAGAATGTCCAAACAAAGACAACACTGGCCTCTGCAATTCTATCAAAAGAGAAAAATCTATAATTTGATTTAAATGAAACCTGCTCCGCTTTGTCCCTGTCTTCGTGTTGGGAACTGTCACATTTCTGCGAATTAATCAACTCTTCTTGGTTGTTTAGCGATCAAATGATAGTTGACAGTTCTGGCAGTTAAAAAGATGAAGATCGGTATGTCCTCACATTTTTTGGCATTGCACAACTTGAAGGTCACTTGCTGTTGTCTAATTTTTATAGCATAAAAGCGTCGACATTTTCGATATAAAATGTCTTAATGTCAAAGGTTTTCAAGTTCAAATTTTGTGGTGACTCTTTTTACTGGTCAACTTCTCATGAGCGCCTTCTGCCTGCAGGTGGCTGGTGGTGGCGAAGCCTCTCAGGGCCAAATAGAGATATTCTCCCTCAACAGACCTGTGCCGAGGGCGGTCAAGAGCCTGCAAATAAGCGCCGCCATCCGGTGTCTAGAATATGTGCCGGAATCTTCTTCGACTGAGGAAGCAGATCCTGGAGATCACAAGGCCACACCGGGAAACTGCGCCAACATCTGTGTCGGGTTAGATGATGGACGGTGAGATGCTGCTGTATGATGTAGAACAGGGTTCTTCAATTCAAAGTGACTGAGGTCTGCTAATGCATTTTTTTTTCACATCAAAGGTCTGAACCTCATTTTGTCTTAAATTGCACCAAACAGACGAGCTCATATGAATATAAAATATAATGAAACTCTGCACATCTCTTTATTGTGTTGATACAACAAGCTTAACTTAAAAGAAAACAGGACCAAGTTTCACATACATAATAAAAGGTTTGACTGTACAAACAATGAAATGAACACAATAGACTAATTATAGTTCCCATTCACTTTAATTGATCTTGGGTCCTTAAAGGGCCATCTCTCGGTCCGTATCCGGACTGAGGTCCACCATTCGGTGATGGCTGATATAGAACAACACTTCCACATGTTATAGTCTTAATTAATGTCATAATTGTTCAATCCAGCTGCATGACAACATCACATGCTGTCGTTTTGTGTTACGCAATTTCACCAAGCCTACTCCTGATATTCTTCTGCAGAATTTTGGTCTACGGCAGCGTGGACACTGCGGCTCAGTGCCTCCTGACCCTTAGTAATCCTGAGGGTTGCCCCGTCCTGTGCCTGAAACACTCGCCTTGCTTCCTCTTCGCTGGCCTCCGCAATGGAACCATGATGGTTTATGGGAGAAAAGACGGTGGTAAGGTTCTTCCACATATCTGCTGCCATTCTAAATCAAAATGCATTCTTTTACATAGCATATGTCACATTTTTAAACAAATACACATAATTACACATACTTAGATGTGCAAAGTACATTACAGAACATATTAAGTAATTGGGAGGAACATGATAAGTGCATACATAAAAATACAAATTAAAGCACGTTATTAAGTAATTGGGAGGAACATGATAAGTGCATACACAAAAATAAAAATCAAAGCACGTTATTAAGTAATTGGGAGGAACATGATAAGTGCATACACAAAAATAAAGAATAAAGTCAATTTAAATATTAAAATTGCACAAAATAATACCACAACATTTCACTTTTGTATGTGCATACAATTGATACCAAGGTAGAAGATGCGTATCAAAATGCTTTGCTTCAACTGTAAACGAAACATTTCTATGAAATCTTTGACTACCTTTTCGCAACGCACCCAGAATGTGTCCACAATCCGCTTTTGCATCTCTGCTCTAAGTGTTTTGTCTGGAGAGGGATGACGTATAATTACTAGTCCATAATAAAAATAGCATAATAATAACAGTACATCATGAAATTGATTTATTTACCATACATAAATGTTTAGCTTTTTCAGTTGACCAATTGAATCTTAATGTACAATACACACCAATACAACACCGCGAGAACAGATTACCATTTTGAAATGTTTGGTAATGTGGTCATTCCCTTTGACGTCATGTGACTTGTAGCCATAATATTAGAGTGAAATAGATTTTTTTTTTTTTTTTTTTTACCTGGGCTCCATGGAGACATGCATTGACTCAATAGGAACCACAGTGCATTGTGATGCTATATTTTGAGTGAATGATGATTGATTCAGTGTTGTTATTCTTAGCCTCTTTCACACTCACTTTTTGGAGTTGAGACAATGAGCGCACATTTTCTCTCCAGCTTGCAGGCTCGTGTAAGTACGGCATCTATTATGTTCACATTACCTGCCACATGTGATGTGGTATTCAGTAAATCAAATTCAGAGTAAATGCGGACCACCTTTGTAGCCTACTTGTCACTGATTGTGGTTCTTCCAGCGGCTGTATGAAAACTACTGCATGCACAAGAGAACATGTCAGCTTCAGTGAGGTGTTACTCCTTCCCAGCAGTGCTTTGCTTTCCCCCCCATAACCACCCAGCTCTCCTTTGTAGCTGGATGCACTATCATGTCAAACAGGCCTGTGCCCCCTTCAGGCAAAAAAAGGATGATTAATTACATGGAGCTGCAGCATCCTCACATGAATATTAGCATTTTTGGTATACACAGGAAGGACAGTAGACAGGCTTGAGAGGCTCTGGGACATCTGTTGAAGACTCACAGCCGCCCTTGACTGCGCGGGACCGTCTGAAAATATGTCAGCAGCTGCAGCCAAATATTGACTTGCCACGTGAGAGTTTGAATGCACACAGCACGCCATCGCCGTGTCAGTCGATCGAGCTCTTCCTTCCTCAACCCTCAGCAGATCACACGCGTTATCGCTGTGAAAATATTTTACGGAAGATGACATTTGGTGACCATCGACTGCCTGCGCTAAGGGGGTGAGAAGGGAACGAGAGGGCACTTACATGAGTGAGTTTTTAAAAAAATGACCTTTATATCACACCAAGCAATTAACCCACGGAAGTCAAAAGGCATTGTAACACAATGGAAGGCAGAAATAAACAACTCAAAATGTTAATTAAATGGCCGGGTGTAGCCTACTCTCTAATTTCACTTCATTGATGCGCAGCAAAGGAAATGTTATGTAATTGAATTTATCATGCGCCTCCATGGCAGCCGCAAAGTGGGCCTTGTGATTAATCCTCATAGGAGAAAAGGTCTGCTTACTTTTAACTCCAGCCAAGTGGAACAGGAGAGAAGTGGCGATGAAGATGTTGGAATGTGGATCAAGTGGAAAGGTAGCAAAGATCTGCACAAACGTGTGACCTTCCATGTTGTTAGCATCTTTTAGTATGAAGGACTATGACGAGAAATTAGGAGGAAAAAAGTCAGTTCCAAAATAAATATTCTAATATTAATATGCTATATGTCCATCCATCTTCTTCCGCTTATCCGAGGTCAGGTTGCCGGGGGGAGTAACCTAAGCAGGGAAGCTTAGACTTTGTCCAGCTCCTCCTGGTGGATCCTGAGGCGTTCCCAGGCCAACACGTCCAGGATCTTCCCCGGACGGTCTGATGTACCCTTAACACCTCCCTAGGGAGGCGTTCAGGAGGCATCCTGACCAGATGCTCGAGCCACCTCATCTGGCTCCGCTCAATGCGGAGGAGCAGCAGTTGTACTCCGAGTTTCTCCCAGAGTACAGAGCTTCTCACCTTACCTCTAAGGGAGAGCCTCGCCACCCTAAGGAGAAAACTCATTTCGGGTGCTTGTACCTGCGATCTTGTCCTTTCCATCACTGCCCAAAGCTCATGACCATAAGTGAGGATAGGACCACTTCGAGTTCGACATTTCCTAATAATTATTATGGATTCTGGTTTTGCAAGAGCACATCTCCACAAAATGTGCAGCAAAAGTCTCACTTCTTTTTTGACAATTTTAATACAGATGATTAAATATACCGGAATGAAAAAGCTGCACACTAGTCTAAATTCCACAGCACCGTCTGATATGAAAGTGACAATAAATGTAAGTTACACAAAGCTTTTAGTTGCAGCAGAGAGATGTGTGCATGCCAACGTTTGACCGTGACTGAGGATGACAAGTTTGAAAGGGAGGGAACTGGATGGTGTGTTGAACTGGAAACAAACGAGGTTATCAGACGTGTAGCTGCCATCATGACACATTTTGTCTTGAAGTGTCGGGCTTTTTATTTTGTGTCCTTTTTGTGATTTGTTTGCTCATATAAATAAGCACGAAGTCCAATCTTAACATAGTGATATACTGGTAATAATAACACTATTCATGGTGTTGCACTTATTTTGACAGATGATCTTTGGGACCTGGACTCCTGCAGAAGTGTGAAGTTGGGTTCAGAGCCGGTGCGGACGCTGTTGGTACTGGACGACTTGGTGTGGGCGAGCTGTGGGAACTCAGTCACGGTGGTTGACGTTGCCAGTCTCAGCACTCAGGTAATTGGATCACTGCAGGGCACATCATGTCACACTTGATCTTGTTACTGCAAATATCCTCATTCTTTGGCTGAGCTATTTTTTGCCACAGTCTGTGCTGCTGTGAATCACTTTGGAGCCAAACAAATACAATTACCATACTCACATTTTTATGGGAAAAATAATCAATGCTAACATTAGAATTTGCATATCTGCTGTATGACAATTTTTTTGTCCTGATACAACATGAACCAAAAAAAAAAAAAAAAACGCAAGACAACCCGAGATACAACTCTTGTTGATGGTAAAATTTCAAAACAACAAAACGTGTTGCAAATCTTGTGTGACGTGATGTCAGACGTTTTTCAGCAGCTCAAACATTTTTCAAACTTGCTAAGCTAACTTCATTTGTATTTAAAACCTAAATTTTGAAAATATATAATCCTATGTTGAGAGAGTAAAGTCTGGGATGAACAGCAAACATCACAAAATATATCCACAATATACTGTATATACACTAGGTCCCCAACTTACGAACATCCGACTTGCGAACATTCGGAGATACGAACGCAAGCTGACTGGTCTATATTTTCATGTATTTTGCCTTGTAGTAACTCAATATTTATATTACTACATGCTTGACCAGTGACACTGCTAATGGGAACAACAGGTAGAGGAAGAAGGTGGGGAGAAAGAGTAAAGGAGAAATGCAAAGCTAAGTTGTACTTGTATGATGCAACCCGGACAGAGTGTGTGATTAAAGTTTATGAAGAGTTAATAGGCCTGCTTAATTCTACACCACCCACAGAACACTACCTCTTTTAGAAGAGTCTAACAACGACGACCATTTGTCCTTTTTTCAATAACTCCTCCTCCTCCACCACAACGACGTATGCTCGACCACTCCTCTTCAAAGGTAAATAACATTTATCATTACGTATTATTATATCACTTTTATTATTGTTTTTTTCATTAATTATCCACGTTTAATATTACTACTACATCCAAACTCATATTTACATACATACACATATACTGTATTTGTATACACATACATGTAGTACCTATATCACTGGTAGTATTACCTTTTGTTGGACTTACGAACAAATCGACTTGCGAACGGTCGTCTGGAACCAATTGTGTTTGTAAGTTGGGGACCTAGTGTATATATATTTTTTTCCAGGGAGTAACCTATTGTCTTCTCTGAAAACCCACTGATCTAGACCTGGGGCCTCATCTATAAAACTTTGCGGAGAAATCTGACAAAAAGTCTGCGTACGCCAGTAACCCAAAATGTGTGTACGGACAAAAATATTCAGACCCAAAAAAAGGTGGCCTACGCACACTCTTTACTGGCTTCCATTGCATGTTTATTTCTAACAAATGATTTCACCTCGCCACTGAAAATGTGCGTTACCTTTTTGCAATGTCTCCAAAAAGTGCCTACGCCAACCAGAATATTTTCAGTTATGTTTTTATAGGCACCATATACTTTGCGTGGGTACTGGAAAGTGGGACGCACAAACGGGGTGCATTGGGACTCTTTACAATGGAAACGCACACCAAAGTGAACTGAACTGTGCTGCATGATAAAAAGCTAGATAAAGGAAATCTCAAATATTTGTGTAGCAATGTCTAAAGAATGATCAATTCGGAGACTGGTGCGATGCGTCAGTTAGGGGCCTCTCCTTCAGTTCCTCCAGAGACGAGGATTTAATGAACCGAGTGCCCGTGGCTGTCTGGACCGCTCTTAATCTTCCACAGAGCTTTAAGGGTCAGGACTGGTTACCTCTTTGCTAACCTCGTCTACACCTCACCAAAGTGGCCTTGCGAGGGCTGATTTCACATGCACTGCAGTGCGTATCGAAGCAGAACTCTCCACTTGTGGCCAAAAATGTCCCTTGGCAAGTGGCTGTGTGTATTAGACTTATTTATTCCACCACATTTGGACGCGCGCGAGGATATACATTTGCCCGAATGCTGCCGCTCATCTCGTTTGACGCCGCTTATCCCCTAAGACTTTGACGGGATCTTCAGTGCTGTGTGCTCAGCTTTGTGCTGTTGGAATACGTGCACACTGCCCCGAGTGGCTGTACAATAAAGTGTATTGCTGACAAAGCTGCGCGGTGAGTGAGGATTGTGAGGCATGAATAAATCATCAGCCATAAGATGCAGATACCCTGTCATAAGCTCCAAGAGCCTCAGGATGAATTTGGTAGTTATGTGGATTATATGTCCTCCGCTTGTAATGTAGTCACGTGCGAGGTGATAGCACAGTTTAGGTGGCTGAAATCTAAAAGCTTGAGTTGAATGTGTATTCAGTTAAACCATTTCCATGACACGCTCCTGTGACAGCTTTGAATGCACCTCACCTGCAGTCGCAGTTTGGTGTGAGCTACACAGACACAGATGGCCGTAGAGATCTTTGGAAACGCTAACAAAGCAGAACGTCTGTGGATGTTCCGACCTTGATCAATACTGACTGGCAGACCTTGTTCCTTCCTCTTCCCATTACTTCTCCACTTGGCCTCTCACTTGACTCTGAGCCTAGCGGAGGATAGCCTGTCACCTGGTGTGACCGAGGACTAATGAGCTGTTCAGACACGTCGTAGCGTCTGTGGCTGGAGTGCTAAGGCGAGCCGTTGATGTCGAGGAGTGTGACGCATCACTGCCGTCAACCTTCGCTGACCACCTCATGGGTGCAGACTGGAGCCGGCATCTTGGTGTAGTTACTTCATTTTGCACACGCTCTACATCTATTCATACCTGTCTCGCCAGTGATGGCATTCCTGTGGAGTGACCCTGCTGTCCATCACCATCACAGTTATTAAGTAGTGCATAAATAATGGATATGGAAATAATCTGCTCCCTGTGGCCATCATAAACCATTTTATTAACTGTACAGGCAATGTTTGCAATTTGTACGTATGCACTCCTGATCAAGATTTTAACACTGATTGAAAAATTGCAAGAATTTACATTTTGCACTGTTGAACTTAAGGAGGTTGTAAGTAAAGCTTCAAAATGCAAAAAGAAGAAATGGGAGTGCAAACTGCAAAATAGAATTTTCAAAAAAGGACTCAGTAATGAGGAGTTGTTGTTGATCACCTCAAAAACTGGTTTGAGCATGCTTGACGCCAGTGCTTTCAGGAGACCAGTGGGAATGCTGCTCCAGGTGGTGAAAATGGCTTCACAGAGGACATCAACTGTCTGGAACTGATGTCCATTTTTGTAAACTTCCCTTGCCATCCGTCCCCAAATGTTCTCAACAGGATGTAGATCACAGGAACACGCAGGATGGTCTAAAAGAGTGACATTATTCCTCTGGCAGAAGTACTTTGTCAGGCGGGCGTGAACTGCAGTGTTGTCCTGCTGAAAAACCCACTCATTACCACACAGACAAGGGCCTTCAGTCATGAGGGATGCCCCCTGCAACATCTCCACATAGCCAGCTGCCATTTGACACCCCTGCACAACCTGAAGCTCCATTGTTCCACGGAAGGAAAAAGCACCCTAGATCACGAAGGCTCCACTGTGCCGTGTGGCTCTCAGGTGGGATCGCCTTGTCAAGCCAGTAACAATAGAAGCAGTCCGGACTGTCAAGATTTCATTAGAATACAACTTTATTCCACTTTCAATGTCCCATGTTTGGTGCTCTTGTGCAAATTCCAAACGGGCAATTTTGTGGCGTTGAAAGAGACGAAGCTTTTGAAGATGTTTTTTGTTCTTAAAACCCTTCTCTTGCAGATGTCGTCTGATGGTTATTGGACGGCACTGGATGGCACCAGTAACAAGAGCTCAGGGCCGTTGAATATTCTTTGGTCTGCTTAACTTTTTTGTTCTGTAACCCTCAGGATCTTTTAAGATGTTTGAAACGACTGTCTTACTGCTTCCAACCTCAGCAGCAATGGCACGCTGAGGTTGCTTATGCAGCTCAACAATCCCAACGCATTCAGATAGAGAATGCTTTTTTTGCCATTAAACGATTATGACAATGTGAATACCTGACACCAAAATGATCAGTTTAATGGTTGTTTGCAGTAAATCGCTTACTCAATTTGTTTTCTCACTTCCATTTCTTCCTTTTGCATTTTGAAGCGCCACTTAGCGCAAAGTGTAAATTCTTGCAATTTTTCATCTGGTCTTAAAATTTGGATTAGGAGTGTATAAAGGTGGCATGGCCTCGTGTCCCAATATGTCCCAATATGTCCCAATATGCCTCTGACTTGTCAAAGAAACTCTTCATGTGGCAATCTTTCCTTTGCTAACTTGCCAGATCATCTGCAGTGTTGTATCTTAGAGGTATGGAATGCGTCATTATCGTGTGCATCTCGGTTTCTGATGCCGACTCTTGAGCCGCCGCCCACTGCCGAGGAGCCAATTAGAAGAGAAAACACATCAAAGGCCGCCTTTCAAACAAAGAAGGACCCGCCGGCAAGGGCGCACAAACAGGTGCTAATCCCTGTCGACCAGGGTGGGGGTGGGGGTGTTTATTCTCATCTTTGCTCACTCTCTTTTACCCTTAATTGCGGCGCCTTCATGCGACCAGTGCTGACAGCGATACGAGCGCCGAGATGATGCGCAAAGCGGGTCTTGTCATGCCTCGGACCGCAAGGGCTGCTTGTGTTGCCTCGATAAGGCTAATTGCGTTTGTTTTCGAGCTGCTCATTAAACCCGAGTGCTTGCAACTCTGTGCTTCCATTTTGTGCCTGAAGAAATCGAAGGCGGGGGAGTGATGCGAAACACGTCACATGTGACATCAGCTCTGTAAACCGCTGAACGAGGAGACGAACTAGGGTTGCGTCCATCGATCGTGTTGGCATCACATGTTCTTAGATGTTTGCCCATTTCCTTTATTGCACAGTAATTGGTTCAATCCAGGTTTCATAACTGTCAGCACTGTGGTCATATTTGTGCTAGTTAGATTAATAGACATTATTACTTTACCATTGTTACATCATTATTTTAGCTACATAATATTTATGTTAGCATCTGCTGGTAAAAAAAATTGTGCTTATATTGTGCTGTCGCTTTTCTATGTTTCTTTAAGTTCCATTTCCTGTTCTATGGCTATTATCATATGTTTGCTTTTCATACCGCTTTTGTGGTGACATCACAAAACTGTCTTGTATTGTCCGCAAGTAATTTTTTGTAGTTAAGCGGTCAATGAGTGATATGTGTTATGAGGGGTTAAGTTTACAGAAGAGACAAATTAAGTTAAGTAAAAAATTAAGTTACCAATATTATCATGTTTGCAGAACTGCACTGCATCATACCGAGTTTCTAATACTTTGGTTCATGAGAAGGTCCAACAGTTGTTATAATATGAACATATTGTTAAGTTGTCTCTCTAAAAGATTCAGAAAGTGAGCCTTGTCTTTGTAAAGACAGAATCTTTGACAGATGCAGTATTTGTATCGGAACTCATTAATGTTGTGTACCTAATGTTGTGTCCCGCGTGTCTTTCTTTATCAGTTGTATATTTGTGTAATATTTGTGTTGCAGACATTTGAGGTCCACCCTGACCCGATGGTGAGCGTCACACACGTGGCGTGTGCCGGCGGAGGCGTGTGGATGGCGTTCTCTGAGGGCTCCTCCATTCGTCTCTTTCACACGGAGACATTGGAGTTACTGCAGGAAATAAACATCTCGACGCGCTCCACGATGCTCAACATGGGTAAACTGACGCACACACGTGCACACACACACACATAGCACCTCTCGTGTTCTTCAGTGGGTTCTGCTGGCTCTTCGGATGTGTATTAAGGAGAATCAGGTAGAACGCTGATGACACAATGGTATTCTCATCCCGTTCAAGTTGCCCCCGCTGTTCCTGCACTTGGGGTACTGACATGAATAAGTTAGCATCTGAGACATGGTAGAGCCACGGGGTGAAAGCTGGGGATTAATATGAATGAAAGAGTCACCTGGGAGACATGCAATGGCAGCCTTAAAGAATGGCATCCTTAGGGCTTGAATGGATCACCTGAGCAGGAGCATACTCACGCCTCTCCTGCGCTGCATCGCTCTTATTTTTCCAAACACGCACCTCCTTTGAGTTAATGTGATGCTCTCTCTGTTTGTCCTACTTTCTGGCTGGCTCGTTTCATCTCCTCCACTCTGCTGTAAATCCGCTCAGCACCCCACCCTCACTTCCCGCTGCAGTCCGTTTAAGATGCCACACATAACCTGCCGTGTGCCTCCTCTCGTCGTCACCATGAAATATTTATCGCAAAGTTTCCCTCTATTGTGGGAAGAAGTAATGTAAAAAAAAAGCACATTTAACTAAGTTAGCTAATGATAACTACATGTAGACTATGCGGATGAGATCATCTGAGGAGGAAAATGGCACAAATATTGCGTGACCTCTAACCTGTACGATTCGACTGAAAAAGAAACATGAAACCTACGCAACGGCATAGACATATTAGGGATGTGCCCATCGATTAGTATCGGCAAATCTTAGTAAAAAAACAAACACATGATCAGCATATGGCGATAAGTCTTTCAATGCCGATCACAAAAACCGATCGCCGTGCGGCGGCAACATGACATGACA
Organism: Dunckerocampus dactyliophorus; assembly: GCF_027744805.1. Classification (NCBI taxonomy): domain Eukaryota; kingdom Metazoa; phylum Chordata; class Actinopteri; order Syngnathiformes; family Syngnathidae; genus Dunckerocampus; species Dunckerocampus dactyliophorus. Next base: position 13,041,995 of record NC_072826.1, on the reverse strand, counting down.
ACAGTCCATGTCATGACAACACAAACACGTGCGTCTGTGCTGTGTCACGCAGGGTTGTCAACACCCATATTGGGCCGACAAGGGACACGCTTAGTCCCGTATTGCCGTGAGAATCAACACTAGGCTGTAAAACCTCAATGGTTTCGGTTTGACACAGGCTGCACTAGTCAATGCCAGCGTGTTTGATCACTCCCTTGTCAAACCTTTCGGTGTTCCATGTTTCAGAATTTTCGTTTCACGTTTCAGTGTTCAGAATTTTTGTCACGTTCATGGGGGTACGTACTAACTTTTTCAAGCGTCGCTGAACAATTTTGCTCTCTTGCTGTCATTATACTAATTATGTGTTGTCCTCAAAACACTATTTGTGTGTGGTTGTTTAATTAACATAAACACATAGCGTGTCCAGCCTTATGCTGGTGATGCTATCTCCTCGTTCGCCAGCTGATTTTGAAGCTAAAGCTCACAAAGGGTCAAATAATAATTGTTTCAACTCTTTGTAGATTTTCATAACTGTTGAATTCAGACTTTATGCCTTTTATATAATGACAAATGAGCACACACTGTATGAGTGGAGGTCTGCTTGGTAAATAAGGTAGTGTACAATTTAAATGTTGCCAGTCATAAATGAAACACAAATAGTTGACAGCTCTAATAGGGATGAAAGTTGAAGACCCCTGCAACCTGGACACCGAATTTATTCTGTTTTAAGTTAAGCAGGACAGATTTCTATTTAATTCATTCAATCCCAGCCAATTTTCGAAAGACAACCGCTTCAGTACCGGCCATTTTAGTCGATTTTGAGTGATCTTTCAGGGCACACAGAATATTGTATTCTATGGCCAAATACACATGGAACCTACCAAGAGAAAGATTAGACTCCCATCTTTCATCAGAAAAAAAGGCTCGTTTCTACCTTTTTTCGTCAGAAATAATTACCTATTTGCCAGGGGCCCTTGGAATTGTCTAACGGCGACCCTGGCCAATAGCACTCATAAATAAATAGAAAAATGTACAGTGAATCCATGTGATCCGTATCGGTATTGGCCAATCTCACTCATGGACGATCAGTATCGGACTCAGCAGCATAAGACCCTGATTGGAGCATCCCTAATACACGTATATAGTACACGTTAAACGTGTACCAAGAAACTACCGTAGAACACACAACAATGCAAATTAAAGGATGAGCATGAATTGTGCGATTATAACAGGGAATTGGATATACAGTATGTCACAAAAGTGAGTACACCCCTCACATTTATGCAAATATTTGATTATATCTTTTCATGGGACACCACTAAAGAAATGACACTGTGGTACAATTTAAAGAAGTCAGTGTACGGCTTTGATAACTGTAAATTTATACACACAACTGTTAATGTCTAAACCATTGGCAACAAAAGTGAGTACACCCTTATGTTAAACTACTCATTCGGCCCAATTAGCCATTTTTTCCCCCTGGGGTCATGTGACTCGTGAGTATTACAAGGTCTTAGTTGTAAATGAGGAGCAGGTGTGTTAAATTTGCTCTCTCACGCGCTCTCATACCGTTCACTGGAAGTTCCGCATGGCACTTCATGGCAAAGAACTTTCTGAGAATGTCAAAAAAAAAAATAAAAAATTCTAGACTATAAAAAGATTGCCAAAACCCTGAAACTGAGCTGCCGCATGAGCGCTGCAATTCATTCAATAATATGAATTACATACAGAAGTGAATTTCACCAAGCAGATGCTAACCTATAAAACACCCATTATTCACTACACATCTCATTAAGGTGAGTCTGTCACCTTCCTGTTTCATTGTGTGTTGGTGTCCCCAGTGAGTAGTTTTATTCAATTTGGTTTTATGATATTAAAGTGGTTTACTTCTTTTTACATTTGTATGATAGTTAAGTGACTTAAAACATTGCCTCTTGAGTTAAAAAAAAATGGCTTTATGATGGCCACAGTTCCAGCCTTAAGTAGATTAATTCACTTTGCATTATTTCCAACTGAATCGTTTTGAAATGAGAACAACTTGGAAGTCAACCAGCATCACAAAACATCCATCCATCCATCCATTTTCCATACCGCTTCTCTACCCCTGCGGGTTCGGGGTGTAGAATAGGCCCGCTGTACTCCCAGCATGTCGTAAGAGGCAACTAAGTGTGACGGTCTGTTTGACGTGGACTGCGACCCGTGTCGGTGGAGAAAGGGATCCTGGTGATTGAGTGGATGGTGAGACTGCGGTACTCCTGAAGCAACACATCACTTTGGCCCTGGATTCATCTAGTCGGGTGGTTATAAAGGCCTGGATATAATCATCGGCTGGTGGTGTTTAGCCCTAAAATACAATTAAAGTAACTTCGTAATCTACTTAACTGTGAATTAACCATCTTTATCTAGATTTGTATTTTAGAAGGCAGCTGCTTAATCAGGTCAATCTGGGTGTAATTTATTACGTTCAGAGTATAGTACTGTCGTATCCCAGTCGCCAGTATAAGATGTTTTTCCTTATATATATGACGTCCCCTTGTTGGGCTCGGTGGTGGGTGGGGAGCAATGGTACTGAATCCTAAATCATTCAATATGGCATCTAAAACAAAACAAATGAAGAGAAGTAGATCAAGTGACTCTAACGATGACCAAAAATCTTTCCCAAGATTCCTGGTCATTCAGAGTAGCGATCCGAACCAGCCACTCAAATTGTCGCCTTTTGCGATTAGCAAAGGCATTGAGGGGCCGGCCGGATCTGTTAGGACAATATCCCGCCTAAGATTTGGGGGTATACTGGTGGAAGTGGACAGGTCGGCACAAGCACATCATTTATCGAAGATAAAGACATTTGTAAATATACTGGTAAAGGTGTCTGCACACAAAACTTTGAACTCCTGCAAGGGAGTTATCCGTTGCCCTGAACTCATGGACTGCGATAACGCTGAAATTTTAGATGAGCTTTCTGACCAAGCTGTTACCGACGTTTTTAGAGTAACAACTAATCAGAGCGGCGTGAGGAAACCAACGAACACGCTGTTCTTGACATTTGGAAAACCGGATCTCCCAGCATTTATCAAAGTTGGGTATTTGAGAGTGAAAGTAGATCCATACATTCCAAATGTATTCAAACTTCAAATGTCAAAGGTTTGGACATTTCAAAACATATTGTAAGAGACCGGAGTACTGTGTGAAATGTGGCGAGGAAGGACATGTGGCTTCCGACTGCAGAGGCCAACCTAAATGCGTAAACTGCGGTGAATCACATTCGGCTGACGCGAGAAATTGTGCATAGTGGGTAGAGGAAAGGCCGCACGGTGGTCTAGTGGTTAGCACGTTGGCCAACACAGTAACAGCTTGGAGATCGGGAAGACCTGGGTTCGATTCTCCCCTGGGCATTTCTGTGTGGAGTTTGCATGTTCTCCCCGTGTGCGTGTGGGTTTTCTCCGGGTACTCCGGCTTCCTCCCACATTCCCAAAAACATGCAGGTGAGGTTAATTGGCGACTCTAAATTGCCCATAGGTATGAATGTGAGTGTGAATGGTTGTTTGTCTATATGTGCCCTGTGATTGGCTGGCGACCAGTCCAGGGTGTACCCCGCCTGTCGCCCGAAGTCAGCTGGGATAGGCTCCAGCATGCCCCCGCGACCCTAATGAGGAAGAAGCGGTATAGAAAATGGATGGATGGATGGGTAGAGGAAAGAAAAATTCAAGAAATAAAGACCTTAACCATGTTTCTTACCCCGAAGCTCGCAAGCGCTTTCAGACACAACACAATTGAGGCACCACCTATGCAGATAGGGCAGGGTTGGCCCCTGCAGTGGGACCCCAGAAAGTGACAGGTGGACCCCGTTCTGATGGAATTGCACAGACGGAGCTTACCTGGGTAACGGGTAGTACCCCGGTCCCGATCAAGAAAAGCTCTTCTACAATTACTGCAAAGGCCATTCCCCAAATTACAAACAGGGATCACCAAAAAAAAATGACAGACGAAAACAAATGAAAATCGTAGAAGTCGAAGCCTGTCACGAGATCCTCCTGCCAGAAGTGCTTCTGGTAGTGGTGCATCTCACAATGGCCAACAAACGAAAAAGCAAACAGATAAAGTAAAAAGTGTCCAGCCACAGCTTAATGTGCCACAAAGTTTAACTACTAAAAATAAGTATGAAGTTCTATCAATTGAGGGGGGAAGATGATATGGACGTGACTCCCCCCACCACTCAGACGTCCAAAATACAAGCTGTTAAAAAGAAAGACAATACTTAAATGGGTAATGATAAAGAAATAGCCGTCATTCAATGGAATTGCCGTGGTCTGAAACCAAATGATGAGGAAATAAAGCGTCTTTTGTATGATTACAACCCTTCTGTTACACTAGGTCCCCAACTTACGAACACAATTGGTTCCAGACGACCGTTCTTATGTCGAATTGTTCTTAAGTAGGGGAAAAGGTAATACTACCAGTGATATAGGTACTACATGTATGTGTATACATATATAGTATATGTGTATGTATGTACTGTAAATATGAGTTTGGATGCAGTAGTAATATTAAACAAGGATAATTAATGAAAAAAACAATAATAAACGTGATATAATAATACGTAATGATAAATGTTATTTACCTTTGAAGAGGAGTGGTCGAGCATATGTTGTTGTGGAGGAGTTGGAGGAGGAGTTACTGAAAAAAAGGACAAATGGTCGTCGTCGTTAGACTCTTCTAAAAGAGGTAGTGTTCTGTGGGTGGTGTAGAAATAAGCTGGCCTATTAACTCTTCATAAACTTTAATCACACGTTCTGTCCGGGTTGTACAATTTAGCTTTCCATTTAGCTTTATCTCCCCAGTCTAACTCTTCCTCTGTTGGTCTCATTAGCTCTAACGCTGCCTCTGTTAGTCCCATTAGCAGTGTCACAGTGCCCTCTACTGGTCAAGCATGTACAGTAGCAGTATAAATACTGATTGAGCGACTACAAGGCAAAATAAAATAAAATATAGACCAGTCGGCTTGTGTTTGTATCCGCGAATGTTTGCTAGTCGGATGGTCGTAAGTTGGGGACCTAGTGTATTTGTTTACAGGAAACATTCCTGAGGTTGTCTGACAATATATCATTTCAGAATTATAACATTTTTAACACCTTCAGTAATTCTGTGGTAGATGGTAGACCTATCGGAGGCTCATCTCTTTTAATAAAAAAGGGAACTCCACATGAAATTGTGGATATTCAAAGCAATCTCCAAGCTATCACAGCTAAGGTAGCAGTGCACCTTTACTATATGTTCAGTGTACTGTATATTCCACCCAGATTTCAACTTTCTCAAGCAGAAATGGATAGTCTGGTTGACCAGCTTTCAGAACCCTTTTTATTAGTTGGCGATTTTAATGCCCACAATCCCCTCTGGGGTGGTCAAAATGTAAACAGATTTGGTAATGTTGTTGAACGGACGATTAAACATTTTGATTTATGCCTTTTGAACGATAATTCTCCACCTCCACCCGGCCTCTGGCTCAATGACGGCTATTGATTTATCTATTTGCTCTCCTACAATTTTTATGGATTTTCAGTGGAGTGTCCATAGTGATCAATGTGGCAGTGATCACTTTCCTATTTTTGTGAAACTCGTAAAGTGTTTACCAGGAGAAAGAATTCCAAATTGGCAACTCCACAGAGCCAACTGGAATGCTTTTTCAGAACAATGTTCGCTTAATATAAATCATGAGAAACTCAGGGATACAGAAGATCCACTTAACTTTCTTTCTCATTCATTACTTAACATAGCTACTAGCACAGTGCCAAAATCAAGTTCTTCCCCTCGTAGACACAATCCTTGGTTTAACACTGAATGCAAGGAAGCTGTTAAAAGCCGTAAAAAAGCACTGAGGACATTTAAAAAACACCCGAATAATGATCATTTACAAAAATATAAGCAGATACGCGCTAAAGCTCGCAACATCATTAAAAAAGCAAAAAGACAGTCTTGGCAGAATTATGTTTCTAAATTGAATATTCATACGTCGTCTATTCACAAAGTATGGGAAATGATTAGAAAAATAAGTGGAAAGTACACAAGTAATTCTGTTTCCTATTTAACAAAAGCAGATGGAAATAAATGTACGGAAAGGCCCGACATTGTGAATTTGCTAGCACAGAAATTTGAACATAACTCACCAACTGACCACTATTCTCCAACATTTAGAATTTATGAGGATGAAACTGAAAGTCAGGATCTTAATTTTCTATCAATGAGGAAGATTACAACCTCCCATTTAGTATTGCCGAATTGAGAGATTCAATCAAGAAATCTCACGATACGGCAACTGGTCCAGATGATATTCATTATCAGTTTTGAAAGCATTTGCCTGATGTGTCTTTTTCAGTTGTACTGGATAGTTTTAATAGAATTTGGAGAACGGGTGTTTTTCCCGTTTCTTGGCGGGAGCCTATCATTATTCCAATTCCAAAGCCTGGAAAAGATGCATCAAAACCAACAAATTATCGGCCTATTTCTTTGACCAGCTGCCTCTGCAAGACAATGGAGAGAATGATCAATACTTGGTTGGCTTGGTTTTTAGAAAGGAAAAGATTGATAACTAAATATCAGAGTGGCTTTCGACAAAATCGAAGTACTGTTGATCAGCTTATTCGACTAGAGACTTTTATTCGTAATGGCACTATTCGAGGTTATCATGTGGTATCTGTCTTCTTTGATCTTGAGAAGGCATATGATACCACCTGGAAGTATGGTATTCTGAGAGATCTCCATAATGTTGGGTTAAGAGGCAGACTGCCGATTTTCATTAAAAACTTTCATTAAAAACTAAAAAAGTTCGCCTTGGATCGAGCCTCTCAGAATTATACAATCAAGAAATGGGAGTTCCTCAGGGTAGCATACTTTCTGTTACTTTGTTTTTGTTAAAGATCAACAACATTGTGGCTGTTGTCACTCCTCGGTTCGACAGATCATTGTTTGTGGACGACTTTTGTATTTCTTTCTCTTCCGAGAATATGCAATATGAAACAACTTTACAGAACTGCCCAAATAGAATTGAAAAGTGGGCTGATGAAAATGGTTTTCGTTTCTCAAGAACAAAGACGGTATGCATTCACTTCTGCAATAAAAGGTCTTTACACCCTGACCCGGAAGTTAAAATAAATGGTTCTGTCATCCCGGTTACCCAACAAACAAAATATCTTGGCCTGGTATTTGATAACAATCTAACCTTTAAGGCTCATATTGATCACGTGAGGCAAAAATGCCATAAAGCTTTAAACCTTTTAAAGGTAGTATCTAAAATGGATTGGGGTGCAGATCGCACCGTCCTACTACGTCACTATAGGTCAGATCAAAACTTGATTATGGCTGTGCAGTTTATAGCTCTGCTCGAAAGTCCTACCTTGTGAAGTTAAAACCATTACAAAATCAAGGACTTAGAATTTGCCTTAAAGCCTTTCGTACTTCTCCTATGGAAAGCTTGTATGTGGAGGCAAATGAGCCTCCTCTGCATTTAAGATATGAAAAACTATCTCTTAACTATGCAATCAAATTAAAGAATAACCCATTAAATCCAACGTATGAAAATAATTTCAGACCACAAAACGTGGGTTTTTATAACCTTAAACCATCTTCCATCAAACATCAAACCGTTTGGCTTTCGTGTTCGAGAAGTTCTTGGTACCACTGATATTTCTCCATTCTTAGTACACAATATTTCTCCTTGGGTGATCAGCGAACCTTAACAACATTCAAAAAGGGCTTTACAAGTGATCTGGTCTACCTCGATAGAATCGGAGAAATAAGACACAAATATAGGAACTACCATACCACTATCTATACAGATGGATCAAAATATCACAATAAAGTAGGATCAGCCTGTATTAGTGGCACAATAAAAGAACAGGTTAGATTACCAGACAGTGCTTCCATATACACTGCCGAGTTGTTGGCTTTGAAAATGGCTTTGGGTATAATACAAAACACCGACGGAAAACATTTTGTTATTTTCACAGACTCTCTGTGTAGTCTAGTGGCTTTTCAATGTAGAGATCTTAAACATCCCTATATTGTACAGTTACTAGAATACTAGGTGTATTGTCTAAACTGGTAGCTTTCGTTTGGATACCGAGCCACATAGATATTAAAGGAAATGAAAAAGCCGATATGTTAGCAAAAGAGGCCCTTAATATGGCTGTAACACAAATGAAGATACCCTATACAGATCTAAAACCAAAGATTAATGACTACATAAAAATAAAGTGGCAAGCGTCATGGGATTTAAATCCCGGTAACAAACTCTACCAACATCAGCCTATAACCGAACCACATACTACAATCCCGTTAGCTAAGCGACGGGAAGACATTGTGCTAACTAGAATTCGAATTGGTCATTCACGCTTATCACACTCCTATTTACTTGCAGTAGAAAACCCTCCCCGTTGTACAGTATATCATGTAATTGTACACTCTCAGTTAAACATATGCTTCTTGAATGCATTGAGTTTGCTCACATCCGTGTCAATTTTTATAATGTTCCTGATCTGAAAACCTTGTTCAGCGAAGTTTCGCGATCATGCATCATAGAGTTTCTTAAAGAAATCAATCTTTTTATTAGGTTTTAGATAATGGAAACAGTCCCTTTGGCAGGCCATTTTATTCATTATCTAGTCTTATGGAGGAGACTTTAAGTCGTCGGCCCCGTGTAAAGAAGAGCCACACCATTTGCACGTTAAAAAACCTGCTTCTCTGTTCGAAAAGAGTAAGGAATTTTTCCCGGAAAAGTAAATCAAATTTTTTATCTTACAAGCCTTACTTCCTAATTAAATTGATAGATTACACTTCTGAGAAACAAGCCTTGTCATTAATAACTTCACATATTAAGGTCCAGACACTTACATGACACTTTGTGTTGATAGTGTCGTTAAACTTTAATCAATCAATCAATCAATCAATCAATATACCGCTTCTCCTCTTTAGGGTCGCGGGGGCATGCTGGAGCCGATCCCAGCTGACTTCGGGCGACAGGCGGGGCACACCCTGGACTGGTCGCCAGCCAATCGCAGGGCACATATAGACAACCAACCATTCACACTCACATTCATACCTATGGACAGTTTAGAGTCACAAAACAGATTGTTTTAAAAATGTAAAGCCTCCACTGTAATACTTGTCTCCTTTGCTTTAATGGCACCGTTCATATTTGAGGGTCTGTCAGCATGGAACGTCGTGACTTGGCAAATACCACCTTCTGTTTTGAAGCTTCAACTTTTATCCTTTTATTTCTGGGGTGGGGGTATAAGCAGTGTAGATCCCGGTAGCCGTGCGGCATGAGGAAAAAGGGCGACCCGGGGGTCGTTTTCCCACCCAGCACCGGCGCTTCTCCTTGAAATATTCATCAAATACAATTGGGGAGGGGGGTGTTTGCAGCCTGGAGGCTTGGCCCCCGGAGGGGAGTCACAGCAAAAAAAGTCTTGCTGGGCTCATGTATTTGGGGTCCATACAAGGCAGGCTGATCTTTGCCTTAGTTTGGATTTGTGGAGCTCACAAGAGAAAAGAGAATGGTATTGACTTGCTGCCAGCTCAGACACTGCTCGGTGTTATGGGAGAGAAGCTGGATTGGCGAGTGTATATTGACTTTAAATGTTTTTCTGCATTAATACAAATAGTCCTGTGAAGTTTGTAACTGTAGATTAGTTCATCAGAACTGGAGTGTTGTGTTGTAAAGTACCTCCACTGCTAAAGTTTTTTTGCAACAACTGCGCAATCAGTGCGTGATCAAAAATGCACAGGAGTAATAGGTTGCCATTGACCAAAGATCCTCTATTTAACAGGAGCGCTCTGCTGGCTGGCCTACACTTTTTGTTTATATCAATCAGGATTTATCAACCTGGATTTTAAAAGATGGTAGCTGCTCTTCTGGGCGTGTTCCAATTTAATTTTGGTGAGCACATCCATGTTGTCAAATATTTGCCTGACTGTAAATCTCAAAACAAAGTACAAGAACACTTAGGTAGCTTTTGTGACGTATAACGGGACATCACTCAAATATTCTAAACCATAATGGCATTTGCTGGGTTGAATACGTCGGTGATTTTGCTACACAGTAATCCCCCGTTTATCGCAGTTCATTGGTTCCAGACCCGACCCGACCGAATCTCCGTTGGACATCTCTGTGTGGAGTTTGCATGTTCTCCCCCTACGTGGGTTTTCTCCGGGTACTCCGGTTTCCTCCCACATTCCAAAAACATGCATGTTAGCTTAATTGGCTACTCTAAATTGTCCATAGGTATGAATGTGAGTGGGAATGGTGCCCTGCGATTGGATGGCGACCAATCCAGGGTGTAGCCCGCCTCTTGCCTAAAGGCGGTTGGAATAGGCTCCAATTAAAACTGCAATAAAAGCCTGTTGTTCCGGCGACCAAGTCCGGTGCTTGTCTCACTGAACAATTACAGTACAGAACAATTACTGACATGCTGCATATTATAAGTTGAATGCATCTTCTTAATGGCCTATGCTTGTATTTTACTTTATTTAGCCATTGACAGAATAAGATTTTCATTGCATGGTATAACTGCTGTTTTACCATGCACATGACAATAAAACTCTCTTGAATCTTGAATCTTGAAAATGCTTAATTTAGGAAAAAAATACATACAATTTACAAGTATGCGTATTTTGTACTAATCATAGGCCGTATTCAACCAAGAAACAGCATGATTTATCAAGTAGTATACAGTGTGTTTGCTTAGATTTCATGAAAAGCTTCTAAAATATACCTTTAAAGACAGCTGCTGTTACACACAAAGAGGGAAAGAACAGAGCAGAGACAACACTTCCAATGCATTTTCTGTTTGTCATTTCTGCGTGCTGTTTACCGTCATTTTAACCGGTCCACGTCTTTGGTCTGTGTAGCATTTACATTTGAGCTCAACCACACCAGAGTTGACTTGCAAGCGAGATGGGTCTCGGCCTGCTTGTTTGGTGCACGCCAGGGTCTGGATGATTGCGCTCATACTTGATCAAGCGAACCGTACTAACAGATCAAACGCAACACAGAACCAAACCGAACATAACTGGTGTGAACGCACATTCATTCTTGCAAGGTCTGCAAACTCACATCAATGACAACATGAGCAAGACACAGAACACAACACTCAAAGGCATGCGTCTACTGTATGCAAACAAGCATTGTTGGTGTGTTGGTGTTATTCAATTACAGACATTATGGAAAAATCCTCTATAGATAACCAGGCCACAACGGGAGCCGACAGACAAAGTGCAGAGGAAATGCGAAAACAGAAAAACAAGACGGCAACAAAACCTTGCTTCTCGGCTCCTTTGGAAGCTGGAATCAAAGGGCACATGTTTACGAGAAGTCTGCACAATTATCTCGCGGCACGATTGCAGCACTGCAAAAACAAGTGGAGGAGTGCAACACCTCGCGTCAGAAAAGTGTGCATTGGCTTGCATCATCTGGAACGCTGTGAACTGTGACGAGAGACAGAGAGAGTTACCTCTTAATCCTCGACGATCCTCAAGGATTATCAGCACACTTCACAAAGTGCAAGAAACGGTCGGTCAAGTTGACAGTGAAATGCAATAACTAACAACCTGCGGCAGCTGGCAGCATTTATTTCTTTTGACAGTCGTCAGTCGTTCGATGAAATTCATATTCTATACGTTGCGCTAGCTGTTTTTTTTTTTTTTTGCTACGTGGCTAAAACTGACTAAAATGTGACATCATACTCATTACTTTTGCTGCCTGAATTGTGCTACTTGAATCCTGTACTTACAGCGTTTACAAAGAGTAAATACTAAACGGCAGACCTGCCAACATGTTTCATACACGGCACACGTTTTGAATTATTATTCTCGTTTGGGAATAATGATCCATGTGGTCTCTGCGTGTGATGTGACGCGCTCCTCAAACAATTCTCGAGCAGCAGCGACGCTGGATGTAAAGACTGTGATTGGTCGGCTTATTGTACATTATTTCCTGTGTGTTTAGGACTCGTTCAGAGGGTGGATGGCCCACCCCCACAAACACCTTCTCCTCCGATTTCAGATTTACTGACTGTCGTCACGCATCGATTAGTTCCAGCTGCAATGACACTTGGATTCTCTTTAATTACCACCGTTCGCTCACAATGGGACGATAACGAGCTAAATAGTCGACGAGAGTTGTGGTTGACGTCACGTCACGCGCTCAGCCCTATAAAAGCAGGGGTGTCCAAAGTCATTTGCGGCCTGTGGCTCGTTTTTTTGGCAGCAGCCATTATAGAAATAAAATAAACCAAAAAAAAAATAGAACGCCAAAAACAGGCATCATGTTATGAGAAAAAGCTGAAATGCCCACATTCCTTTAGCCTTTTAGATTTGTCAAGTTGGGGGTGGTGGGGAGAGGAGTTTAGCATAAATTGAGCATTTAGTTTTTCACAAAGGAATCATGAGCTGCACCACTGTAGTTGTGATGGCTTTTTTCCTCTCATTGTTTTTATCCAAGTGTCATTGTTTGTTTACATATCAGGCCAAGAGAGCATGCGAGTCACCAGTCTGCTCATCTGTCAAGGACTGCTGTGGGTCGGTACCGCCCAAGGCTTAATTATCACTCTGCCAGTTCCCAAATTGGAAGGAATCCCCAAGATTACAGGTATGGTTCTGAAATAAATATTAAATATCAGACACAAAGTTCAAGCACAAGTCCAAAGCTCAGTAAAGTCACGGTTGAGTATTTTCCTCCCCCACCCGCAGGAAAGGGAATGATCTCCCTAAACGGCCACTGCGGGCCCGTGGACTTCCTGGCTGCCACCATCAGCACCTTGTCTCCCGACCTACTGAAGAGGGACTCGATTGGGGATGGGCCTGACTCGGCCTGCGGAGGCGAGGAACACAGTGACACCTCCTCTCAGGAGTCCCTGCAGCAGTCCAGCTCCCAGCCAGGCGAGGGGCGGGGCAAAGGGCGGGGCGTCCTCCTGCGCTACAAACTGCGCTCCACGTCGGGGCTGCCCGGGCGACCGCTGACAGCACTCGGAGATGAGGCGTCCGACTCGTCCTTGGAGTCTTTGGAACACAGCGTGGAAGATGGCTCCATATACGAGCTCAGCGACGACCCTGAGATGTGGGTGCGGGGGCGTCCCTCCGAGAAGGATGGGAGGAGCAAGGACAGAGTGGTCTCTGCTGCCATTATCTCTGGAGGTAAAGGCTTTCGGAGGCTAAGAGAAGGAGCGCCCGTGGGTGCTCGGGCAAGTGGGGAGGCTGTAGAAAACGTTCTTCTGGTGTGGCAGCTCCCACTGACTGTGTAGTTTGGAACGTAAAGAGCAGGGACTTGAGTATTTATAACAACCTAGCTTGACCTAACTTGAGTTCCACTTGCTTAAAGGCTGTTTGAGGATGTAAGCTGAGTGTCCACTCTACCACGTTGTCCATCTCAGGCGGAATGGTGGGAGAAATCGTTGGGACATAGATGAAAGACAGATGCATCACCTCACAGTGTTTCTGCCTCGACTGGCAGCAAAGCAGCCAAATAGGAAGACAGCATGTAATGACGTGAGCATCACCGCGTCCACACACAGCAGATACTATCAGTGCCCAACACAGAGAACATTTCTACTGCAATGTGAGGTGGACGCACGCTGATGATGTGTTCACAGACTCCTTGTTTTGTTTGACAGTTGACAAACAGCTTGAAAAGCACATTACCACCCCCTGCAGGACTGGAGTGGAGCAGTACCAACCGGAATGTACCGCCTGGGCGCTCAAGTCGCTAGCTTGGACTTTCCCTCATGCACTTTGATTTTAACCAACAACAAGTGTATATTTCAATTGTACAGTGTGTGCTCAACATCTTACGCTCAAACCCTCAGTCAAATGGCTACTGCGGTACTGTCCGACTCGGCAACGGCGTGTTGTCGGGGTCGTCCTCCTGCCCTTAAAATGCCTCACCTCATTGTGGCCGTGCACGCCTTTGTTGAACGCAAAGTCCAAGATGGACGTCTTTCGTGTGGTCAGCTGACAGTCTGTGGACGACCTCACGATGCACGTTAGTTTCACTTCATTAGCGCCGGCAGCCTCTCATTCGTCCTGCTCAATGTGAACGTCTCAAGATGGACAATGTGCTCGTCCGTCTGCAGGAGCCAGAAGCTCCGCTTGCACGATGAAGGACGATGAAACAAACAGCAATAACTTTCTTGCACATTTTTTAAATACTAATGTTTTTTTTAACACATCTAATAGGAAGATTTTATACGCTGCGGCAAGTGCTTCTTTTTATTGTCTGTCTAATAAATAATAAACAGGATTAAGGCAATAGTGAAAAGGAAATACACTCACCAAATATATAAACACTTGTGTTTTTGCGCCCATCTGTCAAGTTGCAGCATGACAATGCAAGGAAATGTGCACAATTCCTGGAAGCTGAAAACATCCCATTTCTTGCATGGCCAGTGTACTCACTGTTTGGGATGTTCTGGTTTCGTTTATACGGTATGGTGGTCACATCCGATACCGACTGGTTTGTCACAATACAGTAAAATTGCACATTTGGGGTGACCTTTTATTGTGGCCAGCCAAAGGCACACCTGTGCAGTAATCCTGCTGTCTCATGAGCATCTTGATATGCCGCACCTGTGGCTAGATTATGAATTATGTACGATGAATGCTCACCAACACAGGTTTAGACAGATTTGTACGAAACATTTGAAAGCGATAGGCCTTTTGCGGACATGGAAACTGTTTTACATCGGAATTCAGCTCATGAAAGATGGGGGGCAAAAGTGTTGTGTTTATATTTTGTTGAGAGTAAATAATAAGAATGTCTTGTTTTTTTCAAGTCAAAAAGTAAGCATTTTGTTACAATTTTACAAGAATCCCCCCTTTTGTGTTTGGGTTTTTTTGTGTACGATCCAATTCAGCGATGGAAGGTTGCTAGAGGGAGTGTTGCGTGTAAGTCCTGTGGGAATTTTGACTATTGCTTGTTAAAAAGCTCAACTTTATTCTTTGAATGTTGTTACTTTTGAATGGAAAAACATACAAATATGACTTTTACTTGCAAAATTCCTACTTTATTTTCAAAAGATTAGGATTTTTTTTCTTGGAAAAAATAAGACGTTTTTTCTCCTTAATATTTTGAGTTAATCCTTGCAATAGCACGAGTTTCATGTAGAAGAGTTCTGATTTTCACTAGGGGTGTCACAAGATCTCATTTCACGAGATCTTGTGAGGTTAAAACCTGACAAGATTGCTCGTTCAGGAAAAATAAAAAATTTGCCAGCCTCGATATACTGCCATGTTCATGCGCGTCTGTTTTTTACTTGTCTCTTGCCTCCAAACAGGCAGGGAGAGGGTTCACTCTGTGCATTGGTTTCAGCACCTTGGCACGTTTGTTCCATAGAACGACGGCATGAACGGAGTGAGCTTTTTTGTCAGTCATACAGTCGCTTCGTCTTGGTGGGTGGAGGCAGGGCCGGTAGCATACACACGGTGCAGAAGAGTGTAAGATAGTAGAAATGAAATTAGTAGATTGCATATACTGTCATATTATTATCGTTCTCATGGACCCAATCTCGTGTATCGTCTCATCTCATGAGCAGCCTTGTGACACCCCTAGCAGTCACCCCTGAACAGTCTGGTCTGATTGGTTGTGCTCCTCGTTCTCAAAACAGCCTCAAACCTGCAGGAATGGCGCAAAACAGATAATTGGGACAGAATTTGGCACAAAAAACTATGACCGCTTTAGGCTGCTAGAGTCATGTGATAATGTGGAGAGCATTTTCTTTGCATATACAATATGGTTCCCTTTGCGTTGTAGATAAAAGGCCACAAGTGAGTATTTTCAAAGGTTAACCTCTGATTTGTTTTGATTTTCAATCAATTTCCCATCAGAAAACAATGGAATTAAATAATAAATTATGCGTTCCAGGGTCAGACTGTCATCATTATAAAACCTTTATGAACTGTACAGGCAATGTTTTTTATTTAATTGTAATTTGAACATTTTAACTGTAATACAAGTGTAAAAAGAAGTTAACCACTGTAATATTAAAAACAACGATCAGTGCGATGAGCTAAATGAGTCGCTTCACAACATCACAATCCCCATTATTGAAGTTGGTCCCTTCTTGGTGTAAGGGTTGCAAAAAAATCCAAAGAAAAAGCAAAACAAGCACTCTCCAGTGACGCACGGCAGCAAGTTGTCATAATTGTGGGTGGTGTCTTGACTGGATATATGTTAAAATTCTAATACCTGGTATAATTCATCAAATCAAAAATGTAAAAAAAAATGAGGTCGCTGGCAACTTTGCTGCTAATCACGTGTCTGCAAGTCAGAATAAATCTCGTGTGATTTCCAGCTGAGCAACTAACGGTGAAGGTTACGTGGCTCAGTTTGTGCGCCTGGAGTCTTTACTTAACCTTCCTGCCAGGCGATGATTCTGCCCTTATCCTTTCATCATCCGTCTATCTGCAGGAATTATTCCACCAAAGGAAGACGATGTAAAGCCGCCTCGCCGGCTGTCATCTAAATGTAAATGTATGTGTCGCATATACGAAAGGTATACGCATATTTCTTTGTGGCGACACCCTGGCGGTCAGTGTGGTCTCTGTTTGTATTCCTGTTGATGAAATATACATGATTCCAACAAAAAGGAACACTATTCCCAAGCCCTGCGCTTATCCCGTCCGTGGACATGTGTGCTTTCACCTCTTTTATTTGCCTCGTGTGTGACCCATACAAATAACAACGACCTACTAACTGATGCCGTTACTGCACTCGTGTCATTAAAGCAATATTCTTTCAAGCAAAGTGTTGCAACTGTGATTTCTTTTTCAAAAGAGGCACATTTTTTATTCGTTTTTCATAGTCACATTTTTACTGCTAAGTGGATTTATTTTTGCACTTTTTCCTCGATTGTTCCCGCGCGTTACAAAAGCAACGTTAAAAGATGCTTACCAGCGAGGTCTGCTCAAATTATTACGACACAAGCGGCACTGCTTTATTGCCATCATAATTAACTTATTGTTTTCCTCGCAATTACCGTGGCTTGTTAACATGATACGACTTTTTCTTGCAATTTAAGACTTTTAAGCATGGCCAAGGCTCCGAGACTCCATTTCTTAAATGAGCTTTGCATTTTTTTCATTCTGTCTTAATAAATCCCTTCGTAGAGTGTACCAAGCGCCTCACCTTAAATAAACACCTGCTTTTTTTTCTCAAGAAAAAAACCAACATATATTTTCCTTTCTTCAGGTTTCTTGCTGGCTAAATGTTTATTATTATTTATGGAAACGTGTGTGGTTGGAACCCTTTAAAAAAATATATACCTGCCTTTTAAAGAGAAGCTCAATCATCACAATAAGTTGCCATTTGTATGTATATAATACTATATTTGTACGTTAAAATAAAAAGCAGATATTTGAATACACTACATGTTATTTTAATACATTTTTTGTGGGGGAAAAAAAGTCACTGAATTAAATGAAAAGAAACCCAGGAGTCCGTTAAATAAACTCCAGTATATTTTTTTTACATTTTCTATATGAAGTCAAAGCACTTTGTGTGTATTTCCCAAAATATTAGGTACAACAGTTGCTTGCATTTACACATCTTCGTAATTGTGTAGGCGCTCCCTACTGATGTGGAGGACGAACTGCTACCAGGTGAACATACGTAGTCCTTGACCTTTAACGTTATTTCAGTCGTAGTTCTACAAAATGTACATTGAGCTGTCCAGCGGCAACCATCCCCTTTTCCCCAAGAAGCGCCCGTATTTTGCCCTCCTTTCCCATCACCCTTTCATTTAAAGTCTTCTGTAAATTCCTTGTATTTGAACTTTTATAAAAACAACTGCAGGTGACAATAGTGACGGTATCCACACTTGAGCAACAGCAATCTGCGAGGATGATAGTGTAGCGAATTGGCAGTAGATAGTCAAGTCTTTCCACTCTCGAATAAAATGAAGGAATTCCCCGCCTTATTTTCCAGAGATCCTTCCATCCAATCCTTCCATAGGGTCTCTGGGGTATGCTGGAGCCTATCCCAGCTGACTTCGGGGGAGAGGCGGAGTACACCCTAGACTGGTCGCCGGCCAATCGCAGGGCACAAACAATCATTCACACTCTGGACAATTACGAGTCGCCAGTTAACATGCGGAGTACCCGGCGAAAACCCGCAAACTCCACACAGAGATGCCCAAGGGTGTTTCCAACCCAGGTCCTGATCTCCTGACTGTGTGGCCAACATGCCAACCACTCGGCCACCGTGCGGCCCATTTTCCAGAAATGTTCCCTTATTTTCAAATGCAAATGTTGATAAGTGGCTTTGGTGATTTGCTGACACTAAAGGTGCATACAGCGAGAATTGTGTGGGTGAGGGGGTATCGAGGGGGGTAATAACTTCAATGTGGGCCAGAGGAAATGAGCGGAAAAGGTGAGCTACTAAAATAAAGCAGCCATGATGGTGGCATCAGGTACAGGATCATCAGTGTCCGGCTGATAATGCACAAACATGTTAGCATTAGTGACTATTATGACGTTATTATGAGGCTTTTGTTTGTTAAACACTGAACACGCAGACAACTGTTTGCATTTCTTATTATGCTGTAACTCTGACAACCACGCCGGCCTGTGATGAAGCTTTTTCACTGTTGAATTGATGCTGTTCAAACTGTGAAGGAATATTTCTGTTTTTGACTCATATTTACATTTATTACACCACTTGTCTGCCTCCCTGGGCTTAAAACATTTTTTGGTAAAACACCACCTGTGAATATTCAAGGATATTTTAGCATTAAATATACTGTATAATTTGGGTTGAAAAGCTTCTACATGCTTTTCCTTTTCAGGGGTCCACAGCGAGTCAATTGCATGAATGGCGACTTCGCCAGATTAAAACATGATGAGATTTCTCGTTTGGAGAAAGGCTGTCTCGTGAGAACAGGGCAGCCAGAGGCCAATTAAACTGCCAACTATGGCATCGCTACAATGAATGATAATACAGTTTTATGGACATTGCAGTGTGCAAGGCATTATTGGAACCGAACAATAAGTGCTTTAACGCTCACTTTAAACCTTGCAATCCAACCTAGCTCAGTGTTCCCACCGTCAGCACCAGCGAGTAACGTGTGGCTGTTTTTATCATCAGAGTTGAAATGCTGCAGCGGTTAATGTCCAAACTGAAGCCGTAGTAATTCTTTGATCAAAGTTACTTAAGATTTGCCAGATCAAAACATGGAGATGTTTGGACTTGGCTGCACCCTTAATCACCCAGTGGTTGTCCTTCCATCCATCTATTTTCTATGCCGCTTATCCTTATCCGCCTATCCCAGCTGACTTTGGACGAGAGGCGGGGTACACCCTGGACTGGTCGCCAGCCAATCGCAGGGCACATGTAGACAAATAACCAGTCACACCTATGGACAATTTAGAACCGCCAGTTAACCCAACATGCACATTTTTGGAATGCGGGAGGAAGCCGGAGTACCCGGAGAAAACCCACGCACGCACGGGGAGAACATGCAAACTCCACACAGAGATGCCCAACAGAGATTCGAACCCCAGTGTTCCTGATCTCCTGACTGTGTGGCCAACATGCTAATCCCTCGTGGTTGTATTTAGGCTGATTACATTTGACTGCACGCACTGGAAAGCACCGGTTCCACTTCAATACACACCTCATATGTAGAAGAGATCCGTGTTGACAATTTAGCAACATGGTTGCTATATTTAGCGAGTAGGTGTGAGCATTAAAAGTGAAAGACAGGAAGTGTTTCTCGCATCATGCATTTATTCGGGGGTCAACAAAGGTGAAGTATCAGCCACGCGGGCAAACAAGAGTGGAGCTACACCTCCGATTGTACATAAGTATCACCGGGCAATGCAGGTCTAACGGCTGCATGAACCCCTCCACAATGCAACCAAGCCCATGACCAGCGGCAGAGCAAGAAGGCAGACTCCTCTGTTGCCTTGCAACACCTCACCTTTCTGGCAAAAAACGCATCGGTGTCCAAAGTGTGGCGCAGGGGCCGGGGGGAAAGTGGATCATTGCAGAAATAAACAAAAACCCAGCAAAAGTAGAAAAATAATGCAAAGCCATAATGTAACTAGAAAAAGCTAAAATGTTGACACAAATTAATAAAAACACAAATATTTGTCTTTAAATATATGTGCCATGTTTTTTTTATTATATATATTTTTTAATTATCATTATGACAGGGAGGCCGCACGGTGGTCTAGTGGTTAGCATGTTGGTCACACAGTCACAGTCAGGAGATCCAAAAACATGCATGTTAGGTTAATTGGCGTCTCTAAATTGTCCATAGGTATGAATGTGAGTGTGATTGTTTATCTACATGCGATTGGCTAGCATATGGCTGCCAGCATACCCCAACGACCCTAATTAGGATAAGCGGCATAGAAAATGAATGAATCGATAATTATCAAAGGACAGCTGGACAGCCCTGACGTGAATAGACAAAGACAAGTAGATCACTATTAACGCTGACACATTACTGAAGAACCAACATTTCAAGAAATGCTGCAAACATTCGACAGACAATACGACTTGCCTGTGAGAAAATACATGGCACTGATGCCAATTCTGCAACTTTACAGATAACAAAGGAAATATTGCATTATTATGACATATTATTATTTATTATCATTATTATATTTTATCATAACTGTGATGTACTCGGCCTTAAAAAATGTTGACAATAATATCGTTTAGCGTCATTTTGTGAGACAATAAACATTTCAAATCGCACCTGCATTGTTTTGTGACTCGGTTTGTTTGTTTGTCCAGACCAATGCAAATGAGCTGTGTTTGCCCACACCTCCCAAGAAGCGCTGTTGTGCACTTTATCCACTTCTTACAAAAAACACTCAGCTCACACGCCCGTGGCTGACTGGCAGATAATTGGCGGTGCTTCGGGGCTACATTTTAAGATGTGTAGCGAAGCCTTTTTCTTTCTTTTTTTTAAACAAAGCTGTCTGTCAAGTGTTCGGGGTGCACACGGGGTGGACTCCTCAAAGATGGTATCATGTTCGTGATGTCCAGGAAGGATTTCATGAAAAGCAGCAACTTCAGAAGCGAGCATTTGAGCTCCTCTTCTTTCAACAGTAGAGCAAGCAAGTGAGGGAGATGATGGATTTTTCTCACATTTGGTTCTTGTAAACAAGCTCTGTGGACACATATTAGTGTTCGAACATCATTAAAAAGCCACTTTTGGGTAACAGGGGGACTTAAGTGTGGTGTGCTTTGTTCTCCTGTTACAGAACATAGAAGACATTACTTTTAACTGTGTGTGGATAAAAATCTTTGTGTGTGTACCAGGCTTTACACATACAAAAGTAGTGCACTTATATCTTCCAGCTGAGGGTCAAAAAAAGGCCTTCTGTGGCTGCATTTGCAGTTTTATTGACTCCTTTCTGGACATCTCATTGATGTGCGTTCCGTGTCAAATTTGAATTGCAGTTTGCTGTTGCGTTGCCATCCTTCCTCCTCCCCAGCGAGCGTCAAATCGAGCCGTTGTTTAATCACCCTCTCTTTAGTTGTGCCCCTGGTGCTCGTCTACCCCTCACGTTGTCAGGCTTGTACGTCTCCTC
This sequence comes from Dunckerocampus dactyliophorus, assembly GCF_027744805.1. Classification (NCBI taxonomy): domain Eukaryota; kingdom Metazoa; phylum Chordata; class Actinopteri; order Syngnathiformes; family Syngnathidae; genus Dunckerocampus; species Dunckerocampus dactyliophorus. The sequence continues at coordinate 13,020,431 of NC_072826.1, read as the reverse complement.
CTGGGACTTCCCAACATGTAAACCAACATCCAGAGACATCAGGCGGATTTCTGCAGCTCCAGGAAGATGCCGAGGGGCTCCTGGGAGAACTGACAATGGAACAGAGAATCGCTGCTGGATTGTCGCTTGTTCATTGTCTGGGTCAGCTGGAGAGCACATCCGTGCCTGGAAGCCACATGACAATGTTTAAGAGGAGAAGAAGAATGCTGTGCAGTACTCTTCTCAACATGTGTGCCTTTCCTAAACCTATCTATGGATGTTTTTCGACCAATTAACCCCACCCCAGGGGAGATTTACCCAATCTGGGGCCCCAGCTTTGCACCTGTGCAGCTGGCGGCGTCACTCTGCCCCGACATAGAAGCTATCATTTGCCTGCCTCGGCCAGGCCCAAACTTAATCGGATGAAGCGATGCAGTTTGAAGGTCTTCTGCTTTATCGGCACGCTCCTAAGCGCCGGCCGTATTTGCATTGCTTTTCATTTCCGCAGCCTTGCCAGCACGCGCGTGATAAAAGCAGCACAAACGTGGCACAACAAGGGAGGATGCTGCCGCTCATTTGCATGAGGACAATGCAGGGATAAGCCCCCCCCTCCCCACACACACAGTCTCGATCGAGCCTCGCTGCTGTATGTACGACAGCGCACACGTGCACGCCTCCAGACAGGTCAGAAGCTAGTCCGTCCACTCCCGAAAGTACATCTCACCTTAAGCCTTGAAAAGAGAAATTCTTTTTTTTGAGAACTGCAACGGTTACTAAATATCACAGAAAAAATACAATCAAAAAGTATGAAATACATCAAACAAAATATATTATATATGAATACAAATGTATTGTATTTGTTTGTATTTGTAAGTACAAACACAAGGAAAAAGACACATTCCAGCAAAGGTTGAAAACAACACAAAACACCAAAAATGATGACGTACCAAAAGGTAGATTTAAAAAAAAAACAACTGAATTGCAGTAAATCTGAATTGAAATGATAATAAAAATATGCCCGCCTTAAAAAGATGGGTATTCACTTAGAAAATAAAAATATTGATATAGATGTGATTGCTTGTCTATATGTGCACTGCGATTGGCTGGAGACCAGTCCAGGGTTTACCGAGGAAGTGGGGGACTGGCGGGCATGTAGCAGACACAGACGGGCGCAGCCAGGCAGCTGTTTTCACCTATACTCTTCGATATACACTTGACTTGCCTTTTGGACAGTGTGGGAAACTGGACATGACTCACACAAGTGTAAAATGTACCGCAAAACCGCTGTCCTATAAGGTGGCTCGTCCTGTCCAGGGTGCACGTACCGTTACATCCCTAGTATTCATATTAGCATATTAGTGTTGCTAGTGGTGTTATTACTGTTGAAGTCATTTGGAATCTCCAGGGTTTCACTGTTCCTTGTCGTGCCGCGCCATGCCTTTACTACTGTAGTTATTCAGCTCCTTGTATTTTTGCCCTGACTGTTTATTTTTGTCATTTGTATTTTTGCGTGCCTTCGCCCCAGCTAGTGCTGTGATTTTGTGTTGTACTTGTGACACAGTAGAGGTGAGTGCTTGTAGAAAGACCTAAAATGATGCTATTCTGTATGTAGTAGTGAATATTGTTGCTGAGATATCATTCCTAATGCTTTTTTACTTCGCTATGAAATCAACATTTCCTCTCCGAAGCCGATAAAAGCACAAAAGTGAAATGCAGCTGATGAGTTTTATGCAGAATGCTGTCAAAACACATTTTTATGTCAGATGCCTTCAAGTCTAAACTAAATTTCACATTTCCTGTTAAGTTCTAACAAGAGCAAGGCTGTCTATCATGGAAGTGACCTTGAAGGACAGTGACCTCCTATGTGCAGCTGCAGCTCTGCCGCTATCTCTGCAGGACCTTCGTGCAGCGTGAGCAATTTCTTTTTATGTCTCGCAGTCAGTCAAGACACTTTTATGCCAACATTTCTCCCACAAAAATAAGATGCTTGGCATTCAGGTCCCATATCCAAACCTCCCCCCTTCCGCTTCAAGCTCCCACGTTCTCACTGAGTTTGGCCGGCACCCAAAGAACATTTCAGAGGTAAACATCACAGGGAATGTGACACCGAGCGGGCGGCGTCTCACTCCAGAGTAAAATAGCACTTCAAGGCTTCTCAGTATCCCCTGCTTTTCTGCTTCCTCAAATTTGATCTTTGACCTTCATTCTGCGATTAGTTGAGTCTCTCCTTGCCAGGATGACTTTGAGTAATAAAATTGGTTTGGGCAGCTACGACTGAATAATCAAAATGTGTAACACTTGGGACCTTTTGATGGATGCAATTCACTTATTGCTATTTGTACATTTTCTGTTACATCTTTTTATATCACAGGGAGTTTTTACACATGCAATATACAGTCAAGCCTTGGTTTTCATATGGCCCACTTTTCATATGATTTGAAAATTGCATGGACATTTTGCCAAAATTTGACCCCCGGTTTTCATCCACTGTCTGGGTTTTGTACAATGTTGTACAAAACAATAACAATACATAACACACTAGTCCGTTTGCGCTGTACTTTATCGTTCCGCGAAATTGAGTGCCCAAAAAAAGAACCCTATGCATTGCTGGCACGCTGGTCGTCCATTTTTTATTGAGTGTGACTGCTGGATAACCTGCTATGGTACCAGCGAAAGTTGAGAGTACCAACAATCTGAAACACCATTAAACTGTACGGGAAGTCCGCATCAACAATAAGTTCCATCCATTCGTCATTTCTTATTTTTTTGCATTGTTTTCTGCATGTAAAACTATAGTTATGCTCTATAGATTTACTTTGGTCATATTTTTGGGTATCTGAAATGGATTAATTGGCTTTACAGACCACTGGTTCATCCCTACATTTCAAGAGTCGTGAGCAAAATAAAGTTAGTTACAAGACGTCACTTGTGCAATATCTCCTTCAAACGCTTGTTGCAGGTGACTGAGTTTGCGTCTCTTGCGGAGAAGTATGACTAAACTCAAGCGTGTCAGCCAGAGCATTTCAGCTAGATGCTCGCTGTCATCTGTGCGTTAAGCGTTAAGCATTAAGCGCGACACTGTCACGACATTTTACTTGGCCGTTATAATTCAAACATTAATACTAACAATTAATTTCGCACCAAAATGAGGCACCGGTAGTCACTTGGTTTTTCGGCCTGATTACTACAGTTTACGTCCGCACTGGTTGCCGTTATGTCACAGAGTATGGATTCCAATCCCTAGCCATCAGTCCAAAGTCAACCACTACATAAAATAATCACACTCATGGGAACTGATTATTCACTTCATAAAACAGGGGGCGGGGGGGTGATACTCAAAAGCTATTGGAAATCAATATATGTGGTGACACCTGGAGTTTTCATTCAAAACACATTCGCTCCTAAATAAATAAAACTTGGAGGAGGGCCTTTGGCCTTTTTGTTGATTTTTTAAACGGGTTTGGACACTTGCTGAACTAAACGACAATGGCTTGCACAAGGAGGTGAATTAAGGGTTACATTATATGTTGGATGTTGACAGCAGCTGTCTGTGATTTGTGCATTCAAACATTGTATTCAGGAGTCCATATAAAGGTAAATGCATATTTACTAATGCTGCTGTTATCTGCATTAAAGATGATCTGAATGCAAGAGAGAATCCAGAAGATGTACGGTATGCATTGTGGTGATCTACCAGCATAATTTGCAGTTGTGCCTTTAGTGCCTTTAGTGTGTACCACCTGTAGCCTTGTGTTTGAACTGTACATGACATCAGCAGCCAAAGCTTTGTCCAAATGTGGGCAGCGGCCCAAAGAGAGAGAAATATTGGTGCTGGCATGTCTTCCTTGGTGTTACACTTCAGTTGCCATCTGTTTAGCGGACATGTTACTGAACTTTGGAACCAGCATCACCAAACATACAATAATTATCGTAATTTCACCCTTTGTACGATGTATGAAACATACAATAATTATCGTATTTGTAGACTAATTTCACCCTTTGTACGATGTATGAAACGCCATGATGTGGCACAATTTGACCCCTTCAATACATGGCCATTCGTACAAGATACATCCTGCACTGCACCTGCATTGTTCGGCCATTGGTAGCGTTTTTTTCAACAGTGCTGTTAGTTTATTTAAAGGTAAAAAGCAATACTATCCACCAGTGGTCTCTGACCTTTTTGAGACCAAGATCCCTGGTCTAGGCAAGATCATATCCATGAGGAGGGAGATTTTCCCTTTGTGATGTCATGAAAAGCTGCAACTTCAAAAGGAACCGTTTGAGTGTGTCGTCTCAAAAGTAAAGCAAACAAATAATATGAATAGTGTATTAGATTTATATAGCACCTTTCAAGGTACACAAAGCACCCACTGGTGGTGATAAAGTACATCTGTAGCCACAGCTGCTCTGTCATAGACTGATGGAAACGTGGCTGCCAATTCACACCTGCCAACACCAACGTTCATTCACATTTATACACCAGTGTGGGGGGCACCGGAGGCAAGGTGGATGAAGTGTCTTGCCCAAGGACCCGACAACAGTGACTGGCATGGAGGAAGCAGGAATCGAACAACCAACTTTGCTGTTCCTGGACAACTTGCTATAGCAGACGCTGCCGCCAAAATAAGTAAGGGAGATGTTTTTCTCACGTTTGATGCTCGTAAAACGTAATCGCTTACATCATCGCTTACTCACTTCGTAAGTGGAATGAGTAGCGAAGCTATTGTGGGTTGTTTTGAGTCTACTGACCGGTGTACACTCACAAACTCACATGGGATCTGGCAATGACATAGACGAGGCAGTGGACTGCTTCAATGAGTCCATTAACTTCTGTACTGATGCGTTGATGGCTGTGAAAATTGTTCGCTATTTTCCGTACAATAAACCATGGATAACAAGCAACATTAAGAGTTTATTGAAATTTAAAAAGCAGACAAGCTTAGGGGCATGTAACGTGACCCAAAAAAAAAAAAGAAGGGAGGCCAGAAGGGACTTTGGAGAAGGGGTCTACAGAGAAACATGAGGCACAAGAGTAGTAAATGTGGAAGGATATGGAGATGGTTACTGGCTTTTAGCCCATCATCAACAATCCTTTCGTAAAACATGAACACATACTTCTTTCCCTTTTCTGTGTGTTCTAACGAGGTAAAACAAGTTAGCATGACAGAGCTAACAATGGAAGTCATGGGATCCACCCATACCCAAAAAACCTCAAAATCTCTCTCTCTTCTGATTACAGTTAGGACTTGTGTGGTAGTACTGGAGCAACAGAGAGCTCCAATAATTCAACCTGCAGGTCACAAAAGCATGACCAAGTTTTTTGGCACCTGGTAGTGGTCATGTTTTTTATGTTTTGTACATTTCAAAAATGCTGTTCTTGACACTTGTTGTATTTGGAACTAAAGGAAAGGTCTTGATCAAAGATGACACCAAGTTTTCTGCCTCTACCGTGGAGGGGCGAGTGCAAGACCGTCTCTGTTGTGCTGGGAGCCAAGGACTATGACTTCAGTTTTAGCTCAGTTTAATAGTAAAACATTTGAGGTCATCCAGCCCTTGATGGCTTTAAGACACGCCTGGAATTTGGACAGCTGATTAGTTTGGTTAGGTTTCATTGATAATAGAGTTGTGTGTCATCTGCATGGCAGTGGATGTTAATGGTTTTCTAGCGATATTGCCTCAGGGAGACAAAAAAAGCCTGAACGGGAAAGGTCCTAGCACGGAACCCTGTGGGATGCCATGACTGACCTTCACATGTCTGGATTCTTTATTACTAATGGATACAAACTGTAAGCCATCTGACAAATAGGAGTGAAACCATTTCAATGCAGTTCCTTTAATGCCAGGGGCATGCTTTAATCTCTGTATTAGACTTTGGTGGTCAATTGTGTTGAATGCTGCTGTGAGGTCTAATAAAACTAATACTGAAACAAGGCCTTTGTCTGAGGCAGTGAGGAAGGTCGTTCGTAATTTTTACAAGTGCCGTTTCTGTGCTGTGGTGCATCCTAAATCCTGACTAAATCCTGCTTTTTTTATTACAGCTTATGAACACTGTTACAAGCTGAGCCTGGCCCTTTAAGAAGAATTGCTTTGTGGGAAGTTGAGCGTCTATCTCTTCCTTCTCTCGTCTGTCTGCACGGCCCATTGTTTTCTGCGTCCTGATTGGCTGTAGGCCGTTGTCAATCAATCTCCTTCATGCCGTCCTGCCATGTCTCCTGTGTCATCGCTAGCTTGCTAGCTTGTAAATAAATCTTTGGTTCATCTGCAGCAATATGTTTTAACAAGGATACAAAAATGCTACAGTACAGCGGAACGGCGCCAGGCCGAAAAGGAACGGTCACAGCAGTGAAATATGTGTGAGTGACTTCATAATTTCTTGTAGTGATCATTAAAGGTTGATCATTAAAAATTCAAACAAAGGTTTGAACTTTGTTGAGTGTTTAAACAAGAGAGAACTGTGACAAAATGTTATTGCCTGTCTGTGAAAAGTGTATAAAGTGTAAAGTGAGGGGTTTTACATCCTTAAAACATATATAATCATTGTAAAAAAATGAAGTTGGCTACTTCGCAGACTTCACTTATTATTTTGGGAACCTATCCCCCGCAATAAACGAGGGAACACTACACTGTGGCATTTTTACTGTCAAAAAAACATGACACCATCAGTGCTAAGAGTGATCGGGATGGATGGGTTGATGGTGCTATGACCAAGGCTTACGGATTTATCGTAGTGTGTACGTAACCACAAAACACTGCTTGAACATTATTAAAAAGTCACTTTTGCGTAATAAAGGTCACTTTTAATGTACTCAAAATGAGTAAATAAATGAACATTATAGAGACTGGGACTCTCTGCTTTTGAATAAATAAACTCTGTTTATTTACCCACACCTTTTTTTTATACTGCCTTTCCTGTATCCCGTATTGCAGGTGAGTTGGAGCATAGCCCAGCTGACTTGGGTCTCCAGTCAATCACATCATATGAACAAAAGATCAATATAAAACTGTCTTGTGTTTCCAGCTAGGACAGTAAGTGCCCTACAAAGGGTTAACCAGCCAGTTGACTTACTCCTGTAAGTGAAATGAAAACACTCCTACGTGATACATGTGTACAACATGTACACGTTTGATCTTTTCTGCATTCTCCGCAGATAATGAAGTGCAGTCCGATGTTATCTTAATTTGCCTTCATCTCAAGGTGAATGCATGGAGCGCCAGTAACTCCTGCGTGACCTCCCCGAGCACGTGAATCACTACATTTTCAGCACGCTCGCTCTTGCCTTCATGGAGAATTCATTTGCACGCTTTGTAGTGTGACTACCCTGAATTATACATTCACATCATTGCCACCGTGCACATTTCAGTTGCTGCCGTACACACGCAGATTAATTAAAAACACTTCAGTGTCTGTTTTTTTCTTCCACCGACAGCACACAGGACAGAGGGTTCAGATAAAATGGAGCTTTTCTCTCCCTCGTGCAAGGAAGAAACTAGGGATGTCCCGATCCGATCTTCAGGATCAGGCTCGGCTGCTGATCCGCTGTATTTTGAAGATCGGATAGAGATCTGAGGGGGGTTTGTTAAAAAAAAAGTCATATATTCTAAATACGCCACAAATTGATCTATAACCACGTCAAATGATTAGTCCTAGCCTAAAAGTATTTTGCACGGCCATTTTTTCCAGTTTTATCTTTTATTGGATTAAGGACCTGATTCACAGAGGTTTGTTCCAAAAGCCAAACAATATTGTTGGTCATGCTGTGTAACAAAAAAGTACATTCAGTACTACTTTGGTTGCATTATTTTTCCAAGAGCTAAGAGCTATTTTCATAAGCATATTCAATACCACAATTTCATGTTTGTAACAAAAGCTTATCAGAAAAAAGAAGGTACCAGATCGGGTCGGATCGGAAGCCAAAAAATGTGGATCGGGACATCCCTAGGAGAAACAAATATTGTGTCTATTCATGTGCAAACAGTGAGCACAATGAATGAACGTCTTCTTTATCAGATGCACAATTCTCATTATTACTTTGTTTTTATTACAGGTGTGTCCGAAGTCGGGATCAAGGGCCGTTTGGAGCCCACCTCACATTTTTTTTAGTGGTGTACATCTAAAAACAAAAAAGGACAACAAACATAACGCACTTTTGATCTTTAAGTGGAAGGATTGTCATCCTGTTACATTGTGCTCTTGTTTTGGGTCTAAATGCGGAAACGAGATGCTGTTGCTCTCTAGTGTGGAAAATCCCAGAGCCTGAAGTCACCCAAAAAGTTCTTAACTTTGCAATAAAGGAATTCTAACATATTTTTTTCTTTAAATATATGCTTGCTTATCTTATCTTGACCTACGTTGGAATGGTTTTAGAATTTTCAATCATCTACAGTAAAGGTAAATAAGCAAATCAACGCCTAATCATTGTGAAATTTTAAGTTGCGTGTGGGTATTTTAAGTTCCGAAAATAGTGATGACGTCATCTGTTTTCGCTCAGTTGCTCAAGTGGCGCACATCACGGCGAGATGCTGCACAACATGGCGAGTACAATACAGCGCCCCCATGAGGCCACATGAGAGGTCACGCAGCAGTTACCGAGGTTGTCGGATGTAGCGTTTTTGTGTGCGCACCTGCTCTCTCAGTGGCAGCAATCACAGCGCATTCAAAAGCTCCTCTTTCAGGCAAGGATTTGGGATTCTTCTTCCTCCTGGCAGCGTGCACCTTCGGATCTGAATGATGTAAAGAGGACAGTGAGTGGTTAATTGCTCTTTCACAAGCTATTTATTAGAACTGTTTACTCTTGTGCTCTGTGGTTTTTAAGAATCTACTGCAAAAACCATGCATCAAAGATCCTCTATATCAGTGGTTCCCAAACTTTTTACAGTCGCATACCCCTTCAGACTTTTGACCTGAAACCATGTACCCCCGACTCCTGCTCAGTTAAAAAACACACAGCTTTAAAAAATCTTTATTAACTTGAAATATTGAATATTAATTGAAACATCAAATATTAATTGGTTAATTCATTTTATAGTAATTTCAGGTCAAAAATGTGTATTTTGCATGGTGACATTTTGATGAAGTTTCACATGAGCACTGATAAATAGATAAGTAATCATCCTACAACTCTTTTAGAAATATTGAACATAATTCATTGGTTAATTCATTTAAGATGAATTCTGGCTCAAAATGTTGTATCTTGCATAGTCAAATTTTGATAAAGTTTGACATGAGCACTGATAAATAGATAAGTCATCATCCCACATACCTTTTATTCCAGTTTGATGTAGGCACCCTTCCGTTTGAATGGGTTGAATTTGAGCCTCACTTTTTTTGTCCACTCACGATGGCTATGGTTTAAGTCTGCATATACAAAATACCAAATTGAAGGAGAAAGTTGAACAGCCATGATAAAGCAGTATCCGAAGTACAAAACCAACGACAACGCCTCATTTTAGGGGGGAATCCCCATTCACAGTGACAGGTTTTCATATATGAGTAAATAAACATAAATATCTTCAAAATTAAACACTCGTAATGTACAAAATAATCATCAAACTTACGTATGTGTAGATATGGCGCACACAGAGCAATTACCAACTTCTGTCTCCTTTCTCCTTTGTTCTCCTGCGCCGTGAGGCATTCAGGCGCACTCGTAATTGCGAGTGCTATGCGCTAATTGTTTTTCATTTTTATTCACGTACCCCCTATTACAACTATTCCACTTTGGGGACCCATGCTCTCTATAACATGAGCTATCTGAGTTTGAACGTCAAATAAATTAACAACGAAGGCATTGCTCTAAACTCTTGTTGATTTATTCCTCAATGTCAATCAAGAATGCCTTTGATTTTCAGCACACTTGTGCTGGGTAACGAGGTGATGACACTTCTGTCTTCATGGCCGTCCTCACCTGAGGGTTCATTAGACGCCTGAGCCACTGCTAGCTAGCATTGTGTGCTTGTTATCAGTGAGGGAGATTTCATTAAGTAGTGATCTGATCATTGAGGGACCAAATTAAACAACCCCCCTCCTCCCTCAGTAATCCTTGCCAACAAGCCTTTTCAGCCGCTAAGACTGACATGCCCTCCTGCCTCAGCACTCTGCAGACTGCTGGCAAGCCTCTCCAGTGTGATGATATGCTGTCAAAATACAGTCACTTCTCTCATGTGCCTGGTGGATTTACACTGGAGAATTTATCACCTGGCTTGCTTTGCATTATTCATTGAGCATGCAGCAAGAGAGAACGAAAGAGACGGGAAGCCCTCTGAATGCAGACGACAACCTCTAACAACTCCGCTTGGCAACAGGAGGCAGAGACGATCTGTCTCAAAATGTCCTTCGCGTGGTTGTTTCATTTGCGCGCTACAATGAGGGTCCTTGGTAGACGCAAGCCAGTTAACCAGCAATGTGTACATACAGTATATCACGAGAGCCAACGCTTACTGGATGTGTTTACATGGACAGGTAGCTCCATTAAGACCTTCAAATTGACTAGTGTTGTCCTGATAAACAGGCACAGGAGGGCAATTTATTGGCCTACAGCAGGGGTGTCCAAACCAAAGGCCACATACTAACAAAATCGAAAGCAAAAAAAAAGCCTCCAAACATTTCAACCTTTTCGCCTTACATTATGTTTTTTTTGCTCATTTTTATCAATTTTGTTGGATTTTCTTTTTGTAATAGTTTTCAATAAATATATGAAATAATATAAACATTATTTTAAATCATTATTTTGTCAACATTTTGAGAATGTGCCACAAATGTCCCCTGGGCCACACTTTGGACACCCCTGGCCTGCAGTGTCTCCAAAAAGAGAAAAAAAGCCATTATGACAGTATACCTTGTTTTATAAGAAGTAAACATGGATACACTTTAGAGTAGTCAGGACAGTTTGTATAAATATCCACTGAAAATGAGGCAACACACAGCTATTACTGTCTAAATAGCCATCGATGGTAACTACTATATACTGCTGGACTGCTCTAAAGCAGTGACTTTCAACTGGTGGGGATCCATTCTGGGTGTGTTGCAGACAGCAAGTAAAACAATTGCATTCAAATATGTAATATAGTTACAATTGAGCTTTATTTTTATTATTTCAAACTAAAATTGAGCAACATTTGAGTCATCTTCCTCTTTGCTATGGCGATGTGCGGATCGATACTGAAATATCAATTCTTCCGGTACCAGCTCTTCATGCTCTAAAATCGAGTTTTAAATCAAAATATCGCTACTTTTAAAACCTCAGTCATTTGAGGTAATGTTAGTCTCCAAGGTTTTTGTGAATAAAGTTTTCATTCTCATAGCAATTCTTAATAATAAATCCTTTATTTGAATGATTTTATTGTTTTACTTAATTTCTTTATTTTATGCCATTATGCCACTCTACTTTTTATTTTATTACTTTTTTGAAATGTTCACATATTTTATATGATTTTGTCCCGTTGTCGTATATTAGCTGGGCTATGTTGTCAATCACCCTGCTACCTCAATATACTTCAGGGTTTAAAATAAATAAATAACTTAATCCATCCATCCATCTTGCCGCTTATCCTCAATAGGGTCGCGTGGGTATGCTGGAGCCTATCCCAGCTGACTTTGGGCAAGAGGAGGGGTACACCCTGGACTGGTCGCCAGCCAATCGCAGGGCACATATAGACAAACAACCATTCACACTCACATTCACACCTATGGGCAATTTAGAGTCACCAATTAACCTAACATGCATGTTTTTGGAATGAGGGAGGAAACCGGAGTACCCGGAGAAAGCCCACGCACGCACGGGGAGAACATGCAAACGCCACACAGAAATGCCCAACGGAGATTTGAACCCAGGTCTTCCCGATCTCTTGACAAGATATACTAAAATGTTTTCGGAAATGTGAGGGCTGGGCTGACTTTTCAGATACTGTATATGATAATTGCAGCATGGCTAAAACAACACAACGTTAAACTTTGATCAATGGCGGCAGCGGTACAATGACCTGCTCCTCGTTATTCCTTCCCGATCCTCCCGAGGAAGTCAAAGGCTTCGGAGCGGTTTGCATCAATCACGGAGCCACCGTCCAGAGAAGTCTTGTTAAAATATAATTGGCTGCTCTTGTAAGCTCTCTATTCATGCATTCGCAGGCCACCATCCCACAATGCCTGACACACTAACCTTTCCCCGCACGGCGCTAAATGGCAGCTGAAGATAAAGAAATGTGAGTCCGCTGCTGATGCTCATTTATAAACAATGTTATTGTATGAAAGTGAGGCACAACGGCCGACATTCACCTACATGGCCAAAAGGAGCAGACAAGACTTGGATTCCTCATATTGATTTTGTGTAAAACAATAAATGAGAATTATCACATGTATGTCAACTGGGAAAAAAGGACATCTTTTCCATTTTAAGAACTCCCAGATACCCCAAATTGAGATGAGGAACAGCTTGTTCCTTTCAGCCGTGAGATGAAGATGACACATCTGTGTGTTTGGGCCAAAGTGACTGACACTCAGCTGACAGGCGGAGCGCGTCCATTTTGGCAGATACACATGTCTCCTCTGCCACACCTCACCTGGGACCATCCCAACTGTTAGCTTGCTGCCAAAGGCCTTAAGAGGCACCATAAATTACAACATCAGACTAGCGATACAGCATGATGACTGTTACAATTGATGGGGCAGTGCCCCAGCAGAGGCAGCAGATGGCACTATGGTGGAAAAAAAACTGGTTCATTTTATATTTTAATATATTTGAATTGCTAGTTTTGAGTCCTTTTCCTTTGTGTGTCATCTCTGTGTGGAGTTTGCATGTTCTCCCCGAGTGTGCGTGGGTTTTCTCCGGGTACTCCGGTTTCCTCCCACATTCCAAAAACATGCATGTTAGGTTAATTGGAGACTCTAAATTGTCCATAGGTATGAATGTGAGTGTGATGGTTGTCTTTATGTGCCCTGCGATTGGCTGACGACCATTCCAGGGTGTACTCCGTCTCTCGCCCGAAATCAGCGACCCTCGTGAGGATAAGCGGCATAGAAAACAGATGGATGGATGGATGGATGGATGGGTGTTTGTTACTGCCGCGTCTTTCACAAGCTGTTAATGTAGTCAAGAAATTGTGACTTTAAAATCGAGGTACGTAACGAACCGTGATCATGGCATACCATTACACCCCTGATTGTGTAGATTTTGTAGTACTGTGGAACCTTGGTTAGCGTGTGCCACGGTTAGCGTCTTTTTCATGAAATGTCGAAAATTTACGCCAACATTTTGCCTCGGTTGCATACATTTATCGGTTAGCGCACAATATGGCGCGTGTCTTGTCGTGTTATTAATACACTGTTTGAGTCCAACTGTGTTCTTAAAGTGTTTTTTTGCTAATACATGGAAACTGGAACCAGAAGTCAGCTCATTGCCCGCCTATGATGTTATCCACGGGTGACTATTCAGTTCAAAAAGACACGTTTATAGTTTTACAATTGCACATAACAGTTGTAAATGCATAAAAATGACAAATGACAAGGGATTAATGAACATTTACGGTTTCTGTTACCTTCACTGAAGACGTGATGGACACGAATTGAAAGACAGGTTGTGGCAGCCAGATCAACACGGACACCACCGTCGTGTTTGCCATGAGTTATATTTTGAATTCAATAGTAATTCTCACCTTCTTTATCAAAACACTTGCAAGGTTTTTTGGTTCAATCTTGGCTTGTTTTGCAGATATGATCAAAAGAAGAGCACAGACACAATCCAAGAAATAACTCATGGCAAAACACCAGAGTGGTGTCTGTGTTGATCTCGCTGCCACATAGTGTCTTGTCAACCATCACGTCTTCAGTGAAGGTAAAGTAACCTTAAATGTTCACTTATCCCTTTTATTCATCATTTATATTTGTTTATATGCATTTTGAACTGCGTTCTGCGTGTACAACTATAATTTAAAAACTATAAAAACATGTTTGTGTTAACATTTTTGGCTTTCTGGAACGGATTAATTGGATTTATATGATTTCTTATGGGACAACTTGATTTGGTTAGCGTCTGTTTCGGTTAGAATCTGACCATCTGGAAAGTTTTAAAGACGCTAACCAAGGTTCCACTGTACCAGTATGTACAGTAGGCTGCCTACAACATTTGATTGGTGCCCCACCACATTAAAAAACGTTATCATATAAAAACATAATTGATCATTGATTCATTCCAATGATGTGACAAAGTTCAGCATCTCTGACGGACGACATTAAGAACACATTGCGGAACGCCGTTAGGACAAAATTGATTATGACACTAACCCCTGATGGATAATGAACACGGCCATTTAACGCCAGCGCTGCAGGGCGGGGTGAGAGACCGTTGCTTGAAGAGCACCGCTGGCCGACACGTGGTGGTCATAGACGCCCTCTACGCGACCTTCATGTGATCGGCCCTTGAGGCATCTACAGCGGATATTCTCCATACATGAGAAAAACCAAAGGAATTGAACTTTTAATTTCAGTCTGTGAGAGGAATGCCAGTGACAGTTAAGTTAGCGGCCCCTCTGGGAGGATAAACGATTGCTTCTCTCAAGCTGTGCCGCTTAAATAATTTAATGCATAAAAGACATGAGTGAAAATCAATTGGATTTGTGCAGCCTTGTACGTCTCGGTGCTCTTTGTTTTGCCCTCCCCCCGACAACGCCGCTGTATGATGGAGACACGATGTTAGTCCAGTTCACTTTAAATCAACCCGGCCGTCGCTGGGCAGAGATGAGCCAGAGGCAAGGGCCGCTACCTTGGACACAGCAGTTCATGTGTTTCTACTGGATGCGGTCACTCCAGTCACTGAGTGGCAGTAATACAAGGTCTTTTTCAACATTGATATTGGTTTATTTCCAGATTTATTTTTAGATTGCCATGCTTCTTACACAATAGAAATGGAAAAAATACACCCAGCCACGTGTTGCTAGGCAGATTTCATACACCTCAAGTATATCTACTAGCCTGTACTTCTCAAAATAGTGGGGTGGGGGGTTGACGGCAGAGTCGAGTGGGCGGTGGGGTGGGGTGAACATATTTATTAGCAATTACGCATTTTCCGCCATGAAATCCAAGTTATTTTTTTGAGGTGTTGACATCGTAACTGACTATATCCATATATCCATCAAGTTTCTTCAGCTTCATTTTCACGAGTGACCGCAATTTGTACAATAACATAATAACCAATGGCTAAAACACAAACGAATGCATATCACAGCCCTTAGGGATGCGTTTTTTTAAAAGACCGATGGCACCCATCCGAGTTTAAAGCTCACAATTTGGCCATACTGCTAAGTTGTGGCCACAGAAAACCTTTATTCAAAAGTCCTTGTGCTTGTTGGGACGAAAGCCACACTCAGACCAGCAGTGACATGCAAATACTGCAGTACTGTATTTGCTCTTGTCTGTTCTTTCTGCATTCAAGTCAAGATTCATGGATACATGCATTTTGCTAGATTACTCAATTTGTTATAGTGCCAAAGCTGAGCGTCTGATTTATGAACAGTCAAGAAGGCGCGAGAGCCCATTAACCACCAGGAACATGCTGGGGCGAGATGTACTGTATATACATCAAAATACAAGATAATAATGCTCTGTTATATATAGCCTTTGTGTCAAGAAGTTCCTCGCTGGTATGATAATTTCATTTCAGACATACTTGTCTTGCACATTGATATTAATATGTCACTTTTTGACAAACCTGTCAAAATGTGACCACAATGAAAGTGATTGCCTGTTGATGGAACAACATAAACTACAAGATTGTGTCAGCTAGTGGAAGCTAGTCAGACATGCTGAAAGGTCCCATATTTTTCTATTTTTCAGCATTTTTTTTTAAAGGGACGTGTTAAAATGTATGTCAAGATATAACATGGACAATTAAAAAAATATGTAGCGAAAGAAAGAAATGTACTACAAAAACAACAATGGTGTTCTATATTAAAAGGATTTAAAACAACTTCCCAATTGATTTTGATTAATAATGGGAAGCCAGACTGGCACAAGTTGCAATTCTTGCCCAATAACAAGTCATAATCAAAGCAGTGATGATTATGTATTTAAATTAAATACAATACTTTTGAATTATAATAATAATCATTTCTCTATTATCTGACGAATCATAAATTGCAAATCATAATATATATATATAATAATGGGGTTAAATGCATTGTATGTTCAACTTTTTGGCCATTATTGTTCTATGACAAAAACAAGAACTCTCCTAACTTTGAAAAAGATGTAGAAAAAACAGTTTCAATGTAGATGATGTCGGACGTCATTGTAGAAATGTAATTTTTTTATGTATAGTATTGTATCGCTGTCATTTTCATTTTTTATTTTCAACAACCTTTTATTTAATGGTAATATTAACAAGTAACATGTTCAATATAATAACCATCATTTGTGATGTACAGATTGATAGAGTCACGTGACTTTGATGCAATAAGCCCACATTTCCTTTGTGTCCAGACTTAGGGGACACCCTATAGAATGGAACTTAAAAGAGTAAAAATCAGGTGTGAGCTCAGTATGGTTGTCAAGTAGATATGTCTGTGAATATTCTCATTCCTCCAGGGCATTGTATTCTCAGGGCGTTGAATCGATCGTAACTAGACTGTTTGAGCTGTCTTAGAAGTCGTTTCGCCTCTCATTCGAGCAGGCTTCATCGTTCCATGCTCACGACGAGACGGGACAGCTGTAGTCTGCTCTAGACAGCCTGCTCGGATGAGAGCCGAAACGTCTTCTAAGACAACCTGAACAATCAGTTGCAATCGATTCAATGCCCTGAGAATTGTCAGATAGACGTGCTGCACCAGTGGGGTTGTACTCAGCTGTTAGCTGGTGAACGAGGCTCAGGAAGTTTGTTTGTGTGAATCTTTTGGAAGAACCTCCCCCTTGTGTTTATATATGCTGTAGATTTCAGCGTGTAGGGTTAATTTGGATACCTAAACAAGACTTGCATATGTAGTATTTATCATTTTAATGTCAAATAACGCCTCATTTATTCTGGTTAATTGGTTCTACACCCGACCGCAATAAGTGAATTTCTGCAAAATAGGATTTAATATTAATAAACAAAATATTTTCATCATTAAAACACTGAAAACCTGTTTATGACTCTCTGAATTCAATCTTTAACCATTATCAGAGCCCTGTAGATATGAAATAGCACCCGTACATTCACCTTTACACACCTATTATTCTTTGTTTACACCACATTTCTCAGGCCACTCGATCACTGCAGGGGCATAAGAGGAGGTCGCCTAACCAGTTAGCCTCTGGAATTTACTTATTCTAAACTTAAGAAAGTGTTTCAAACAGAGTGGGTAAAAAGGACAATGTAAGAAGCAGCCAAGAAGGCTAAAATGCGTCATGAAATATTCATTCTGTAAAACATAAAATCATTCTAAAATCATGACATACAATTGCATGGAATCACTCCGTAAAACTCTTCCAGATTTTGGCAACATAAAACTGAAACACAGCCTCACCGTGTTTAGTCTTGACTCTGGGCACCCGTAAGAGACCATTACCTGAGCTTGAGATGGTAAATGTCAGAGACCTGAGCACTGGACTAATGTGGACATATTTCCTGCTTCTAGTCAGGACTCAAGCAGCAGCATTGTGGATGTCCTGCAGCTGTTTTACAGCTCGTTTAGAGAGCCCAGTGAGAAGGCTCTTACAGTAGTCTAGGCTGCTGGAGGCAAAGACATGGATTAGTCTCTCTGGTCATAGACACTATTCCCTTGATTTTGGCAATGTTCTTTAGATGGTAATAAGCTGAAGATGTTATTGATTGGCTGATAAACTTCAAGTCTGAGTCCATTGTAACCTCTAGATTTCTAACCTGGTGATTAAGCTTTAAAAGTTTCAAGGTGACTGATAACACTTTTTTTTGTTTCTGTGGGCCACAGACACCATTTTCAGCTTTGTTTAGCTGGAGGGAATTGTTTTAAAGCCACACACTGATCTGTTTGATACAGTGGCAAAGTAAATCTGTAGGACCATTTTCACCTGCCATCAGTGACATGTCGATTTTCATGCATGTCGAGTTGCGTCTGCATAGTTGTGGTAGGACACATTGCAGCTGCATATTAGCTGGCCTAAAGGAAACAGGTACAGATTGAACAACAGGGGGCCCAGGATTGACCCCTGGGGAACCCCACAGTTCATAGCCATTTGGTCTGAGACAATTCCAACAAAGTACTTCCTGTCCTCCAGGTAGGACTTTCTGTGTAACCTCTGCCCGCTGACTCTATTGTGTTATTTTGAGTGTAAACAGAGACAATTAATTGAATACTATTTCTTGCAGCCACATTTGCCTTAATATATGCTATTTTAACAAGATTTAATTTAATTTATCGCTTTAGTTGAGGTGATATTGACAGGCAATATTTGAATTCTCTATTTTCTATTTTTGTCTGTTTGACATTCATGCTCTGATTAAAAAAAAGTTACTCACCAGTTACTCAGTACTTGAGTAGTTTGTTCACTGGATACTTACTTACTCTTACTGAAGTAATTATTTGGATGACTGCATTTTACTTTGACTTGAGTCATATTTTTCAAAGTAACAGTACGCTAACTAGAGTCCAGTTTTTGGCTACTCTACCCACATTTAGTAAAAACTCACCTTTGCATGATAGCGGACCTTCCAAGCGTAGAATATGGAAAAGTTAGCCTTGAGGACAGTTTGTGCTTTACACAACATCAACACACACAAAAACATTTAACTTCTTATCTATTCTAACACAAAAGGGACTAACTTCCTGGAAATAAATCTCTGACTATAGAGGTTCCACTTTATTAATGTAGAAATAAAAGTACTTCAGCTGACTGAACTTTCTCAGAGCATAATTCCATTTTGCAGAGACATGAAAACGCAGCGAGGCGTGCGTTCATTCTGGAGATGATCACAGATGTTGCCAGATGATCCCAGCATTTTCATCTGGACAACGGTTGTAGTCATTTTATTGATTTGACAGCTACATCCTCTCTCGGCAGAGGTTGCCTATTACAAAGCGTGTGTTTGCCTCTGCGTTGTGACAGCTTCACTTGGCAACACCAGCAGCTTTCAGTCAAGGAAATTACACTGAATGTGCAAATGAGGCTCAAACTTGGCAATTATGAGGAAGACAAGATGCTTCAGATACTCAAAACACTTAAAAGGCAACAAGGCTTTTTTTTTTTTAAGAGAGTAACTTTTTTGCCCATGTTCAAACTATTTAAAGGAACCAGGTGCTAAGCTTTTTCACGTTGATTGTGAATTAAAAAGCTGGGGAATTCTAAAGAGTTATGGCGCAAACTACACCATCAGAGCTGACGTATCTTACTCAATGCACAAGAGAAGAAGAAGGAGAGCAATGAGGAACCAGTTAACACAATTCAAGAGGGCATTGTAAGGGCTGATAAAGACAGGTCTGGCTTAGTGCATTAGAAAATGGAGATAAGTGGTCTAGACCGCTCTGAGGAGGAGGGGGTTGGCCTATTACAGAACAAATGGCTCGGAGACCAGAACAAGGTTCCCAGGAGTGAATTCAGAGGAATAAATGCATTAGAATTCTCAATGATGAGAGCTTCCACTGGCAGACATCCTCCCCTTGCAGAAGACGCCGCCTGAGGTGCTGCGTGCATGACATTTGGAAACCTAAAAGGATCTGAGGCCTTCATTACTCGGGGGGTGCACTCGCTGGAGGAGTGCCAGTGTGGTGGAGACGAAGAAAGGACATTTGTGGCTTGTCATGGTGCCGCAGTGTGACACGGTGAGGCTGAGAGATGTTGGACCAAAGCTAATTGGGGGGGAAAAGACATTAGTTTCATGCTGGGGAGTTAATTCAGGGAGAAAGTCCAGTTCAACAGACAACATGGCTGTTCACTACTTGCCTTCATTGTGAGGAGGAAGATGTACACTCAAACCCTGCACATGTACTTTGTGTATGAATGAATGATGACTGCATGTCTACATTTATTACTGATCAGTTGGAAATGGATAGATGAACTGATGAAAGCACAGATATTTTTTGATAAACTGGATTGGATGGCTGGAGTGTTGGGTGGTTGAATGAGGGTTGATTGAATGATGGACAGGGGCTTGGATGGATCAATGATGACTGACAGAAGGATGGACCAATGGGTGGTTTTGAAAGACAATGAATAGATGGATACATAGCCAGATGATGGATTGGAGAGATAGATGGATGATGATAGGATGACAATGGTTAGGTAGATGGATAGTTGAATGAGGAATGAATTGATGACCGGCAAGTTGGATGAATTGATTATGAATCAATAATGACTGACAGGGGGATTTACCGGTCATTGGCTTTGAAGGTGAGTGAATGGATGAATAAACTGATCATGGATCGGACAGCTAGATGGATGATAAAAAGACGATAATTGTTGGGTAGATGGATAGTTGAATAAGGGATGAACTGATGAAGTACATGAGGATGGATGGATTGATTATGGAGCAATGATGGATTTGAACAACAGTAAACGGAAGGATGCATGGTTGGATGATGGATTGGTTAGATGGATGGGTGATTAAAGGATAATAATGGCTGTGTAGATGTCTAGTTAACAGCTGAGTGGACGAATAAGGGATGAATGGCTGATGGACAAACTGACTGATTGATGCTGGATCAATGATAGCTGACAGGATGGACCGGTCTGTGGATTTGAAGCACAAGGACGCAAAGATGGATGATGGATTGACATGGTATAGTTTCTTTTATTCCGAACATGCATACAGGTTACATTGGAATACTACACGTTACAATTCACAATTCCTCATCTGAAAAGGAGCAGGAAGAAGCAGACCTGCCCCCTCTCCATTTCACATCAATTGCTAAAAGTTTATTCGCTTCCTGCATTCAACATGTACCATTTATCAAATTTTAAATAACATAAGAAAATGATTAGGATGCATAACAATGTGTTACAGTAGAGTTAAAGTTTGTAGATCAATTTAACGTTAAACGTTCCCTCCATTGTTCCTGTTGATGTAGTTCACTTCATATCCTTCCAGCTCAAAAGTCATGTCTTTCTCAGCCTCAATCCAAGTTCCTGAGATTGCGATTACTTTGAACTGTTATTTGAATTGACTCAACTATTGCTTGATGGATTTAATTTATGGATTTAACAAAAGCCTTTGACACAATTAATCATGATATTCTAATCACTAAACTAGAAAGGTATGGAATTAGAGGGTTAGTCTTGAACTGGGTTAAAAGCTACTTAGCTGACAGGAGGCAATATGTGAAGCTAGAAGAACATACGTCCGAGGAGTTAAACATATCATGCGGCGTTCCCCAGGGGTCAATTCTAGGACCAAAACTATTCAATCTGTATATAAACGACATCTGTAAAGTCCCAAGAGACCTAAAGCTAGTATTATTTGCAGACGATACAATCGCATTATGTTCTGGAGACAGCACATCAGAGCTAGTACAACAAATCACAGATGAACTAACTCTACTAAAAAGATGGTTTGATAAAAAGAGACTATCACTGAACCTCAGTAAAACTAAAGTAATGCTATTTGGTAAGTGTAAAAAGGAAACGTACCAGCAAATACAAATTGATGGGGTAGACATTGACAGGGCGAACGAAAATAAATTTCTCGGGGTTATAATAGATGAGAAGATGAACTGGAAATCTCACATTAAAAATGTAAAACATAAAGTGGCAAGAAACACCTCAATACTGAGTAAAGCTAAATTTGTCCTTGACCAAAAAGCACTACATACGCTCTACTGTTCACTGATATTACCATATCTAACTTATTGTGCCGAGTTATGGGGCAATAACTATAAAAGTGCACTCCAGCCACTAACTGTGCTACAAAAAAGGTCAGTCAGGATCATCCATAATGCTGCTTACAGAGAACACACAAATTCCTTATTTATAAAATCACAATTATTAAAATTTGCGGATCTAGTAAACCTTCAGACGGCTAAAATTATGCATAAAGCAAACAATAACCTTCTACCGAAAAATGTAAAACAATTCTTATCAACAAGAGAGGAGAAATATGATCTGAGAGGAAAATTTAACCTAAAACACCTATATGCACGGACAACACTGAAAACTTTCAGCATTTCTGTATGTGGAATCAAGTTGTGGAATGGATTGAGTAAGGAACTCAAACAATGCACAACAATGAGTGATTTTAAGAAAAAGTACAAGCAGTTGATGTTCACAAAATACAAAGAAGAAGAGACCTGAACCACTGTGTACATACAATACAACATCTAACCATTACTATACTGACGATTAACTTTTCATTGTGGTGACTACATGGTCTGTACTCATTTATTATCAATCAAACACTTCTTCAATCATTCTATCAGTTATCATTATGCCTGTAGCTTCCTTGTAGTAAGTGAAAACCTGGTTATGATTGCACTACATTGTCATGTAGCCTTACAAAGCATACCTGGAAGAAAAAGAGGTGAGTGAATGTATTGATGTGAAGCTGATGAGGGGTAGGATTAAATAAGCTTTGCTTCTTCCTACTCCTTTTTGGACATGCAAAACTGTGAATTGTACTGTGTGATGTGCAACTGTTTGACTTGTATGCATGTTCAAGATGAATTAAAACCATGAACCATGAACCATGATGTTACTGTAGTTTGCATGCATACTTCTGCTGTCGATATGGACAAGTATAATTGATCATTTTTTGTCGGGCGTAATGTTATTGTTTGGTCCTCAATTTATCTTGATGTAGACTTTGCAGTTGGCGCTCCAAGTAACCTTGAATTTTCACCTGCTTCCTCAAGTCGCGTGCTTTCTTGGCGACGTCAGCGCTGCATTTTGTCAGATGCTCTTTCATGGAGACCTTTGTAACGTTCAGCTTCTTTCCCGGTTTCAGCAGTTTCTGTTGTTGAACTTAACGACGATGACAAGCGTGGCGTTTCTGCCATGCAGTGGAATGCATGTATCGATATCTGCATACAACCCCTCTGATTGAGACAACATTCATTTCATCACCTGTGTATAATTCTGAGCCCTATTAGGATCACATTGTTCAGTCATCCATTTTGATCCATCTCATCAACTGTATTCTTCATTTGCTCAATTATTTTTTCCTTTGCTTCTTTCTCTTCCTTAATAGCGGCGCGCAAGGCAGCGTTATCATCCAGTAGTACATTGGTATCATTGCGTAGTGCTCTATTTTACTCATGGATATCAGAGAAGTGCCTCTTGAAGCTGTTGTTCTGTGATTGTACATTTCCAATCTGTGTTTGCAGGCTTCTTAGAGCTTGCCTTGTGCTACAGTTTCCTGCAGTCGCTCTGCCATTAGGTTCCTCAAGGCGCCATATAGTATTGAAGGCTTTTAATTCAACGACATTCTGATTCTGGATTAAAATTTCCAGGGCCGGTGTTGTTTAGCTTTTTGTGTGGCATTGTTGCTAGGAAACCGCATTGAACTTCAGCAATTAGCTGGTTTAGGTGGTTTAATTAGCAATTAGCTGCTGCTGGCAATTGTAACTCCTTTTTTTCAAGAAATTCGTACCACTTGCCGGTCCGAGTTCAAGTCGAAGGTGTCAGCAAGCTGTTCTCATCTTGTGAGTCAAGTACGGTCAAGAGAGCGCCGAAATAGTTCAAAACTCCAGTAGCAACAGCAGAGCTCTTGCCATGACCGACAGACTGATGACAAAAGGATGAAAATGGAGGGGTAGATACTAGGTAGATGCTGAATGAAGGTTGAATGGATCAAGGACAGGAAGCTGGATGGATTGATAATGAATTAATGATGGATTTCAAGGACAATGAATGGATGGGTGAATTGATGGAGGATGGACTGGTTAGATGGATGGATGATTAAAGGACGATTATGGATCTGTAGATAATTCCAGTTGAGTGGATGAATTGTTAATACAGTATATGAACTGACTGATTGTGGATCAATGATGGTTGACAGGAGGATGGAACAATTTATGTATTTGAAGGACAACGGATGGGTAGATTGATGGTGAGGGGTGAATGGATGATGGACTGGAGGCTGGATGAACTGATTATCAATCAATGATGATTGACAGAAGGATGCACCACTGGGTGAATTTGAAGGACAATGAATGAATGGATGAATGGCCAAATGGTGGATTGGTTAGACAGATAGATGATGAAGAAATGATAATGAATGATGGCTGGATGGTGCATGGCTGCTTGGTTTAATAAGGACTGAACAGATGGACAAACCGATTATGGACCATTGAATGACAAAGGGATGGGTATACGGGTTATGGGTGAAATGATGAGGAATGGATGGATGTTACTAACACACAAGCAACAATGATTTTAATACTTCATATGTAAGTACAGCCAGACAAATAAAAATCCAACACCAAGCATTCGTACAGTGTCCTTCAAACACAAAGTCGCATGTAATTCACATGCTGCCTATTACTAATTGTGTCCATTCTAATTAATGATCTTATATAAACGACATCAATGATCACCAAGACAGCAAAGCACATTAATTGAAGGCAATACATTTGTTCAACTGCTTTCACCTCCTGGGGATGTCAATGAGATCAACTAAAATATCTCATGAATATTAAATATTGTGAGCTACAGTATATGGTTAAATTATGAAACGTAAGCTCATTAGCCCCCAGGGGGTCCCGCTGAATAGTCCGCGAGCCTCATCTGGGCTTCCATTTAGTGACAATGCTAATGACAATAGGTCAAAACAAATCCCACCTGCTAGCGGTATGTAGCCACATAGCCACATCGTTGGCTAAATAATCCACTGCAGCTCGTTAAGAGAGTTTGATGTTCTGATCCAGTAACAACTTCTCCATACAGGAAACATGTAAACATAACACCATCGTGTCCCCTTCTGGCCATTACAGTATGTATCAGTAACACAGCATGACCTGCCTGCTGACATAACAGCCTTAATAATACGGTGTGACAGACAGCGAGAATCAATAGACCCGCAAATATTCTTGTTCCTGCTGCAATATTGCATACAATTGGTTTTTATGTGGATCACATTTCTCACATGATCCCCCCTTATAAGAAGGAAACATTGTTTTTTCCATTTGTAGCTGACAAGATGGCCAAGGTAGCTGAGGTCAAAGAAGAGAACAATGTTTATTTTGTTCAGTTTTCTCCTTAAACGTTCTTTGTAGGTGAAAAAAACAATGATTGATAAGGTCAAGTTTGTTCCTTGTCGATTTGTTTTAACCATTCTTCAATCGTTTGGTTTGATTTCGAGTGTGTTTTGAGAGTAGTAGAAAGCCAACAGTCATAAGAAAAAAGAAATTGTCTCTTGTTCCTGATTATCTTCCTTTAATATAATACTTTTGTACTGTTTCTTTTATATTATTATTTATTTTCGTATATTTGCAAAAACTTTATATGTATTAGTTTCTTGCCACTTCACACTTTGAATTGCGTGGCTTAAGTCTATTACAGTTTTTCAGAATATATTAATTAATACATCATATATTAATTAATACATCATCTCTGTGTTGTGGTTAAATGCGGCCTATTAGTAGTCAGAAAATGTGCATATTTAAGCAAATTTTACATATTTACATTCCGGACTCGTCACCAGCCATTTGGCAGCTTTTGTTTACTTTATATATTTACTTATTCATGCAATTTTGGTGTATATTTTTCATTTTTAAAATTCCTACATACAGTTCACATTCGCAATTCAGCAGTCAATGGCCCTGTAAATTTGCAGACTTTTGGTAAAAAAAAACAAAACCAAATTATTATCTCAGAAAATAGGTCATTTTTTCCAAACAAGACACATGTCATTCCCCATTTGTAAATGTATTAATACGTTGTTTTTTTAATAGATTTATTGTACGTATCTTTGGTATCACAATTTACAATTCAGTAGTTTACTACACGTGGGTTGACGTGCAATCTTCTCCACCTTCAGGGATGTCCTCCTCACCCTATAGTTCGGGGGTGGGTGCAAAGTCTCTTTCCCCCCGCTAGTGTAGGGCCATTTTTCGTAACAACAACATAACACAATCTGTGCAGAGGGCGTGATATACACCTTCACATTAGGTGCTGATAAGAGCTGGCTTGCTTGTGTTGAAGTATGGTGTCGTGGTGACAGCGAGCCCCCCCTCCCTCGTGGAGACTATTTACACAGCCACAAGTGAAGGGCTGACAATAAATTGCCTGGTGCACAAACCACAAAGTCACCACAAGTGCAGTGGAGGCAGAATACGGAGGAAGGGACTTATCTCTTATCTTAAGTTGGATTTACGCCACGTGTCTTAATGTTCTATTGCCATTAAGTGCCTATGTCCTATTGTATCAAGTCATCCATATTCAATATCAATGTGTTTACATTTACTGAACACCTGCAAACAGCGTGTATCCAAACAGAGAACAGAAATCCCATTCATTCAGAGCTATCCCTTTAAGGCCCGCAACATGTTGCACTTTGTATACAAACATGTTTTTTTCCTGGAAGGACATTTGATGAGGTTAACAAATGTGCTGCATTTACAAAAGTGGTGAGCGTAACAGCGTTATTAATTTCCAGTAGCGCAAATGCTACAGCGGCGTTACTGTTAGCGGCAGTAAAATGCAGCTCATTATTATTGTAGCCTGACGCTCTTTTTTTTTTTTTTTTTACTTTATTCTGACCTTAAAATGTCAACATCAGTGCTCAGTTCCAATTTGCACACCATCTCTGTGTCGTCCCCACACCCACACAACACTTCCTCATCCGCCACCAGTCACATGCGAGGTGCATTCATAGACGGTGAAGCTACAAAGATCGACACAAAGACAAGCAGATCGTTCCATTATGCACTGTTATAGTAAGCTCACGGCACATGGCAGATATTTGAAGATTTAAAAAAAAGTAACTCATTAATTACCTTCCCTGGTAACTAATTAAGTAATTTGCCCAAAACTGATTAACAACCTGCTGCCTTCAGACACCGACTGTGCACGTGGGAGCACCCTGCCCCCCCTGAAGGCAGGTTAGACTAGGTTAATTGAAGGCTCCAAAGTGCCCCTTGGTGTGAATGGTTGTCTGTCCATGTGTCAGACCAGTGATCGATTGGCGACACATCCACGTTGTGCGACGATTGGTTCCTGACCTCTCCCCCGACCCTTTACAACAGAATATAACCATATAGCTAATGAATGCAGGCATACAGTGTATGTATGTGAAAGCCTACATTGCTATTAAACGCCACTGGGCACATTAATCAAGGCGGATGGCATGCTATCATTTATGGCGCATCATGCAGAGGGAGTGTAATGGTACGCAATAATCACGGTTCAGCACGTACCTTGGCTGTAAGGTCACAGTTCAGCTCATTTTTGGTACAGGAGCAGAACAAAATGCAAAACATAAAACTTCTTAGCTTTTGTCGAAACACTTTTCATGTATTTTAAACACACATATCAAATAAAGTGTGCAGTGAATGTTTACTTAAGTAAACGTCATCTCGACAAGCCACAAGTGTATTGAGTTAAGTATCCATGACTGAATCATTTATTTATTTACTTTTATTGGTGAGTCACTTTGCAGATTCGTTTGCTGGAAGTTCGTCAATCAAACAGAGAAAAAGTACAAGTGAGACGTGAGCGTCTCACTTTCCAGCGACACACACACACACACACACACCAAAATCAGACTGCTTGATTAAAAGGAAAGTTACTTCTTTTGGGAGCAGTAATGTGCTGACAATCACACACTGTTTACTTCAATCAGGCAGGTTCGTAATTAAACTCTGCATGGACTGACTGCAGAGTGGATTTGGACATCTGTTTGCCGCCTTCAGTCGCTCACGCCGCAAGAATTTCATGTGAAGAATTAACAATTCGTGGAAGAAAGATTTGTAAAGAGTTTTGCAGAGGGGATGACTTTGCTGCTCCAACACAGACTTCCCCAAAGAATCGTAATAGTTAAAGAGAACGTGCCATTCCTAGAAGAGATACGTTGCTACTCATCCAACATGCCCAAGAAAGAGCATTACGGTGCTACCTCCAAAGACAATTGACTCAAAAGTTGAACAAATTAATTTTACCAATAAGATGCTTCAATACACATACAGACAAACCTCGGTTTTCCAATGCCCCAGTTTTTGTTTGATTTGGTTTTTGATAAACATTCTCTCCAAAATTTTGCCCGGGTTTTTGGATGGATTGTAAAAAGAAAGATTGCAAATCCTCTCAAACCTGACAGCACAGTAGTCAGTATGTGGATATTGTCACTTAATACGCACCAAAAGCTCTGTTTGCTGACAATTCAGTGTCATTTAATGAAACACATGACAGAGAGATAAGAGTGCATACTAACACAGCGTAACTGAGCAATGATTCCTTGATGATGGTACACAAGCAATGACAGTCCTGCAGATAAGCACACCAGCGGTAATTGTTGCTTTCTGGGTTGAAAGTGGGCAGTGCATGATGGGACGTCATGGTGAGCTCCCTTTCATCTGGTCCAGCAGGGGGAGGGGCGGGCACCAGCATGGTTTGCACCTCTCAGAGCCCGCAGTCGAAGCGAGACTTATCTGTTCACCCAGAGTGTCTGGCGCCTGTCTGGGTTCATCCTCTTCACCCGCCTCATGCGATTCATCGGCGATCCTTTGTTCGGATGAGGGCGGGCGGGGCTAATACCTGCGCTATTCTGCAAAGCTCGGGAGCATCTTATCGCTCGCAGGCAAGCCCCTGGCCCGCAAATGGAGGCCAGTCTTGTTGGGAACGGGAGCAGAGGCTCACTAGAACCACGGGAGGCGGCCTTATCGCAGCGGCAGCAGGACTCCTGCTATCCGCCTGGAAGTCGACACAAGCCTCTCAGATTAGCATCCCGCCTGCATCCCCTGCACATGCTATTTATCCACCTCCACGGCCCCCCCGAACGCCCTCGGACACACATCATTATTGTAATTATTGCTGTTTATCAGGCTGAAGAGCACGGAGGAAAGCGTAGGCCTACTCTGTGCAAGGCAGCTTTGTTCTGGTCCAGTGTTTGTTTGGTTCCCGGCTTTGTCATGGAAGTAACGAGGAGGCCTATCAAGCGTACGCTAGCAGGCCTCCTATGGGCAAAAGGGATAGTCTACGGGAATGCTATCATTCAACAGTGGAAGCAGGATCAAATTAACAACATCCGTGATTTGATCCAGCTTTTTTGCCATAAGCTTGGTCTCTTTATGACAGGGCTTTTTTCATGAACACCATCCCTATGGGTAGACTTCCAAGTTGTTTCAAAACAACGTTCTTATTGGAAATAATGGAAATAATAAATTATGACAGAACATTTCAGTGATTCCCAGTTTAAGTTAACAACATAGTCGTATCTGTGTGGACGCTGAAGAACAAAAGAGTCATTGTAGCCATAACACTTGAGATTACAGCGTTCAGTTGTGTTTCTGACATGACAGTCATGTGTAATTGCATGTCTGTCTGTTTATTGAGCTCGGAGGGTCTACGGATTTGACATTTCAAAATTCCAGACATTTTCCAGATTCAGTCAATAAATGTGTATCATTATAGCGATTAATTGCTGATTAATTGATTATCCAAATTAACCGAGAACTATTTTCATTTTCAATTAATCTTTTCTATTTCAAAATGAAAATACAGGTTAATTGGTTCCAGACCCAACCGTGATAAGTGAATTTCCACAAAGTAGATTTCAATATTAACTCATTCAACACCAAGGATTTTTTTGCACGAGAGGCAAAAAGAGGTGATGACGCAACTGCGCACTAAAGGATGGCACTTTTAGAGCAGTTTAAAGCCATAAAAATGCCCACAAGGTGGCAGAAGTGCATTTGATAAAAGCTCGGCATGGATGTTTTCCATGTAAAAACACACTCAACAGCAAGGAAGAAGTGGAAGAGCATGGAGGAGCGTAGCGTGCAGAAGCGTACGCATTGTAAGGACATTTTAATGCATGCACCCGCACACACACACACACACGTGCACACACACAGTTTAGTTCCAAATGTGAAAATTATAAATAGTTCATGGTGTTATATTTGTAAATAAATAGTTATTTGGATGTAAAACAACCATTTTTTGTGTTGTTTATGTTGTGGGATAGTTAGTTAGATATTTGAGCTGTCACAAAAGCAAAAAATACGTGTTAAAGTGTCAAAGTTATGCTTAAAATGTATCTTTTCACAAAAAGCTGCCTTTTCTTGTTGGGAACTGATATTTTCCTGAAACTTACCCAAGTTCTACTGCTGATTACTAAAGAACTGATGAAAGACGAGAATCTCATCTTTTGGTAGGTTCCATGTTTATGTAGTCATAGAACACAATATTCTGTGTGTCTTAAAAAATCTGTCAAAATCGTCTAAAATGGCCGTTACTGAAGGGGTTGTCTTTTGAAAAATGGCTGGGATTGAATGAGTTAATAATTGGAATATTTTCGTAGAGCATAGAAAACCTGTTTGACTTTATAAATACATATATATATATTTTTTACCATTATTAGAGCCCTCTATGACATGACATAACAACCCTAAAGTCACATTTACACTTGTATTATTCATTGTTTATACGACATTGCTAATCCGCAGGCTAGGGGATCACTGCAAGGACACAATATGGCTTTATGCATCGCATGCTCGCGAGCTAACTAATTAGCCTGCAAGTTATTTATTCTAAATTTTGTTTCAAACAGAGTGGGGAGGAAAGACAAAGTCAGAAGCCAAAAACTTACCACTTCCACACGGAATGGGAGGGGAACTTTTTTTTCACTCTCTCATGTCAGACATGTTATGTCTGACTACATGCGGCGTTAAGGTAATGTAATGTCATGTCATGTCCTCTCAATGTTTTGTGACTGACTGGAAAGAAAACCTGCAGTGCCTCGGCCCTCCATGGCACGGGTTTGATGCCCCTGACAACTTGATAGTTGCAGCCCCATATATAAATAAATTATAGAATTAATCATTTGTTTTCATTATTCTGTATATGTGTGCCGTTATGTTACCATATACAGATGGCGTGAAAAGGTGTTTGCCCCCCAGTCAATGACAACACAACTGAACACAACATGCAGTTTTGAAACTTTTTATTATTAAGGGAGAAAAAAAAAAAAACAACTTCCAAACTCACATGGCCCTGTGTGACAAAGTGATTTGTTTGTGACAAACATGCAAAAAAAAAAAAAAAAGAAATCAGGAAAGGGGCAAACACTTTTTCACACCACTTTAATTTCCATGAGATTATCGCTTGGTTATGTAGCACATTAAAAGGGCTGGAGGAGGATAAAAGCAGAGGGCTGGCCATTCAATTTGTCAATCTTCCCAGTCTTCCCAAATGTTTTCCGGGATTGTCTATTGTCTGCTCTCACACAAACATCTCAGCTGCCCTAGCAAGCATCTGAGAAAAACAGATGATCAATTTCTTTCTTTTTTTTTAAGTTATTCATAATTTTATCCTTTAGAAAACAGAACGGTGGTAACAGCCTTGGAAACATGAATATTATTTTCATACTGGAGTTTCCATTTTCTAACTTTTCCAAATTTTCTATACTTTTTTATCAAATCAAATTCCATACTTATCCATACTTGTGTTGGAACCCTGAGCCTGGCATGTTCTGAGACAATGATCAGTCATGTGTGGCGTTAGAGAGGCCTCAAACTAATATTTCGGGGATAGTGTTCGTCAGTAGAGGGGCACCTTGTAAACTGCATTGCGTGCAACGCTTCTTTCTCATCATACGCGAGATTAAATCCGAAAAGACAATCCCTCGGTGTTTTCCAGTTTTCCAGTATTCCAGTTCATTGTAGCAATACAGAAAAATTGCCAATACAAGGTGACTTCTACGAAAC
This sequence comes from Dunckerocampus dactyliophorus, assembly GCF_027744805.1. Taxonomy (NCBI): domain Eukaryota; kingdom Metazoa; phylum Chordata; class Actinopteri; order Syngnathiformes; family Syngnathidae; genus Dunckerocampus; species Dunckerocampus dactyliophorus. The sequence continues at coordinate 12,988,658 of NC_072826.1, read as the reverse complement.
CCAGGCTGCTGTTTCATGCTAAGCTCACACCAGGGGAATCATTAAGTCTGTGAGTACAAACAGGCATCTTAATTAAATTCAGAAGTTGTTCCACGCATAAGAATTATTCAAATCACTCTGTGAGAAATTGAGTTGGAATGCATTTGAAAACAGGAAGTCAAACAGTGGAAGAAAAAGTCTTTAATTAAATCCCTGTAGTCATCATTAGCATGCAAGCTTGGTGGCACCCCGGTCACAGCTTACATGTGACGTGCTAAAAAGCTGACAAGCACTTTTATTCGAAAGTTATTAACTTTTTAAGCACCCAATTACATCTGCTGTTGTGCCAGCACACAGCTTATAATCTTCCCAGGCAACTTTGGCTCGGGATCGTTGTCCCCCCCTCATATGCGGCCAATTAAGCCCCGTAGAGGCTGACAGAGCTAAACTCCACCACGTAACGTCAATATGATGTTTTTGCTTTATTTTCCCCATGGCCATGACTGTCGTTCACCAGGAGCCACTTTCTCTCATCACAAGCAAGAATGTTTAGGAATGATGTTGTTATCAACAAGTGATTACTCAGCTTCTTGTCTGCAGGAAGCCAATACTTACTTACTTACGAACTTATTGCTTCTCGAGGCCAATACTGACACAAACAACTTTATATTTAGTATTTTTAGTTTTATATTTATGAGTATGATGTTATAATGCCTCACATCAGTTTGATAATTATGCACCTCTAGTTGTAACTGTTAGATTAGATTCGGCTCTAGAACTTGATCATCGATAGAACAGATGGAATCAGGGTCGCAGTCTCGCCATAACCCGGTTGTCAGGCTAGTGTTAGCTTGTCATGGCTTTAGCTGCCATGATTTTAAACCTGAGTGGATGGTCTGAGGCGATATTCATTAGCAGCTGTTGGGTAATGAATGTGGATATCTATGTAGGGTGTTCCCTCGTTTATTGCGGGGGATAGGTTTCCAAAGTAGCCCGCAATAAGTAGCAATATTACAAAACCCGTATTTTAACGATGAAAAAATCAGACACTGAGCGTGCCCGCTTCGTTAGGAGAGTCCGTGGGGATGTCCTTAAAAATGCCGTTTTTTCATGTGATATCGGGCGTATTTTCATTCGTTTGTTAGGTAGATTACTTCTTTATCTTCAATTTCGTATCGGCTTTATATCGAGTGTTGGACCACATCAAGTCAAAAAGTGCTTGGAAAGTTAAGTACATCTTTAAGCCTTTCAAACTCATGGAGGGAGCTTCAGGACAAGATCAACTATTAATTTACTTTAATATCTATCTCCAGACGAAATTTCATTCAAATCTAATTGTGCGAAATATGTTTTTACCTGGAAATACTAAATGTCACATCCTATTTTCAATATGGATGTCTTGATTGTAAATATAAAAGAAAATAAAATATGGATGATTTAGATATCCATCCAGCCATCCATTTTCTGTGCCGCTTCATTATAACAAAATCGTGCTAAAAAAATAGATTTTCTCAAATATTGAGTGGATGTTGGTGGATTTTATACATTCCTGTCATCGATGTTAGCTGGGTATTTCTTGTGGTTAGTGTGGGGTGAAAACCAACACAAAGCTCGTTGCTGCACTGCGGTGCTACGCCTACATGAAAAATATGACACTTGATTTTCTTCCCTTGACTTTTTGATTACAAAAAAAAAATGTAAATGGCTTCTCTGTTGACTTTTAAAACAGATTTTCACTGCAAAAAGATTCCATTCATAAGATTTACTTTGTCACTGCATCAAACAACTTTCTCCAGCTAAACAAAACTGAAATCCTTGTCTGTGGCCCACAGAAACAAAGAGAACGCGTTATCAGTCACCTTGAGACTCTTTCTCTAAAACCTAATCATCAGGTTAGAAATCTAGGAGTAATAATGGACTCAGATCTGAACTTTAACAGCCACATTAAATCAATAATGTCATCAGTTTTTTACCACCTAAAAAACAAAGCCAAAATCAAGTGAATAGTGTCTAAGCCAGATTTAGAGAGACTAATCCATGCCTTTGTCCCCAGCAGGCTAGACTACTTTAACGACCTTCTCACCAGGCTCTCTAAACGAGCAGTAAAACAGCTGCAGTACATCCAGAACGCTGCTGCTCAAGTACCGACTAGAACCAGGGAATATGACCATATTAGTCCAGTTTTCAGGTCTCTTCACTGGCTTCCTGTCACTCAGACGATAAACTTTAAAACAGCTTGTGTAGAAGTCTTTTCATGGTCTTGTGCCAAAGTACATCTCTGACATGTTCGAGCCACATAAAGCCTCTCAAGCTCTGAGAACCTCATGGAGTGGTCTCCTGCGGGTGCCCAGTGTCAGGACTAAACAAGGTGAGGCTGCATTTCAGTTTTACGCCGAAGATGCGCATGAAACTGTGATTTCAGAAGATGTGCGACAATCCTCAACTTTGGTAATGTTCAAATCCAGGCTGAAAACTCTTCTATTCAACTGTGCATATGACAAATATTTTAGCTGCACTCTTCATTTTTAATCTTTTTTGTTTTATGGAATGATTTATGGAACTTTATGCAATGATTTTAGAATGACTTTATGGAATGATTTTATGAAGTGATTTTACCCATCTTTTCTATAAAGCACTTTGAATTACTTGCGCTTGCGAATCAGTTGCGCTCTATAAATAAGCTAGCCTTACTTTATAAAGAAGGAATCCTATTTTGTGGAAATTCGCTTATCACGGCCGGGGTTTGGAACTAATTAACCACGATAAACAAGGGATTACTGTACTATGCCTCTCAAATATCCAGAATGCGACTGACAACAGGACTTAGGACTGAGGCAGCATAGATACCACATGGTGACCCAAGTGACCCAAAGCCAATGTATATAAAAAGCCCAAAATATTGCTATGGGCACTGAATGAAGCCTCCACAACTGATCAGAGTTGCTCAGAATCACTTACAGTCCACTTGCTGCATATCCTAACACTTCTGGGCTGCATCCTTCATGGTGTCGGCTGAGGTAACCCAATCTAAACTACATTTTACACATTCTCAGGTCTGGATGAACACATTATGCAGGATTATGTGAACGTTACTGGCATGAATACAGCCACGCCGATTCCATCTTGTAGAATCCACAGAAGAGAACTTGTAAGCAATCACACTTTTCTTCTTGCATGGAAATGTCCTGTTTAATTTGAAATAACGCAGAGTGGGAGCTCGCCCAAAGATCCTACAACAAAAGGCCACTTAATTCCTCCAGTAAGCTACAGTAGCAACCGGGCCTGACGACAAATCTCGGACTTAAAGCTGACGTGAAAAACTCACCCGAACCCTCGGCTTGACAAATATATACAGCGTTTGCTTTTAATCTTCTTATTGAGTCCAATTCGGGCCCTTTTTAAAGAGCCGATGGCAAAAAAATGGAAATCACACCCAAATGAGGAGTAATTCTAATTTCCTCAGTATGCTTGTCCGTCAGCGAGCATGACCAATTTGAAAAGATCTGCCTGGTGAGATGGTCAGCACACTAAAGCAGCGTGTATCAGACGGACCAGGAATCTCCATTCCTACATCACTTTGTTATGGAGTAAAGCTAGTTTGCAAAGAGATCTAATTAGCAACATGCATTTGCAACAAAAGGGAACGCACGTACGTCATTAGACCACATTCAAAACTGGCCCCATTATATCTGTTTTGAACGGTGCAGCAGGGAGCATGGAATCTAATGCCTGGACAGCATTTTAATTAAGAGCTGGTTGTGCAACCGAAACATCTGTCTATCCACTTTTTTAAACATTTGATGTGCCTGTATTCATATACATCTAAGTTCAAGATCCGTCCATCCCTTCACGTGCAGTCAGGGCCAGTAAAGCCTTCACTGCTGGCCTAACCACTACCGGAAGCACTGGCCTACATTTACAGTTTAAAATCTAAGATTGGTTCCATGAAATTATATGAATTTATTACCAACCTTTACTATACAATTTATTATGATCTTCATTCAGTAGCGTGTTTCTTCTAGAGTGTGTATGTTAGATTCCCGCTTCTACAGGGTCAGGCAAAATGATCTGACACATTTGTAGGTTAAATAAAAGGCAAATAAAGTAAAGAAACAAGAAAGTGTTTTTATTTTCGAAAAGTACATATGATGCCATTCTGTTTCATGATGTTTTACAAATTAAATCAGTCAAATGGGATCCATTATTGTCCGCACACTCAATGCAGATCCAGTAGCTGTGAAGTTGGTAACCCATAACAAGATGGTGTTTGGAGCTGGGACGGGATCATGTCTACCAAGATTGACGTGCAAATGGAACGCTCGTTGTGTTGCAGTTCCAGATTCGTTTGTTTTGATAAACGTTTCCACAACGAAAGTGCGATGCTCACCAGTCCAGTTCATGGCAGCAGCTGAAAAAGAAACGAAAAACAATGGTATTATAAAGAAACAAAGCAAAATGGCATTATATGAAAAAAATGGCATTATATGTACTTTTCGAAAATAAAAACACTTTTTTGTTTCTTTACTTTATTTGCCTTTTATTTAACCTACAAATGTGTCAGATCATTTTGCCTGACTGTGTTGCCGTATCATTGTTATCTGCTCAGGGCCTACAGAATCAAATTCCTGGACGTCCTGTCACATACACAGTAACAATGGGGCTGTTTTTCAGCCAATCAGATTTCTGATTCGACTTCTGATTTGTTTCAAAGTCAGAATGCAGGCTTGCAGCTTGATTGGTTGATCAGAGCAAATGACACGCCCCCAGTCTTGCTTGATGACATTTAAACATTTTTGCTTTTTGTTGTGTTATTAGATAAATATTGATTCTGAACTGTGCTACACGTAGTGTGGAGGTTTGGCGTTCAATAGTGGAAATGAGTTATTCACGCTTGAAGCTGCTAGCAGAAATATAAATCTCGTTTTTATAAACCCGAACACCCAATCCCAAAGATGAATTTATATGTCTTTTACGTTTTTTGGCGCGAGAGGCAAAAAGAAGTGATGATGCAACTGCACAATAAAATATGTCACTTTTAAAGCAGGTTTAAGCCATAAAAACAGCCAAAGGGGGCAGAAGTGCATTTGATAAGAGCTCGGCATGGACCTTTTGCATGTAAAGCGCAAACAGCAAGGAGGAAGTGGAAGAGCATGGAGGAGTGTAGTGTGCAGAAGGTTACACATTCTAGGAACATTTTAACACGTGCACACCAGGGGTGGTGTAGATATTAGATTCTTAGATGCATCGCGATGCGGACATTGACGATTATTAACGGATTCGTAAATGCAATGATGCTGCGCCAAAGTGTGGCGCACAGGCCATCTGTGGAACGTGGTGCATTTAAGAAATAAAATAAACAAAAAAAACCGAGCAAAATTGGAAAAATAGAGCAAAAAGGCATAATGTAACTAGAAAAGCTATAATGTTGATACTCAACTATTAAAATAAGTAAATAACTAATAAAACTACAAAGATAGTCTTGAAAGTATGTACTTTTTTAGCCTTTTAAAAAAGTTATAAATATCAAAAGAGCTCCCATGAAATAAATAGACAAAGATAAGTAGATAAGACAAAAGCAGTGCACTGACAGCAACCTATCAATGCTGCACTTCGGACAATAAAGAATTTACATACCTGACACTTACGTACACTATAATGTATGAGTTTGTTTTTGTAAGTGGCTGATTGGCTTAGTGGGTAACAAAGTCGATACGGGACACAGGAGACTGTGATTTGAATCTAGGGTAAATGGCAGCGTATATCAATATATATTATTATTATCATCATTATATTTTTTAACAATACTGGCCCTCACAGTGTCTGCCATGACAAAGTCTGGCTGGTCGAGTCCCCACTGAAGGCCTAGGTACCAAATGCATCGCCCGTCACTGAATTATAAACATCCTTCCCTTCACATACACTGCTAATGTGTCTGTCCATTCCAGTTCCCATACTGCATAATGTGCCTTTCCATTTACAAGCTATCTACAGTATATGTCCGTACTTTTGCATACTCACAGTGTAAATCTGTCTGTCTGTTACAATATGAAATGTCTGTCACTCACACAGACAGTACCGTATAATGTGCCAACCATTTACATGCACACATTATGTAAACTTCTGTCTGTCCATTAACATACATACACTGTCAGCATCTATGTGTTCATTCACATACATATAATAGTATATTACTTACGATACAAAATACTTTTTATTTTACAAAAGCCCTCAGTGTCTGCTGACAAAAGAATCTTGGACAAATGTATTGATGACCTATGCTCTACAGTATAATGTGCCATTGCATTCATATGCATACATAATGTAAATGGTTGTCTGTCCATTTAATAGTTCAGAAACACGCACAATTGCTCATTCAACTAACATTTTTCACCACATACATCTGCATTGTAACTTCAGTCACATTTTGTTAAGTTGGTGTTGCAGACCTTTTTTTCTGATGGCGTGTGTCTATTTTGTGAGCAAGATAGCCATGTAGAACATCATCACAGGTAAACCAAGGATTTCAGTAGTCAAAACGTAGGAAAGGTGCATTTTTCACAACAGACATAAAACATCCTCGCTTGGTGTGAAACCGTTTTTAGGCTTTCAATAAAGCAGTATCCATGCTGTAATATTTTTCACAGAATGAAGCCTTTTGAGCTTCTGCGTTCTTCCTCTGCATGGAGCTGCTCACATCTTGGCCATAAATTCAATAGCGGGAGGCAGAAATTTGATCTCCTGTGAATTATGGCTCAAAAACTATTATTGCACCGCCATAACAGCGCAAAGGGGTGTTCATTTTAAACATATGCACAGCAGTGTTTTCTGTATAGCGTCTTCTGTAAAAAAAAAAAAACAAAACTGAGAATGTGCGTTGTTTACCACTGTGGAAGCGTGGTGTTCCCAAGGCCGTCACCAAAGATGACAGACGCTGCCGTGTGACTAAGGCACAGAAACCACAAGTGGGTCATAAGTGAGAGGTGATTTGCGACTGAACGCAGACCATTTTAGGTCGTTTCACATTGGGAGGTTCTGAGAAGCGCGCTCATCACGGCTGAATAAAGTCTTGACAGGATGTGACTGTAAAAAATTAAAAAAATTAAAAAGCTGGAATGAGTGTGACCGGCAAAGACAACAGAAAAAAATCATATAAAATCCTCACATCTATTCTGTTTGTCAGAGCTCATTCATCAGCCATCTTTGTCCTACCGATACTGTATTTACACTCATTTGCATAATGCCATTTGGACTTTTAAGATGATTTTGCACGAGGAAAACTAATTTAAACCGGCTCAGTGAGTGGGGGGGCTTATGCAGTCATAATGGCCATCCAACTGTGTAATTGGTCATTTCAAGCTGTTGGAGGAAGTTAGTGACGAGAGTAGTGCATTAAATGGGACTGACAGTTGAATGGAAAGGCGACATGACGATCACGTCCGTGCAAAGTACTTTTCCTCGCCTTGCTAAATACAGATTATGTCAAGATGTCCATTGAAGAGGAAGAACAGTCGATAAATTGCAACATTGTCACAAGGCCTCTCATGCACGAGATGCAGTGACTTCGATTACTTAAAAAAAATGTAATTCCTCGACATTTTCTTAACCTTCGTGTCTTCTTCTGGAAGGAGATTTAGCGGTGAAGAATCGGTTAGAGTTAACTACGACAAGAGAATGACAGCTCATTTAAATGGTGAAAATGGCTGGTGGGATTTCGGCGATAGCATCCGACACGACGCCTTTTAGGGAAAAAGACTGTTGGGGATTGCGACCTTGTTGCTTTCTTTTATTTGACAGAGGTCACCGTGTATTTTGTGCATTATAAATACACGGCGGTCCCACTCAGCCTGCTGCCACTCTGGCAAGTATTTAAAACGCCCTCAGGGAAGAATAACCTTTTTTAAACAAAAAAGGTCAAGTATTTGTGCTCAGAATGACATCATAATGTTTGAACACTACATGCTGTCATGTAAATAGTTAACATTCACTGCAGGATTAGTCAGATTTATTTGCCCCATGGAGGATATCATATCCTAATTAGAAGACTTTTGCAACCTTAAAATGCTCAGAGAATCTTGATTCTGAGTAGTTTTGAGAAACTGTTCTTCAAAGTTTTCTGCCACAATATACAGAATGTGAAAATGACACCCTGAACACCTTTGCCGGGTTGCACGTTACCTCACGTTCAGTTGCAGACAAGCAAGTGGGGTTCAAACAAATGTATTCATAGCTGGACGTCAAGTGAAGTCAGAGTGAAAATAGTGCATACAGTCGTCCCTCGCAATATCACGGCTCGATTATCGCTCCTTGTAGATCAAAAAGCTAAAAAAACCCTCATAAAAACAACCCTAAAATAGAAAAAGGTTTCAAAGAAGGACTCAGTAATGAGTGGCTAGATGCCAGTGTTTCCAGGATAGTGGGAATGTTGCTCCGGGTGGTGAAGGTGGCTTCACGGAGGGCATCCGCTGTCTGGCCTAATGTCCATTTTTGTAAACTTCTCTTGCCATCCATCCCCAAATGTTCTCAATTGGATTTAGATCAGGATGGTCCAAAAGAGTGAGATTATTCCTAGTCCTTTGTCAAGTGGCCATTGTGAACCCCAGGGTTGTCCTGTTGAAAAAACCCACTCATTACCACACACGAGGGCCTTCAGTCCTGCCCCCTGCAACATCTCCCGTTTGATGCCCCTGCACACCCTGAACCTCCATTGTTCCATGGAAAGAAAAGCACCCCAGATCACGATGGCGCCCCCTCCACTGTGTCATGTGGAAAACATCTCAGGTGGGATCTCCTTGTCATGCATTGGAAGCCATCAGAGCCGTTATGGTTCCACTTTTTCTCATAAGAGAATAAAACTTTCTTCCACCTTTCATGTTCGGTGCTCTCATGCAAATTGCAGAAGGAGACAAGGCCTTTAGTTGTTGTATGTACTTTATTGATCCCACAGCGGGGAAATTTACTTGTTACAGCAGCAAGCAAGCAAGACAAGTAAAGAGAACAGTAAGTAAAGCACTACAACCTGGTTCAGGTGGTGCAGGTGTTGTAGAGCCTGATAGCGGTCGGTATGAAGGACCTGCGGAACCTCTCCTTCTTACACCGTGGGTGTAACAGTCTACTGCTGAAGGAGCTGCTAAGGGAACCCACAGTGTCATGTAGCGAGTGAGAGGTGTTGTCCATGATGGATGTCAGCTTAGCCAACATCCTTCTCTCCCCCACTTCCTCCACGGAGTCCAGAGGACCGTCCAGGACAGAGCTCGCTCTCCTGATCAGCCTATTGATCCTGCTCCTGTCCCTGTCCGTGCTGCCCCCTCTCCAGCAGCCCACAGCATAGAAGATGGCTGAGGCCACCACAGAGTCATAAAAGGTCCGTAAAAGAGTCCTGCACACACCAAAGGACCTCAGTCTCCTCAGCAGGTGGAGGCGACTCTGGCCCTTCTTGTAGAGGGCGTGGGTGATGACGGACCAGTCCAGCTTGTTGTTAAGGTGAACACCCAGGAATTTGTAGCTGTCTACCAACTCTTTAAAGGCCTTTTTTGTTCTTAAAACCCTTGTGATGGTTATTGGAATGCCCTCAGCAACAGTAGCAACCTTCATTTGGGCCGATCATCCGGTGTCGTGACGGAGAGCCAATCGGATCCACCAACTCAGGCCGGTGAAATTTTTTTTGCGTCGACCACTTGACGTTTTTATTCCATAACCCTTGGGATCGTTTAAGCAGTTTCAACTGACTGTCTTACTGCATCCAACTTCAGCAGCAGTGGCGTGCTGTGAGAGGCCTTGCTTCGGCAGCTCAACGCTCTGACGCGTTCAACGAAAGAAAGCTGTTTTGCTTTGCCATCAAGAGATAATGACAGTGTGAATACCTGACAGAAATTGACATTGAATCCACATTTTTGCCAAGATTTTGTCTTTTAAAAGCTGTGGTCTTACATTTTTGATCATCTGATTAACTTTTGTATTACAATTTTGTATTACCGTAAATGCTTCAATGAACTCCCCTATTCAGTTAACCACTATAGGACTACAGTGTCCTATAGTCGGCTGGTGGATGGTCTACAAAACACAATAACCACTTCGGTCACCATTTAGTGCCAGGACAAAAACACTGACATTAACAACTGACCTTCTGAAGTACATTCTTTAAAAATGAATTCCACACGATGGAAGTAGCTACATTTGAAGTAACATGAGTGGTCAGCATCCAGCGGCTTTAGTTACATCTGCATGCACTTTAAAATGCTGATTGTGCTACTCGGCTGTCAGTGTGAACCTCATGTATGTTATACTTGCTGCACTGTTGTATGAATGAATGAACTCATCAGTAGTATTAATGCTGATGTACCACATTTACAATATTGATAGTAGCTACTGTATTGGGCAATATACTGACCATGTGGTCAAAGATACCTAGTTTATTTCCACTTTCTCATGAACTCCAAATCATTTGAAATGTAAAAGAAAAACTATTTTTTTGGCAGTGCAGTGCTATAGCTATTCATCTAAGAACTTAAGTGATTTTAACTAGAAATACATGGAATTTGCTAGATATCAGCTCTTAAATTAAACTCACACAATCATCATTATATTTGCCCAAATAAATGTACAGATTAGTTGTACCAGGCATTAAAATGGATCAAGAAACTGAAGAAACAAAGGTGGTCTGATCATTTTTTCCATGACTGTAAAAGCTGAGCATGCTTCAAACATCTACACTCTTCCAGCGACCTATGAGAGTTATCTGATTGTGGGTAACCAACCTGGACTCAAAACAGAGCACCATTACTGTAAGTAGATTAGAGCACTTCCTGATCATGGATCTCATGGCAGGTTTGCGCTGGCACTTAAGCGTTTCCAGGGAAGTTGACCAAGTTAAGTGAATAAGAACAATAGGTGATAGAATTACCACACCTGCTGGGCTGAGAGTGCTGGCAATTAAGTAAGGACACGTAAGCGGACAAGATTTGTAAAAGGTCCCGCTAGAAGATAATCAGCATCCGTCCATCCCGTACGACTCTCGCATCCTCCCATACACTCAAGCACTCTCTTTGCCAGTTTGCTGATGTTGTGAGAGGCCATACAAGGTCTGTAAGTAGTCAGGACTGTTGAAGATAAGAACCTAATCAGTCATGCATGTTAGACTCCTGATCAAAATTACAAAAGCAGTTGAAAAATCGCAAGAATTTACATTTTGGACTGCAGGATTTCGGGAGGTTCTCAGTAGAGCTTTAAAATGCAAAAAGAAGAAATGCAACTGAGACAAAAAAAACAACTGAGAAAGCAATTTTTGTAAACTAGCATGAAAATGAATTAGGCTGTTCATCAGCTGATCAAAAGTTTAAGACGGCTGCTGTCAGGTATTCACACTTTCCTGATCTTTTGATGGCAAAGACAAAAAAAAAACGTTCTCTCTTTGGAGCAGAGGGGAGATTGCTTTGTCCTATGATAGAGGGAAATTGAAATTGTCTTCAATGTTTAAAAAATATCTTAAGGTAGGTTCATGAATGGTCGAAAATATTACACTAATAACAGTCTCTGGCAAAAACAGGGCACATTCCTGATAATGGAATGTACCAAAAGTGCAATCACAAAATGGAACATCAATTCCATTCCAGCTTGGAACATTGCGGGACTCCCTCGGCCAAACTGCAGCCTGTGTTTGCACCAGTTATTGACCATAAAAATCAACCCTGCCAGAAATGTGTCAATTAGAGGTTGATGTTGTCAACATCCTTCAATTACATCACATCATGTTTAGTTATTCCGTCTGATACACGCGGCCAAGGACGACACGAGCTGGATTTGTCAAATTTGACTCCTTATCTGTCAAATGACATCTGTGTCCTATTTCCTGTGTCCTTGCCATGAATGAAACGCGGTCATCAAAATGCGTCGCTCACTTATTCACGTACTTAAATGAGTTGGTTGTCAAGACATTTATGGATTCTGATGACAAACGTCCGCCGTCATGTCACCTGTTGCACTGATCCCAGGGATGATTGTGCAGCACATCACATGTTGAGATGCATCTCCACGGAACAGTGTTTAATGGAGTGCACGGAGACTTTTTGTGAGGCTTGGCCCACATGGCTGCCCTGCTTGACTTTCTCCACAGGCTCTCGACTAAAACAAATGACGAGCATGTGCTTGAGAGTCCGTGCTGGAAGCAGACAAAACCCCATCAGCCTTCCCAGGAACGTATTTTTCCCCAGGGCCTGATACATAGCACACCATCAGCACCCGATCCATCGCAGGAAACACCACAAGAATTCCAACCTTGGCAGGACGAGTCCCAAGACACAGTGATAATACCTGGGGGCACCAAAGCCGGCCAAGGCCAGTCATACTTCTTTATTATTAGCGCACCTAACTTTAAGCAATAAACTAAATAAAAAACTTCAATTATAACGCTTCCAACCCAGCTGGTCTGTGATATCACCTAACTCATGAGTCGTTCCCAGGTGGGAGTGTGTGTAATTCTTATATTTACTCCACAATTACACTTGTGTTTCCACAGCAGGAAGTAAAAACATTTTCTCGCCTTAATGAGACAAAAGCCTGGCTTTCAGTCCATTTGGGGAAATTTAATATGTAGCATGAGAACGAAGGATGCTCAAGTGTATTTACAATTAAAGCTGCTGATTATTCAATACTAATGTGTTTTTTTTCGTCTCTTGAGAAAATGCTAAAGCAAAAACCTTATTATTTTTAAAAGGTGACCCAACAAGAAACTTGTTAATTAGATGAAAATCAAGCTACAAAATGTTTTACTGCCTTCAAACTTTCAAGCAGAATTTCCCGTGTTAAAGCAATCGTATTCATTTCGTTCAGACACAACCTAGCTGATGTCACTGTTAAAAAAAGTGAATTGTTTCTTTGCCGACACTTACTGTCTTTGAGACTGCTGGCAAATAGGAAATATGGAGCTTATTGTCTCAAAATGTTCCAGACAAACGTAAAAAAACACCTGCTGACAAAAAACCATGGCTGACAAACATGATGAGCTAGTATTTGTTTTTGTTTGAGAATAGCTATTTCAACGAAGCTACCCAAGTGAGATGGCTGTAATTTTCAAGACCACGACAAAAAGACAAAACATGAGCGCATGACTTCATTGTTGTCTGATGGTGCTTTCACACTTAAGCCCCTTTTCCATCAAATGTCCTGATGACAACAGTTCCAAGAAGTAAAACATATTTTGAAAAAACATTTTCGACTGCAGCTGCTGTTTCCCCTGCACAACAACTACCTCTATGTCCATCCACATGTGTGGTAAGCATTTTTCTGTGAATCCATGTAATAACACAAAGTAAAAATGTTAGCTCAAAACAGTGGTGACAATGACTTTTCCACACTGGTGGGCCGTGCATTTGCTACCTGGACCTTCAGTGAGGACTTAATCGGCCAAACTTTTTTTTGGGTGGTGATATTACCATTGCACTATGCTGGCATATACAATGTTGGGGAACTCCAACACAATTAGCGTCTGGCAGACGCTGTATCACAAATAATATACTGTAATTTCTGGTGTATAAAATGCAACTTTTTTCTTAAACTTTGAATCCTGCGGCTGATACAGAGGTGTGACTAATTTAAGTTCTAAGTTCTAATCTGGTGACATCTCCTTTACTTTAGAACTACTACTGATCTTTTAAATACTGTGCTGCTTACGGGTCAGTGAGAAAACGGTAGGTCTTTTTTTGGCAGGAGCCACTCATGAGCTATCAGTGAACTCACGACAAGCTTGTCAACCCATTGGAAATCGCAGGAGGCCGTTACTCGATGTAACAGTCTGACACATGTGTCATCGTACAAAGAACGCTAAACTCATCACACAGCAACTTAACACTCAAAAGGTAGCTAGGAAATATACAATACAATCGCTGTAAACCCCGCCTAAATTTTCCAAGAGGTTAAAAGCACTATCCCCAAGTAGGGCCAAATTTGGTTCTTCCAAAATGTCCCTGAATTTCATTATGGCCGCAGTTTCTGTGGTCCAAACGTGTATAGTTCCATGGTAAAGTTCCTGCTGTGGAAAAGAGGCTTCCGTGAATCATTCCGAGACCCATTGCTGGTCTATTCTGGGAATGAATCACAGACGCCAACTATAAGCAAATGATAACACATAATTATGGTGATGTAATTATAATTGGACTGTCACAGTGAGTGAACACATTCATGCATGAATGTCAAAATGTTTCAACAAAGCCTTGATGCTACAATGTGTTTCCTGATGGATCTGAAACCACTGGAAAGAAACAAAATATACTAGCTTTCAGTGTTTTTTGGGGTATTTTGGTTAGCCACTTAAGAAAATGAGCGAGTAAAAAAAATAAACACAATAATAATAACCATATTATATGAATACAGTACAATAGAAAGTTAACATTGCACAAAAACTTGGATATCATTGGCATGACTGAAGAAATGAGTGAGACTTCAACAAATCTCACGAGAACTCAGAAGACCTAAACTCAGCGAGTATCTAATGATTAACCTGTATTATGCTTTTTCTTTGGCTAACTGAAGTTAAGTGGGGTAAACAAACTCACATTCAAAGCTGTAGTTATAGCTAAGTTTTACTGCGTTTTATAGAGGTTAACATCGAGAGATGTTTGAGGTGCTTTTGCCTTGCTTTTCTCAAGCCCTTCTCTTCCACTGTTACAGTTAAGAGTGTTTGAATACTTGCTTTAGCGCCCGAATATCACAGTGGTTAACTTATTTTTACATCTATATGGAAACTTGTATTGAAACTTGTACCTGTGCAGTTAATAAAGATTTTATAATGGGGACAGTTTGAGCCTGAAACAGATTTTTTATTTCCAATAGGAGAAATTACTCACGAGTGTTTAGGACAAAAACCTACTGGTGGTTGCTGGTACCTCCTTAATGTTTTGCTAAACTGAATGCTTAATATGGCGGAGGCCTAGTGATCTCTTAGAACCATTTAAACAAGAGGGTCAACTCAAAGTAATGCAGACTTCTTGCAAAAAAGTTGTTTATTGGTTTAATTAGTGTTTTTTTACGCCATTGACCTGCAAAGCTGTAGCCATTTTGGGCTGAACAAGGTGATAAAAAGCATCAAGGCTGCAGACACATGTCGGGTCAATGGTTTCGACCAAGCCCTGATCGTTGGATCGTAATTAACGCTTTGTGAGTCCTTTATTCAAGAGTGTGTCGTCAGCTTGGCAAGGTCTCTGGATGGAGCAAATATTTACAGATTGTTCGCTTCACCTCCTCCCCAGGTGGCCAAAGCAGTCACAGAAAATGAAGTTAACCACCGAGAAGTTAACTGCAACCGCCATTCAAGCTTTGCAACCCGCCTACCGCGCTCACACGTGTACACACCACACCCTGGTAGCATTTCCATCTAGTGCAGCCCATGCATTTAAATGGGATGTTTAACTGAGCAGCAGTTAAACCCTTGGCGCCCATGCTGGTCACCTGTACCAATGTGGAAACTGGACCTGAGGTTTTTAGCCTGAGGCTGCATCACATTTTCATTTCTTTTTTACCTGCTTATTATGTGCACAACTCTTACTTGGAGGTGGTAGATTCACTTTAAATACTCCACATGTGCACAGTTTATTTGACCACACCGTTACAAAATGGCACACAAATAGAGAGGGAATGAAGGAGGATAATAATAGCCTCTATTATTGAAAGTGAGAAATTATCACACATTCGCAGCTGTGTGTCACGTAACAGCCTGGTGCTCTTCATTTGTCTGCCACAAAAAGCCAGCATACAGTCAGAAAGCTGCAGGGAGAAAATGCAGTATACACCTCATGGGCACAGTGAAGCCATGACTGAGCAGGAAAATTACTTTTTACTAATACCCACCATGGACCAAGGCGGATAGGACGGAGTTTGACACACACCTGGGATCATGCTTCAGATGGATTGGGGATATCTTCTGGCTGAAATATCACTTTCATTTTCTTTTGACTTTGTTCAGTAATTATAAGAAACCTACGTTTTTTAAACACATATTGCTTTTGTATCAATATATGTTTACAAACCAGGTGGCTCTTATAGGCAATACCTGCACCGTCTAATAATGACTTTATTGCTGTGATCAAAGCTGATCATTGGTGGTGTTGGATCACACAGTGAGTTATTTGTAATTTTTTTACCTGCTCATCACTCGCTTTTTTTTTTTTTTTTTACAATCTGTCCTGTTCAGCAGCCTAGTCATGCAGTATGAGTGAACTGTATGATTGTGATGAGCTGTTATACTCCTCCTGTTCGAGTTGCATGGCAAATTTATTGTTAAAACCACCCAGCAGAACACGGTTAGAAGGACGACAGACAAAGAAGAAAGAGAGAAAAGACAGTGTTAGGTCACATGAATGACTGTGACTGGAGTCTGAGTAGGGGATGTTGGGGTGGGTGGGTGGGGGGGGGGGGGGGGAGGGGGGGGGGTGGGCGCAGTGAACTGTCAGAGGGGGCGTGGGGTCTACTTCATCGCCTTTTTCTGTAGTGCTGGATGTGCTGGATGGTCCAGATAGTCAGCGGGTGCAGGAATAGAAGGGGTGTAGTTGTGAGAGCTGATTGAAGAACCTTGGGACTGGTTATGGAACCTAGTTTGAGAACCTGGGCATGGACAGGGAGAGAGAAGGGAGGGCGAGACATACCAGCAGACGTAGCAATAACTACAGTAAAAGCATTTTTCTGTTTGGTTGTTATTACCCCTACGATCATTGTTGTTACTAACTAAATAATAATATAATAGCAAGGACAGAAATGATGGTGGTAACAATATTAATAATATTCAGCATTAAGTTAAAGATCATGAAAACTGACCATGCATGCATGCTACCCGGAAAAAAAATGACATCTGGGTGTGCAAAATTTTATTTTATAAGAAGTCATCATTTTTACATTGTAAAATCAGGATTCTGTGTCAACTAACTTTTGTTATTACCGATACTGCATTAATAGGCAATTTAATCATATAAAATAAAGAATTATATAATAAGTGTAACAATTACTAGAATTCTGCTATTAATTAGTTTTTTTTTTTTTCTAAAAATGTGATTACCTTTTATTCCAAAAGTCAAAGATCAAGTTTGAATCTGCACATGCTGCTTCCGATCATGCTTTGCTGCACTGCTCTGTAAATAGTTGTTAATATTAGGTTTTAAAGTAGTGTAATTAGTTTTTTGTCATTCCATGTAGTATCAGTAGATGTCACGTGTGTATTGGCTGATGTGTTTTCTCTTGTATCCATCTGGCACCATGACTAGGTTAGTGTTCTGTGCAGTTATTCACCTTCCGTTCTACCTGCTATGTACCTAATGAACAAAGCAATACTCCATCCATTTTCTGTGTCGCTTGTTCTCACGAGGTATGATGCGGCCTATTTCAGCTGTCTTTGGGTGAGAGATAGGGTGCATTGTGGACTGGTACAACAATGTACTATCATTGTTAATCAAGCTCCGGCTTGAAGTCAGATGCCACAATGAAAAATCAATGTTAGTTTTATAGTTAAAATAAATGAAACATAAATAGCGTATATCAATCTGGTATGCTAAAGAATAGATGTACATAAGAGTTATTCGGTATTACTAATCACTGAAAATGAATATTGCAAAAAGTCATATAGACCTTACTTAATTTATTTCACATAAGAAAACACATTTGCAATATAAGATTTACTTACCAATTCTGTTTAAAATAGAATACAATAAAAGCAAAGAGCTTTGCTTGATTTACAGTGGTAAAGTTTAATTCGAACGTCATTGTACAAAACGTTACAAGAATTACAAGAATGTAAATGTTACTATTTTTTTTCAGTGCAGGAGACCCGTGGAACCCCGTTCCCCGGCAGCCCCGAGCCCAACTCACCCACAACGGAGCGTAAGGATGCCCCCCTTCGCGGGGCAGCCCCAGGAACAGGAGAGCAGGGGGCAGCGAGCGCAGAAGACCAAGCCGCCCCCCACCTGAGGCCACCAAATGCCATGCCCAGCAGGCCCTCAGATCTGGGACTAAGCAGCCAGCGACACCCCCAAACCCCCTCAGGCAGACCACCCAGTGCCCCAAAGGACAAGACACCGCCACAAGTACCCCACCAGTGAAAGAAACAGAGTACCACCACCGCAACCCCCCCATGCACTGGCCCGATGGGAGACTAGTGAGGCCTGGACAAGGACATAGGAGAAGTAGGCCCCCCCCATCCAGCCAGCAACCATTGCAGGAAGGCACCAGTGTTTCCTAGCCACGCAGATTCCTCACCCAAAGCAACCCCGCGCCAGTGGCCAGATGCCAAGCAATCCTCCTGCAGGCAGCAGCCAATCGCCAGGGACGGCACGCAAGTCATGCCCCCAGCCATGCCGGGGCAAGCCCATGGGCCCCTAGTACCCTACCAGTCCTAGCAGGTGGGGCAACAGATGTGCCAGGAAACAGTCACCAAACCCTCCTATTCACTCACTCCTCTCAGGTGTGACTGTATGTGTAGGAATGTAAGTGTCTGTGGTGTAGTTAAAAACTGGTTGCGCAACCCCGGGTCGTCCCGCTAGTGCTTGACAACGGGAGTAACCCAGATGTCCCCTTTAGATCCCTGATGTCTACTTTGTAGTTAAAAGTAAGGTGTAGGGCTCCATAAACAGCTCAGCGAGAGGTTGAATGAGGGGGAGTGCGAGTGGGAGGGGGCAACATGGCTGGCAAGTGGTGGCCTGACCCAACTGGCTGTTCTTCAATCTCGTGCCTCACAATCTTATTTACTGATCTGTGTGCGCATGTGAATCCGTTTATGTGGGTGTTGATGTGTCGAGGATACAATTTAAAACACGAGACACCTGCCCCCAACCCTGCACCTCACCGCTTCCACTTGCAGGGCCCGCCCACCAGCACACCCCGGCAGGCAATCAAGCCACCCACCCAGGAGAAAGCCAGGAGCCCCAAGCCACCAGATCCAGAGCGGTTAGGAGGAGGTTGCCTTGAACAGCATTTTTCGGAGCAAACTTAATCGCCACATTAAGTATGAACTTGCTGCACGAGATGAAACCAAGACACTTGAGGAGCTCATCAGTTTGGGCATCCAACTGGATGATTATCTGTGGAAAAGAGAGTGGAAGATGCTTATCAGAAGCCACATGATCCTGTCTTCCCAGGATTGACTGTGACGAGCCATCATCCTGGTCCATGCCCCTTGCCTGTCCAGCAAACTAAATGAAACTTTCACATTGAAAGCATTCCCACAGAAGGCCACAGCTTTGTCCCAACTGTGGAAGACCTTCAAGTCGCTCTGTGCCTCTGTCAGCTTCTCCTCTGGATACCACCCCACCCTGAACAGCCAGACAGAGCGAATGAACCAGCAACTGGAGGAAGCTCTCCGCTGCCTTTTCTACCAGCAACCTTCATCCTGGTCCTCCTGCCCCACCTGGGTGGAATATGCCCACAACTTGCTTATCGGTTCGGCCACAGGTATGTCCCCATTCAAGTAGACTTACAGTTACCAGACCTTGTATTCTCATGACAGGAAGCCGACATGTCCATTCTATCAGTCCATACCCACCTCTGGCAGGACACCCACTTCTCCATGTCTCCTTACTCAAGCCTGTCATCACTAGCCAATTGTTTCTGCATTGGGGTTTAGGGTTTCTGCATTTTCCTGCAACCCACTTTTATAGACAATGGATACTCAACATGGCATTGCTGTACTGTGGCGTGTCCCCTTGCTATCCTTATGTATGTACAAAAGTCATCATCAACGCAAACTTGTTTATTTTTGACTGACAGTCCATGACCCACTCACAGTGATACCGATTCTGGGTCCCGACTCACCAGTTAAGATTGACTGCTTTAGGGTAAAACACACTATTCCCCATTAGTGTCCACACTAAAAGATTGTTTTCCTCTGTCAAAGACCAAAGACACATAGGTTGTCTTTTAAGCAGAGGGTGCAGGGAGCCAACGTGGAGTTGAACCACTACAAGGAGTTGTCCTCTGTTTCCACGTCCATTACGGGAGGTTACTCTTAATTGCTGCATGTCCACTTCAAGTCTTCTTGGCAGCTGAGCTTCTGCTGCGGGACTTTTTTATGGTTTCATTTATCAGCTGGCATTCCTTTACCGTTGTGTTATGGCTCTTTTTCGGCACACTCATTTAATTACGTCCGCGTGTTCCTGAGAGCTACGGCTCACCTGGCTTCCCTAATCTGATGGCAACTAAGGGGCGCATCCATCTCAGTGTGTCAGCTGCAGTAATGGCCACACTTCCTCTTGTCTCTTGGGTCCGTGTTGGTGCAGGGCAGCCATTCAGCCTCCTCTCATCCCTCCTTTACTCTTATCATCCATCACAGGAGGCCCTAGCAGATGAGTTGTCTTAATAGTGGGCATGAATGTGGAGGTGCATCATGTCCTTCTGTTAAAAAGACCCCCTGATTCTTCAGAGGAATTTGTCACTGCTAGCGGATGCTTTAATTGGACCATTAACTTTTAGAAAGACTCCTACGGCTAACTTGAAGAGCTTTTTCCACCCCAAATCCACACTATGAAGTGTTTTTTGTTAGGGCTTTTTTCTTTTCTTTTTTTTTGCTCAACGTCCCTGAGGTTCAATAAAAGCGACGGGCAAAGGTCAATGTAGAGTAGTGTTAAAATGGAAATAATTTTATGCGCTGGACCGACATCATAAAAGCTAAGCCATTATAGAAATGTGACATTTTGAATAGCTGATGTTAAACGTAGCTTCTTTCCGAATACCGCTATGTTTGTCCAGTTAATGCACAAATGCCTTTTCTGTTTTTAACACTTGATAAAGAGCCATGCTTGAGAGTGCGCCATCAGCATGTATGTTGATGGATCCACGCCATATGACTACACAGCAAGCGACCTCCCGCGGTGTAAAACGACTGCAGCACGGCGGGCGATGAAGATAAAGAAGGCGAGCTGCCGCAGAGAGTGCCAATTCTCGGAGCCTTATTGCGAATAACTGGGCAGATGGATGAGGTGAGAATGAAAATAGAAACGCAGAATTGAGAGAGGACATTCTTTGGGTTCCTCCACCTTTGAGCAGTAATCAGGGAGGCAGACGGCAGAGTGTAATCTCACACTGGGTTCAACAACTCTGCCCATCCTGAGATTACATTATCTTGCCCAAATTGCAAGTGAAGCCTCTCAATCCAACAGCCAATGAATCAAAATTGAAGCGTGTGTGTACGTGTATGTGTGAGATGCAGAGGCACAATGCAGCAGTAAAAATGTCAGCACTAAATTATTGAACGCCTTTTGTGGAGAATATTCTGGAAACCAATGTGAGCTCTTTTTACAATCAGGAACGTTTAGCCTGCTCGCTATATCTTATGGTAAAGCAATAGCTTTAAGGTCGACTCCTTTTATTTTAGAGGAGAAAATTCTATGTATCCTTTTTTTTACTCCACCTGGAATTCAATTCAAAATATTGTAGGCCACGTTTTCCTGAGAAGAATTGGGGTCTTGGTAGCAACAAGCAATAATTTTAATTTTCATTTGGAGGATTGATGTGCAGCACTCACATTTCAGAAAACATTCTTATGACAGAATATCTTGTCAAGGGACAATACTGTGTGTACGCAACAAAAATATAAACAACACTTTTGTTTTTGCTACTATTTTTCACGAATTGAACTCAAAGAGGCTGCACGGTGGTCTAGTGGTTAGCATGTTGGCTAACCACTAATGCTAATGCTAATGTTGGTAGTCACAGTCTGGAGATCGGGAAGACCTGGGTTCGATTCTCCCCTGTGTGGAGTTTGCATGTTCTCCCCGTGCGTGCGTGGGTTTTCTCCGGGTACTCCGGTTTCCTCCCACATTCCAAAAACATGCATGTTAGGTTAATTGGTGCCTCTAAATTGTCCATAGGTATGAATGGTGAATGGTTGTTTGTCTTTATGTGCTCTGCGATTGGCTGGCGACCAGTCCAGGGTGTACCCCGCCTGTCGCCCGAAGTCAGCTGGGATAGATTCCAGCATGGCACCGCTACCCTCATGAGGAGCGGTATAGAAAATGGATGGATGGATGAACTCAAAGAAGTTAATTTTTCTATGGACACAAAATATGAATATATAATAAATTTTTCTCTAAAATCCATCTAAATCTGTGGTAGTGAACACTTCTCTTTTTTGCAGAGATAATCCATCCACCTCACAGTTGTGATATATCACGATGATGATTAGACAGCATGATTACTGCACAGGTGTGTGTCTTACATTGGTTACAATAAAAGGTAACTCCAAAATCTGCAGTTTTATCATACAACACAATGTCACAAATGTTGAAGTGTTGAGGGAGTGTGCAGTAAGCATGCTAACTGCAGGAATGTCCACCAGAGCTGTTGCCCAAGAATGGAATGTTCATTTCTCCAACACAAGCCTTCTCCCAAGGTACTACCAAGAATTTGGCAGTACTGTAATCCCTTTTTTTTTCGCAGTTAATTGGTGACAAGTGAATTTCAACTGAAATAGGATTCCTTATTTATAAATCAAACATTTTCACGTGTAGAGCATAGAAAACCTGTTGAGTTTTAGTTTGGAGTGGATTACAGCACCAGAAGAAGCCCGTGTTACTGTTAGGATTATTATTATGATGATTATGTTTAAATGTGTACATTATTATTGTGCCTGTTGTGAGATCATTCAAAACTGCAATAAAAGCCTATTGTTCCGGAGATCAAGTCTGTGTGCCTCACCAAACATTACAGGAACATTACTGACACCAGTAATGTTATCAGTGTAAAACACTACATAGCATCACGTTTGTGAATGCATCTTCTGAATGCCTTTTATTTTTATTTGTTCATTTGTCAATTTTGTGCTTGAAAATGATATATACCAAAAATATGTAAAGATTAGCTTAAATATGCATATTTTTAGGCTGTAGTCAACCACAAAATCGCATGCTTAGTTAATTTTTGTAAAGTTTGAACCGCAATGTGACGACGGACGACTGTACATGCAATCAGCCTCAAAACCGAAGTCCACACATAACTACAAAAGTCAAGGGCCTCCGCATCCAGCATCTTCACCTTCAGAGAAGCTCATCTGACTTGACCTGACTTTGTAACCGACTTGAGTGGGCAGATGCTCACATTCGATGGCGTCTGGCACTGTGGAGAGGATGGATCACAGATGAATCCCGGTTTCCACTGTACAGCGGAGATGGCGGAAGCGTACAATGTCACGTAGGTGAGCAGTTTGCTGACATCAATGTTGTGAATTGAATGGCCCATGGTGGCGGTGGGGTTATGGTATGGGCATGCGAAGAGGCACCATGATAAGATCCTGAGGCTCTTTGTTATGCCATTCACCTACATGTACGACATGATAATGCACAGCCCCATTTTGCAAGGTTCTGTACACATCGCAGTTGTTGCATAGCCAGCATACTTACAGGAAATGTCACCCATTGAGCATGTTTGGGATGCTCTGGATCAGCATATACGACAACAGTTCTTGCCAATATCCTGCAACTTTGCATTGAAGAGGGCTGGACCGACAGTCCACAGGCCACAAGTAAAACCTGATGAAATGGTGGTCACACTAGATACTGACTGGTTTCTAAAGTGTATCCAAGTTTACATTGTACAGTATTGTACCTTGATTTGGATATAATAGCATTCTGAAATTGCTGAAATGTGAGGGCTGTACTCACTTTTCACTGTAAATGAGCTCAATTCCAGCAGCTCGACGCTGATGTGATTTCTAGTAAAGATGTGGAACACTTCTAAATATGAATTCACAGATCGGTGAGCACATAAATCTCCCTAACCTGGACGTGTCTGCAGCACTAGCACACAAGAACAAATGGCGGTTTTAATGACCTTGAAATTGGTGTTGAGCATTAAGTCAATGGTGTGAAAGGTTGGCGTTGACCCCGTCCTAATGTGTCGCTGACCACCGTAAGTCACGTTGATTGCATTTTAATGCAGCGTGCAAAAAACAAGCACTAATGGCCCTGCGTTGGCTCGGTACGCTGACAGAGACGTATGGAGCCCATTTTGGAGACGAGTCAATCAGAGCAAGGGCCCCTGCCAAGCACGTGTCATCGTTGCGAGATTCTCTCTGAGGGGTCACGCTGGACCGCTAATACACCTCGAAAGGCTGTCTCAAAGGAAAGTAATTACTTTGCTGATATTCAAAGGCAAGATTACAACTATGTGATATGATCTCTGCTTCCCTGATGCGCAAAATGAGCATAATAGATCCTGGGGGACCTGATAGCGTTGTTGATCAATACCAATGACTCAATTATTACGCTGGCAGCTTCTCGGGCTGCTGGCTTTCAAACTTCATTTTCCAGCTCATTTTCGGTAATGAAGAAAAATCTACCTATCAACATCACAGCTCATGCTAAGACAGATGAATTAAGTTGCTTGTGAGTAGCACCTACAATACACTGTGGACCTTTTTATATATGAAAAATGGCTCCAACCACTTTGCTAAGCTATGTAACAGAAAAAGTCCAGTATTGTCCACTTTAAAACTGAAGAAAGGTCCAGTACTTACTGTCCAGTAAGTTATACACCCCTGATCCAAATTTTAAGACCAGTTGAAACGTTGCAAAAATTTACATTTTTACGTAGAGCTTCAAAATGCAACAAGAAGAAATGAGAGGGAGACAAAAAAATGAGTAAGAAATTTATTGCAAACAAGCAAAGTGAAATAGGCTATTCCTTTCCTGATCAAAAGATTAACCACAGCCTTTAAAAAAACAAATCATCTCTCATTGTGCACCATTGCAGCTGAGGTTGGATGTAGTAAGACTGTCATTTTAAACTACTTCAAACATCCTGAGGGTTACGGAACAAAAACATCAAGTGGGAGACCCAAAAACACGTGACCGGCCCTGGGTAGGGGGATCCTATTGGCTGTCCATCAAGACACTGGACGATCCTTGGGCCATATTAAGGTTGCTCCTGGTGCCGAGTGCAGTCCAATAACCGTCAGACGGTATATGCGAGAGAAGGATTTTCAGAATGAAAAATGCCACAAAATTGCCTGTTTGGAATTTGCACGAGAGCACCAAACATGGGACACTGAAAGGTGGAAGAAAGTTTTGTTCTCTGATGAGAAAAAATGTAACCTTGACGGTCCTGATGGCGTCGAACGTTACTGGCAGGACAAGAAGATCCCATTTGAGATGTTTTCCACCCCACACAGTGGAGGTGGCGCCATCATGATCTGGGGTGCTTTTTTCTCCAATGGAACAATGGAGCTTGAGGTTGTGCAGGGGCGTCAAATGGCAGCTGACTATGTGGAGATGTTGCAGGGGGCATCACTTATGACTGAAGACTCTCGTGTGTGTGGGAATGACTGGGTTTTTCAAAGTTTTCGGATGCCCTCCTTGAAGCCATCTTCACCACCTGGAGCAGCATTCCCACTAGCCTTTTGGAAACACTGGCAGCAAGCCATGTAAACAAATATTTTAGGTGATTAACAAGAATGGTGCAGCTACTCATTACTGAGTTCTTTTTTGAACATTTTATTTCCGTTTATGGGGGTTACGGGTTTTGTTTTTGAGCTACAATCTTAAATGTTTGACCGGCTGATGAACAGGCCATTTCAGTTTCATGGTTGTTTGCAATAAAATTTCTTATTTTTGCATTTTAAAGCTCTACGTAGAACCTCCTAAAGATCCATTCATCCATTTTCTGTACCGCTTGCCCTCACTAGAGTCGTGTGTAAGCTGGAGCCTATCCCAGCTGTCTTTGGGCGAGAGGCGCTGTACTCCCCGAACTGGTAACCAGCCAATCGCAGTTCTTTAAGATGTGTATTTAGCGGTCACACATTTCTCCAGTCACATGTTGCTAGGCAGAATTTGTGGGACACAGACATTTGCTAAGCTGCAAATGCAATAATTAGCTTATATCATTTTTAACACTTGTTGCTGCGCAGAATTCATGTGGCACAAACATTTGTGCCTCAAGGTGTAATTTCCAATAATTTCAACATTATTCCAAAATCAATTCAAGGAGGTTATAATACAAACATTTTTAGACCTATTAATATCATATCTGATATCACTGCTCTGTATTTAATATAACATTTTAATTAAACAAGATTAAGGTAAGGAGACTTAAAGGGCACTGCAAAGTTGTCATGGAAATACGGTACAGTAATCCCTTGTCTATTGCGGTTGACTGACTCCATACCCAACAGTGATAAGTGAATTTCACGTGATAATTCGATAAATCAAATATTTTCATAGGTATAGCTAAGACGTATACAGCTGTCTTGTGAAATGCACCACGTACGTAACAAAACACGTTTAATATTGCAACGTGCATACTAACGGCTCATGTGGCGTTGCCCACTGCCTCCACTTTATTAGGTTTTCCTCAGCTCGCCTCTATTTCGGTTTGTATCTAAAGTTACTTGGCAAACTTGTTTCGTCAAGTACGCGGTGCCTTTCACAAGACGACTCTGTGCAGGCTTGTGGTGCGTCAGTCACATAACAAACAATTAAATTGGAGTAGCATGATCGCTTTTTCCTTGAAATGTGTTTTTGTCTTATTCCATGCCAGCTGTATACGGCTTGTGCGTCAGTTACCGACGGTGATTTTTCCTGCTTGTTTATAATTTGGCTGGTGATATAAAGTCAGTCGGAAAATTTTGCTTGTAGTACTGAACGCGGTGCTTTTGAGAAAAATACAGTGAACAAGGCTGACAGATTATTTCCCTCTTTGCCATCAGTGGATGTTTGCATGAATCACCAACTTCACACAGAGCATTAAAAAAATAATGAAATAATGAAGTCTTACAGATCACTTACACACATACACAGTACACATATAGCTGAATAATAAACAATAAGTATAGCAACTTCTGATCAATCCATGTCCATTTCAGACTTACAATACTGTACTGATAATGTACTGATTTAAGCCCCACCATTTCTGGTTAAACCACCCCCACTTCTGGTTCATTCCCCACCCACTCCGAGTACAGATACAGATACAGATAGTGGTGCACTCGCTCATCCCTTATAGCATAGAAAACCTGTTTAGGACTTTCTAAATACGGCTTTTAACATTAGTAGCGCCCTCTAGATATGAGCACCTCTATAGTCACCTGTACACTTGTATTACCCAATTTAGTAGACATAAGAGTAAATAAGCCATTTAAGGCATAAATAAGACTCATGCTCGTGTGTGTTGCTATAAATGTGTTCCCGAGGGGAGCTGAATGGCAGGCTGACAGGAAGTGATGCTGGTTGGTTACTGCAGCAACAGTAGCATATGTTTTTATTGGGGATTATTGTGCCTGTTGTGAGATAATTCAAACCTGCAATAACTGCCTGTTGTTCCTGGCAATCAAGTCTGGTGATTGTGTGTCACCGAATATTACAGTAACATTACTGACACCTAGTGACAGGTGTAGAATACTACATATCATTCACAGTGTCTTTGAATGCATCTGCTGAATGCTTTATATTTTTATTTTAGTTAACTTGTTCTTTTTTATGCTTGAAAAGGCTTAAGTCAAGCAAAAAAGGCATACAACTTGCTTCAATACGATTAATAATAGGCCGTATTCAACCACGAAACAGCATGATTCATTAATTAATATATTTTTGAAAAACCTTCATAGAGTGAAGCTGCAAAATTCGAACCGTGCAGTGGCGAGGGACGTGTTCTAACTTCAGCTTATTGCTTGGTGGATAAAGCAAGCAAAAAAGACAAAATTATCTGCC
Source organism: Dunckerocampus dactyliophorus (assembly GCF_027744805.1). Classification (NCBI taxonomy): domain Eukaryota; kingdom Metazoa; phylum Chordata; class Actinopteri; order Syngnathiformes; family Syngnathidae; genus Dunckerocampus; species Dunckerocampus dactyliophorus. Next base: position 12,961,014 of record NC_072826.1, on the reverse strand, counting down.
TCGCACAGCAGAGAAAGGACAGAGTAAGACAGACTCATACTGTGGAAAATTACTCCAAAAACAACACAAGATGGATTATAACTAAAATGAAGATTCTTTCATAACTACAGCATCTACCGGATATACCACCCCTTTCCTTACCCCATAACTACCACTGAATACATAACGTAACTCGTGTGTTTGTAGCACAAAATTACATTTCAGCCTGTAAAGTCCAGTTGGTGGTTGTAGGCTTGCAGGGTGTGCTTGTTTCCCTTTTAGACAAGATACAAGGTCACAGAAAAGTCGTTCAGAGCAGCTCTGCATGGGCATCAGCCACATATAGTACAGGAGTGCACATCAGCAGGTTTGAGAACTGACTGACGGCTTAATGAACTGAATCTCCACCACTGAGGCCAGCCATCAGCCATCTATTAACATCAGTCAGAGCCACCGAGCTCTGCTTCTGTGCTAGCTTTGCTAACACTGACTTCTTGAGGAGACTATGCAGCAGCTCAGACGAGCACTATTTTGGAAGTGTGCAAAATGTTGAAAGCAAATAATTATAATTACAGGAACGTAGCGAGACAGTTATAAAGAAGCAGACCCTCCTCTTGAAAGCATCATCAATTTTGACAATCGTCAATAACTGTCAGCTGTTGGTCTGGTATTGTGCTGCCTACAAATGATGAAAACTAAATTCATGTACTGTACAGGAGTCATTACGTGTGCTGAAATTGAAATAAAAAGTCTGATCGGGTTTTATTTACTCCTTCTGTGCTGTGTTAAAATATGTTGGTTCTGATACCCATTATTTAACCCCTATTTGACAAAGCAACGGTGCAGTTTCATTGTCAAATGTTGTCACACTTACCAAGGTAAGTGTTTCTTGCCACTTTTATAAGTTTTATGTAGATACTAATAGAGCTAACCAGACATTTTTTGGACACAACAGTTTATCTGTGAAGGGCAGGCACTCTGAAGGTTTAGTTTTTGTTTAGAAAGTCATAAAAATGTCCTGTTTTTCATTGTTTTTCATTGGTCCATTGAGTTGAGCGGCATTACGGCACTAGGGCACTCTGCTGCATGTGACATTTGCCTTCCGGCTCACATCTCTCTTCACCAAGACGGTCTGGTACAGCATTACTGCAGATGCTGCGCCGATCCCCCTGTCAACCTTACGCTCCAACCTTCCCTCACTCGTGAACAAGACCCTGAGATACTTGAACTTCTCCGTCTGGAGCAAGACCTCGCTCACAACACGGAGGGTGCGATCCACCCTGTTCCGACTGAGAACCATGGCCTCAGATTTGGAGGTGCTGAGTCTCATCCCAGAATCTTCACACTCAGCTGCAAAGTGCCTCAGTAAACGCTGAAGGTCACAGCTCGATGAGGCCATTAGGACCACATTGTCTGCGAATAGCCGAGACGAGATCCTCATGCCCCAAAACTGGACCCCCTCAAAGCATTGGCGGCGCCTAGAAATTCTGTCCATAAAAATTATGAACAGAATCGGTGACAAAGAGCAGCCTTGACGGAGGCTTACTGCTGGCAATGCTAACCAGGCTCCTGCTCCGGTTGTACAAGGACCAAATGGCGCGTAGTAGTGCGCCACCAATTTCGTACTCCCGGAGCACCCCACATAGGACACCATAAGGGACATGGTCGAATGCCTTTTCCAAGTCCACAAAGCACATGTGGACTGGTTGGGCAAACTTCCATGTACCCTCCAGTACACTTGGAAGGGTATAGAACTGGTCCAGTGTTCAACGACCAGTACGAAAACCACATTTTACCTCCTGTAGCCGAGGATCGACTAACAACCCTTCTCTCCAGCACTCTGGAATAGACTTTCCCAGGGAGGCTGAGGAGTGTGATCCTTCTATATCCTTCTATATACTATACCAACTTCATTAGTTGGTATAGTTGGTATAGTTGGTTACGTTCCAAAACTTAACAAGCTACTTTAAATATATTGAAATTGTAAGACTTCTTTGAGTAAACTTTGAGTATCATTTCAGTATCTCATTTCTGAGCCCAGTGTTCTAGTTTTTGGTATTCAAAATATGGTCATCTTAGTCAACAATGTCCATGAAAACATACAGTAACATTTTGGCAATGTAACTACTCAGAATTAAACCTGAAATTGATAAGGAAATATGGTCTGATAGCCATTCAATTCATACATGAAATTTGGTGGACATGTTTATCATAAGAGGGCGCACAAAAGCATCTCAAGAACCCATCACTGTAGTCCATTCTTGTTCTCTGCAGTCACTTCCTATCCACATGGGTTTTGCTTCCTGTTATTTACCAGATTGGGCATTTAATGTTTCTGAGGCGGACAGCCATCCATCTGTCCATCTTCTATGCTGCTTATCCTCACTAGGGTTGCAGGGGTATGCTGGAGCCTATCCCAGCTGACTTCGGTCGAGAGGCAGGGTACAGCCTGGACTGGTCGCCAGCCAATCGCAGGGCACATATAGACAAACAACCATTCACACTCACATTCATACCTACGGACAATTTAGAGTCACCAATGAACCTAACATGAATGTTTTTGGAATGTGTGAGGAAACCGGAGTACCCGGAGAAAACTCACGCAGGCACGGGGAGAACATGCAAACTCCACACAGAGATGCCCAACGGAGATTCGAACCAAGATTTTCCCGATCTCCTGACTGTGTGGCCCAAAATCTTTTGTTCTTGGAGACATCAGCATTTCACCAGCAGCCTTCGTGCACCTGTGCTCTTCAGAAATTTAATCGGCCACTTTGCTGGAACGAACATCGCCTCATAAAAAGCCTTTTGAGGCTGTGTAAACAAGCAAAACACACACGCACACACACGCACACACACACAAAGTTCCAAGTTTGACGTGTTGCACGCTCATGAAAGAACATCAACGACATGTAATTACAGTATGTTAGAACTAGAACCAGCTGATTGACTTTTAAACAGCATCTGATCCAAGATGATGATAAAGGTAGCTGAGGTTGAAGGTGATATGCGTTTGATTTGGTAGAATTTGAATGAAATGACTATATTCAGTGGTAGTCAGTGCAGACGTCTTTGGATGGAAAGTAGAAAGTGTGAGTCCATATTACTTCAAGGCAAACTGCTGATGGGGTGAAAAACACACAAAATGTGTTGTTTATTGAATGACATTTTTTGGGCTCCATTTCCTCCTCCTGTACACCGGCATGGACAGGAGAAATATGGTGGTGTGTGTCATTTATTTTTTTGTATTTATTGTTATTACTGAGACATTTCCGTGGGCACATTTGGGAGGACGGGGAAAAATGACAAAAAAAACGACACAGGAATAAAAGACTATGTTTGAAAGAGTAAGTTTCTTTGCTTTGTGTTTTATTCTTTTTTGATAAAGTCCACTACTTAATTCCAAATTAAAGTCATTTATTTGATGTCATCAGGCCTCCCTGGCTGCCTTAACTTATTGTGCACCTGGCAAATGTTTGACAGTAGGTTTGTTTGAAAAAACCAAGTCAGAAAGAGTTTAAAGTAATGATTTAGAAAAATGCAGCCAAACAAATCTGTTGTGTGTGTCAATTCAGTCGTCATTGTCTAATGTAAACATACATGCAGTGTAAATGCTTTAATCATTTTTAGCTAAACCAAAAAGAGGATGCGTTGATTGCAGGGGACAAATGGAGAGAGAAATTATTTCCAAAAGGCGAAAATCATTATCTATAACAAGTTATTTTTTTTTTTTTTAGTTTAATAATAATTTGGAGTGCATGAGAAAGTGGAAAGGAAAATATAGCTCTCTTTGACCACATGGTCATTTATTAGTAAGTGCTTGTATATTGCACAACACAGCAGCAACAGAACCAATGTTGTAATAGTGGCAAGGAACAAACTGGTCAGTTCATTGTAAACAACAGTACAGCCAGTGTGACACGCATGAGTTTCATGATACTTCAAATGTTTTGGCAAATTTGCTCAATCTATAAGTGACCAGCAGTATAAAGTACGTCACCCGTTTGTATTAGCTTGGAACAGTAGCTGGTTTTGGAAGTAGTCGTAGTTTTGGTATTGCTTAGAAACTTTTGCTAGAGGCATCATGTGTATATTGTACCCCATCAGGCTAATTACTGGCCACCACTGTTTGTACATTTTCCATGGTCAAAAAGGTACAGTCTGTTCCCTTGTTGTAAAAGTCAAGTGTATAAAAGCAATACATTTGAGAGTACCCACCCCAGTGAAAAGCGATTTTCCCCCTCAAGGTGCAAGGATGTACTTTTATTTCCTGAGGATGTGTGGACCCATCAAAGACCATAAAATGTATCATAACTCCATTCTGAATACCTTGCTGCTGAGGAATGACGTGTTTTCTTTGGACTTTTGCGCTTCATTACACTAAAGCCTGGGGGTAGTAATCTTGAAGATTACAAATAAGTGGGGCTCGTCGCCGGAAGGCAGAATGGGTGCACTTTTAGCGTGGGAAGTAGGAATTTGCCAGGATGCTGTCAAGCTGACGGATCAGCATCTTTTTTCGCTGCCTCAATGGCTCGTCAACCCCCCCCCCCACAACAAAAATAAAAAACAAGAGTGAGACAGTGAACAAAATCTTGGAAAGACTGCAGTTTAAGACACTCACGCTTGGCTTAAAGCGTACCATTTTAGATGCCAGACTTGCTGATCGTGGCTCCATAAAGCACTCAAGTCAGCAGGGGGAGACAGATGAGCTGTCACTCTCAGAGCAACCAAAGCAACGCCAACCGTAGTGCACGATATGGATGTCAACAGTTTGTGAAAGTTCCAATTAAAAGGAAGATGTAGAAAATATACATTTTCATTGAGATGATGCAGAAGTAAAACGCACAAGGGATTATAATGATCAGCAGTTGCTTACATGCTGCCCTGGCATTAAACACATCTCTCAAAGAAAGTGTAATCCATGCTCCAGTCCATTCCCCCAGCACACAGCCAAGACAGGGAGCTGAGCACTATTGTATATCATATATTTGCTTGGTATAATAAAACTATTAAGGTATACATTTTGTTGTTGATGGATTTGGATCATGGATTTTTATGCCATGCACGTTGATATTGGTTGATGAAGCGCCAGAAAGTCAGTTTCAACCAAAAGCTTGACAGTAGTACCGGTAGATTGCAACTGTCTCCTATAGTAAACATGTATTGTATTTTCCGGCCAGTTTACAATGGAAGTGGAAATGTCCTATTTGGTTCCAAATTGAGTGTCCACCTGGTGGTATCCATACTAAAGCTTTTGCAGAGGCATTTGCCCTTTACTCAAATTCTATCACATTTGGTACATGTGTAGTCAAGGAGCTGCTGAAAGTGACCAGCAGACAAGGCGAGTATAGAAATTTCACATTTCTCCTTTGGTTTGTTTAAATTTACTCAGGCAAAGTAACAGGCACACTAGTTTGGACGTTCTCTCATGTCTGTAGATGTCCCCAGAAAATACATATACAGTATGTGCTTATTATTGTGGATAAATTCTTGATTTTCTTTGAGTAAGTCTGTTTTTTTTAAACTATGGCTAGGGATGAAAGCAGGGGTCACCAAACCATCAATCGCGATTGACCAATTTATTTTTGGGACTTGCCGGTAGATCCAGAAAATATTAGGAAAAATTAACACATTATCACATCAGTGCCTTCCCCTCCTAGAGAGTGACCACCAGACCTGCCAACAGGCACACATTTTGGTCCATAAATTCACCACTCTCCAGGCACACACTCCACCACCCCTGAGCCCAGTCCCTTAAACCCGGAGGTGCCAGAGCATGCCACACCGGCTTGCCTCGCTACGAAACAAGTGTTGTGTGACGTGCACCTCCAAAAAAATCCTCAAGCTACGGTGACATGGATTGTTAAGGCTGACTGTTGTAATGCATCGACCAGCTCCAGCCGTAACAACCCTCCCCCTCTCCCCTCAACCGCCATCGCTTGGCTGCGGCGGAGAGCCACCAAGCCAAACAGAGTTGTGGTTGTGTCACATATCCAACGCCATGTGCCGAACCCCGACAAAGAGCAACAAAAGCCCAAAGTGCAGCCCAAGGGCCATCTACTGCCCGTGGCTCATTTGTCACTGGCTCGACACTAGAAAAACAAAATTAAACAAAAAATAAAGCAAACATTTTAAAAACAGCAGAAGGCATAATTGGTTGACACCAAAAAACTACAATCACTTACACAAATCTTTGTCTGTAAATAAGTATCAGCTTTTAAAAACATTTCTATAAAAATATATATTAAAATATCACAGTTGGAGGGAGGGGATAAATGTTGCCTGAGTCACAGGTAAGCTTTAGCCTATCTGAGATAACTTTGGACGAGAGGCAGGGTACACCTTGTACTGGTCGCCAGCTAACCGCAGGGCACATCTAGACAACCATGGGGAAGAACATGTAAACTCCACACAGAGATGCTCCAGTAGTGAAGAGTTAGTTCGTTGAGCCTAAGCTAAAGGGCTATGTTATGCTGATGACTGACTGAATACAGCTTGTTTGTAGTTAAGGTTTTTGTTTCGACAAATATCCTCACATCACATCTTGTTTTCCCACTTAAACAAAAACACAAAAGCTGCACATAATGAAAGCAAAGCTACACAGGTGGTGTTGCACACGTGGTCCCAGCTTGGCGGGGATCATGTGGTCACATTTTGATCACTTCTTCTCAGTTGTGCAAATTCCGAGCTAAAGCGACAGAGCGCCCATCTGTCCCACATGCCTTTCTCCTAATTACAAAGACAGACCACCGTGGAGAGACAAGAAAGGTATACATTTTTTCTAAAACAATGTGTTTCCTCAACACCGTCTGTTGTCTTTCTACGCCTGATTTGGCTTTGAAAGACGGCAAATGTGTGAGCCAAATGTTTGTCTTTCTGTTGCGAGTCTAGCTGTTTGACAGATAAAACTGCCGATTGCAGACTATATCACTGCATCGCTTCAATAAACTTTTGTATTTCTCACAAAATGCTCGTTTATAAGGCTGCAGCAAAGTGGTTCAGGTTTTAGGGGATTTTGTGAAGCCAGTACTACTTATCTGGGAGGAAAATGGAAAAACTGCATCTGGCAGAACACTGACACAATGCATTACCTGAATATGAACTTTGACTCCAGGTACCAGAGGCATCTGTCATGAAATGGGTTTTTAAAAATCAGTCCTACGATTGTACCATCAGACAGGGAGTGGTAACCTTTGGAGTTGTGGAGGGTGTTAATGGAGGACAATGGCATCATGTTTTGCCAGTTTTCTGGCACATACTTAAGATGCTTGATGCAATTTTGTTGCACATGTGGCAGGTCGTTGAAGTTGTTAAATGGTACTTACCAGACAGAAGGAACAGGTGAACTTCAGGAGTCCGTCAAATATGTTAATATAAGGGGTATAACGGAGGTATAATCATTTTCCGGGTAGTGCAATTGTAATTTGTTTGGCTTATTGAACGTGCACTTCTCGGCTACCAGCATTAACCGGAAAAGGAATTTACCAACTTCCCGGAGCTGATTGGTCCAAACATTATCACTTCCGATAAATCTGGGATTTGGTACATTCCCTTTCTGGCTGGTGTAATTGTAATTTGTTTTGCTTTTTGTTAACGTGTTTTGCACTTCTCGGCCACCGTACTGCAACACCAAAGATCTATTGCAAGTTGTTCTCAGTAAAAAAAAAAATCTTCTTGTTTTCCAAAAATCCACAATCTGCTTCACTCCTAAAAGATGAAGGATGTGTTGAAAATGTACGTATGGCTGATCATTCAAAATCAATTGCATTCTTTAGAGTCAGTGGTTGTTTTTTTGTGTGTGAGTAATACTGCTGTTAGCAGCAGCAGGGAGAGATCAAGCAAATTACAGTTAGATGATGAAGACAAAGTGGTTAACACGTCCGCGTTTCAGTCAGTCACACTTTGATGTAAAATAACCTGCAGCGGCGTGGCGATGAGCGAGCCCAACATACGCTGCAATCTGATCAGCCATGTGTGACAATATGTAGATAGACGTTGACATTGCAATTCCAAAAAAATCAGTGGGCTCAAGGTATGCAATGAGATTGGAATGTTCCATTAACTCCTTAGCCCTCCTCACCCCCGACATTCATGTCTCAACATCGGCCAAGGCTATTACATCAGTCGGGACATTACCGGCGAGGTGAGGTGGTGAGAAAAATAGATTTCATATTTGACAGGTCTTATCTGCCCTTCACTAAGCACATTTGCAGCTAGGAAGGGTAGACTAGATTAGTCAGTGCATCATGTGGGAAGATTAGCGACATGGGCAGCTGCCAATAACGCCACGCTTGATTGAAAAATTCGGAGTTGCTCTGGAAGCAGTCACAGGAAGTCACCGACAACAGGAAGCATAGTGCATCAAATGAGATGAATTTTAAATATGACGAGGATGAAGGTAGGACGGATTTTTTTTCTTTGACATAAATGCTTGAGGTAGCATGAAGTCTAAGGTCAAACTGGAAAGAAGGGGATCACTCTTACATGGTCTTGTTCTTTACTGAAGCAAGCCAGTCAACACTCGTTGCATTTACTCGCTGCACTAAAAATAATGTCTCATTCGCAACATTAGTGTTTTTCTTCCGAGTAATGGCCACTTACTGACTCACCGGCTCACAGCTATTCTTGTCTTTCAGAGCCATTAGAGCTGTTTTCCCAGTTTACCTGGCAGACAATACAGTGGGTGCATGCCATATCTCACATCTCCAGCCTCCCGGCATCTAATTAGTGACACAAATCACCCAGAGATGGTGCACCCGGATATGCCATTAGCACGTAATTGACGATTACGCTTTATGCTGATGCTCTTGCAACGTCTGCATTTGGGAATGACGATTTGAATAGATGGTATATATAAATCAGGTGGGGCTGGAAAAGCAAAGGCACTGACCAGAAACAATCAAGCCCTCACATACTGTATAATACATTGTGAAACACCAAAAGTAAGAGAGCATCAAGACGTGGCGTTTTGGCTTGAGATTCCAAAAAAGATGCAAGAAGTGCCAAATGGAAATCCTAAAAAAGCAATGAAAACATAATGTTTGCAGGGTGCCGACAATGCCATCAAACAGAGAGAAACACATTCAACTGTGCATATTTATTTACATGGCAAGTTCACTGCCAGCGTGAAGAGTCCAACTTCCTGTTGTCGCGAATCAGACGCCAGAGGCTCAACGCAACCATCTGGACGCGTCAATTAACCAACATTTTACAATCCGACTCTGCCATCACAGCTTTGCACTACTTTTTTCATTTTCCTGTCACTTGTCATTGCTCGCAAGGAATTGTACGTAAAACTAACAGGTCATACGAAGCACTGTAAGAAGTGAAAGATTGTAAAACATTATAGAATATGACATTAGAGTTGAAAACAGTATGTCCTCCCTTAGCAAAAAAGAAGTGTATTCAAGTGTTATATGAGTACACTTTTTTTTTGGGAAGTTAGTGATTCATGCAAACATCCACTGATGGCAAAGTGGCAAATAATCTGTCAGCCTTGTTCACTGTATTTTTTTCAAAAGCACCGCGTTCAGTACTATAAGCAAAGTTTTCCAAAAAAAAACAACCGGGCAGTGACTGGCGCACGAGCCGTATACAGCTGTCTCGTGAAATGCACCGCGTACGTTAGGAAACAAGTTTAAGATTGCAACGTGCATACTGCAGCGTATTGAGAGGGGTGTAATATTTTACCACGCTTATGTATATAATGTAGTATGATAGCCATGGTGGAAAAATGAACCCATTCATGTGAATGAGACAGGAAGCGGCACGCTTTGATGTGCACCACCCACATTGTCGGCACATACGTAGGTTGCGGTGCATTCAGCACTAAATTATGGAAATTATGCTTGCCACAAATTTTTAACATTTTGAAAGGAGCCCCGCACTCTTTAAACAGACTTCACATACTTTAACCACCAATTTACTCACTGGCACGCCATTGGCACGCAAAATTCGTACCACTGTGGGGACAAAGCGTCTGTAAGTGTAAACAAGGCTTCAGACTGTTGAAATGATGGCAGATCATAAACAGGGCCATGTGCACATTGTGAATTAGTTTTCATTCTCATAGTAATTTTGAATAATTAAGCATTTTGGAATGGTTTTATGATATTACCTTTTTTCTCATTGTTTAAAACACCATTTTCACATATACGATCATTATTTTTTCTGTTGTTGTATAGGGTGTGTCAAAAAATTTTAAAAAATCAAATATTCACACATTGTATAGAAACAGATCAAGATTCTATATTTCATGTTTTATTTATTCTGTTCTGTCCCAAAGAGAAGTCGTTTTGCATCTTGGAATGTGCTCGCAGACAGTTACCCAAGACTGTGCAGCTGTGTGACAGGCGGTGCACATATTCAACACTTATGAAATCGGTCCCATGATAAACTTATGATGTTCAACACCTAAACTGTTGAATTTTTTGAGCTAGACTTTTTCAAAATAATTGCTTTTAAAATGATGTCAGATTTTTTGGGACACCCTGTGTATTAGCTTGCTGTACTGTCAATCACGCCACTGTATTGACGATACCAGTGTGAATTTTACTCAGTACTGGATCGGAAAGGAAATGAGTGGTATCACACATCACCTACTAGCAGTAACTAGTTTCTCTTACGGTAATGTCGGCATACGTCAGTCAGCCAGTCCGAGGAGTGTCGAGATATGCCGCTAAACAGAAATGGGCACGCGTCACACAACCGTTTGCACATTTAGACATGTCGCTCAGCTCGGCACTGTTTCACCTCTGGTTTCTCTGTTGTATTTGATGGGGAAATGGGCAAATTCAGTGATCTTTATTTCCGAAAATGTTAAAGTTGTTTGGAATCATACAATACGCTCATTTACAACACAAATCAGTGGAATTAATATTAATGTTTATTTTATGTTATTATTTTTTTTAATGTTTCATGATGGCAGTCAGAGCCTCACCTGTCATCATGCCTCCCTGACTGCACGTCACTGTTTGCTGTCATCTTTACACTCAAACAGCCTTCATTCTGTTACCCCGGTGGTTGCCAAGAAACAACACCGCACCTAATTATGACTTATATTGTCAAAATATTCACATTATTTTCCCGTCTCATTTCAACAAGCACACGGCCTCGGACGTTCCATCAGCCATCACGCCTGCACTGCCAACATCCATCCCTGAGTGATGATGATGATGATGATGATGATGAAAACACTTGCAAGCACACCAGGCCCTACTTCATTTGCAAGATGTTAATTTCAGCCAAATGTCATAACCTTTTCCAGCCTTTTTCATGAAATGAGCGTGATGACTTCAAAAGCAATGTGGCGACCATCATTAAATAAGGTGCGCTTAGTTACCATTACAGCTCCTTAAAGGGTCCCAGAAATGATTTATCAACTTTACTTAAATATGTCCCTCCATCCATCCATTTTCTATACCGCTTCATCCTCATTAGGGTCGCGGGGGCATGCTGGAACCTATCCCAGCTGACTTCGGGCGACAGGCGGGGTACTTAAATATGTATTGTTTGTAATTATTTCTACATTGTTCAGTTTTTGAAAGCCAACCCTAAAGTTGCGAAAATTACATTCATAGTTAATGGCTCCACCCATGACAAGCTAGCTATTATTCTTCAGTTAATTTCCGGAAGTGACGAGAACACTGGAATACTGTCACTCACCTACACAAACATAGTGATGTACGAGACAGAGGATGTTTACAGTGATTATAGCAATGATTTGAGCGATGTGTTGATAGTTTTCGAGGAGAAACATTTGGAGATGAAACAGATAACTTGCAGAACATGGACTTAACCCTTAAGACATGAAGATAACGATTGGTCACTTAAAAAAAAACAGAATGGTAAGTGTAAATTACTCTGGAGTTGCTTTTCCTTCAATTGGTGTATTAATGAGCGTAAAGGAGTCTTTTTCTAGCCTGATTCATTTCAGATTTTGTCGCGGTCACAGAGGCAGCCGTTGCCTCAGTATTTGGTGAATGTAAACACAGTGACATCAGATATATATCACCTGAAATGACATGTACATAGACAAAAATCATTGGATAAAGACACTAAATCAGAATTGGGCACTTAGACCTGCAGTGTAAATCCAGCCTATTTTGAGTCTTGATGTGACAAACTTTAGGAAACCTAGTTCAGTTCATATTATGAAGATATATTGGGCCATGTTAGCAGATGTGATGGCAACGCACTATAACTATATGCATCATAGTACAAAATATGTCAATGTGGTAGCTGCCTTTTAAACCTATGGGTGTCAGTCCAGGGGCCTGTACTATGGACTACTATTTTACGGGCACTGTAAGCACACTGTTTCATGGTGTCTCATTCCAAACATCCAGTACGACCCCAGAAGCAGGCAGAGATAAGACAGTCCCTCTGATGACAAATTAGAACTTCCCTGATATGAAATCACGAAGAAAGTCAAAAGCTTTTCACCCAATCTCTGCATATCCTTGCATTTAACTCTTACTATCTGCGCTGAATTGGTGGCGTTGGTGTCCACATAATTGTCAATGAACAATGACGTCATTTTTCCAAGACACCTGATTGGTCAGTGGCCGTTATTGGCTCTGATGTTGCATTGCACGAACCTAACCTACTCACCCACAGTTAGGCTCCAGCGTATAAGTTACCGTGGCGACGTATCTTTGCTAAGAAGTGAACCAGCTTTAAACTTAATCCTTAAATTTATCCAGGATAAGGAGAAATCTTGATTTGTAGAACAGGCCCCAGGCCAAACTACTCAAAAGGCTTATTTGGCTTATTTCGCATAAATACTATTCATAAATCTGTCTCAATCTGTGACAGCACGATTATTGCACAGGTGTGGCATAGGCTGGCCACAATATACGGTCACTCCAAAATGTGCACTTTCATATATTGTGGGAGGGATCAGTATCACTATCTGGTGTGACAACAACTTGCTTCACGCAGTGGAACCCATCTCCTTCACATTGAGTTGTTGATTATTCTAGCATGGCCAGCATACTCGCCGCACATGCACCCACTGAGCATGTTTGGGATGCTGTGGATCAGCATATACGACAGCATGTTCCAATTCCTGCCAATATCCAGCAACTTCGCATAAGCCATTGACGAGGATTGCACCAACATGTACGACGCACTCTGTAATGTTGAATGTAATATTCACAATGCACTTTCTGCTGGATGTCATGTCTTTTTCTGTACTGTTTACTTGAAAGTAGGTATACAATATCAAATATAGGACCATAATAGGCAGTACGACCAGCAGTGTAAAGCTTTACCATCTCAGATGGTGCGCTATTGCAGGATGGATGTTGGTCACACACGGTGGCGCTGTTCAAGCTGGTGAGGCTCAGTTGCGTCCTGCCAAACGTTGATGCTGCGTTGTCCCACTTTCACGGATGGCCTTAATCTCTGCCCTTAGCTCAAACAGATTAATCCCAACAGTGCTGACATTATCTCCTGTCCAACACAGCAACACTGGATGCAGGAGGAACTCCCAAGGTCCTCTCACGTCGCTAAGCTAAAAAACGCCACCTTTGGTGCTGCCGGATCATAAGAGCACCGAGGAGTAAGGGTGTGGGTATCCGCTGACAGTCATGCTAATCGCTTAGGAGCATATTTATTCTAATCCACAGTTAACACCATGCAGATACATGCGGTATATTGATCTAATGTCAACAATTCATCGTCAAGGGAGCTGTGCTTAAAGGCCTCCTTGGTTAATTTGTGTGTGTCTTACAGGTACACAGTGTGTTATATGAGTGCAATGAATGCAGTTGTAAACTCAGGCCGATTTTGCTTTTTTCGCCACTCCATAATGGAGCCACAAGCCAAAAACAGCTTTGCCTTTTTATTCATTCATTCACCCCCCGGACTGGTGGCCTGTAGCGCCGTAAAGCGGGCATGCTAACCAGTCATCGCCCTGCAACACTTGTCTTTTTATTTGACTGATTTAGAAATTAGGGCAGCTTGCTGCAACTTTTGCTTGTGATGGAGCAGCTAGAAAAAGACACACATTACCTTTACCATTAAGGAGCTTATAGAAGCTGCCTGATGCACAGTGACAGATTATCGGAATAATGACGGAGGATGGCGGGCCACTGGAAAACATGTTTTGACAAGACAATGAAGCTTTCTCCTGCCAAGCACACTTCTCCACACATGCTTTTTAGAAAGAAGCAGTCACTGATACCACATTGTGTTGAAAGGCTTTCAGTTAGCACAATGTGGAATTTTTAATTATTTTTGAAAATAAAATAACATTTATTTTTTGAATATGCTTTGCAGCTGGAGGGCTGAGCTTCCTGAAACTCAACACACATTTCAGTTGTATCTGCATTTCAATGATTCTTAAGGTCATTATGAGTGTTTAATGAGTTTATGAGTTTAGGCAGCCTCATTTCGTACAAGAAATTCCCCCAAAACTAGAAAAGCACAAATGCTCATGAGCGATAGCCATCTATTGAACTGTATGTAGGGATATTTACCATCTTTCTCCAGCAGTAGGCTGAGGCAACAACACTTATCCCCTGAGGAGCGTCCATTTTTGCCATCCTGCCTCCAAACGCAGCTGAAGGACAAGTCTCCATCTCCTGGCAGACACACCGCCGATTCCTGTCACTGCACGGAGAGATAACTGAGCCCGTCCTTCACCTGGAGGTCAATCGCGTGGCCGGTGAAACCAAAGTGTAAGTCACAGACGTCTATAAGCATCCATCTGCACGTGAGTGAAACGCTTCCTTCTCCATCGATTGTCAGACAGGAATTTATTCCCTTTTAGACGACATCTAAGCACTTTATTATCTATTACCTATATGGCGTTCCAACTATGACGCTCCTCTCATGTTCAAACTCAGGTTGAGCAGCAAACCTGCATATGTCACCTCATCTAAGATAACAGGGATGAAAGCCACTTTGTGGAAATATCCTAAAACATTACCTTTCCAGTGAACAAAGGTTTTATAATTGAAATAGTTTGACACTTATTTTCCTCACACATGAGAGGTTGACCAGCATCCTGGAACGGAACTTTAGGATTCCACTGTCATCATTTTATAGCTTAAATATATTTTTTTCACATCTGAAGTAACATTTGGTCCACTATCATTTTCAACGGGTGTACTCACACTAGGCCATTCAGGCCATGCTGGACTTGGGCGTACTACGGCCCGTTTGCTTGGCCCATCGCTTCTAAATTACTGAAATTTCCCTGACTAATAGAATTTCTATGTTACACTCTTCTGTACTCTGTGTGTATTCTACCGGCCCTGAATGAGGACTCTTGTCATGTTTTCATCTCTGACAGCCCCCATACTAATTGTAATTAATATGAATAAATAATAAATAATAATTAATAAATGATTGCTGTTTCATGGTTGACTACAGCCTATCATTATTTTTAAAAATATGCACATTTATGTACAATTTTACATATTCTTGCCTTAAATTAAGAATTTTCAAGCATAAAAATGGCTAAATGAAGTAAACTACGCATATAAAGCATTCAAAGATGTTGATGAAATGTAGCGTTCTACACTGGTTACTCGGCATGTAAATCTCTTTGTGATAGACGATTTGATTCGAAGTTCGAACACAAGTTACGATATGATTCAAAAAGGATATATTTTAAAAACAGAACGATTCGATACGATTCAATTCAATACGATTTGATTCTACGGTTAATGTTTGTGGATGTAGACATTAAAGGGATAGTTTGGATTTCTTGACATGAAGTTGTATGACATCAGCAGTGTAGTCCACCAACAGCAACGCACCCCCCACTTGGTCTAGTTCCAGGTACTCGCTGCGGTTTCACAAGTAAGGAGTTTGGCGCAACCCGTCAAAAGCCTGGGCAGATGGGACAATGCGAGTCTCAGGGACAAAGAAGAGGTGCAGGTACTAAGGCAAGACATCACCACCGGTCTGGACACCATCAACAAGACAATGATGCCAGGGAAGCTCAAACTCTGGTGCCTACAATCTACGAGGTCCCAATAACAACGGTGGAGAAGATGGAGCGAAACATAACTTCGTATGTGAAGAAGTGGCTTGGGGTCCCACGCTGTCTGACCAGCATGAACATCTACGGCAAAGGAGTTCTTCAGCTACCAATCACAAGCCTCGCTGAAGAATACAAGTGCTCTAAAGTGAGACTACATATGACATTGAAGGACTCCAGAGATCAGACCGTCAGCAATGCTGCACCACCTCTGTTAACGGGAAGGAAATGGATACCATCCGATGCAGTGCAGCACGCTACGTCAGCCCTGAAGCACAACAACATTGTGGGACATGTCCAGCTGGGAAGAGGAGGATTTGGCGTTAATAATAAATCAAGTTGGCACAAAGCTTCAGCTTCACAAAGGAGTAAAATGGTGGTAGAGGATGTGCGCCGTCAGGAGGAGGCTGAAAGAAGCGCAGAAGGCTGTCTCTGTTGCCAAACAGGGACAATGGATGAGGTGGGAAGGCGTGGAGAAGAGAAAGCTCACCTGTAGCCAGCTCTGGGAAATGGAAGCAAGAAACATCAGCTTCATCATAGGAGCTACATACAGTATGATGTGCTCCCATCCCCAGTTGACTAGTTGTAGGACCAGCCTCACACAAGGCCGCTACACCTGGAGGCACAATCAGGTCCTCAAGAGTCTGGCAACAGCCCTTGGGAGTGAGAGGATCAACTTTCTAAAAGAAAAGAAAAGGAACAATAATAATGTAATAATAATAATGTTCCCCGGTAATTTCTAATGTGTAAAAGAGCACATCATATCCCCAAGCATGCTGTAAGGCACTGGCAATCATAAAGTCAACAGAATAAAATGTCAAATGTTTTTTACTGATTAGACACAGACCCAAAAAAAGAATAAACATATTTTTCTTTGATGAACCCTATACTCAAAATGTCACAACAATAATGATCGTAATACAATAATGCAATAATAATGTCATAACAACATGCAACACTTCAGACTGAGCATGATAGTGTTTTCACTAGATAAGAAAGATGGAACATTTCAAAGTAAACAAGTTACCATACTCACCTCGGTTGCTCTGGCTGCTCAGGTTTTGCGCGACTTATTGTAAAATCCAAAGATGTTCCAAACTTTAGTGTTTTGGGAGAGGGATGTGTTGAAAGTCTGTCACGGTGATTAGCTAGGTGGTGACTAGTAAATAGCGGTAAGTAGTGGTGACTCGTAAATAGTTCCAGGCGCGCTAGGTAGCAGCTAGCTAGCGGCCGGCTAATGGCTAGATCACTGGAGCAACAGGCTTTTATTGCAGGTTTGAATTATCTCACAACAGGCACAATTGTCACGTTTCACGGGCTCTCTCTCGTTGCCCCCGTCTCCCGTGCCTTTTCTGTGTTTTCTGTCCAGATCCTTAGTTCCTGGCTGGAGGCGGAGCTGCTGAACGCACCTGTTATTGAGTGCCTACGCCACTACTTAAGCTGACTACGGACAGCTGGAGAACGCCGGATTATTCCTTCGCTACACCACGTTCCAGCCGTGTGTGTCTCTCAGCCTCGTACTGTTTCCAGTCTCTTGCTAGCGCTCAGCAGACTCTGCCTCCAACCGGCATTATTTGTGTTTTATTTTTTCATGGTGAATCAGTTTTGTCACCATCGCTTTTCGTTGTGAGTTTTGGAACAGAATAAATTCTGTACTCACCTACCTGCCTCCAGCCTTTGCATTTGGGGTTCCCAGACCGGCACCTACCCGCACCGTGACAGAATAATCCGGCCAGATTATGGAACCTGGTGACATGGACCCCCTTAAGAAATCACTTCGTCTCCAAGCGATGCGCCTCACCAAGCAAGAGGAGCAGTTCGGTGCACTTGGAGCCAGTGTGCAGGGGTTGGCCGAGCGACAAGACGCTCGTATGGCCGCACTTGAGTCGCAGCTCAACGCGGTGCTGTCCGCCCTCCAGGGTCATCCGGCTCTCACTCCACCACAAGCCGCTGACGCCGCTCCGGATCATGCGCTCCTTCCTGCCCCCGAGTCCAGCTCGACGGTCGTGTGCCCCCAGCTTTCCAGGCCAGAGCGATTCTCCGGGGACTCTGGTGACGTGCGCACCTTCCTGACCCAATGCGAGTTGCATTTCGAGCTGCAAGCGGCCGCTTTCCACTCGGAGCGCGCTCGCGTAGCCTTCGCCACGTCGCATCTCACCGGCAAGGCGGCGGCCTGGGCGACGGCAGAATGGAGCCGGCGATCGGCCATCTGTTCGTCCTTCTCCGCGTTTGCCAAATCCCTGGAGCAGATATTCCAGCGGAATCAACCAGGCCGCGAGGCGGCCCGGACCCTCCTGAGGCTGCGCCAGGGTCGCCGCAGCGTATCGGATTATGCAATCGAGTTCCGGGCGCTCGCGGCGGAGAGCGACTGGAATCCCTCCGCGCTCTTGGATGTGTTCGCTGACGGACTCGCTGAGCGGATAAGGGACCACATGATCCCTCTGGAGACTCCGGGGAATCTCGACGAACTGATCGCTCTGGCCGTGCGAATAGAGAAGCGTTTGGACCACCGGGAGCAGGACCGCCTGTCCCGTCGAGCAGCACCAGGTTACGACCGGAGCCTTTTCGAAGAGCGCCCTCTCGACAACCGGCCGCCATCCACCACGGGAACCACGCCGTTGCTGGCGCCGGAGGAGCCCATGCAGCTCGGTGGGCACCGTCTCACCCCAGCAGAGAGGAGGCGGCGCATGCGGCTTCACCTCTGCATCTACTGCGGACAAGCGGACCACACCATCTCCCTCTGCCCCATTCGTCCTGGCCACCAACGTTTCCAGACCTCCCCCTCGTTTCATCCTAGTTCGCCGATGGACTCACGGACTACGCAGCCGCCTCCTGCTGCTCCAGCGGCCACCCGGTTGCAGCTGCCAGGTACACTCGCATGGTCTGATATCAATGTCGATATCAATGCTTTTATCGACTCGGGCTCGGACGATTGTTTTATTGATGAGCTTTTCGTTGCTAATTCCGCTATACCTGTAGTTCCGCTAGCAACAGCTAAAGTGGTTCGTTCCCTGGATGGGCGTCACCTGGCTAATGTCACTCACAAGACACGCCCCCTCTCGCTCCGTCTGGCTGGTAATCACCGTGAATTTATGACATTTTTTGTCATTCCCTCGCGCTCTGCTCCCGTGGTGCTGGGGCTTACATGGTTAGGCAGACACAATCCGCACATAGATTGGGCCAGACCTGCCATTGTTAGTTGGAGCGTGTTTTGCCACACGCACTGTTGCAAGGGGGTGTGGCCTCGGTCCGCGGCCGCTCGCGCCTCCTCGCAGGAAAGTATCGACCTCACCTTGGTTCCTAACATGTATCATGATCTCAGAGAGGTTTTCAGTAAAGATAAAGCCACATCACTCCCCCCCCACCGCCCTTATGATTGCTGTATTAATCTCCACCCGGGTGCGGTTCTCCCTTCCTCACGCCTGTACAATGTTTCTAAACCCGAGAGAGAGGCACTTGAAGATTACATCTCCTCCTCACTTGCCTCCGGTCTTATCCGCCCCTCCTCCTCACCACTTGCCGCTGGGTTTTTTTTCGTTGAAAAGAAGGACAAGTCACTCCGCCCCTGCATTGATTATCGCGCCCTTAATAATATCACAGTTAAGAACAAATATCCACTTCCTTTATTAGATTCCGCATTTAACTCTCTGCATTCTGCAAATTTTTTCACCAAGCTTGACCTCCGCAATGCTTACCACCTCGTCCGCATCCGCGAGGGGGATGAGTGGAAGACTGCCTTTAACACACCATTGGGTCATTTTGAATATTTGGTTATGCCTTTTGGCCTCACGAATGCTCCGGCAGTTTTCCAGGGTCTCATAAACCATGTCCTCCGTGATATGCTTGGACGTTTTGTTTTTGCGTATTTAGATGACATTTTAATTTTTTCCACTTCTCTCGAAGAACACATTCAGCAGGTCCGGTTAGTCCTCCAAAGACTTCTCGAGAACAAGCTTTTTGTTAAGGCAGAGAAGTGCACTTTTCACTCGTCATCCGTTTCTTTTCTGGGGTTCATTGTGGAGAAGGGGCAACTCCGAGCCGATCCTGCCAAGATCCAGGCAGTGGTTGACTGGCCCACTCCTACATCACGTAAGCACCTTCAAAGGTTTCTGGGCTTCGCAAATTTTTACCGTCGTTTCATTCGGAATTTCAGTCGGGTTGCAGAACCTTTGACCAGGCTCACATCTACTAAAGTTCAGTTTATGTGGACCCCAGACGCTAACTCCGCCTTTGAGAAGCTTAAGTCCTATTTCACCTCTGCTCCGGTTCTTGCTCACCCTAACCCTCACTCTCCTTTTGTTGTCGAGGTCGACGCTTCCGATACCGGCGTCGGGGCCGTCCTCTCCCAGCGCTCCACCATCGATCACGAGCTGCACCCCTGCGCCTTCTTCTCACGCCGCCTGACCCAAGCAGAACGTAATTACGATATTGGCAACAGGGAGCTGTTGGCGGTCGTCTTGGCGCTGCAGGAGTGGAGGCACTGGCTGGAGGGCTCGGAGGTCCCATTTGTTGTACACACAGATCATAAGAACTTGGCCTACCTCCGATCTGCCCGGAGACTTAATCCCAGGCAGGCGCGCTGGGCACTTTATCTGGCCAGGTTTGACTTCACGCTAACGTTTCGCCCTGGATCCCAGAACGGCAAGCCGGATGCACTCTCCAGGATGCATTCCCCACCTATGGACTTACCTCAACTAGAGACCATCCTTCCTCAGTCCCGCATCCTGGGAGGTCTTCAGTGGGACGTGGAGAAGCGAGTGGCGGAGGCAACCAAGGACTCCTCTCCTCCGGGGGACTGCCCCGCTGGTCGCCTATTTGTGGTCCCAGAGCTGCGCCCGGAGGTTCTACGTTGGGCTCACGAATCCAAGCTGGCTTGCCACCCGGGAGTATCACGCACAATCTTCCTCCTGTCTCAGCGGTTCTGGTGGCCTTCCCTCCGCTCGGACGTCAAGGAGTTTGTGGCCGCCTGTGCTAGTTGTGCCCGGAATAAGCCGTCCCATCAAGCCCCAGCGGGGCTGCTGCGCCCCCTGCCCATCCCCTCCCGACCGTGGTCCCATGTGGCACTGGACTTTGTGACGGGTCTCCCACCATCCAATGGCAACACGGTCATTCTTACCATCGTGGATCGGTTTTCCAAAATGGCCCATTTTGTCGCCCTCCCCAAGCTCCCCTCGGCACTGGAGACAGCTCAACTTTTGGTCAAAGACGTCTTCCGGCTTCACGGTATTCCCTGCGATGTGGTCTCAGACCGGGGACCACAATTCTCTTCGGCAGTTTGGAAGGCCTTCTGCAGGGCCTTGGGGGCGTCAGCAAGCTTGTCCTCCGGCTACCACCCGCAAACTAACGGCCAGTCAGAAAGAGCTAACCAAGATTTGGAATCCGCCATCCGCTGCGTCTGCCACCAGCAGCCAGCCTCATGGTCCTTCAATCTGCCGTGGATTGAGTATGCGCGCAACACCCTGGTCAGCTCAGCCACAGGCCTCTCACCTTTCCACGGGGCCTACGGGTACCAACCTCCAGCTTTCCCTTCGCTGGAGGCGGAGTCGGCGGTCCCTTCCGTGTCAGCCAACCTGCGCCGCGCCCGCCTAGCCTGGCGGAATACCCGGACAGCACTGGCACGTACGGCCGAGCGGAACCAGCGTTTGGCCAATCAACATCGGTCGGTGGCCCCTGAGTACAAGACTGGACAGAGGGTGTGGCTATCTACTCGCGATCTACCCCTGCACACGGACTCCAAGAAACTACAACCCAAGTACATCGGTCCTTACCCTGTGGAACGGGTCATCAGTCCCTCGGCCGTCATGCTGAGGCTCCCGGACTCTCTCAGAATTCATCCTACTTTCCATGTGTCCCTCATCAAACCAGTCAGTGTCAGCGACCTAAGCCCTCCGGAGGTGCCTCCTCCTCCTCCCAGGCTCATCGACGGCCATCCCGCATTCACGGTCAAGGCCATTCTGGATGTGAGAAGAAGGGGCAGGGGTTTTCAGTACTTGGTCGACTGGGAGGGTTACGGCCCCGAGGACCGCTCGTGGATCTCTCGTGCCCTCATTCTGGATCCCCAATTACTATCCGAGTTTTACAGTCGCTTCCCGGAGAAGCCAGGTAGGCCGCCAGGTGGCGCCCTTTGTTAAGGGGGGGGAATACTGTCACGTTTCACGGGCTCTCTCTCGTTGCCCCCGTCTCCCGTGCCTTTTCTGTGTTTTCTGTCCAGATCCTTAGTTCCTGGCTGGAGGCGGAGCTGCTGAACGCACCTGTTATTGAGTGCCTACGCCACTACTTAAGCTGACTACGGACAGCTGGAGAACGCCGGATTATTCCTTCGCTACACCACGTTCCAGCCGTGTGTGTCTCTCAGCCTCGTACTGTTTCCAGTCTCTTGCTAGCGCTCAGCAGACTCTGCCTCCAACCGGCATTATTTGTGTTTTATTTTTTCATGGTGAATCAGTTTTGTCACCATCGCTTTTCGTTGTGAGTTTTGGAACAGAATAAATTCTGTACTCACCTACCTGCCTCCAGCCTTTGCATTTGGGGTTCCCAGACCGGCACCTACCCGCACCGTGACACACAATAATTGTCATCATAATAATCATAATAATAACAGTAGTCATAACACTGACTACTGTTGAGGCCGTAATCAAACTAAAACTCAACTCTGAACTCCTGACGTCACTTCCTGTCCTTCTCACATCTGGAACACATTTAAAGCAACACACACAAGCACAAGTCTTAAATGGCATATTTTCTGTTATTATGTCTACTATATTGGTTAATACAATCCTAAAGGTACAGTAACTATAGGGGTGTTATTTCATGTCTAGAGTGCTTTCATAATGTTAAAAACCATATTTATAAGGTTGTAAACAGTTTTTTCTTGATCTAATTACAAAAATATTTGCTTTATAAAAAGGATTCTGAATTTGTGGAAATTCATTCACCACGATAAACAAGGGATTACTGTATAACATTTATTATTATTATTTGTATATTTGTATATTTATCTTTAACGTTGATATTTATGATTTAAATGTCACGTTTAGTTTTAGCATTTAGATTAAACATTTACATTTACTATTTCTATTTACCGTTGAATTTCTACCTCGAATCTGAAGAAAACGGATTAAATGTGAGAAGAGCGAGCTACATCTGAGAAAAGCCAGCTGACTATTCAAAATATGTCAGCTGAATAAGTGTGACTGAATTTTTACATTCAACACACCATAGTTCTCAAAAGTATTTAAGTTCACAAACTGAGAACCACTGCATTACGGCCTTTCTGTGACTGAATTGTGTGTGTGTGCATGTGCATGGAATTAAGACCATTAAAAACATCTATTCCAATCACACCAAACATGGGGAAGTGTGCCATGCCTGAGCGCGGATCAGTGTTATCAGCCCAGCCAAAGGTTCCAGATTGTACAGTAGGTGTGAAGTGGGCCCAGGCACCCTAAGGATTTTGATGATGCTCCCACTTTAAAGCAACTCAATCAAAAGCAAAGAGGGCGACACAACATTTATAGTACATTATTAAAGTATATGATTATGTGCGATGGATTATAACATTCTGCCGAGAGTCATTCAGAGGAGGTTGACTACTTTAATTCTACGTAGGGCTGTAAAATTCTTTGACTTTAACTAACCCTTCTATTTGGCAATAAATATTTTAAATAATGTTCCCTGGGGGTCATTTTTAAAGCATGAATGTGTATTTCTTTAGAAGGTGTCATAAAAGACTACTGCTAAGTAGCTTAATTGCCTTCGCATTGATCAAAATGTGCTCGGAGATGGAGGCCTATTTCTTTGCTCCTCATTGTCGCTTCACATACTGTACTGTAATTACACTCACGGAGTGCATACTGTACTGTGATATACATACAGTAGTGTACAATAAAGAAACACTTATGGGCTTATGTGAGGCAGCAAAGCAGAGCGTAAACAAGGTAAAAGGCATCTTCCATTTCTTGAGCCCACCTTGAATTAATCCCATTTAGCGCTTTAGCTACACTGTGCACCACAGAATTCCCTCAAACTAATCCATATCACTCCCACATGGCTTTGCCCAAATGCGTCACATGCATGCAAGATTGGTAAAATTGTGTCCACTTCCATGTATCTGGTCACTGTCAGACTCTGCATTGGCCTCTGGCTCTCACAACATGTCATTGTTGCAAAAAATGTACATCAATAAAGATTAATCCCTCATTTATTGCGGTTAATTGGTTCCAGACCCGAGTGTGATAAGTTAATTCCCGCAAAGTAGGATTCCTTATTTATCAATGGGATAATTTTGTAATAAGAGCATAGAATAAGAATAGCATAGAATACCTGCATAGAATAGAATACCTGTTTACGACCAGATTGGGAAGTGTGAAGGGAGCCAATTGACTCTCAGTAAACACTCCAGGCTCAATATAGCATTTCATTGTAAAAATTCCACATAGAACATTTAGTAAGATATTACAACAACCTCTCATGGCCAGCGTTATAGAAGTGTATGGAGTACATTATGTAGGCAGTACAGTGAAGGGTGGTGAGCTTCATGGCTGGTGAAGCAATGACTCCCATTCAGTTATTTCTTTCATATTAATGTACTTTATGCAACTCACTCAGAATTCCATTTTTTGAAACCAAAATGATAAGAACACTACCACCGACCAGCATCCACAAAACGAACAGATTGTACAAAAAAAATGTCTTTATTTTTCAGAATTACGAATGAAACTGCATGAAAATTGTCGTCAAATTTTGCTCGGCCCGAAAAAAACAACTTGCCTTCATGTCTGTCACTCACGGCTGCATACACACACTCAAAAGCAGTCTCAGAAAGACGAACGACAATTTACATTCATGTTGCTGTTAGGCTATATACTGTATATTCAGTGATAGTTAACCTTAGTAGCTAATCTTTGCCAAATTGCTGTCATTAACTGACAACAAACCCAACCAGTGCACATGCATGTGGTGTGTACTCAAAGCAGGATTGATCTATCTATCTATCTATCTATCTATCTATCTATCTATCTATCTATCTATCTATCTATCTATCTATCTATCTATCTATCTATCTATCTATCGATCGATCTAATGCCTGCATGACGTTTGAATGTTGGCAGCAGGTGGAACCCAGTATGGACAATCTGTGACGAGCACAGGAGTGAAATAACAAAGCACCTCTCTGGTTCAAATCAGGAGGGCCATTCCTCCCAGTTAGGCCTCTCCAGGTGTCACTGTCACGGACAACGTATCCCCCAGCAGAACAAGGGAATCCCCAGAGGGAGCACTCTCTAGTACTTCCTCTAGAGAAAACAGAAAAAGGGGGTACTGTTTGGTGCATCAGAACAAGCAACAGTTAGGACCCGTCCCCCCCACCCGAAGGTACTACCGTCCACAGGGTTAAACACCAATGTACAGGCACTAAGCCAGAGTGCAACAAGTATTTCCATCCCTGCTCGTCGACTCTCACCGCTGGCAACGGCAGAGTGAAAAAGAGTCCAATCCCTCCCGAGAACACTTGTTCCAGCACCCTTGCTGTGCGTTGAGGTTTGTCTGACTGTATCTAGCCAGATGTTCTCATTTTTTCTCATATCTAATCCACACATCATCATAGTACACTGAGCTTTATGGACTTTCCTTATGTGAAAGAGTCGCTGGGACCCGGCAAATGAAATAACTATCAGAAAGACAGAAAACCAATAAAATACAACAGACATTGTAGTTTAAGAGACTGCTGACGTATTTTTGTCTCTGCAGAAACAGAAATTTTAATGACTGTACGCCATAGTCTGTTTTGCTTCCTCTAGTAAAGATGTTTTCCAATCCCAAAGACTTTGAGCCAGAAATGAACCGATTCCTATGAGTGCTTACGTTTCTTAGAAATGCTTGGTGGAAATTTGTACCAAGCGAGCTTTCAAGAATGGGACTGATTTGATCCCTGCTGCATGCACAACAAATTTGTATGTGTTTGTAGCATCTCTTTTAATGTGATAAACATCACAGTCCGTATGAGTTTCATTTCCACTTGCCTTTCCTGTCTGTTTTTGTGTTTCGTCCCTGGATGCCATGACTTCCGGCTTGAGGTGGGACTATGGCGCACACCTGCAGCTGCTTTGCAATTAGCGGCGCTTTGAAGCACAGCAGCTGCGAGTAGGGAGACGCCTGTTTGTTCCACATACTGTATCTCTCCAGGTTTCCAGAGAGATTTTTTTTTCCTAATTGAGACTCCCTTGTACGTCCATGTACTCCCATGCACCCCACTACACATTTGTCTCCTTTTATTAATTCTCCCTGTTAGGTACCTATCCTCCCGCGGTAAGATTAAGGTCCTGTTTCCTACAGTGTCTCGTCTCAGCTGCCCCTTTTGGTTAGCTGTTTATTCTCCCTGTTTGGTCTTGTTCCCTATTTTTCTCTACTGTGCTGTTTGTCATTCCTTTTTGCGCTGTCGCCTTTTGTTAGCCTTATCCACCGTTGTTTATTTGTGCTTTGTGTTCGGACTTTGCCACTCTTACATTTTTTGCCCCTTTCTCTGTATCCTGGTGTCCAAACCTAGTAACATGTGACCAAGTCAAATCATTTAGGGTGTGCATATGTTTCTAGAAATAGGTTATTTATTATTGCTGCTGTTGTCAAGATTAATTTTTTGGCTTGAAAGAATTTGAAATCTTGAAAAATGTTGTGTTGGATGTGAATAATGAATGTGCTTAGCCTGATGTCTCTTTTCTAGAGACAATTTGAGGCTCCTAATCGACTCACATCCCAGATAGCGAGTTAACATAGAAACAATATTGATTGTTTTGATTTTTCATCAGAACAGATGACAAGGAAATTTCAATGCAAAGCAGATGTTGATTCAACATTGACAAACTGATGAAACTTGACATGTTGACAGTAGTGACATTGAAACAACACTGATACATAGATGAGAGGAAAGATGATTTTGTTGGAGATGAAATTCTCCACAACCTACTAAAGGTCAAAGGACCTTAGAAAATTAATTGAGCCAATTTCACCTCCCCCTTACGTGTTCGTTAATCTCCAGTTATGAGAAGGAAAGAAGACTCAGACACCAGATTAAGTTTAAGAATTGTACTGAGAATAAATCAGACACAATATCTTAACAGTTTACGAAGCTCCGGACTGATTCTCTTCCCACGGACGCCTTCCGCCTCCTCTCCGAAGGAAGAGAAACAGGCCTCGAGCGATGGTCCCCTCTGCCGTTTTATAATCGTTTTGCTCAGACTCTCCAAAGATAACTTTCTCCCGGATTCTTTGACGAAGTTGTGTGACGCCAGCAGGTGGTAGTCGCTGAGTTGTTTACACTTAGCTAGCATAACCAAGACATTCTTTTCCCCAGTCTATCTCAAGACTTGTTTGTGCTTCCCTATCTGGCTGCTGGTCCCGGCTGGCCTTCACTGTGTGTGAGCTCTCACTACTATTACAAGTTAATCTTTGACACACTTAAACAGTTGTTCATCTACCCAGCTAATTATTTAATAAACCATTATTTCTATAAACTACTTGTAATTACTCACTCAGTTAATCATAAAACAGTTATATTTATACTCTACTTATATTAAGGCACTCAGTTACTAATTCAGTCAATAAATATCAATGCAAACAGTTATTCTAAAATCTACTTGTATGTTACTTATATATGTTAATAATAAAATCACTCGGTAAGTACATTTTTGCCTACAATTTAGAGTTGAGCGGGAGACCATCGTGTGGTAGACTAGTGCACTAGACCTGCGCCCAAAATGAAGATGGGAAATTTAGCAGCTGCGATTCCTGTTACAGACGAGCGGTGGCAGTAATACACCATTTCAACCGTCATTTCAAGATGAAGGAGAGGGGAAGCTAATCGAATGGATGAGTGTGGCTTTGCACATCTCTACCCATGTAGAGCATTATAAAGGCACATGTTTGTTTCAATGTTCACCTTAGTTGACGCACAATTGAAATTGTATTGATCTATAATTATGAAATCAACGTTGTTTCAATGTTAAACTGATGCTAAATGAACATTGAAGTCTGACATAGATGTCATGGTCTAACTCTGAAAATTCGACGTAAATTTGACGTTGTCTTTTTTAACAAAGGAAAGAAAACGACCCCAAATCCAACCCAATTCCAGCTTTACAACATTTACACACACATCACAATGCATTGCAGTGAGATGCAGTGCATCTCACAAGCTTGACAAGCTGCTCTTTCTGATTTCAATAAAATGTCTGTAATTGGCATATTGAAATACGACTGAAAACGAACTAAATGTGCAATAAAATACCTTTTTAATGTGAATCTGGATCAGCCAATTAGCCACTATGCCACACGGCATGCTATTCAAATTCACTGGAGTGAAATCAAAATGGAGTGTGTCGGAAAACACACCATTCCATTCATGGCCTACCTCGCCATGCAGCAAAGCGCTAAATCCGTTTAGGGTGCATGGATCATCACACTGGAAGACAGGAAAGAGGTAAAATGTGAATGTGATATATTTACATAAAGAAATAGAGTGAAATCCTGAAATCGATGCGGTAGATTGTCTGCTTTGTAGATCTAACATCATTTAAAAGTTTCTCTTGGAGCAGCCGCTCTTGTCTGACTTTGAGAGTTGAAAGAAGTATGAACCTTCGAGGAGAAGAGCAAGACTTTTGTTCAACATAAAGAAACCATTAGATGAGGAATTGCCTTTATGTCCCCAAAACAAACACGGAGCCAAGATTCAGAGCAGCTTCTTTGCAGGGAAATAAATTAAACAAATCCTTGATGTTTTTTGAGTCTATTTCAACAACTAAGGCCTTCAGTGAGCTTTCATAAAGGACAATTAGCATCATGTGCTTCTCCCCTCCAGTCACGGAGCTCCAGGGCGTGGCATTTCAACATGGAAGACACGGCATAATTAGCGTCTTTCTCCTCGGGACGTGATGTGTCCACTCCAGCATGGGATGATCGTTGCACTTTTAAGCCCCCACCCCCTTAGATTAATAAACTAACAATGAATAATTAATTAATAATAATAAACTAAAGATTAATAAATGTATGAGTGAAATCTCCCCGAGGTGGATCATCGAATGACTGGAGAGCACCACTTGGGGGTAGGGGACAGAGGGGAAGTTGACTGACACGTGTTGCTCGGCTGCGTACGCGATGTTTTGACTTAATTACCCGAGTAGAAGAGAGCTCACTTCTCTGGGCGAGATGCACCTGGGATCAAATTAGCCGATTTAATTAGCGACTCTCATGAGTTTAATGGAGAGAGTGTTTGCGTGTGCGTGTGCGTGTGTGTGTGTGTGTGTGTGTGTGTGTGTTTGCTGCATGTGTGGACCTTCATCGTTGTGCGGTGGTATTTGGCTAATTCGAGCCACGGGGTAGGAGGCAGTCATGACGTTTTCAATATTGTTTTGCTTCTATTTATAATCCCCTCCTTTTAAGGTTAAGTGTGTGCCGGCGAATTGGACAACACTGATACTCGATATCGTCATCGATGTAGCCATGACACCAATGATTATGAGTCAAAAATACATGATAAAATACCCCAAATTGTGCAACAACATAATTGGGTATAAGTACAACGGAACCCCAGTTGTCGTGTCGTCATTAACCCAGAAGGTGACGTATGAAAACCGAGACAATTTTTCCCATAGGAGATAATGTAAATCAATGAATCTGTTGCAGACACCCAAAAATATGAATACAAAATAAATGTTATAGACAATATTCATAGTTTTGCGTGCAGAAAACAATGTGAAATAATTATAAATAACAAATGACATGGACATTTAATATGACCTTTGCCTTTACTGAAGACTCTAGGCAAAAAGGCAGGGGTGGAGTGTCAAAGAGAGGGAGAAAAAGAGGAGGAGGAGGGGAGGTTCTTGTTTGGAGGGGGAATCCCTTCTTTGTTTTTAACTGTTACTGAAGGCCTCTGACACACAAATCCCATCCCGAAGGGTCTGTTTCCGGTGTTTTAACAATGCCAAAAAATGTTATCTGACAAATGAAATAAATGAAAATTTCACATCAGCTTTAAGTTTGATTGACTAAATTAACTGCCTTCTCACAAATGAAGCCCTTCGGAACAGTACTGTATCTCCCGCGACTGTTTTTTGTTAATCCACAACTTCTCAACATCGCACTTAATAAAAAACAGTTAGACAGTAAGACGCCAAGGCTGAGTGTCAAATGTTTGGCCACTCGATTCCGAGACAGTAAAGTTTGAATGTGCCTTACAGGATGTCGTAGTATGAAGTAAATATCCTGAGATTTAGCGTCGGGCTGTGTTGTTGAATAAACGATAATTGACGCAGTCTTTTATTGTTAGGGTTGACAAGTTGTTGGGTCTTCAACCCTACCAGCGTGGTGATTTTTTGTTTTTTTTGCCTTTTTTGTTATTTGTGTGAATTTTTATACAGTTTGACTTGAACCAGAATTCAGGCAACCCAGGTTGCTCTTGTAAAAGAGATTTTTAATGTCAATTCGTTTTTTAACCTGGTTAAATAAAGGGAAAATGAAAATAAAATTATGAGTTAGACTTATGCTTTGGAATCATACCGTATTATCTTGACTATAAGTTGCACTTTTTTCACAGTTTGGCTTGTCCTGCGACTTATAGTCAGGTGCGACTTATGTATTGAAACACATACTGCATATAATTTAACATGTGCTGCCTCTAAGTTAAAGTGGAGAGGTGGTTGTTTTTGGCGACACCTAGTGGCCACATACAGGACGCATTTTGTTACGGAGTACTTCCCATTCAGTATGATACCGGTGTACATTGAGAAATGTCATATTTTAGAAAGCAGTGTGACTTACTTAGGACACTAATTATGTCTAACTCGGAGATTGTAGCTGCTCTGTCAGTCACACCAGGATGCATCCAGGCGTACCGTCATGTATTAAAAGTGTCTTCTTTGACAATATTATGACTTTTATTAAACGGGGAGGGTTTTATTGTATCCATATACTTAATAAAATTGACTTTTTTCAGCTTCTGTAGATTTAATTTGTCTCCTCGTTGGCTTAAACATTACCCCCTCCCTCTGGCTTTGGCTCTGACTTCTTCTATTGTGAATTTGATGTTGTCAAGAGCGGCGCAATGACACCCCCCCCCCAAAAAAAAACTCGGTTTGATGACAGCTTGAACATAAATACTCATAAATGCGACCAGTGCAGTGCGACGTGCTGTATATATAATTTTTTGACTACTCCGGAGCGACTTATAGTCTGGAAAATACAATACATGGAAAACAAATTGTTCAGGTGTGTCCAGGGTGTACCCTGCCTCTCGCACGAAGCCAGCTGGGATAGGCTCCAGCATACCCGCGATCCTAGTGAGGATAAGCGGCATAGAAAAAGGATGGATGGATGGTTCCAAACCCGACCGTGATAAGTGAATTTACGTGATGGAGGATGTCTGATTCATGAATAGAATATTTTTGTAGTTAAAGCATTGAAAAAAATGTTAACAACTTTCTAAATGTGCTTTTTAACAATATTAGAGCCCTCTAGACATTAAATAACACCCCTATAGTCACCTTTGCACTCATATTACCCAATACAGTCGACATAATAAGAGTAAATAAGACATTTAAGACATAAATAAGACTTGTGCTTGTGTGTTTTGGGATAAATGTGTTCCTTAGGGGTGCTGAGTGACGGGCGGACAGGATGTGACGTCAAGGGTTCAGAGTTGAGTATCAGCTTTGCGTGGGTAACGGCAGTCACAGTAGACCGTGTTTTTTACTGGATTTTTATTAGGGATGATTGTGCCTGTTTTGAGATCATTCAAACCTGCCATGTAAGCCTGTTGTTCCGACCATCAAATCTGGTGTACAGTAACATTACAGTAACATTACCGGCACCTGGTGACCAGTGTAGAATACTTCATCTGAACATCTTTGAATGCGTCTTTTGCATGCTTTATATAGTCGTCCTTCATTTATCGCAGTTAAATGGTTCCAGATCCGACTGTGAAGTAGGATGCAATATTAATAAACTGAATATGTTCATAGTTAGAGCATAGAAAACCTGTTTAAGACTTTCCAAATACTGGTTTTATGAAATAACATGAAATAACCTCCCATTAGTCTCTTTTACACCCCTTTTATTCTTTGTTTACATCATTGTGCAGGCTACGGGATCACTGCAGGGACAAAGCAGACTCCCGCCACTAGCATAGCAAGCTAGCGAACTAATTAGTTAGTGTTAAGTGTTTCAAACGGAGTGGGGAAGAGGGACAAAGAAGCCAAAAACTCACCACTTCCACACGGAACAAGAAGAGAACCTTTTTTTCATTCGATCTCAGCCATGGCATGTCGGCTTGGCTCTGCTGGCTCACTAGCCAGTCTCCATGTAGTGTCAAAGGTAATGTAATCTAACCTCATGTCTCATAACAATAGTAGAGAAAATTTGTCTTTCAATATTTTTTTACTAATAGGCCATAGTCAACCACGAAACAGCAATCATTTTTTAATTAATTACTTTTTTTAACACCTCGAAGGGTGAAATACAAGTTTCTCACACGTTCCATATTGCACGCAAACAGAGACAAAACATTTTCAGTACATATTCGACGAAAACCGAAAAATACAACAACTGAGGTTCCACTGTATTAAACCCCAAGGGACTGAGGATCCAATTCAGGCCATAGTTTCAAGGTTAAAGTTCAAAGTTAGTCTTTTTTTGCAATTGTTTTCAAGTGTCAATCACAACAATGCAATCCAAGGTTTGGCAAAAATATCCCGACAAATATTTGCTCATCAATTAATTGCCTTTCTGCGTATACCAGCCATCTTTTATGCACAATGACAGTATAATGATTACATTCATACGATTACGTGTCGAGTGTGCAAAGTGACTTTCATTCTTGCACAATGCTGCGGCACTATAGCGGTGTGTATCTTTTCAGTCCAATTGGAAATAAGCTGCCAGCACGTTAATTGCAGCCTCATTATGAGCCATTTTGTCAATATTGGAGAATTAAAAGGGGGTGTACAGTAGCCTGGGTTTTGTTTGGAAGGCTAATTTTATTAGGATAGCCGACACACTTTTTCACAGCCATGGTGAACAATTAAAGCACATGAGTGTAACGTGCACACTTTAGAACAGGGGTGCTCACACTTTTTCAGCCAGCGAGCTACTTTTAAAATGGCCGAGTCCCAAAGATGTACCTCCTACTATAAATATAGGAAAAAATACATATTTACTATATTTATAAAAAAATATGAGTACGTATTTATGTAGGTTATACATGTACAGTATATCAGGGGTGCACACACTTTTTCAGCATGCAAGTTCCAAATGATCTACCTCTTTCTATAAAACATATATCAATTCTAACCGGTAAACTTTGAAATACTATTGTAAATACTATTGATTAGTATTTCAATGTGACATTTTCAAAGTTGAAAAAATTCGCTTTAACGGCACTATATTTTTTGACACTGGATTAACGTGCACTCGATCTTTTTGACCCTCAGCCCACACCGTAGTTTGTAAAAGCAGCATGCTAGCATTAGCAGAATGTTAGCTATTCACCGGGAAAGATTTTCAACACATCAGAAAAACATAGGTACATTATAGCGATATAATTGATCTTATTTACTATGTATTGTGTAAAACTATGACAGGAACAACATCAAATTAAAAGCACTGAATAAATGAATAAAGACCTTCCAACCACGAGTACGAGCCTGGAGTTTGTTTTTCAGAGAGGTGCACCACACAAATATGCACATTAGCACTCAAGGTAATCATATGTTACCTTTATGAATTCTCACATACATAGTGTTAGTATTTGGGGCCAAATATGCAGTAAAAGAAAAAGGGGAAAAATACAGAATATGTGCAAAGAACTGTGCAAAGTGGGACAAAGTTAGATGCATTCAAGGACCCTCGTACAAAGTGGGACAAGTCGCATTAAAGTCGTATTAAACATGAAAAACTGTGGGATTTCTAACTGTATATTATTTTTAGTATAAAATAATGGCCCATATTTCCAAAATTGACATATCTTTACGTAAAATTTGATGTAGTTATTTAGAAATTATTTATTTTTAAATTTTTTTAATTGTTTTTTTTTTTTTTTTTTGTGATTGCGCCTGAATGTTTCCCGTGGCCCGGTGGTGTGGGATACGTTTGAAAATACTGTAGGAATGCTACTTTTATTGAATTGGCTTCTTTATTTAAGATAAATGTCTACATCAAAAAAATTAACCGTTGAATTATATCGAAATTATTTGTATTGTTTGTACACTGTTCGAATCGTTCCGTTTTTAAAATATATACAGTCATGGAAAAAATGATTAGACCATCCTTGTTTCTTCAACTTATTGATCCATTTTAATGCCTGGTACAAAAAAAGGTACAAATAATAAAATTGGACAAATAAGGATGATAACAAATATAGCTCGTAAGAGTTTCGTTTAAGAGCTGATATCTAGCAACTTCCACGGCTTTCTTGATAATAACCAAAATCACTTAAGCTCTTACACGACTAGCTATAGCATTGTACTGCCAAACAGTTTAACTCTTATGAGCTATTTTTGTTGTCGTTGTTATATTTGTCGAAACAAAGGTACCTTTAGTTGTATCAGGCATTAAAATTGTAATTATATTGCATTGCATTGTAATTATATCTTAATCCGTGTATCTAGATATGTATTGAATTTACTTATTATAGAGAAAAATGTATTTCTATCTGTGATTAATTATGATGAATTATGAGTTAACGATGGACAACATGTGATTAATCATGATTAAATATTTAAATTGATGGACAGCCCTAGTCAAAACATATGCATATTTAAGTTAATTGGGTTTTTTTTGCCTAAATTAAGCAAAAAATGGCTAAATGAACAAAAATACAAATATAAGGCAGGTGATTATAGGGGTTCTATTTCATGTCCAGAGGGCTCTAATGTTAAAAAAATGGATTTAGAAAATGGATTTAAGTAAATGGGTTTTCTATGCTTTAACTACAAAACTATTCCATTTATGAATAAGGAACCCAACTTTGCGGAAATTCACTTTTCACAGAATGAATTAACTACGATAAACGAGGGATTACTGAAGACCTATTTTATGACTACTGGCATGTGGAAAATTAATATAAATTGCCCTGTAGTCAAAATGTATCGTGACCCATGTCTGAGTGGCTTCAGACTGCTTGGAAAAATGATTCACGTGACACCCAGGAAATAGAAAACTTGAGCAGAGCGATACTGCTTGGATATTGCAGGAAAAATATTCATCTCCATCACAAAAATGAGGTCACATGTTCACTCATCTGCCTCCGTCTGTCGGTTAGTAGACATCCCAGCAGTTAATCAGTGGATTTGGATGAAATTTGGAGGCAGATGGCCGTAAGCCTGTAAGGTTCACTTGATCAGATTTTAGTGATGTCTGGCTCTGGGATGGATGCCACTGGACGTTTTTTAATTACCTTTTTTTTAGTATTAGTTTTGTTTTTATTGGTCACCACTACACTCACATGTCCTTTGTGTGGACATCAAAATTCGGGTTGCTTTTGACATATGTGTGCCTCTTCAATTTTTTTTCAATAATTGACACTGCAGCTTGGCTTTCGTAAAGCGAGATATCCTTTAGAGTGCAGATTTTATGTACTGCATGTGTGTGTTGCTGCACAGAGAAGCAATTTTAAGGAAACCCCTGAGGTACAAATGTCACTTTGTGTTAGCTAGTCCAAGTGTGTGGTGTTAAAAGGCTAACTGATCATCAGGAAACCCCTGTGCATTCTTGTCAGCTGGCCTACGACTTCAATGTTTTATTTAAAACCACACTACAGCCTGAAACTTGCCGGGAAAAAAATAGTTGGTCTGAAACTCATCAGTTATGGTGAAAAACTGACATTTTAGTATCTCAGTTAGGGAGATATTACACTTGGCTGGGTTCTGTGTAAAAGGCACACACGCATAGATCCGGGGTCAACTGCTATAGCTACGATGCAGAAATTTTACAACATTTGCGTGAAGGAGGTTTATGAAACAATGGCTGAGGCTATGTCCCAGACCTGCCAACATGTATGCATTTTTCTGTACACAAACGCTTGTACGTTTTGCATTTTGTTGCATTTCCCCGGTTTCAGTTTCCTTGTTGAGCCAGCGTCAGTTGCTTACAGCAATGCTGTGACACTGAAGAATGACAAAATCTTCTATTTCTGCGCACGGCATGACGTCCACTTCCAAATCGTCGAGCTGCTGCGACGCAGACTGTTAAGGCTGTGATTGGTCAGCGTGGAGTACATTATTTCCTGTGTGTTTACGACTCCTTCAGAGGGCAGACAGACAGCCCACCTCCGTGAACGGTTTCTTTTTCGATTTCGGATATACTGACTGTTGTCATGAAGTAGTTAGTTTCAGCCTGTTTGTATGCTTGAAAATATGTTTCCCCTATTCTTCCCTTGTGAAAACATTCCTGCATCTCTTTCTTATATTATATTATACCTTCTGAGATTACTTCAGCTTTGCTCTCAGAGCCTCTGTGGTGATAATGAAGAGCTATCACTATTGGGTAAATTCTGCTGTTTGGTGTTTTGGATAGTGACCTGGTAATAAACCATTGTTTCTATTAATCTTACTAGGAGACATCGTAACATCAAGCAAATATATTTAATTTCCTCGTCATCAACGTGCAACACCTTGTTGATCTCCACCAGCCTGGTCTTGTCCCATTTTTAAGGAAGTCACTGTTAATCCCTGGCCTCACTGCAATGTGTTTGCCACTGGCAGACCTCTGAGTCTTTACCCCACCTCCTACGCCGAGCATAATATCCATGCAGTTCTGCTTCTGACAGATATGTGTTGTAATCTCTTTGAAAATGAGCATTTGTAACATGTAAGAGCCTCAAAGCTGCAGGCCTGAGGAAGGCAGGCGGTAAAATGACGCACCAAAAAAAAAAAAACATGCCTTGAGTCCAGCCTTTAATCCAGGTTTTACACAGATTGCTATTAGTTTCTTTGAAAGCACTTATGAAAATGTTTGTGACCTAAAAATGTGATTTTTACTTAAGAAAGTTTACATCATCAGTTTGTTGTCAGAAGGAAGATCAAATCAAATGATGGAATAGTGACCAAAACCAAAGGTGCTGCTGTGTTCTTTTTTTATTTGCTGACAAGGAAAATTAAAATGATTTGACAGTCATTCAAAACTAGCAGTGTTTTTTTTTTGTTTGTTTTTTTGACATATAATTGGCCAATGATCCCAAATGAAATGATGATTGACAGTGAAGAAAGGTTAGGGTGGCTTGTCACATTCCACAACTGCAAGAGTATTTTTTTTCCCCCCCTAATGTGACATGTCCCATTGAATATTCCTTGCTGGAGAAATGAAAGCCATTTGGATGGAGTAACGACAATAATTAGAATCGCTCCTACTGTACCTGAGCAATTAAACTGCTTTAAATTGTAGGAGGGCTTGTAGTAGCTGCTGGGTCATTTACATTTGCCACAAGACACATTTATATTCAGAGCGTCACGTCTGATGATAACAGCCAATTTGGATGCCACACATTTGGGTAGTACTTCATTGTGAGGCGTGTTTTTTAGCAACGCATGGAGAGTATTGAAAGAGACGCGTATTTTAAGTGGTGATGTCTGGGTTTCATAAAGAAAGCCCCCACATAACACATACGTACCACAGATGTAAAATCGATTCCATACATTTAATATGAATGAGAATTGTTAGGCATGTGCACTGCAATGAAGGTTTCATTCAGCCACCGAGTAAATTGAGTTGTGTATGTGTGTGTGTGCGCGTGTGTGTCTTGTAGCGCTTGTGTGTTGTCCAACACTGTTGGACTTTATCAGAAGACATCCAGACATTTCACCATGCACTGCCTTGGAAACACCACATGACTCACTTCCATTTCATTCCCACTGACTTACTTTTCCTGAAAAAAATGGTGCGTTAGTACAAGAGCTCTTCTTTAAAACAATGAATCTTGAACTTGTTTGTTCAGCACTCCCATCAAAACACATCATGACAAGCAAGCGAAGATTTACAAGTACAGCGGACCCTTGGAACTCAAATGATTGAGGCGGTTGAACAACTCGACCAACGATTCTGATACTTGTTGTAAAGATTGAGCAATAGGTTTTTTTGCAGGGCCGATACCAATTTTTAGTAATCAAGCAGGTCTATAAGCAATATTTGGAGCAGATATTAATTTGCAGTAAAAGTGAAAATACTGGTGACAAAATTTGGGATTACAGTTTTCCCTCGCTCTATTGCGGTTCACCTTTTGCGGATTCGCTGTTTTGCAGGATTTCTTTGTGCTATTTTTTTATTACACCGTATGGACGCTGTTACAGCTTGGCCCTTTAAAAATGGCATTGTGGGAAATTGCGTGTCTATCCCTCTCTTGTCTGTCTACACCGTCCGTTGTTTTCTGCGTCCTGATTGGCTGTAGACCATTGTCAACCAATCTCCTTCATGCCGTTCTGCCATGTCTCCTGTGTCATCGCTAGTTTCCTTGCTCGCTAGCTTGTAAATTCATTTTTCGGTTCGTCTGCAGCAATATGATTTTTTTATTATGTTTATACAAAAACGCTACAGTACAGCAGAACGACGCCAGGACGAAAAGGCACGGTCACAGGAGTGAAACGTGAGTGACTTCTAATTT
This sequence comes from Dunckerocampus dactyliophorus, assembly GCF_027744805.1. NCBI lineage: Eukaryota > Metazoa > Chordata > Actinopteri > Syngnathiformes > Syngnathidae > Dunckerocampus > Dunckerocampus dactyliophorus. Next base: position 12,922,402 of record NC_072826.1, on the reverse strand, counting down.
CTTGTGTCCAACCTGTCGGTTGATCATTAAAATTCAAACGAAGATTTGAAGCCTATTATTGCTAATAATAGGCTGCATTTGACCACAAATCAGCAAGATTTATTAATGAATATACATTTGAAAAACCGTGATAGAGTGAAGCCACGAAATTTGAACCGGTAATATCATGAAGACTCTAGTTTTAAAATGATATTTCTTATCAACACAGCATAGCTGAAATTGGATCATGTCACGTGATTAATTCAAACACATGCGTCAAAATACCCATATTGTAATATGAGTGTATTAGAAAACTTGGTACTGGTAGTATCAACAGTTAGGTATCAAACCGCTCTTGCATTAGATCAGATTACAGTGTGCTGGTATACCCAATGCAATGCCCAAAGAGTGTTTATGGTCCTGTTAGGTTGAGGAAGACACCACGCATACACGCACATGGTGACCATTTATTTCTACATCATATAACTCAGTCAGTCTGTCTACACAAATCTCCACAGACCACACATGCTTCACCAGTCCAGGAACAAGTACACGACGACAAAACCGACAGAGTTCTGCACTGGGGCATCCTCTGACCCAAAATAAAAAGCCACCATCTATTTAAAGTTTATTGATTTGCGCCGGTGGAGGGGGAAGCACATGAAAGCCATTTATGCAATGGTGGCTGCAGCATGTACAGGCCGTTACCCCAGAAAATTGCTGTTGACACTACCCACTAGAGATGTACGATGGCACATTAGTACCAGCTGACCTGAACCAATTGGGAGGAGGGTGGTCACAGGGGAGTCATTTTCAGCACCGCAGTTCATGTTCCTCCAGGTTCATGCCAATGCACCTGTGTATGCTTACATCCATTCAAGTCATTGTTGACTCCAGTGAGGCGCATTCCTTCTTGACAAGGTTCTAATAATGACTGTATAAAGCAACCAGTCATTGTTTGAAAACAGCATTTGGGAGGGTTCACTGTAGTGAAAGGCCTTGGTGGGTCACCGCTGCTCAAATCAATACAACATTATGACTTCGATCCAAATCCATTGCTTTATTCAACTGCATTCATACTTTTCACAGATTGGATCCTGCAAGTGGGTTTCGGCCTGAATAACTTCTTCACCTTGATTTTCTCAAGAAAATGGGAAACAGACAAAACCATGATCCTCGGTTTGTTTGTGAAATTCCCAGGTTACTGTATTGCACTTAAAAACTTTTAGCCGAAAGATGGAGAATGCACTGAACATTCTAAACCACACCTGTTGACAATGGAAGTGTCAATGTGGATTGAAGTGTGACAAACAAAGAAATCAGGAAGGGGGCAAACACCTTTTCACACCATTGTATATCCAAGCTCACCGGAAGGTGATCTGACTTTTACAACAAGAAATCAGAGCTTTTCCTGGAGAAGGTTAGGATGCATGTACTTTCTTTAAAAAAATAAATATATGGGACCAAGATGTATTTGAAAACAATTTCAAAACTTTTTTTGTAACCAAAGTAAATTGGTCTCTTCTTTTTCTTGTTGTTTTCTAATGAGCAACCTCTATTAGCATACAAAATCCACCTGGATGAGTCAGTGCCTCACCACACATCACTGTTTGCAAGGCACTATAGCTCACTAATCGGTAAACGTGCTGGGCCTCTATTAATGACGTGACATGGCACAAATTAACTTTATTCAACCAGATGCTTGATGGGTGTGTCCTGAGCCTTGAGAGCGACGCAGTCAGAGGCAAATGTCACATGACCTGTTTGACGATGCATACCTAAACCGCAACAGTTGTTGGTGAATGTCTGGGGAAGGCTAATTGGACATCTTTGCAAATGTCATAGCTTTTTCTTAAGAATACTTTTGGGCCATGATGTCAGCGCAGGTGACATTTGCAAAGAGACTTTCTGATGTGAATGACATTAGTGTCAAGAGGTTTGTTATGCAACCTTTCTTTACAGGAGCTGTGACGTTAACGAGCCTATGGAATGATATTCAAGCCTTTCATGTCCTTCACCAGTCAAATACATGGCCGATGAATTATCTATCCGACAAAGGTGAGTACAGCCATATTTCAGCAACATTTTTATTCCAGTATATGTTGTCGAAGGACAAGAATACAATGTGGACACAATTAGTGTCTGGAAAGTTCTGAATGGATTTGGATTACATTTTCAGAAATTGTCGGGAATGGGATATGGAAGAACTGATTACATTTCGGAGGTGATCGGGATCATCGTCAGGATCCAGGAAGTTTTTTAAAGGATTCTTTAACATTGCGAGATAGGACTATTTTCGGCATTTGTGCATATAACTCCACAAAAAATGGTCAGAACACTTTTTGTACATACAAAATATCAAAGACTGATCCAGATAATGGAATAATTCCGGATACTATGATCCAGAATATGAAAAAATAGGGGACGTTTAGAATTTTCATCATAGGAACACAACAAATGAAGCTATACACATGCAACAAACACCATTATGTAGAGCCGAAACACTGTGGAATCTGAAGTGTGCCAATGGATTTGTTGTATCTTCATAAGCTAGATCCAGAAGAAAACCGCCATTATGCAAAATGTGATTTTTGTGAATAACTACTCAAGTAATATTGATATAATTATGAATCCAATTGCTAATGGTATGTTTTCATGGTCAAGGAATATAAATATGTAGATAAAATAAATGTAGGACTAATATTTATAGTGGAAATCACAATGTGGGGGGAACTATGGCGCTTGGCGGAGGTCTGCGTTCTGAGTGCTTTTCTAGTTATGCCAGCCCCTATATCAAGGTGTGCAGCTTCTTTTCCTCAGACAAAATGGCCCAATAAAACAAATGCACAAAATGTTTCCAAAAATTGTAAAATAAAATAAACTTTCAGAAGGATGGCGCACGCTTGAAATTGCAAAGTTATTGGGTTGTGATCACAGAACAATCAAACATTTTGTTGCAAAAACTCAACACGGTTGATAGAAACGTGTTGAGAAAAAAAGATGCAAATTTACTACCGAAGATTTACCAAACTCAAGAGTGAAGCTGCTAGAAACTATTGTCAATGGCCTCCATTGTTGGCATATTCTAAAACTGTCGTCTACCTGGAGCACCCAGAAGTACAAGGTTTTAGTGGTCAGACACATGGCCAATTGTAGGTCAAGGCTGGAATCTGTCCGCCACTGGACAAGACACATAACACGGCAAGACAAGACCTTATCTAGAAATACCTGAAAACTGCTTTTTCAAATGTTTTATAGTCTGATGAAATGAGAGTGACTCTTGATGGACCAGATAGCTGGGCCCGTGGCCCTATCAATAATAGCCACAAACATCCACTTTGATTCAGTCACAGGAAAAGGTGGAGCTAGGGTTCTGGTATGGACTGTTATCATTAAAGATGAGCTAGTCGAAGCTTTTCATGTTGGAGATGGACTTAAAATCAACTCCCAGAACTACTGTCAGTTTTTAGAGGACACTTTGTTTGAGTGGTGGTGTTAAAAAATAATCAAATGCTTGCCTAATGATTGTGCACACAGTGTATGGAACATAAACTACTTTAGAGTTGTCAGTGTACAGCTTCTATATAGGCACAGAAATACTATCCGCCGGAAATGGAAATAGAACAGAAGTGTAAAAACACAAGATATTTGTGCCTTGCATACGGTCAAGCATGGTGGTGGTAGTGTCATGGTCTGTGCTGCACACTCGGGAGCTGAGGTTCATTGAGGGAAATGAATTCTATCACGTGCTGTATTTTCTGAAGAACAACATAATCCCCTCCCTTGGGAAAGTGTCTATATCTATCTCTATCTGCCTATCATGAGATTTAGAGTAACACAAGCACACATTAAGACCCGTGTAGGGAACAACATTACTAGACATCTCCCAGTATGATTCAACTGCAAGCTTAGTATTAAATATTGTTAATCGAAGTCCCCTCTTGCAGTGTCAATTAAAATGAACATTATTGTCTTTGTAAATTCATGTCGTCAGATGTTGGATGTCATTAAATTGTGCAGGTGTACCTAATGAAGCGTCCAGTGATGTCATGTGGCATCTGGCAACTTTTGCACATTCATGGCGGGGATATTTAAATCCTGTTTTGTTTTTCCCCTACAAGGGGAACACTAAATCGTCTTAATGGACAGAATTAGAGAGGTTTGCATCCAAGCTGGGATTAACACTGTGTGAAATGGGAGGGGAACGATTGATGAGAAATGACTGTGCGTCTGTGTGGAGGTAGGAGGAGGAGGAGGAAAAGCAGGAGTGTTGGGATGAAGAGAGAAAGAAAGAGAAAGCGAGCGAGAGAGAGAGCGCCTCCTCCATCCTAACATCTCCGTGTGTTGTATCACTGCCGCGCGGCTCAGCTCGCCTCAGCCGCCTATTGTTTGTTTGTTTGAAGCAGGCTCCGACGGGACCAGAACACCAACCAGTCCCAACATCATCTTCTTTTTTCACCCCCCCACTCCCCTCCTCTTCCCTTCACTGCAGGCGACATTCTGCATGCTGCATCAGTGCTCAACTTGTGCGCCTGCTTGCACTTGGACTTGCATCATGACGACTAGTTTGGGGGCACCTTGCAGCCGCGTTCCTCAGGAATGGTGGGGACTGCACAGCCGCATCCTGGGGAGCATGTAAATGCCAGTGGAGTTTGGGATTTATTGCATCAAAGGGGGAATGATGAGCGTCTTCTCGCTGTGCTTGCTCCTGTGCGCGGATCTACTGGATTTAGCCGTGGGTAAGTGTCACTCCGTCCTGCTTTAAAAAGGGTGGGGGGGAAATCGGAACCACTCAAGTCGGTGCATGCTGCACAATAGCCTGAATTGGAGACAGCATGGAGGGTGGTGGTGGTGCTGATCAACTTTCCCGATCTCACCACGCGCCCCCCGCCCCGCAAGTGGTGAATCATAGTAAAACGAACATAACCACAAAAAAAAAAGATTCTTGCAGCAGAAGATAACCCATGCAAAATGAAAGAAACATGCTATTTACTTGCACAGATTTTTTTTGCAGTGGCGCTCAACAGATACCAAGACAGCAAAAGCATGAAAGAGCAGCAGTGTGGCGCTCTACCCTCCCCTCCTGCCACCTTTTACCATCATGTACACGGGGAGGCAGTGTGATGCATGATGCTGCATTTCTGTTGATGTATATTATATAGAGATATATTCTGATGTTTGGAGATTGGTGCATTCTTTGGGTTGTCTTTTTTGAGGTGGTGATGCAGTGGCACATCCAAGCAAGTGTGCAAAAAATGGCATTGATTGCACTCATGTAGAGCAACTCAGCCCTTTTTACATCGTGTGTCACATTGGCCTGCAGGGTGAATGATGCGCTTTTAAACAGACATAAGGTGTTTCATTAGCATTGCAGTCAAGCAATGAAGTCTCAGATCAGGAGCAGTCAAGATAAGGCTGAAAATGGTTGATTTAGAATGAGATTTTAGAGGTGAAACAGCGCAAACATACCAGGCAATCTAAGAGGACAAACAGTGTTATAATGCAGCGTGCAATAAACAGAATTCCCTACCATTTCTCAACCTTGACCTTGCTTTTTATCCACTTTCTGAAGCTAACTGGTGAACTTTGACGTCTTTGTCTGGCATCACAACATCGCAACAATACTACAATTCTTTACAGTGCGTGCCATTAAATGAAATCAAAGTGATTTCACTTTTACTGACCTCCCAAACTTAGCAGGTGACATGCTGCCTTGTTTAAGTGACATGACACACTCCCTGCATGATGCTTGTTTCATGCTCTGGCTCAGTGTACTTGATCACTGCGCAAACAAGAGTAGAAAAATGCAGGACTTAACAGCCTTGAGAGCAGATTCACAGTTAAAAAGCCACAGCTGTTGGCTTTATTTGTTTGCAAGAGATTTTTCTTTTTGGGGTGGTCGTTTTCCTTCCCCTGGCTGCCGTCTGCTTGGGTGTCACTCTCACCTGACAGTGCGACAGGTTGACTTTTAATGTGCGTGACGTGGGGCTGTTGCAGGATAAAACGCCAGGCTGTGGTGCGGCGTGTTTAACTGTCAGTACGCAGCCTCGACCAGTGGAGTTGTGCACTTGAGGATTTATGTGGCTGCTGAGCATGTCAAAGAGCCACTCTTTCAGTGGCTGCGTTTTTCATGTTTCCCGAGGAAAAGGCACCCGTATTATGCTTGCATATACTGTATTTGTGAACAGTAGAGAGAAGCGAGAGATGTAAAGCAAAGTTCACTCAAGCACATGGAACACTATTGGCAGAATGGGGTGTTTTTGGCCTGCAGTGCATCTGTTTGGTCTGATTGACCTTTGAAGGGAAGACGTCATAATGAGGACTGATCTCAGTTCTTTGGCTGTTAGGCAAACATTCATTAATAGGAATCAAATCTGTTGACAGACAACAGATACAGTTGGCGATGATGGACTTTTTGAAATGTTTGTTGACTTTCCCAGTGCAGTTCAACCGGGCAGAAGACATCAGGGCACAAGTTTCAGTCAATTAAAAGTGTTCAATAATGGGAAACACACCGGCCTTCAATGAATAAGCACTAAACTGCACGTTAAATAACTTTTTCTTAACCAAAAACAAATGTACCAACTGCAGCTAGGCAGATAAACAGCGTCGTTCATGTGGCCACTTGTTGCTTGGCAGAATTTGGGGGCTCTACTGCCCCACACAGTTAGAGAAAGGACAGAGAGGTTGGCATCGGAATGGATACACTAATACGCAAGACTTTTGCAATTTGAATCGCTTCCCTGGCAGAGTCTAATTCCGTGAAAAGAAACCTGTGAAGATGCCCTGCGATTGGCTGGCGACCAGTCCACGGTGTACCCCGCTTCTCGCCTGAAGTCAGCTGGCATAGGCTCCAGCATACCCTCGCGACCCTAAATAGGATAAGCGGCATAGAAAATGAATGGATGGATGTAAACCTGTGAAGAGCTGAAGGTTCATGGATGCCCGAGGCTCAGTGGTGCATGTGGGGAGCAAAGGCTGAAGCGTTTGCTTCGATCCCTCAGAAGAGCTATTGTAGCAGAACAATGGTATGCGGGAAAGCAAGCACGCAGAGGCCGAGTGATGCTCTGGGCATTGTTCTGTTGGGATAACTGTGGTCCTACACTTGCTGCTGACACACACCACCGTCCTAAACAATGTTTCCAACTCAGTCCATCTACTATATATACTGTATTACAAATAATTCCAATCAGACTTGATTTAATCACCGACTTAATGTTCATTGTCTCTTCTCTGGTCATCTGTCAAATGAACTCTGCACGGACAGTAGCATAAATTACGTATGTGTTCTACAGTGCTAACATTACAGTCACATTTTAACAGCAACATTATGCCAGGTTAGCCTATTCACTTTAAACTTACAACTCACACGTCTGTAGCTGGCTGATGGATAGTTGGCAGAGCTCCAGACTTTATTTTTAGCTGTGTAGTGAAGCCTGATATTTTACAACGCTTTAAATATATCCAACAATTTTGAGTCTCAAACTAACGCTAGTTGAAGTTGGTGGTTAGAAGGGGCCAATCTTTTTACAGGCTTTGGTTCAAGCTTTAATGGACAATAATGGACACTCAAAGTGTGGGAGCACTGGCAAAACAGAAGCATTGTTGAAACATTTAATTAAATTATAGCCACTATGCCAAATGTGTGTTTCATTAGACTGCAAAACAAAACTTGTTGACAAGCCTACAATGATTTAATTCATAATTGGGACACTAAATGTGCTGGGAAACTTAATCAAGCCCAGTTCCTCCAAACTGCTAAATATATAATCTAAGAATAATCTTGTGCACATAACAGTTTGTCTCAAAGATGGAGAGATGTGAGCAATACCGCCGGATTTATCGGCCGCCGGATGGTTTCCATTGCACCGTGACTGTCTGCTTCCAACAAACAGCGATAGAGGCTGCTTTTTGATACCATTCCTAATCGTCATAAAAGTGTAAAAACAAGGGAATCAATAGTTGTAATATAAGTCAGTGTTAAAGGGATCGTTCTGATTTTTTGACATGAAGTTGTATGACAACCCCATCAGCATTGTAGTCCATTAACAGCGACTTCCCCCCCCCCACTTGGTCTTTTAAGTCCAGTTCTGGTCAGATTTCTGTGATTAAGAACGGAGTTCCGCTAAGTTGCTGGGGACAATTAAGTAAAGAGTTTGGCTTCTCAAATCAAAATGAATTCAAATGTTTAATACATTTGCATCACAAAAATGCTTTCTCAAAAAAGGCAAACCTCACAAAACGCTCGGTGTTTCTCCCGCCGTTTCCCTGCGCACTGCTGCCTGTGTGTTCATGTGTATGTGACAAAGACACTTGCATCTTCTTCCGCTGTGCAACACATACGTAAACAAGATGGCCGCGGCGCTCCATCACGGAAGTAGATGCGAGCGTCTTTGTCACATACACAAGAATGCACGGGCGACAGTGCGCAGGAATACGGAGACAACTAAAACGGCAAGTGTTTTGTGAGGTCTGATTTTTTTTGTACATATATTGTTTTGAGAAGCCAAACTCTTTACTTAATTGTCCCCAGAAACAAATCGGAACTACGAAATCTGACCAGAACGGGACTTAGGAGACCAAGTGGGGGGTAAGTCTCTGTTGATGTCATACAACTTCCTGTCAAAAAATCCAAACTATCCCTTTAACTTTGTTAAGAAATGTGGATGCTTCGCTGGACTCTCACCGCTCTGCTCACACCACATAACGTCCTGTCTATGTTGTTCTTCTCTTAAGACCTCTTGTTGAGGATGAGCCTTCCTTTCGAATAAGCGTCACGTGAAAGCCAAAGAAAGAGCAAAACCAGGACAGATTTCAGGTCTTGTGAGACACGCTAATGTATTGTCATTTTTGTCCAACTTTAGCTGTGTTTTCGTCTGAAAACTTGGACATTTGGAATTGTTTAATTTAATGCTGTTTTGAAGCTTGTCAGTAATTACCAAAACAGACATTTAATTTTCACAGCTCAAAAACACGACCTCTTTAAGCTGTTAAAAATAATTCTATCTCAGCCCCAAGCCTTTGGAGATCTCGTTTTGAGTATATTTATGCAGGATCGCTGCATTTATTCATTTATTTATATTTAATTATAAACTAATAACTATTTACTAGACTACTGCTGGTTATTTTTTATTCACATGGCACAATCTCTGTGTGTGTCACCATATCCTGTGCGGCTACGCAAATCCCATTAGTCCTTCACTCCATTATGTATTCTACTGATAGCTTTAATGCGACATTCTATGTGAAACAGTGTGCCTGTGTGGTTTGTGGGGATATTTAACCCTGTAATAAACTGTGACTTAGTATAAAGGAGAGTAGCACCACAAAACTACTGCGTAGTTGACCTGAAAGGACTCAGAAGAAATATAGCACCAAAGAAAACCTCCAGGACTTTTCTTGGTAGTCGTAGTCTTTGCCTATTAAAAGGTGATTTTGCTTATGCTCACCTTTTTTATTCCTAGTCTTTTGTAGCTCAAACGTCCACTTAGTGTGATGAAAGCACCATATGAAATACTTGAATCGGGTTGCTGACCCAGAAATGGCAGCTTTTGTTGGAAGGCTGCAGTCAGCTTTGTGCGTTTAGCCCACGTGCTAATAGGTTCCAGTCAAAAGGTCCCAACAGCCTAAAAAACATCTTTGTACGTGAAGCCATGCTGCCCGTGCACAACTCCACAATATTTGTAGCTTTATTATAGAGGCTTTGTGGTAACTACTTAAAGTAAAGCTCAACTCTGTCCTACATGTGTCGGAATTACTGTATCAGCGCAAGTGAATATGAGGGCACGATTTGAGCGAGGGAGGGCTTTGCATAAATCCTACAGATTTGATTGGATTGCTCTTAAGTGGGTGTTGGAAAGGAAAAGTGATTCTAAAAGAACTGCAGGCTTCCACTCACGCGTTTGTAACCTCACGGTAAAGTAGCAATTCAAGATAACCAACGTCCGTTCTATCTAGCAGGTACATTTGTTTAAATTGTGTCTTACGGTAACTTAACTAGCTATCACGGTAGCTGGTTTTTGGGGCAAAGTTAAGGGACTTCCTGCTCTCCACAGCCCGGAACACATTTATTGCAACACAACATTTACGTCTTAAACGGCTTATTTTTTCTGATTATGTCTACTATATTGGGTAATACAAGTGTAAAGGTGACAATGGGGTGTTATTTTATGTTTAAAGGGCTTTAGTAATGTTAAGAACCTTATTTAGAATGTCAAAAACAACTTTCCTATGCTCTAACTACGAAAATATTGATCTATAAATAAGGAATCCTACTTCACCGCAAATTTTCGGGGAGGCAAATTAAGCATTCTGTTCAGTTTCGTACACATTCCATTGCAAAACCTCAATACATTCGAATCAGGTATTTGGTGTAGCTCACCAATGTATGTCGGGGCTAAACATGCTGCTGTCTGTTGACTGATAGACCAGGAATGATCACCTTTGCCCACCAGTGTGCCAGCTTTGCTTGATCTGCTCGCTGTGTCGTGCTATATTTTTGGCAAATAAGACTCAACTCCTAAGTATGCTGCTCACTTTTAGGAAGGTACGCACACTGAGACAGCAGGGAATTTATTATCTTCAAAAACAAGGGTAACAACGAATAGCATGACGTCTGTGATAAGCTACACAAGAGAAGATAGCTGCCACATATGCTAATGATCACTTATCTGCCTTTCAGTCAAACGTGCAAAACCCAATCATCTTGTTGACATTTTTGATGCGCAAAAGTGGGATGTTTGCACTCAGCTAGACACCGGAAAACAATGAAGACTTTGTCAGCCATGCGAGCTTTATTAACAAGGTGTCTGCATTGAAGAGAATGTGACGCGCCAAGAGTGGGCCACAGGGGGGCCGCCTATACTCTCCTGATCAAAATCTTAAGACCAGTTGAAAAATTGCTAGAATTTGCGTTTTGCACATTTGGATCTTAAGGAGGTTTTAAGTAGAGCTACAATATGCACAAGCAAGAAAGGAGAGTGAGAGAAAAAGCACTTTGAAAAAATAATTTATTGAAAACAACAATTAAACTGAAACTTTAACAAACTTTATCAGCTGACCAAAAGTTTAAGACCACAGGCTATAAAAGCCAAAATCTGCTGAAAATTTTCATTTTCTGTCAGGCATTCACAATGTCATGTCCTCCTGATGGCTGAAGCTAAGAAACTTTCTCTTTTTGAACGTGGTTGGATTGTCAAGCTGCATTAGCAAGGCCTCTCGCAGTGTGCCATTGCTGCTGAGGTTGGGCGGAGTAAGACAGTCATTCAAGTTTTTTGAAAGATCCTGAGCATTATGGAACAAAAAAGTCAAGTGGCAGACCCCAAAAAATCACACCTGCGCTGAACCGGAGGATCCAATTGGCTGTCCATCATAACACAGGGCGGTCTTCCACCCACATTAAGGCCCTTAGTGTGCCGACTGTAGCACAATAACCATCAGACGGCATCTAGGAGAAAAGTATTTAAAAAACAATAAAGGAATTCAAAGACCTCGTCTCCTTCAATGCCACAAAACTGCCCGTTTAGACTTTGCCAGGGAGCATCAAACATGGGACATTGAAAGGTGGAAAAAAGTTTTATTCTCTGATGAGAAAAAATGTAACCTTGACAGTCCAGATGGCTTCCAACATTACTGGCATGACAAGGAGATCCCACCTGAGATGTTTTCTACCCGGCACAGTGGAGGGGGGGTCCATCATGATCTGGGGTGCTTTTTCACTCAGTGGAATACTGGAGCTTCAGGTGGCGCAGGGTCGTCAAACGGCGGCTGCTTACGTGCAGATGTTGCAGCGGGCATCCCTCATGACTGAGGGCCCTCGTCTGTGTGGTAACAGCTGGCTTTTTCAACCGGACAACGCTGCAGTTCACAATGCTCGCTTGACAAAAGACTTCTTCAGGGAGAATAACATCACTCTTTTGGACCATCCTGCACGTTCCCCGGATTTAAATCCCATAGAGAACATTTGGGGATGGATGGCAAGGGAAGTTTATAAAAATGGCCGTTCAGTTCCAGACAGTTGATGCCCTTCCTGAAGCCATCTTCACCACCTGGAGCAGCAATGTTCCCACTAGCCTCCTGGAAACACTCGCATCAAGTAGGCCCAAACTACTGTGACTGTTTCAATGCAGTATTGTCATTGTGCTTGTTAATATTATTTTGTCCTTTCCGTCAGGGTCTTTATAGTCGTCCCAGACATTTGCTGATGTAGCCCTGTTTGTTTCTATTGTTTTGTTATTGTCACGATTGTTGTTGCTGCTGTTGTCCTTGTCTCTGTCTTTTTTGTCCCCCTCTTATCCCCGCACGTGCCCCCCCCCCTCCGTTTTCTTTTCTCTTCTTCTCTGTCCCCTCCTGCTCCGGTCCGGCCGCTCCAAATTTGCATAAAAACAAAGCATCCAAGTAGAGAGAGAAAAAAAAAAGCATGCCCAAACCAATTTTTGAAGTGATTAACAAGAACGGTGGAGCTACTCATTACTGAGTCCTACTGAGAACATTTTTTCTTCTGGTTTGGAGAGTTTTTTGTTATTTTTTGAGCGATGGCCTTAAACTTTTGATCAGCTGATTAACAGCCAATTTCAGTTTAATTGTTGCTTTCATAAAAATTACTTTTTCAAAGTGCTTTTCATCTCACTCCCCCTTCTTGTTTTTCCATATTGTAGCTCTACTTAAAACCTCATTAAGATCAAAATGTGCAAAATGCAAATTGCAGCAATTTTTCAACTGGTCTTAAGATTTTGATCAGGAGTGTGTGTCTGCCACAACATAAACAATGCAACAGAATGTGCAACCATCTTCACAAATCTGTCCTTCCCCACAAATGCTTTTTTTAATTTTCAAAGCACGTGTGAGACTGATTCAATGAAGAATCTTGTGATGAGTGGAGACAACTTGGCTCGAGGGCGAGGGAGTTCAAAAAGAGAACTAACTTCCACTATTTTCTCCACCCCCCAAAGTCCTTCAATCACAGATGTGAGGCTTCCTCGTTGATGTCTTTGGCTTGCGTGGGAGGTTGAAGCAACTCTGATTCCCTCAACAGCTGCTGATTTGCAGCCACAGAATGAGAATATAATCTCTTGAGAGTTGGAACCGACAGAAAGCTGTTTATGATCTTCAGTCGCACCATTTTGTTCATGACTATGTTCCGTTTCCACAGATATCTTCAGACAGAGACATATTAGGGCCTCCTGCTTTTAAATTACAGCAAGGATGTTCAATGATGGCATAGTGTTAGTCAAGTAGTGTCGGCCCTAACCATCCTAACCCAGGTTGGCACTTGGTCAGTCCAACCGTATTGGTCATCTATTTGAATGGAGGTCTTTATGGGTACAGGTGGGTGGCGTGGAGTTGATTGGTCAATGGAGAATTGCTACTTCCATGTGACAATAGGAATGTTTGTAATGCTCACATCAGCCCTTCCTGTTCTTATGTCTCTTTAGATCTTAATCTTCAAGAGAAATTCACTTTTTATCAGCAGCACTTATCCATAATTCAGTGGAGGAACTGGATGCTCCCTAAATAGGTCCCATATTATAGATGCACTTGCCTGAGCAGAGCAGCCAAAGACCAAATGGTTTAGCTGTTACTATTGATTGTTGCCCTCTCCTGCATGGCTGTAAGAACATGCTCCTCTGGATTAGTGGTGAGAATTTCGGATTGAACCAGTTCTCTTGGCTCGACTCCCTGAAAAGTGTTGACTCCCAAATGTCTGATTGTTTTGTTGTTTAAATGTATTTATTGCCAAAATATGTAGAATATTTGTAAAAATAAAATATCAAAATAAAATTGTTGGGCGATAATTTTTATATCCTGTATTTACGCTGGTATAAATTCTTCCAATGATAAGAAAATGACTTATAGCGGTATAAATGATAAACGCAAAAAAGCCGACATCATGTGAATGAAATGCTGTCATCGTAGGAGAAAGAATGTTTGTGTGGAAAGTATTTACTCGGCGAGCCGCTCAATCATGGCAATCAACACTAAACCGCCTCCTCCCGGACTAAACATGTTGAAACGGCGCTAAACACCGGTGAAAGCTGGCGGATTCTCCTCTTACGTAGCGTGAATGGAAGCTCAGTTTAGCATGCTAGTGTGGTTGTGTGTGTGCGACTCGGGCTGGATGACTATATTTTCACCGTGTTGTTTTACCGCTTTAATGTAAGGAACGTTTTACTAGGGTTGAGCGAGTACACCACTATCTGTATCTGTATCTCTATCTGTATCTGTTCACCACACTTCCGGCCTTCAAAATAAGAGCGTCGTTTGCCCCATCCCGTCTAACTGTGTAGACACATCACGACTCTGTCATTTGTTGGTCAACATTTAGTGTGAGCAGTAGGACTCAGCAAGTTTGCAAAAGCTGTAAATCATGATTTATTTCCTTCCTTTTGTACACACACACACACACACACACGCACACACACACACACACACACAAACACACACCACATACAGGGTTATGTGCTTGCGTTTTAAAGAAATTACTTTGTTGTTATTATTATCATCATTATTAGCCTCCTCATTGTCGTGTTCTGAATTAGAGAAACTTCCAACGGTCTTTCTGCTAGTCTTCATCAGAGGTCTCAGAAGGACAGATAATGGGGGACGTTTTTGATTGAAATTATTTGAAAGACTAAAAATGAGCCATCAAGGTCTGAGCATGGAGCCAACATGCCCTGGCCTTGGAGACGGGGCGAGTGAGGAGGAAGTGTCAGCCTTCATGTCAAGGACAGTGTAGCATGAGTCTTTTTGTAAAATGAAAATTGGAGCAGTCCGTTCAGTAAAATAAAAAAAAATAGTATTCATTTAGAAATTAGATTGCATGTTAATGTGACTCAAGATCACAATTTTTATTAGTATTTTTTGGGCAGCCCTCGTTTACATCGTTTACACTGTGTTCATCCTCTTGGACATGGAATTCACTAAAGCAGAGATCATGCTCTGGTTCAGAATGTCACAGTACATGTTGGAACCGCAGCTCCCCAGTGCCAGCAGCACTCCTGCAGCCCCAGACCATACTAGTTACTTGTCTTTCCAGCTCGTCAGATAATTATAGCTGTGTGTTGAGTCATTTTTAGTGTGTTAAAGATTATTGTTCCACCTTTAGATCCAGTCTATTAGCTCAGTGCATTTTCAGTGTAATAGCTTCTCAGAAAAGGCTTTCTCACACACTCACATAGCGAGACTCAAAGATAACCCAGAGTAGGCCTGCCATCATAATCAATAAATCAATCAACCACACGATAAATAAAAACTAAGTTGATCATTTTAGCCGCATGTGCTCGCGGGTTTGTTGGCACTAAGCGAGGCTTCACATTACTGTAGTGATTTGAAGCCATGTGAAAACTGCAATTTCAGCCCATTTGCACATCTTCATTTTGTGACATGAAAACATTTGCGACAAAGACAAATGGAACTTGTTTCAGCTGCCGTGATTTCCTAAGCATGACACCTCATTGTGCACCGAACGCATTGCGCTGCATCCGAAACATGTACTTCGACCAAACTCCGACAAAACGTTAAATGTAAACGGCGTATTCCACACAAAGTTGCTAATAGGGAAGCAAGGAAGTGTATTTGACAATGTGGATACACAATGTGATATTCAGAGTATTTCATGGTTTTTATATTCAGACAATAACGAAAGTGGCACTGATTCAAAATCACTAATATTGTGATTTTTATGTGCAATTTTTGCGTCCATTTGAATTTCACAGGGGGAATTTTTGTCTTTTTTTATTTATTCTATTATGTTGTTTGTTTAATTTACTTTATTTTAAAGCGCTTGTCATTCCAATTACAATGGTAAACACTCTTGAGAAATTAAAGTTTATTGCTTTTGATATGGTGTACTCGCATTATTATGCCGTATATTATCATTACATTAATGAAAAAATTGTCCCAAAATAATGACAATAATATCGTTTATCAGCAAAAATGTGTAGGACAGTTATCGTCCAGCAAAATTAGTTATCGTGACGGGCCTAACCCGTAGAAAAGTCCTGACAGGAGAAGATAGTAAACAGAAATGCTGTCAGCATAGTTAGAAGCAATTCAAGCCAGTCTCTCTCAAACAAACTTGACATTCACTTTCCAGGCACACAAGCTTCAGTTTCACTAGAGGGGCGCGGCAACTGCTATATAAACTGTCATTCATTTTCCTCTTTGATGATAACACTCCAAAGATGTTGCGCTTATGTTTTAATACAATTTGATAGCCTTTTTAAACTGTGCGATCACTGACTACTTCTCCGACAGCAATGCGGTCCCAAGAACCAAGAAGAAAGGTTAAAGAGAAGAACCAAGCCTTTACACGTGGATAGTAAATCCCTACTGCTACAATGCTGGACATGTATATGTACACTGACTTCTCTAAAGTATATCCAAGTTGACATTCTTTAGCATTATCCCTTGAGAAGATATATTGTAATACAAATGTCACCCCTGAGGAATCCCAGTGTATGGAGTGTTTGTCTAAATATCCTGAGTGACTGCTTCTTTTGCCTTTAAGTTGAATTTCCCTCCCCATTCAAAGCGTCCTGCAGCTAGTGAACGCAGCATGGCAGCAGCTTCACCCACCATTCAGATTAGATGTTAAAACATGGAAGAGAGTGGAAAGGAGGGGGATGGCGGAGCATTAATCTGCACACTTGACGTCACACTGGATTGGCTGAAGCTGTGCAGATGGGAGAGGAAAACGAGAATTGTGTGGGTTCTGCATCTGACAGATTATTCTCTTTTTATGTCTTCTGACGTCCTACATATGAGCCACGGAGAGATTTTTCCCCCCCCCCCCACTCATGCCACTGGGACAACATCCCGGCATTAAAAATAATAAAACTAAAAAGGAAATCATGAAGCCATCAATCTGTCGTTCTACAGGCAGGTCCTGCTGCTGAGTCAGTGTCTGACGGGACACTGCAGAAAGCCTGCCGTCAGTGATAACATTTATCAGCAAACCTTTGATCCATGCCATGCAAATAGAGAATTAATCTCACCAACAAGTGACATGAATTATACAGTCATTTAAAACCCCGCTGCATATGGATCTGCGCTCCTTGCGTATGCGATGGCAGTTAATACTCGCCTCGCATGTTGGCCGCTCCACTCTTTTTTTACACAAAGCAAAGATGATATAATTTATTCTCCCCCAATAAAACTGTCAGTGTTCATTCAGTTTTAAAGTGAGAATGGCTGCGGCCTTTTACCTGGTTTCTATCGCTCTCTCTTTCTACCAGCTTGCACCACGACGCGATCGCCTCGCTGTCGGTTGCTCATGCTGTTGCCTCGCGTGCGGGAAAGGACCTGTTGCGTAAACAGATCTTGCGGGGTCATGGCGTGATCTGCTCCTCTTATGACACTAATCTCTAGCGGGAATGCCGGCACGAAATTAAAAGCTGTTTATGGAGTCCAGTTGCTTCAATTCAAACTATGAAGCAGAAGAGGTCTGCAAAAAATGCTATGCTAATGCTATGGAACTTTTGCCAATTTTCCTTTGCCTAGTACCTACCCTTCGCACCATAGCTCGACATGCTATTGACCTTTCCACTGGCAAAAGCAGGTACTACCAGGTACTTATTTCAAATACCTGGTCAACCAGGGGTTCAAATACCATCAAGGTTACTTATAGGGTCGTCCCTTGTTTATCGTGGTTAATTGGTTCCAGACCCGACTACGATTTGTGAATTTCCGCGTAGTTGTATTCATAGTTAATACATTTTTTTCGTATTTGCGAAACCTGCGTATCCCGTTTTTAATTACGATTTTTACCATTATTAGAGCCCTGTAGACATGAAATAACACCCCAACAGTCACCTTTACCCTCTTTAATTTAGTATTATTGTTTACAACACATCGCTCAACTGTAATTTGCAGGCTGTGGTATCACTGCGGGGACACAACAGACGGCAGACGGCTTTAAACATAGCATGCTACGGGGCTAACGAGTTAGCCTCCAATTTGTTTGAACGTGGTTTCAAATGGAGTGGGGAAGAAGGATGAAGTAAGAAGCCAAAAACTTACCACTTCAGAAGGAATGGGAGGAGAACTTTTTTTTTTTCACTACGTTTTGAGGATACACGACTAGAAATGCCAGAAATAAACACACATGCTAATATTCTGATCAGTGTTAGAATGAATGCAGTATTACACTCTACTCCACACTCTCCACTTTGCTGCAGTGCTCCGTTTTGTTGCTGCCCCCAGTCTCCTCTTGAATAAAACTGAACTCCTTATTGTGGCCATGTCGAGAAGTAAATACAGGAAACTGTACTTCACATCCATCGTTGTTGTTTTTGTAGCGTTTCTTAGGCTACAACAACATGACTAACCCGAAACTAGAACGCTACTCAGTCAATAACAAACTGACCGATTGTTCTTTGGATCGACACCAGATTTGACGTTTTCATGGATAGCTACTTCCTGTCTGAATATTGTCATTAAGTTTCATGCATTATTCACAGAGACTAAGTAAAATGTTGAGAAAGGTCCTCGCTCACTAAATTGAACATAAATTACTGAAACTGCACCAAAATGTAATGGCTTTTTCCCTTGGCAGCGTCAGAATGTTAAATGAATGCATTCTCACACTTTGTCCATTAAAACCGAGCATTATTATCTTTTAAAAAAGAGAATTTTTAATACATCTCTCAGACTGGATTGTGCAAGGGTGCCTAATGGTGCGTCCTATGTAAATGCATGGCATGGAAACATCCTACAAGCTAGCATGATGCTCTTTATTACACTCTATCTTTGGTGTTGCTTTGTTAAGAGTTTCTTTCCATTATTGGTTTCACCATGCTATTAACATTACAACACACACAAACACACAGCGCACATACATACATGCACTGGCTTTTTTAATTGTCTCTTCTGCTGTGACTTTTAATGTGAGCCTATTAGCTGCCGCTGCCATTTTTCCCCACTTTTATGTGAGTAGATATTTCTCCCTGAGCAGAATCTCTGATATGAAATTGCCATCCCTCGTGTCTGAAATGACTCGCAATTAATTTTACTGCTGCTTGAGACGCTGTTATATTAAATACAGTATGAGCTGTATTATCAGTCGATGGAGGGGGGGCGCCATAACCATCCCAAGGGATGCACAGAGCTAATATTAAGCAATTAATAAACAGTGTGGAAATATTGTGGCTGTAAAGATTCATTCAGGTGCCATTTGAGCAGGCGTTTGCACAGCGCGTCACAGTTTATGGCTCATCACTTTCGGCATGGGGACTGTGTGCAATTGTACCACCTTGCATGGCATTTTTGTTACCACTTCAAAGTTAGTTGCACAGTTCTTGAAGATTTTAATGCATCAGTGTGATGTTTGAGGCCACGTTCTCAGTCTGTTGTGCTGATAAAATAAATAGATAGCATCTAAATCCAAGCTTAGGTTTTAAAATGGGAGATTTCTGTCACAAATGCTATGGTGACACTTACCATGCAAAATTATGAAAGCGCAGTGCTACTCCTGGTGTTGTTGTGTTCCCTCGTGGATAAAAGTGTAAATCCTGTAATCTTGCATCTCTCGTGTTGATTGTGCTCAGGGTGGCCGTGCTGTCGGGACTCAGAAACTCATTCATGCTGTGTGTTATTAGACCTTTTCACGCAGTTGAAATTCAATCCAGTCTGCAATGAATGTGATCAACAGGAGGTAGAGCAAAAAAACAACAACAAAGAAGTCATATAGGAAAAACAAGTGGAAGCTAAAATGGAAATTGCCAGACTGCCAATCTGTCCTTCAACATGAACTCAGACGGCACCATTTGAACAGCGCAAAGGTGTTGATTAAAAATGAAAGGGTAGCAACTGAAACTGTCATCTCAACAAATCTGCTACAGTAGAACCTCCAAAGTCAAACATTCAAGCTGTGCAAGATTTCTACATCTCGAGTGAAACAAACTCGTCAAAGCATCGTCGTGTTTCCATAATCCCTTAGCTCTCCATTAAAATGTTTCTTCTGCTGCCTCAACTGTTTTGCACGTGATGGCATTTAAAACTAATGTTGATATGTCACAGCAACAACCTTGGTAATCAGTGGAAGTTTGAAGAAGACGACCAGTAGCTGGAAATTTGCGCTGTGATTGGCTGGAGACCAATTCACGGTTTTGCCTTTTATCTGAAGTCAGGGCAGGTTAGGTTGAAAATAGATGGATGGATAGTTTAGTTCATGTGTTAACAAATATAACACATGAATGCAGCATGCTTTATTGTGGAACTACGATATAACCTTTTAGAATGTGTGAGAATGTCTTGCTGGGTTTCAGTCACGTGACCTGGCATCTTTCTGGTGAGCAGACAGGGGGACAAGCATAACATTGCTTATTAAAATACGAGTCACCGAATGATTTGTGTTTTACATAAAACGGACATGTTGCTTTAGTTCCTCAAAGCATGCAACTTGTCAATGCTACTACTACTACTACTACTACTACTACTACTACTACAGCAACAACTATGGTACAAAACGTTAGCTGTGCTAATTACCTCCAAGCCTGCACCCGGACTCTGCACACCAAGCTTGAGCCATTGCTCTGTGGAAGGGGAGTAATGGCATCAAAGAAGTATCTTCACGCATGTAGGGCCCTTTTACACTTTTCAACCATAGAATGTGTGCTTTTTGTGTCAGTGAATAAAATAAATGGACAGAAACGGCTGTAGCTTGTCTGTCGGGATGTCCACCTCTGCCCACATGGCTACAAAATCCTCAAAAAACAGTTATGCCCGTGGTTGTGGTTAAGGAAGACATCGTCGCAATGCAATTCAATTTGCTTTAAAAAGCAGCAAAAATATCATGTTTTAAACACACTCATACCGCCTGAGTCGAACCAGCATGCGCTGCTAAGTTCCACTTACGCTCGCTGACGAGCTGGCTGACCAGATGACTTTCCAAGTTATTTAGTCGGCTTAGGTTGCATTTCAGGTGGCCGCTTCATTGGTGTTTGTGAGGAAATACCACCATGAATGAGCAGTCCGCTGGGAAAATATTTCCCCACACAAACGTCCCTTCTAGTCACGATGACCGCATGTCATTCAAGGTTATGTCAATTTCTGTGTACATTCAATTTTTATTGGCCAATTCTGCGATTTATACGATTCCGGAGATAATAGGTGATGATAAGGGCCAATTAAAAATGGATGGAAGACTGCATTTGGGCCGTGGGACATAGTTTGGACACCCCTGACATAGTCAAATTAGCAGGTTGTTATTTTGTGTCAAGAAATGTGTGCTGGTTTAAATGACAACTCGTTGTGTCATTCGTGAACGTGTCTTCACTCTCAGACTTGTTAGGCTTTTCATTGAGCGATGATTCTACATTCTTCAGCCTGCGCCGTCATACACCTGTTTGGTAAAAGAAGCCGCCACGTTAGATTGAAACACTTTGCTGTCATTTTACTCGTCTTGATGGATGCCCCCACCCGGCTGCCCACGTTTCCTCATGTGGCTGCTTCTGCCGTCTCCGAGGCGAGATGAGTGTGTGACAGCGCTCACAGTACAGCGAGCATTACGCGGCATTCTGCAATGGCGAGGCCTCCATCACATCACTGTTAACACTCAGGGAGAGAAAATGAAGCAATCACGATATTGTTAGCTTGGGCTGCCGGTGAACGTTCGCCAACATTGACAATAACCCCAACCATCTACATGAACAGATGCAGAGATGGTATGCATTATGTATGCATGCATTTGTGTCTGTATTTCTTTTGAATTTGTTTTAATTAAACAAATGTTTTTCACTGAAGGAGAATTCAATATTAGTACAGAGTAATATAACACGGTAGTTTCCGGACTATAGAGCGCACCGGTATATAAGCCACACCCACTAGATTTAAAGCGAAAAAGGATGAATCCAACCACTTTTCGGGTTATCCGCCTGAGACCTCCGACTGCCACGCACACACGGGCGAGTGGCCAGCGTTGGCCACATTAGCCGCCACCTGACTAATGATCACATCGCGAGCCTCGAAAACTCACCACACCCCACCAAGTGACCGACCCCCCAAATGCCGCATTTAATGTGCCAACTCGGCGAGATATTTTCCGTGGCATGTTTTGCAGGGTTCAAAATTTATATCACTCTCACAAACGTCAGGTAAGACCCACACGGCAGACATGATTATTTTGGCTTTGGCACGGCTGTGTAGTGTGAGGAAAGTTGGCAGGAGACGCTTGCTACAGGTTGCATGCTGCAATAGTACAAGCCACAGGTGAGGCTTTGTGGTCGGTCACGTGATTTTTCACGGAAATCAGACGATTATGATTGGTGGCCAATCGAACAGAGCAGCCCTAATAATAATAATAATATAGTGCCATTTGCCACTTGCTAATTTTTTAGATATGCGCAGTATTGGCTTTCTTACTAATATGAGATATACCGATATCGTCAAGCACTTCAGTACCACTACCAGTATCAGCCAATATGGATGTATGCAGCAGGTCTTCCCTCAAACTAATGTTGTACAATGAATTATCATGATGGAGGCCTTTGTTTTGAGGACATACAGTGGTGAAGGTTTTTCCAGACAGAGGGATTTTTTCTCCAGACAACATTTCTCCATCATATCTCTTCGATATCTTATTTTTATGTCAATATTATCGGACATCCCTAATTAACATTAGCATCACTCGCACTGTACACAGAACACGTGAAGATCTTGAAATGCAGTAATAACAGTAAATACTGTACAAGAATTAAATGAAAAAGTAATTAAAAGAGAACAACTTACTCTTATCGCTTTGGTTTATTGGGAGGAGGAGGTATAAGAGGCAGCAGAAGCTGCAAAAGGTGCTGAGTGTACGGGTTCACTTTCCGAGTCATGAGGCTCACTGGGATACAGCACAAGCGACCTTTCCATCTCAATAATAAGACCACAAACCTTGCTTAGTTATCACTGTCGCTGTCCTAGGAGCAGATCCTTTTATACAATCGTTATCCTTAATGATAGACATCACAGTTGAATGGCTAAGACCAAAAGTGGAGCCAATATTGGTGGGAGTTTCTCCTCTCTCAAAGCTTCTGACGATGTCTTTTTTCACTTTCATGGTGAGGTTTTTTCTTTTTCTTCAGCATACAGGGCTTCCACCAGAAGCCTTATGCTTGCTGGACATAATGAAGTACAAAAGGTTCATTAATAAGCAACGTCATTCACTCTCTGTAGCTGTTAATGAGACATACTGTCCAGTAGCCATCCGCGGCGTGTGAATCGCCTCGCTCGAGATACCTTGCCTCGCAGCATCTTTGGCGCCGCTGCAAGCTGGTGGAACGGCGTAACTCAAGGACCACCTGGAAAGTTGCAGGAAAGGGGTGGATTCATTTTCAAAACATGTTTTTTTTTTAAGCCCAACGGGCATATTTAGCATTAGCCATTCTTCTTGTCATTCATTCATTGTGCTCCTATTATGACGGTTATTATTTCTCTCTGATGATTGGCAGAACAATTAGCACTGCTGTGATATGCCGATTTTCAACGTTTGCCCAACTTCAGCTCCTTGCCTAAAATGGTGGGAAATATTTCTTGTCTATTTCAAATCAAAGCGATTTGCGAGGCACGCATTTGTCGTCCTCCAGGGATAGACACTGTTGATGTACATGCCTTCTATCCGCCCAGACTCTCCAGCGATGACACCATGCTGATTGCTATCAGCATGCTAATCTCACAGTAGTCAGCACTGAGGATGGTATAATTCCTCCCCTTTCACCATTCCATCCGAGGCTACACAGAAGTTCATATTAATCCCATTGTTGGAGCTGCTCTCCCGAGGAAAGACATCAGACGGTGAGAGTATCAGAATAAAGCAAGCCAGGGAAGGAAGAGTTTGAAAGACCACATTATTTTTTCTTTGTTTGTGATAGAAGTCGCAGTCCAAACAAGACTGAGATGGCAGCCATGAGCCCTTGGGGAATGTTGACAGCAACATGTCAGCACCCTTTCACGAACCATCCTGTTAAAGACGCACAGCCGATTGCTTAGGACAAAAAAGATGACGCGCTCGTGGACAACATCGCTTGCGGGAGTGTGACCAGCATGCTGGCGCGTTTGGCACGATGAAAGTGAGGACTCTTTGGTGAGAAGGCGACCTGCTGCTTCGCCTGCCTCCAACACTCCATTGCACAAATAGCATGATGAATGCACTTCAGCCTTCCCCGGCTGGGATCAGAATAATGCCTCGCGCGAGCAGATGATGTCAGAGTTACCACATGTGACCGAAAGCGTGCACTCACTGGACAGCCAGGCCACCTAAATCCCACAGCAGATTAAACTGCTGGAAGGCCGTCAAGGACAGCGGAAATGTGCGCCAATACGTGGCTTTAATTATAAAAGAAACAGTGTGCAACTTCACCTTTTTGCTGTTGGGTGTTTTTAATGAATGAAAGATAGTGAAGTGCCGTGGGCTCGTTTTTGACTCCTCCAGTGCTTCTTGTACAAACGCACAGTCATTTGTAGAGAGCGTTACAAATGATAATAAATGATAGTACAAATATAGTGCATGTACTGCCCACGGAAGCCACGGAATGATTTCATTCATCAGGTGAAAATAAGAGGCGGAATATGGGTGTATTCAAGATGTTATGTTATTGCTTTCTTTTCTTTTTTTTTTCTTTTTCACGCCAATAACTGTTTGTGCTACTTTTACACTGGGAAAAGACTGTTCCAAGGTCCAGAAAGGCATGCTTGGATGACTTTGGTGAGCAGAACTTACAATACCAACAAACCCTTCTGGGTCTAGAGATTGAGATGTGTGTGATTGTGAACAGTCCTGCGTTGGTTTTGAGTGTTTCTTTAATTCCTGAGCCCGTTTTTGTCTATGACTTATCCGTCATTCCTAAATCCATAGTACCTCTGCATTTGTTCAATCTTGTTCGGTAAACTTAAATCGTATTGGATTTATTGATCATGTTTAGTACTGCCAAGTTTAGAATGGATTTTACGTTAAAAATAATAGTTTGCGAAGTACAGAGAAACGTTTTGAAAGTATGAAGTAACAACACTAACGTCTGGGTTCTATTGAAGAAAATAAAGTAGGGAATATATCATTGCAATGGAACCTTAGTTTTCCTTATTAATCTGTTAAACCAAAACAATGTTTCCCAAAATATTGACACAAAACACTTAATGTAGAACAATTATAGTTTGACATGCAGGAAATGCAAAATGCATATAACGTCGTTTTTACCTTTGACCCGTGTTGGCGAGGACGGGAGGAGAGAGCCACCCTGATGGTAGTGTTGTATTTTGCAATGACTTTTTTCTTGAATTCAATAGTGTTTCTCACCTTCTTTGTCAAAGTGATGGCACTTGCACCTTTCTTTGGCCCCATCGTGGGTTGTTTTCCAGCAATACTAAAAAAGCAGAGACTTGTGATGTATCGTAATTGTGTTAGTTAGCAAAGAACTACAGAGTCATTCTTTGATGACGCCATAGACGGGCGACAGATGAGCTGGGGGACAATGATTTCAGGATCATCGGTTGGCTAATAGGCACAGTTTGTAATAAAGACATGTTACGAACACAAGTTGGACTCACGCAGTTGATGTTTGCAAAATACAAGGAAGAAGAGTCTTGAACTTGTTTTGTTCTTGACCATCACATGATAGAGTGAAAAAAGTTCTGCTCCCATTCAGTGTGAAAGTGGTAAGTTTTTGGCTTCTTAAGTTTAGAAGAAATAAATATGAGGCTAACTGGTTAGCTTGCCGACTAAGGAAATTGAAAAAAAATCACATTAGGCTGAAATCAAAGGATATTTACATTTTTAAATTAAAAAATGATCAAATAGCAAATTAGTTTTCGATTAATTGGATAATCTATTAATTATTGATTCATTGCTTTCCTTTTCTTTTTGTTCTGCAGAACAGGAACCTGCTGCAAACCATTTTTTTTTAACTGAGTCAAGCCCCATTAATTGTAACATAACTTTTGCTTTTAATTTTTCCTGTTTAATAAATTAAATTGAACGGATGGCTAGTTGTTTAAGTGCAATATTCGGCCGTAGGATAATCGAGACAGTGTACGAAAACTAAGTTATTTTTGGCAATAATTTTTGACAATAGCCTAATCATACGAAAAGCAGCGTGTATGAAAAACAAGGTACTACTGTATAAAATTCAGCCTTACATACACAAGTGGTGTATTATTAGTTGACACAGACTTCAAGCTGATGCAACCTATAATACATTAGCAGCGTGAATCTGCTTCCACCTTGTGCACATATTTTCCCTCCCAGTTCAAACTGCATACGTATTTAAACTACACCTTCGAAACACTCTTGCAAGTGTGACATAAGGGGCAGAGGCAGAGCGGCAAACGACAAAGCTGCAGGCTGCTTGATATTCCGAAAGGCTCGGCCTCTTCGGATGGAACTTAAAGTGAAAAGTCGATGCCCTTTGTCGCTGAGGGCGTAACATCAAAAACACGCACTTATGAGAGCAAGTGTGAGGCTTCTTTCTTCCTCACTGACACTGAGGATACTCTAACAGTATCCATTCATACCAGCAGCTGTTGCCCCCTTTGGAAACCATCCAAATCACTGTGGCTTGAAACGAGGACTCCAAGATCAGTGATGCTGCCATTTAAACTCCTTTTAAAAACCAGTGTACGCTCTAAGCAGTAGATCTTCTCTAAAAATTGCATGCTACTTGGGAACATCCTGGTTTGTGTCCAAAAGCTCTCCTATTGGGCTCTTTAGTCTGCCCTCGGGATAAAGTACCATCAGGCTCCTCCATCACCAGATGTATTTCTGCTTTAGGCAGCATTCAGGCAAAATCAGCTGCATGCCAAATGCTTTGCGGCGAACAGTCAGCAAAAAGATAATCAATAGAGATTTACACGCGGGACCTTGACGCTGATGCTCGATTGTGCAAACCACGAGGCTCAGCTGCAGGCCTAATGTCATGGCATCATGACAGGGCGATGGAGTACGCCGGCAGTGCAGCACGGACCACCTGTGTCGGATCAGCTGCAAAGGCTTAACTGAGGAGTAAAATCATTGTGGAGCCTGTTTGTAATTTTTAGCGCTTTCATGGAAGTTTTGTGTGTTCAATGCATCGTGGTGCATATTGATATCATCTGCTGGTCATCGAGAGGCTCAATAATCCCAACATTTGGGAGAGATGAAATGAGGATTTGTGCACAGCTGTATGCAGGGAATTGATTAAACGCTTGATTAAACACAAGGCGGAGAAGTGCAGCAGCCTCATTCAGAAGCATATGCAAATAATCTTGTGTCCTACATTATTGCCTTTCATGAACTCTTTCACACGCAGCCTTGCTAATGCATATTCACTGAAAAACTGGACGACCATGCAGGCGCATATGAGATTTATAAACATTCCATCACACCCACACACGGGCATAACATCTACTAAGCTCTGTTCAAAGCAGTGATGTAATGAGTCAGCAAAGGATTCTGCATTCAGGGTCAACACACTTTAGAAATAGTTAAGGTCCAAAGTGTTTGTTAAGGACAAATGGCATTCAGCAGATGCACTGCTTCATAGGTACACATACAAAAGATATGTACTGTTCTGTACTGTTTCAAATATGAGGGAAAAAAGAAGTGAACATAAGTGTCACTGAGGCTTTTGTTTAAATTAAAACTTTTCCTGAAGCATATTTATGTTTAAACAGTAGGGTTTGTGGACCGTTCTCATGTTATTATGGTGCCAAACGTGTACTTTTCAAAAGGTCCCAGTGTCCGAACTTAACAAAGTACTTACTTAAGTACTTAAAAAAGGACATACAAATTTTTATTTTTATGGAATTTTCTAACATGAAAATTCAACAGAATAGCAATTTAAATGCTTTAATATAAATGATGAATAAATTATCCAATATTGAAATCAAAGTAACAAATTGTCATAATTATCACAGCAAAACCAGCAGCAATACAGAACACAAGGAGTCAAGATTTTACAGCACTTTAAGTTCATACATTTCACTGTTTAAGTACACATATTCTGCACAATTCGAGTCGAAGCTGCTAACGGATGCACAATTGTGGCGATGTCAGACTACAGTTTCAACGATGTTTGCTCGTTAACCCTAGGGTTAACTCGGTTAACTAGGTTAATAAAATTAAATTACTTACAAGACACAATTTGCACAAAATCTTCTTCAAGAACTCGTTGCAGGTGGCGGAGTCTGCATCTTGTGAAGCACAGTACAACGAAACGTTCGAGCGTTTCAGCCTGAGAGTTTTAGCTAGTTGCTCACCGACACTTGACTCGGCCAGTAGCTATACCCCATTTTTGCCTTATTTCAGTGCCACTGCATTAATAGTGACTATTAATGAATTAAATAATAGTAACAATTCATTTAGCACCAAAATGAGGTACTTATGTCTACTTACTTTTTCTGTTTGTTTGCTAGTTTATGTCTGCACGGGTGCCACTATGGTACTGAGTTTCGCTACCCATCCCTATTAAACAGTAACTTTTGAGAAAATGTTCACAATCCAGTATTAGCAGTGTGCATTCCACACCAATAGTTGGCAGTGCAGAAGGGAAACCATGACTTGCAAGTCAATAGTGGGCAAGTGGGCAGTAATGCCAAAAAGTCACAATAAAATATCTTCTCACTTTTATTTGTAATCTTTACGTTTTCTCCAAATTGCACGGAAAATGGTTTTGAAGTTTTTGCATAATCTTGGTGGAGGTAATTAGCATCTGAATGGAATTTCCCCTCAAGTGACTAATACATGGTTGTTTTTCTTCTTCTTGCTCATTCACAATTGTTGTTGTTTTTCCTGCAGCTAGCATACAGTAACTTCACTAGAACTGAAGAGTGGATGTGCTAATTGGCTTGAGACACAACTTTCAATCACGGCGGGTGCATATTCAAAAGGATTACATTGTAAAACCCAATAAGCAATATTACAATGCAATGCGGTTATTGTTGTAGCCCAATGGGGGAACCTGGGAGATGGATTTGTAGTTGGACGCCATTTTAGTGTGCCGAACACAGTTAATACATTTATGTCATATACAGTATTGTTGCCAGCATTATTTAATTGGATTCTTATTCGTGAACGTATTAAGACTAACCTGTCTTACTTGTTGATAGTAGAGCATGTTTTTTTAGTTGATTTTTGTTCATGTCTTTTGTTGATACCACCCATCCATTTTCCTCCGCTTATGCGGGTCTGGGTCGCGGGGGCAGCAGTCTCAGTAGGGAAGCCCAGACTTCCCGGTTCCCCGGTCCACCTCCCCATCGAACACCAAGGCGTTCCTAGGCCAGCTGTGAGACATAATCCCTCCAGCGTGTCCTGGGTCTGCCCCGGGGCCTACTACCAGCTGGGCATGTCCGGAACACCTCAGCTCAGGGCTTGTCTAGTCTACTGACAACAATTATTCTTTAGTAAGTTGTTCACAATGTGTCGTTTCACGTGGGAAAAATGAGGTGCGTCCCTGGGACGCATGGATAGTGAGTCTACTGGGTCCTTTCAGATTTCATTTCATCAGGGATGCGGGAAGACCTAGCAATATCGCTGGTGAAAGTGACTATAGGGGTGTTATTTCTTGTCCAAAGGGCTCTAATAATGTTTAAAAAACATTTTAAGAATTTTGTAAACAGGTTTGCTATGCTGTAACTACGAAAATATTTGATTTATAAATAAGGAATCCCACTTTGCGGCAATTCACTTATGGTTCGGTCTGGAACCAATTAATCACAATAAGCCAGGGATTACTGTATCGGATAGTGGTAAGAAAGCCAACATCGAACATCTCTAGTTATATATTTTTTAAACCGGTTCAGAAGAACAGCTGAGCTGACCATATCTTGGTACGCAATTGTTTTGCTGAACAACTTTTATGGTACATATACTGTACAGCATCATCAAGTAGCTGTGTTTGATACACTGTGCAGGTTGTCACAACGAACAATTTCTAGAGCTTTTTCCACGTAAACTAAACAGTTTAATGAACTACTCAGCCTATTTGTTTGCTGTCCATGGGCATTGGTGAGTTGTCTCATCTGTGGGCACTTGCAGATGTCATTGATCAAAATCTCTTCATTAAAATTGTCACTGGTCTTAAAATGAACAAGTCTCAAACGATGTACGCATGCGAGCTGGCAAATGCTAGTAAACATCCAATTGATTTGGTTGGATGTATTCATCTCGATATGAAGAAGCTGCATATTAAGCCTCTAAAAAGAGCATAAATAGACAGTCTACACAATGGTACACTTCATTCTCCTGTGAAAGTCCAATGAGTCCATGAAAAACCTCTTCTCGGTAAAGTGTTTTTCATCAGTGCCTCAGAGCATGAACATCTAATACTTTTTTAGCATTTATTTGGAAAATGTTTCATGCAGTGTTCCTGCAATAAAGTACAAGGACTCCCATGAGGCTCCGAGTAGCAAGTTGTCCTGCTGTGTCGCCTAACACATTAGCCCATAAATCATGTGTCATGTTTGTCCAGACCGGAATCCTTTTGTACAAACAGCTTTTGATATACAGTAGAACAGCATGGATTAGAATGGCTTTGATTGAATTCCATTTTGCCCTTTGGGGTGTTTGGATTTGCTGCCTCTCTCTTCCTGACTTGGAGTTCGAAGCCACCTGTATCAAAAGAGTCGTATCAAAAGGCTCACCGCAATCATTGTTTGACTTCTTGTATGCTGCAGGAAATAGTTTTGTCATAATCACAAACTTCCAACAACGGTCTGTGGTCTCGCATGTTGTTAATTAGGCTCTATTTCTCTATTTTTAGGGGCTGACCACAACATTTTCAGGTCAAAACGGCAGAGTCGGCTGTGTAGACAAGCAAACCCTACTCTCTGAAAAGAATTACGTCACCAAACTGTTGCTGTCAAGTGACAAGCCGACAAAATATCTGAATACTTCGACCTGACTCACCCTGGTCGACATTCTCCTGATATTTTTTTTTTGTCTTATACTCCAATATGACTCGCAGAAGTAATGCCAGTTTGTCATCAGTCTAGACAAGCCTTGGAAAGTGGAATACGGACGAACTTTATGCACATGAGTTCTTTCTTCTTTGATAGTCATGTGGTTCTGTCTGAGTGTCTGCTTACAGTGCCACAGGTAGGTGTGGATTATATTTCACATCGTTTTCACCCACTGGCCCGTTCTCGTCCAGATGCATCTGGCACAGTGTGGACACAATTTTTTTTCAACCTGGCAAAAAAAAAAAAAAAATCCCAAGAACGTTTCCGTGTGGACATTGACATTTTCAGCATTTGTGAATATTCGGCTTCAACTCAAAGTTAGTTTGGATTAATTGAAGCCAATTTTGTGTTTTATAGGTTTTAATCATGTCTTGTTAAACTCCTGCCACATAATTATCATGGGTATGTTGTATGGAGGCAAGATATTCCTATATTAAAACATCACGTTTCAGGGATGTGATGACATCAAATTGCAAGTGCGAGGTGAAAAATCCAAGCATTTTGTTTGATATTGAAAATAGGGATGCACCAACCCACATTTTTTCACTTCCAGCCTCGATACCTGAATTTTTATATCTACCGATACCAATACTATTCCGACACGAGAGCTTTTTGTTTTAATATTATTATCTTCATAATGCTTGATTTTAGCTCTGAACCCCCGATGCCACTTCCTGTCTGCCCGCCCACACATTTATGGCAATACACACGAGCACATGGCTTATTTACTTTTGTTATGTCACTGTATTGGGTAATAAAAGTGTAAAGGTAACTCTGGTGGTGTTATTTCATGTCTATAGAGCTATAATAATATTAAAAACCGCATTTAGAAAGTCCTAAACAGGTTTTCTATGCTCTCACTACAAAAATATTCCATTTGTAAATAAGGAAACGTACTTCACATAAATTCAGTTATCACTGAAATCAATTAACTGGGATAAATAAGGGATTACTGTATATTCTTTGGCATACCGGTATAGAATAGAAGTATTTCGGGCTCCTCTTCCGGCTGCTGACGTAGGTGGTAATGTAATTCGTCATTTCCGGATTTTGGACATGTTCGCTCGTGTAGTTGCTCTCTGTAGATATATTGTTCTCTCTACACTCTTATTAATCTTAAATTTCCTGTTCATAGCTGGTTACTCTCCTCTGTAATGCGGCTCCAGCTAGACTTCTTTCAAAGTGCACTAACTACTTATTCTTTTGTTTTCACGTTACATTCAAGTTAGCTTAGCAGTTAACATGGCTTCTCTGTCTTAGCTTAGCGAGTCCTCGTCCTTGTCCTTGTCCAGTGATAATTATACCTGTAATGTAGTTTATTTGCCGCCATGGAGGGGGCTTAGTAACTTGGACTTAAACACTCTGGAAAGACATACTTTACTCTTGCTAGCCAGAAGTGTGCTCCATTACATTTTGCAAGCAGCCAGGTCGTAGATAATAAGGATGATACTCGTTTATAATGAGTATTTGTTATGGATAATGCATTTTTGCCGAATACGAGCATGAAACGGGTACGTCTCGTCATTATCCGTAATCGTGGTGACAGAAAATCCTCATTATGTATTCACTCTTCAAGCTCTGTAATTGGCCAGTCACACATAGCGACTGCCCATCCCGAGACAGATGAACGCAGTGCTTTTGAGAAAAAGAACAAGGCTGACAGATTATTTCCCTCTTTGTCATCACTGGATGTTTGGACGAATCACCTAATTCACACAGATCATTCAAAAAATAAACAATAAAGTCTTACAGATCACTGACACACACACACACACAGTACACAAATACTGTAGCTGAATAATAAACAATAAATATAGCAACTTCTGATTAATCCATGTCAATTTCATACTTAAAATAATTAACCAATTTAAGCCCCACCCATTTTTGGGAAAACCCACTTGCGGTTTGTGCTTCTCCCACTCCGAGTACAGATACAGATCATTTAGAAGGGTGAACAGATACAAATACAGATACAAATACAGATACAGATACAGATACAGATAGTGGTGTACTCACTCATCCCTAGTAGATAGTCAGCTGGGTGAGATGTTTTCCCCATAGGTAGTATAATAACATCAGTTGGGTTCTAGCTTTAGCTTGCCAAACAACGTGGGACAAATACAGTTTAAAAAGCAACTTCGGTCTCGCTGTACCATAAACCAGTATTTGAAAATAATTTTTAATCAATACTTTTATCGTTTGAAAATGATAACTTGACCGTGCTTGGCTTGATCTTAGCTACCTTGGAAGTCTTTTGTCATTCAAAACCAATGGGGTTCTTGTCCCGAGCTTGAGAAAATTCTGGAAAAACTTTGCCAACAAATGTGGTCACCAGGAAATATAACACAATCCATTTGGATTTGGCCGATTTGTTTGGATTGTAAAAATCTTTCTACAGGAAATAATGGCAAAATAAATTTGTTCTAGGGTCAACCTGGCACAATCGTAAAACAAGTTGTGTTGCATTTGTGAATAATGCATCCTACACAAGCATATAAAGTTAAGCAATACAAAATTTTAACCACTACAAAGTCTATGAGATTCTAACAGCTGATATCATTTAAATATTGATATTCTATAGAGCTGTGTCACTTTCAAAGATGACCTCAAACAAGAAATGGGCTGACTGTGTTCTGCTAATGCAAACATTCCTTAGCTTTGAGGAGAAACAGAGCAGTGTGTCCATCTGTCTAATCTCTTACAGTACATAAGAATATGTCAGGAAGGTCGTTCAATAAGCTGCAAGGCTGAGGATGAATTCTTGCCTCCTGATTCCACTCATTTCATCTCAGCCCATCTTTTACTGCTGATGTCTTTACAATTCGATCTGATGCTACGACGATGACTCAAATAATGTGAATAATCTCGGGATATCTTTGGGCCGAGATGGAGATGGATTTCAAGAAAACACAATGTTTAATGATTCATTATTGCGCTCGGCCACTGAAAATGGATGAGCTAGACATTTTATCCTGATTAACGCCTCTAATGGGTTTGCCCATAAAACGAAACTGTAGCATCGGTGATGCATGCAGAGTGTCTGGCTTTCATATTTCCAGGTTGATAACGCATGCGCTAATCCATCACCATTGACAGCCATCATTAGAATAATACGGAGAGCAGATATCTGACAGCAGCTCTCTTGGTGGCGCTTGCCAGTCGAGTAAAACCGTGTGAGACAAGTGAGCAACCTTGACGGCGGGAGGAAGCCACTTTATCACAAAAAGTTCACTCTGTCCAAAGATAACTTTTCCATTTATTTGCAAATATATATTTTATATATATATATATATATATACACACATTTTTTTGTATTCTTTTCCCAGGCACACTATTGTTTCACGGGGTCCTGGCCCAGCGTCTTCAGTTAACGCGAAGATAGCAAACAATCTACGTTTGCTAAAGTCTTATCCAGCCAGCGCTGAAGGCATAAACACAATTTGGGATGCAGACTGCTTGAATATGCGACCGCATCTGTGCACCTGTCTGATTGGACTGTTAGCTTTGACAGCTATGCACTGTGGGAGGCAGTGACGTGTGGTGAAGGTTCATCGTCGGTGACTTTTTTTTTAATATTGATCTTATTAATACAGGTTGCTCATTAAGAGGATAGCAAGAAAAAAAGAGAATAATCCACATTTGGAAAAAAAGTTGTTTTCAAATGCTGCGTCATCTCATTTATTTATTTATTTTTTTGAGCTGAAAAAACATTTGTGGTCTTACCTTGTGTATACGCAGTACATGGACCCCATCTTTCTCCAGGAAAACCTTTGATACTTTGGTATAAAAGTCACCTTTTGTTGAGCTCGGCTATATAATCCTCCATCTTGGAAATCTAATTTATTTATCAGAGCATCCTATCTTGCATTTGCCTTGCTGCACTCCAGCTGGTCAAAAAAATAAATAAAAGCCGCTGACTTCTCTTCCTCTCTAAGGAAGTCAGTGACAAGCAGCTTCCAGCTCACGCATGCCCCAACCCCTTTAGGATGAGGAGAGTACTGCAAGCGGCTGACATTTCTATGTATTTTGTTTTCTGATTTGCAAGATTAATGATGTCACACTTATATTAAAGACATTACACAGACATTACATGTAGAAAGTCACGGTGTACATGACCGGAGTTTTTAACTATTTTGCCGTCTTCCTGACCAAACTTTGTGATCACAAAACTAAAATAGTGTGTTGACATCTCTGACTTGGACTGGTGAGAGGTACAGACTGGTCGAAATAAACAAATTATAAGCACCGACAGCCGTTAGCAAGGCCAGCTAACCGCCGAAGTTCAAAGCGGTTGCAATGCAGAGAAAAAAAACAATTTGATTTCGGTGCGGAGACCTCGGGGTCAGATTCCCGGGAAAGGCCACCCCTGGAAATAATGCTAACCCCAAAAGCTTTGGGGCCACCCATTTATGCCGTCTCAGCTGAATCTATTTATTGCGCAAAAAAAAAAGCGCTACAGCAAGAAATGGTGGCGCATACTGCATATAATGCAGCAAAAGTATCAGCCTCAAGAAGAGTTTCTCTGAGGTTAAACACCCGAGGAAGGAAAATAGAGAACAGCGCATGGAAAGCACGGTATTGCAGGTTAATAATGCCGCCTTCAGCGCCGCTCTTAAAGAAGATAAAGAAGCGAAAGAAAAATAATTGAACAAATGAAGAATATGATTAAAACACTTCACGTATATGCGAGAACAACGCTAAAAACCTTTAGCATATTAGTATGTGGAGTCAAGTTATGCAACGCATTGAGTAAGGAACTCAAACAATACATTAAATGAGTGATTTCAAGAAGCAGTACAGGCAGTTGATGTGTACAAAGTTCAAGGAAGAAGAGTCCTCAACCACTGTACGCATTCAATGCTCCGTCTAATCACTCTTGTACTTACTACTAACTCTTCATATCTTTGTGAATACGTTGTCTGTACTCACTCATCATCCAACCATTAAACCTTTTCATCAGTTATTATATATTTCTTATTTATTATGACTGTTATATAATTTCTTTACAGTGATTATAAACCTTATTGCACCCAATTGTTATACTGCCTTTTCATTTTCCTATGTATTTAAAATTGGCAAAGAGTAGATTTGCAATACAGAAAGTGAACAAATGTATTGCAATTGACGTGAAACAGAAAGGGTAGGATTAAATAAGCTTTGCTTCTTCCTACTCCTTTTTGGACATGTGGAACTGCGACTTGCACTGTGCGATTATATTCCAATGTAACATGTATGCATGCTCAAAATAAATTCAACCATTACCATTACCATATGTTTCTATATATTCATGGCGACATGCTGACAAACATAAACTGGTCCAACTCAGTGAGTGCACTTCATTAGGTACACCTGCACAATCTAATGAGCTCTAAGAGAAGGAACACAAACTAGCAGGACAATTAGAGTGCAGACCTCTGCCAAGGTTGCACCATTAATAAAACTGAATTACGTTCATCTTTCGTGACCAATATAACTTCAGATAAATAAATGAAGGCCTAGTACATCAATAATCATGATGTTGTGTGGTTGATTACGGCCTTATATATGTCAAAAAATATGCATATTTAAGCAAATCTCACATATTTGTTGTCTAAATTAAGCATTTTCAAGCATAAAGATTGCTAAATGAATGAGAATACAAATATAAGGCATTCAGAAGAAGACGCACTGGTCACTAGATGTTACTGTAATGTTCGATGAGACACACGATCACCGGACTTGATCACCGGAACAACAACAGGTTTGAATGATCTCATAACAGGCACAATATTCCATAATAAAAATACGGCCATAAGGCAAGCCAAACTAAAACTCCGAACCCCCCACGTCACTTCCTGTTATATAGAGCAGTGGTCCCCAACCTCCGGGCCGCGGCCCTGTACCGTTTTATGTTAATGTTTTATTTTGAAGAGTGGCCGAATTCTCTCTGTTACATCCGTCTCACTTGACGCATGTCCATTGTGCGTGTGCTAACTTTATCTCATGCCGCACAGACAGACTACTACTGTATTTTTACTATTTTTCTTTCACCTCATATTTGGTCTCAAATGCTGATACTATGTGGGAATGCATAAAGGTAAGTTTTGATGAGTTATTGAGTGCTAATGTGCACATTTGTCTCAAGTTAATTCATGCTAGCGCACTGCCTTTTACCACACACGATGTAGCGTGTAATAATCTCTCTGGAAAAACTTGGCTGTAACTTGAACTGGTGGATGGTGGGTCGGCATTCATTTTGTGCTTTTAATTCGATGTTATTCATGTCTTAGTTTTACACAATACATAAGAAATAAGATAGATCGCTATAATGTACGACCCCCCCCACACACACCCTGGTCCGCGGGACATTTGTGGGAACACAAGCCGGTCCGTGGGTCAAAAAAGGTTGGGGACCACTGATATAGAGGGCTCTAATAATGTTAAAAAGCGTATCTAGAAGGTCGTAAACAGGTTTTCTCTGCTGTAACTCCAAAAATATTCAATTTATAAGTATTGGATTCCTACTTTGCGGACATGAGTTGAACTGTACATGTATAATGAAGATTGCCTCAAGTCACCTTGCAATGTATGTTGTATAACATTAATTCTATCAATAATTAGATTCAGATTTAGCAGGACAATTGCACAATCAACGTGAAAAGTAATCATTTACAACAAAATATTGGACTGACATGGGGCAAATGTGTGGATTAAAAGTGTAACAGTGAGAAGTAAAATTCACACAGAGTGTCGCACCACAAACAAAGCATGCGGGAGGCGAGGGGCTGTTAGCAGGTGAGACAAAGGCGACAGGCTGACAGGGGCTGATTAAACTAATAAGACGCAGGCGAAAACAATAGCTGACTGGTAGCGAAACACACGCTGGAACAACAACAACCACAGCGAACAAATGGAGCTTCGAACGGTATTGTCATATTAATGACAAGCATCACATGTGATTAGTGGCAGCCATGACATCACTCCACCTTCACTACAGATGAATTACTAGTGTCATGAAATGACGAAGAAATGAAGTATGCACACTTGAGTTGTCAAACGAAGCTTATCATGATGGAGACATTGCCGTGAGCTTCGCTTTAGCACACCACAGGACACTGAATGAGACAAGCGCAGCTTTAAAATGGATTCATTATTCTAAACCAGGGTTATCCAGACTTTTTCAACAGAGGGCCGAAGACTAAAAGAATTAAAGGATGCGGGGGGCCATGTTTAGATTTTTATTTGGCTGAATCCCAGTTGCACCTCTGAGCCCTTCCCCTTCATCTTATCCCTTGTCTTACTCCTACCACTTAAAACCGAGGGCCGAGTGTTAAGATTGGCGCTAAGCCAGCGGTTGGACTCCAAAGCAGAGACAACAAAGATGGCGAAGAAAAAAAGATTTAATAACAAAACGCGCACTCAAACGGAGTGGCAAATACAAAGTAGAAAAACAAAGTGCAACATAAAATCCGGGCAAAGCCACACAGCGAAGGGAGCTGCTGAAAAAGCTGAGCAGAATTAGCCATGGTACTTACAGAAATATAAGGGAAATAAATGTCCAGAGAGCAAAAACCCCGAGGCAAGGCAACACGAGGAGATGGTTGAGCGTAAGAGAGCGTAGACATTGCAACAATCTGGCAGCGTGTGAGTGTCCAAGCATGGCTTATGAAGGCCTGACTGCTGATTGAGAGCAGATAGGCAGCAGCAGAGCAGCTCCAGCAGAACATGACACCAAGGGGAAGAAGCCACTAAAAAATGAGATGCCGCTTGATTCTCAGTACGTCATCAACCTTCACCGCTTGCTGGCTGTGACATAGGCGACAATTACAATGTTTAGAATAAATGTTCCCTGCCACAAAGGCGCATACACTTCTCCTTTATTTCATTTTTGTGCAGCCTAACTCAGGAACACCTTTTTTCTTGGAAAACACATTATTACAAACTGTGAAATTTTATCGCCAAACATAGCTCTCTAATAAATAACATCTTAAACCAGCACTAACAACATTAATAAAAATACAAAATGTATCATACATACATACATCCCTGAGTTGGGTATGAACGAGTCGTTCATACCCAACTCAGGGAGCGACACTTCCCTTTTATTAGAGGTGCTAATAGCAGGAGAGGATTATACCACTACTCCGCCCAGGCTTAGTGTAAGGAACCAATAGTAGGAGGGTGTTGGCACACCAATTCCGCCCACTCTTACTGTATTTAAGGCCTAGGCTGCCAGCACTTATTAGTTCGCTGACGAAGCTCTTCGGATGAGGAGCGAAACGTCCGAGACCTTCTTCACAGAAGTACAGATGACGTCTCAAGAAGCCTTTCCCTCGATGGACAACTCCTGTACAACTGAGAGCCTACACAGACGCATATATACATACGTTTACAAACCTCCTTGTTTTGGCCTCGGTCTCCTCCTGTCATTGTTGTTCTAGCTCAGATTCATTTGAAAGGAAGTCTAGAATCCCATTTTGTTAGTCTGCTTTTCCATCCCGGGCTTTGGATCTTCCCGGAGTGCTGTGTGGTGTGGCAAAGGGTTGTGGCAATGCGCTCTTCTGGCGTGCTGACTTCAGTTGGCTCAGCATCTCCTGCAGGAATGACACACATGCATAATTGATGGGGTACAACTCATTGTAAATACATTAAGAATAGTAATAGTAGTATATAATAGTGTGCTGAAAAGAAATAGAAAGCAACTGTAAAAAATAGTGCGGACAACGTTAGATTCCAGAAGTTTAACAAACTTTGATCATCTGGAGTGCTGTCTCCATATGTTGTTTACATGCTTATTTAGCTAATTCAAAATTCCCGACCATCGATATAGTATGCTGAATACAACAAACATGTCTCACCATGAGATTGTTGTTGGAGAAACACTACGATGTACTGCGATACATGAGTGATTAGACAGCTAATATAAAACGCGAATGTCACAGTACAATTCATTTAATGTAGCTTCATCAATAGCTGCTCATTATAACAAGCAATTTTAAAATACAATTCACAATTAACAAGCTAACGTAGTCACTATCTAATCATTGTCTAATCATTTATGAAATGCAGTAGATTGCAGTGAAGTTTGATATCGGTGTTATTTATGTGGCGTAGCAAAGGGTTGATTATCTAATAAAACATGACTGTCGTTACTATGAAAATGAATAAGTGTGCTTAATTACGGACATTTATAAGCTTCTTTCGGTCTCCGCTCTGCTGTCTGTAATTGTACCCCTTAGCCTTTGATTTGGGGAAAACTGGGACACCACTTAATTCTCGTGAATGTGAAAAACGGAGGTGTAAAGGTTAACGTAAGAGGTTGAAGGGTAGTATTGTGATTCAGCCTATTTTGTAAAAAATGCTAATACCAAGGCCGCACGGTGGGCAAGTGTTTAGCATGTTGGCCACACAGTCAAGAGATCTGGAAGATGTGATCTCCGCTGGGCATCTCTGTGTGGAGTTTACACCCCCACCCCATGAGGATTAAGCGGCATAGAAGATGAATGAATGAATGAATGAACGCTAATACCAATCCGATATGCTAGTTTATTGTTTCCCAAACTTTTCACAGTCGCGTACCTCTTCAGACATTTGATTTGAAGTCATGTACCACCTACTCCTTTGCATTTAAGAAACATACATTTTTAATCTTCCTTAGCCTGAAATATTGAACATGATTAATTGGTTAATTAATCAATTAATCATTACTTATAATAAGTAAGTAATTCTGGTTCAAAAAGTTGTATTTTGCATGGTCAAATTTTGTTAAAAGTTTTACATGAGCAAGTATTCGTCCTACGTATCTTTTATTTCCGTTTTCCTTCCGTTTCAATGGGTGGAACTTGAGCTTCACTTTTGTCCACTCGCAGTCACTGTGATTTAAGTCTACTTGGGTTTATTTGATACCAAATTGAAAGGGAAAGTTTAACAAACATGATAAAGCAGCATCCAAAGTACAAAAATACATACAACCAGCGATAGAGTCTCATTTTCAAGGGAATCCCCACTTTCTCATCTTGAAGCATACATACATTGACTGGTTTTCACAGTGCGGGTATCGGAACACCAATACAAATTCAGTCTTCAAGATGAAACATAATTAATGCACAACATCATCATCAAACTTACTTATTTGTTCATATAGCTCACACAGAGCAATGACGAACTAAATGCTCTGTCTCCGTCCTTCTTTCTGCTCTGTGCGCTCTGCGCTGTGAGGCATTGATTAAAAACAACCTCCATGACAGCTTTGTTATTAGCATCGACATTTCGACTTTTTCTCCATACATCACACCTTTTTGCTTTTATTTTCCTGTTGTTGTTTTTTTAATAAAAGTTGTGCAGCGGGACGCAAATGGGCCCCCCGCACTTTGGACACCCCTGTTCTAAACCAATAGACACACTGTACAGTATTTCACAAATGTAAATACACCTCTCGCATTTCAGCAGGCATGTTTATGACAGTGTATCTTCTCAAGAGACGATACTACATGAATACAACTTCTTTACAGTAGTCAATGTGTACAGCCATGATTGTCTAAATAGCTGG
This sequence comes from Dunckerocampus dactyliophorus, assembly GCF_027744805.1. Taxonomy (NCBI): domain Eukaryota; kingdom Metazoa; phylum Chordata; class Actinopteri; order Syngnathiformes; family Syngnathidae; genus Dunckerocampus; species Dunckerocampus dactyliophorus. Next base: position 12,880,986 of record NC_072826.1, on the reverse strand, counting down.
CAACACTAGTGAGTACTATGATAAATGTGTCTTGCCTACAAGCATGTCTTGGGCTGCACGAGTGCTGCCAGAACTGGGGAACAGCAGTTCATTGAGGGAAGAATGTATTCCAACATGTACTGTGACATTGTGCAATTGTTGGGAAACCGGTGTTCCAACATAAGGATAAGGAGCCCAAACGCACCTCTAAAATGACGAGTGCCTTGCTGAGGAAGGTGAAGGTGATGGAGTGATCAAGTATGTCTCCAAGCCTGAAATTAGTTGAGCACCTGTAGAGCATCCTCAAGAGGAAGGAAGGTGGACAAGTGTGACGTCATCACGGAGGAGCGGAAGAGAATTCCAGTAACAACCTGTGCAGCTCTGGTAAATTCTGTGCCCGGGGGTATTTATTAAGGAAGTGCTAGATAACAATGGTGCTCACACTAAGTATTCACACTTTGAACACAGGTCAGCTATTTAGACAATCATGGATGTGTCGTGGCTCATTTTCAGTGCAAAGGACGTGTCAGCTGTACACTGACACTGTACTTTTTATAGTTTTGTTCCTCAACAAGATGCAATGTTGCTGAAATGTTAGGGCTGTACTCACTTACATCAGAGACTGTATAAAGTATACCAATTTGCTCCTTAACAGGAAAAGCAATTTGTATGGGTTGAAGACATCCTTTCCTTCCAATCTTCTCAAAAGGATAAAGATTCTAAATGACAGTAATGAAGTAATGTTCCTTATTACTTGCATTGTTCGTTGTGTGGAGCCAAGCAAACAGCTCTTTATATTGCAGCCAGGAACAATTCCTCCCTCTCTGAATTTGGGTCGCCACTTGCTTACAAATCCGCTTTTTTTCCCCAGGTGATTAATCTCCCAGACAAAGCGATGTTGGAGCAGGAAAGTTATCCGTGCGCACAAAGGGAAGGTGACGCATCCCTTGCAAAACATAGATGGACAACTACCAGCCAAAAAAGAACAACAAGCATCAAGGCAGAAAATGCCATGTATCCATCTGCTTTCTTTGGCGTGACACAGGCTGGTGTGACTACGCCTCATTAGAGTGGATACTGTCACGGCAATCTTAGGTATGAGGCTGTCAAAAGAGGCCATATTTGTGCTTGAGTCTGCACCCTGTCATCACTGACTGCCACCCGTTGGGCAAGGAGAAGTTTGCAAGTGCTGACCTCAGAGAATTTCTCACTGAGGCCTGTCAGTCATTTTACTGCATATGTGGTTTAACCTGTGGATCCTCGGAAAGGATGCACTTTGATTGACAGGAGGATATTTATATATGGTCTCATGCCATAAACCACCAACATGTTCCGGCCTATTGGCTTCAGTTAGGAGTGATTTCCGAGGAGACGTGCCAGACTTTTTTTTCCTGTTGTGGTGAGTGAGCAACCATATCAAATGTCTCAATTAATCAATTCCACAGCCAAGTTGACAGCATTTAGGCTATGTTGTTTTATCATAGATTTGTCTGCTGCTTCTCAATACACCTACTTTCACACCTTAAAATGTGGTGTGAATCCCAATTTTAGAGAGCAGTCTCGCCATTAGACTCTCCCACAGGGGTCCCGACTTCTGTGTACTTACACATACCTAGTGGAAAAGAATCCATTGGCTGTTGAATACATTTGGAGCAGCTAGTGATGTTTTTTTTTTTTTTTTCCAGCTGAATGCTCTGCAAACAGCAGCTCTGCAGATGCTACATCAGATAGTGGCTGTTAGCGATCAGAGCCCAATGATCTGTTATCCCCTCATTACATCCATTTGTCTATTTAGATGTAAACCACGTGCACGCCAGGGCAGTAAATGTACCGAAAAGAAACAAGGTTTCAATGGTGAATAGTGCCTGCTGAGTTGCATTGATGCAAAACTACAGCTCTGTCCTCTGCTGTAACAGAGGTGAGCAGTCTTAGTTGGGATTTTATAGAAAAATGCACAGGGTTCTGTCATGAACGGCTAAGCCGGAGTTAGGATCCCAAATACAGAGAGCGACGCTTGAAGGTGAACAAAGGTTTTAATGTCCAAAAAATAATGGTTTTCACAAGGCAAAAAACGAGAAGAGAGTCCAACGAAAACACACAGGTCGAGCCCAGCTAAGAATAACAAAAAACACTACTACATAAGGTAGTAGGGAAAAGGCTTAGGACAACCAAAGGCACCACTACAAAATGTAGCAGGAAAAGGACTAGGAGTCTTATAAAACAGAAACTGCAGTAACAAGGAACTACTGCTGCTGGAGTAGCCGAGCAGGGATAAGTACTCACGATACAGTAGCACTATAGCAAGAGGACCAATCGGGAATAGCTAGTACAGTAGCTCGAGGAGCGACATAGCAGAAGATACGCTCTGGTAGCTCCACCTCAGCCGACTTGGTGGCAACTGCAAGACACAGCAGACAGGCGGCAGCAAAAGGATTCCCAACTGCTGCTGAATTCCCAACTATTTATTTAAAACAATATTCAAACATAAAATATGCACAATTTACTGCATCATTATATGCAGAACTTGATGCAAATCCATACCACCAACTGCATCTACTAAAGAGCTCATCAAACAAATCTTTGCTCATTAGAAAGACCACTTTATATTGTCTTTAGAATCCAGCACCATCCTGCACCTCCTGACTGTTTTGCCGCTCATTTTGCTGAAGCTTTATGAACACATGTCAGGATGATGGTTCAATAAAAGCACCCAATTTCTGGCGCTGTAAGAGTCATTTAAAGCGTACACAATACATGCACCTGCTGTAAAGAAAGAATCATTATTCTGTGTGAGTCACAGGCGAGCATTAGACGGCTAAATCAATCACTGAGTTCAAGCAAGCACTGTCTTACTCTTGGCCGTCTTGATGAATACACACTTCCTGTTCAGACAGACTCATAACTTACTCCCCTTAATGATCCATTCCCATGCTGACTGGGGCCGTATTCTCTATATTTCCATAGCCTTTGGAAAGAATACACTCTTAGCAGCATTTAACGTTCAGCTGCGATAAGTGATGGGTTTGCAAAATGCGGATGTCTCGGCTGTTCCTCAGAGACTGCCTCATGTGCGGCGATGACCTTTTTACCTGCGTCACATCCTGTTCCTGCCTTGTAAAAATTGTTGAAGGATCGATGGTAGGACATACTATAGATTGGTGGACTGCAGAATAGTTTGAGAAGGTGTGTGGTTGGCGCATGGATGAACTGACAGAGATTTTTGGGTGAATGGAAGAAGAGCCAGATTGAAGGGTTAGCTCATGGAGGTAATGGATGAGTCGTATAGATGAATGGATGGCAGATGTTTGTTGTTTGCATTGATTTGTTGGACAGTTCAATGGATAGTGGATGTTTTTGAATGGATGGATAGATTGATGGAATGATGGATGATCCAATTGCACCGGTATAATGGACAGATGAATGTTTGATTGAGTGGTGTTAGTAGTGTTCCGTATAGTACAGTAAAGTGGCTCCCCACACATTTGTGATTCAATTTTCATGTCATGTGGCGTTTTTGCATCTACAGGTAATTTGTATTTTTTTTTCTTCTGAAAATAGGCAATTTTTTCCACAGAAAAAACATCTAATTCACCATCAGTCGGAAATAATTTACAACTATGTGATAGTAAAGGATTAAATGTACAGCGTAACAATATACGGTGCAACAACGTGACGTCAGTGCAAGATGGCTGCGACCTGTGTGGCAATGGAAGTGCTCCCTTCTGTAGTCGTTCTTACAATGTGGCCTCAAAACGTCACGCGAGGTGAAAACAAGTTCATATATGATGGTAAGTCATTACTGGAATTACAAAGCAGTGTAGATTATGGAGATGTGGTTTAAGGGAAAGGCCCTCAGCCAAAAGACAGCCAGAGCAGCGTTGCACCACTATCCACTTTAGAGGGAGGTGGAGGCGGTGCCACAGCAGATGGAAGCGCGGTTGTAGCGCTAGCCTGGCAACCAGGCTAAAGACTAGACCATGACTCAGATTCCATTTGTTCTCTCGATCATCTTTCATTGTCATTCATTAGTGGTGAGTGCCTATACATTTGATCATTTAAAATGCGTTCAATAAGTGTGTGAGGCATATTTAGGGATTAGGGATAGGTGTTCCCAGGCCACCTGTGAGTCATAATCCCTCCAGCGTGTTCTAGGTCTGCCCCGTGGCCTTATCCCGGCTGGGCATACCCGGAACACCTCACCAGGGAGGCATCCAGACTACATGCCTGAGCCACCTCAACTGGCTCCTCTCGATGTGAAGGAGCAGCGGCTCTACTCTGAGCCCCTCCCGAATGACTGAGCTCCTCACCCTATCTCTTAGGGTGAGTCCAGTCAACCTACGGAGGAAACTCATTTCAGCCGCTTGTGATCATAGGTGAGGGTGGGAACATATATCGACTGGTAAATTAAGAGCTTTGCCTTCCGGCTCAGCTCTCTCTTAACCACGACGGTCCAGTACAGCAACCGCATTACTGCAGACGCTGCTCCGATCCGTCTGTCGACCTCACGCGCCATCTTTCACTCGCTCGTGAACAAAACCCGAGATATTGAACTCCTCCACCTTGGGCAAGACCTCCCTCCAAACCCAGAGGCTGCAATCCACCCTTTTCCGACTGAGAACCGTGGCCTTGGACTTGGAAGTGCTGAGTCTCAACCCAGACGCTTCGCACTCAGCTGCAAACCGGAGTACAACAGTGCAACAATCACTTTTATTGCAAATTGGAGGAACGTCAATGTCAAGCTAGCAGGAGGGTTTCAAGGGAGAAGACTGAGCGGGCGTATGGGGGTGCCTGAATGCAGCGGCATAATGTAGGATTTATTAGAGTGTCAAAAATAGCCATTTTTATGGTTATTTGTTGAATGGTCTTGGATTGTAACCACCGCGAATAGCGGGGCTTACTGTGTATCTAAGTGGCCAGGCGTGGAAGAATGAGCCAGACACAAACAGCTCCCAAAATGTTATGTAGGTTTTATTTACTGTTTGTCCTCAAAATGAGAGAAGCATTAATTTTGGTTTGATTTGGCGAATTAAAAAATCACAGCTTCTTGCTTATTCAAGGCATCTTTCAAAATAAAGAAAAGAAAACAGTAGTGGGCTTATATTAGTGGTCCTGATATAAAAACATAGGCAAGCACCACTAAATTGGCATTCAATTTAAACTTCTACCAAAATATACAACTTTGTGTAAGTAGTACTTCGAAAACATATTACATGTGATTTGTTACATCAGTACACTTGAACTCACTTGAAAATGTCCGACAGTATAGGCAAACAAAGCAAAATATTACACCCCCACCCTTCTATATCGTATTCATATAGTCAGCCCCGTACTTCCCTACAGTGGTGGTGAATGGTCAACTCAGCATAGTATCAAGTTTCTCCCAGATGAGCCACTCTACATCAAACTCTGTCTCTACCAAATTAAATGTCAATCTTACAGTATTAGGCTTATTATGGCATTGTCTAATATTATCACGTTTTATATTTAGGTCACATTACCAATTTGAAGAAACATTTTCCACTTGCACGCGCCGCTATTACAGTATATCAACTCCTCGGGACCATCAGCTGTCATTTGACTTTGCACTGACATGAGGGTAGATTGCCATACCACTTAAAGCGATAGTGCCACTCGCCGGACACTTTGAAAACCACATGAGGAAAAAAAAGGGAATACAGTGTTCCCTCGCTCTATCGCGGTTCACCTTTCGCGGATTCGCTGTTTCACAGAATTTTTGTAGTGCTTCTTTTTTTATTAAAGCTATGCTCCAGGCCGAGCTTGGCCCTTTAAGAAAAATTGCATTGTGGGAAGTTGAGTATCTCTCTCTTCCCTCTCTCATCTGCCTGCACCGCCCACTGTATTCTGTAGTCCTGATTGGCTGTAGACCATTGTCAATCAATCTCCTTTGTGCCGCCCTGCCGTGTCCCCTGTGTCATCGCTTGCTTGCTAGCTTGCTTGCTTACTAGCTTGCTAGCTTGTAAATCTTCTGTCCGGTCGGTCGGAGGACTGCAACAGGAGGAGTACTGCACCGATATGTTTTAACAAGAATACAAAAATGCTACAGTACAGTGGAACAGTCTAGACTTACAATCTACACTTGCAAGAAATGAAATTACTTCTGCGAGTCATTTGGATTGTAAGACAACAAAATATCAGGAGAATGTCGACTGGGGTGAGTATTGTCCGTCGAAATATTCAGTTACCTTTTCAGAGCACCCAGAACGCCGTTTCCATGTGGATGAGATGCTGACTCATACTTTGCCGTTTTGACTTGAAAACATTTCCGCGTGTTTGCAATCCAGTTGATTAACCCTCACCCCGACCCCGCCCCCCCTCGGGCACGCACGCATTCCCCTTCTCCCCCCGAGGCCGTACGCACTCGACTGCTTCCTCTATGTGACAGCAATGCTCTGCTGATGTTTTTAAGGACCTCCAGCAGAAAAACAACTAAAGCTCCTCTATAGGACAATAGTGCTATGCTGCTAGTAAGACTACTGTTAGCAATTAAGTTTTGAACTGTACTCGCAGGCCAGCCCAGGCTTTGGATTTGGCCTGTGCACCGTCACTTGAGCAGCCCTGCTCGTACATGAACATGCCTAAAAAAGGTCTGGATCCCCTTCGTCATTTTGCTCTCCGCTCTTTGTCAGTTCTGCAAACAGCGCAGAATGTGTGATATTTGCCTTTAATTACTTTCCAGACACATGACCATTCAGCATGATAGTCATTCTTGTACTTATGGTAATATTTTATCTTGGTCGCCATTTCCCTGTGATCACGTATAATTAATTGCTCAGCCTGATATCGGCACACCGGCTGATGGTGCCCACTGCTGAGCTAGCTAGCAATTGATCCTTTATACTAGCTAGTGGCACTATGTATTGTTAGACGGCATACAGATCATGATCTTAACATAACACATCCATCCATCCGTCCATTTTCTATGGCACTTGTCATCACTAGGGTCACGGGCACGCTGGAGCATAAAAAAACGTATTTACAAGGTCCTATACAGGTTTTCTATATAAATAAGAAATCGTACTTCACAAAATCACGGTCGTGTCTGGAACCAATTAACTACGATAAAAAAGATAAAGACACGTTGAATTGTGTGTGTGTGTGTGTAAACGTGTGCAAACATGTTCAAAATAAACCATACCATTATAATTACCATGTAATCATTTTTTTTTGTCATCACATCTGAAAAGGATTTGTAGTCAAATCAACCACTGTCCTATGTTGGCAGATGTGATTGTTTTTTGCAAAGTGTTCACTTCGAATGGTTGACAAAGAGAAGCGCTCTAAGGCCCCGGATAAACTTTGCATGCTGTCAGGCGTCTCGACACATGCGAGGCACAGTGTCCCCTGCAGTGAACAATATCGCACGCTAAGAGGCTTTGGACAGTTTTCTGTGGGGAAAGTTGACGTAAAATGTTCTATTGTGTCTTTTAACCCTGTTAGATGGCACTCCTTGGTTATGAAAATGACTATATCCACGACAACAGCTATGAGGATAATTAGCGCAATGATTTAAGACCTCGTAGGGCCCTTTGGTCCATGGAGGGCTTACCAAAAGGCACCCCCGCACAAAGCAAAGATGGAGATGTTATTGGAGCTTCCAGTGGAGGGGCGTGAAGCAGCGTCGTTGCTCCATTCATCTTCCTCACAGCGCACAGGCTTTTTCCCACTCATTAGAGCTCCACTAACGCTCTAATGAGGAAGCAAGAGGGGAGTTGGCTACGGGGCGGAGACACTCAGCGGTCAATTTATTTTTGTTTGAAGGTGACCACGCCGTTTAATGGAGGTCTAGTGCTCTCCGCACATGTCATCCGTCTCCATGGAGTCCTACTCTTTGCCGGCTTTGTCTCGTTGAACTTGTTTATCCCCTCGTCTTCCTTCCTTCCTTTCCTCTGTCACTCGCTCACTCTGTGGCGTTCTCCTTCACCGCGGCAGAGGAGGTACTATTCCTACCGTGAATAATGCACGTCAACCGCAGAGGTCAAATGGAATGGGTTCTGCGAGATAATGACTGGAGCAACGGTTGCCCAGGCACCACCAGATTGTGGAGCGTCTGAGCTCGTCATAAAACGACAGGGGAGGATGCTCGCCGTGTCCTTTAAGCGTTATGAATGTTGGAGAGGCAATGTCAGTACGGCCCCGCTTTCATCGCCACCCTGCTCTCCCCATCCCTGCACTGACGATGCTGCTGTCATTTTCATCCGGCGGGAAAAAAATAAGTATCCCCACAGTTCATCGGTGGGTCACACAGGTGTGTTGGCTGGTTACAAACTCGATCTTTGATGGAGCGACAGCCTCGACTGCGTGTCATCAACCTGCGTCGCACGCCGCTCAAAGACAATATTTATTGCATCTGTCATCTTGTCTTTGAACGCCTTTGATGCTCAATACTTGCACTACACGCTCCGAGTTGTCTTTTCCGCACGTACACCTCCTGTTTATCCTTTTGTCCGCCTGCTGCTTTTTAAAGCAAAAAACATGACGAGTTGAGCGCAAACGTGGCATCAGGCCAGCGTCCTCTGATAAGAAACACAACACAGTTGCAGCCCAAAGTGCTTCCAATTAAAAGCCAATGAGCCGGTGTCGTATGGTGCTGTCAAGTTGACTGACAGTGCACAAAATATTCAGTTCTATTAAAAGTTGTTGTGATGTATTTGCAGTGGGCGGACAAGAGTCAAGTAGTTGTTTGGAAAACATGTCACCTGTCAGAGAGAGAGGTCATTGCTGGGTCGTAATTAAAAAAGAAAAAGTTTTATGAAGTGCGATATGTGGCTTTGTCAGCTTCATGAAAATGTTTACATTTGTTGTATTTTGCTTTTGACCCATAAATTATAACAGAGCACTCCCAGCCTCGAGCTTTGTGTGTTGTTGTATATTGATTTGAGTGCTGATTTCGTCATAAGGATTATTAGCGCCCCTTATTTGCTCTCCCTAGTAACTTTTTGTTGGGTCTCTTGAGTGCCTGCCCAACCATGAAGAGTGGAAATTACACTAGTAATTGTTTATCTTAGCTGCCTATGTTGGAAAGTGTGTCTCCAAGTGAGCCATTAAAAGTGCCCTATCCTACATCTGCATACTCTTACGCCACTTTACGAAGAGCTGTTTTGCAAACAAAGCACAGTTCAATGCTGGATTCTCCAATATTATCCAATATCAAATTCTTCTTTACGGTTTGCTGATAACCATTAGCATGTAACTGGTTGAGGGGTCGTGTCTTTATGCAGCTCTGAGCAGTAGCGGAACCTGGGGGTGTGAGATTGGAGCCGACCCGCAACCCCTCACCAATAGCAATAGAGTAGGTGTGGTCGGGAGAAGAGGCTGCGGAATCTGAGTGCGTTGGCCAAGAGGAGAAGAATGCAGCGTTGCCCTGTACACAACCTTGAGATTTTTGTAAGATTTTATTAAAAGAAAGCTACTATAGTACCCCACTGGGATCCAAGATCATTTGAAAATCCCCTGAAATGAGCAGGACAGGGCCCCTTTACGTTTTGGGAGGAGTGTAACAGAACAATCCAGCTAATTTACATAAAACCATGACTTGGGTACTGCTTGGGCGAAGATCTGTCAATTTCATTTCTTGCAAGTGACCACTATTGTACCAACGGCAAAAGCTAAACAGAACTGCAGTGTTGTTGGATGCACGGATTGTTACACATCATTACATCACTTAGCAGTCACACAATTTTTGACAAAGAATAAAGCAAAAACACAGTTTTTTAAGAGGTACCTTCTAGAAGGTGTGAGGAAGGTAAGGTCAGTAGGGCAGGTACAGTACATGTGCTTACTCAAGGTTTTGATACATTCAAAACACACTTTTTATCATTTTTTTCTGGAGTAAAGCAAAACCACTGTAAGGATTATGGTTTTCCAAAGCAAGAGACTTTATGTAACTGAAGTCAAAGTTCTGTCCATCTTCTCGGCTGCTCATGAGGGGGACAAGTTTGTCTTCTGAGGTAAACTTGTATCATCTTGAACAGCTGCAGCTCCTTGGCAGAAGGAGATAATTGTTTCCAAATGTCAGTACTTAAAAGTGATTCATTGTTATGGTGGGAAAATCCCAACACTCAGACAGCCTTTCCATCTTCTCCGCTCTGCTGATGTGTGCCACTTTTTTTTTTAGCTTAAATGCCTCACTCGTTCATGTTTAGGAGACACTTAGATTTAACTGCTTGCTACATTTTGGCTACGTCTCCAGGCAAACAAACGCACATGGCTGCCCTGATGAGCACTAATGTGGTGCATTTCAGCCTTTCAGTCAGGGGAAATGGCCACAATGAAGATAGCAGTTGATTTATATCAAATCTGGCCGTGGATTGAACTGCTTTAATAATTTATGCCCTAAAATGTTATCTGTGAAATTATGTATGAACATTCCCTCTTACACGTAAAGTCAAAACTCCATTCTTAGACTCTCCTGCAATACATCTTTGCTCACATCAGATGCTCTAGTCCTTGCCCGCCTTGCTCCACAATTAGTGGCGACGTTCACACCCGATTTGCTCCGATATCCCGGCGGCCCAGAGGGATAGCTGACCTTGTGGGTGGGTTCAGGGTTTTGCCAAGGATGATATCCGCCGTCCTTATTTAGACCTTATTTGCTAAAGCTCAGCGGAAGCTGAGATGGATGAGCCTCCTGAGTGAAGCGCCGGCATGGTTGAGGAGAAGGTCCTCCATCTTTTAGCTTGATGTCTTTGCCTGCTACCATCGCTCATGCCGCATCTGACGTGTGTTTAAGCCGTCACACTTTCCCATGAGCATCTGATTTACAATAAAGATGGGCGTCTGCAGTCCATCACATACAGCTGCTTGTCACGAGACACCCACTGGTGACCCACTAGGTACACTTGCAGACTTTCCCTATCTTTGGATCTGGAAACAAAAAGGCTTCCATGGGAATTTTTAATGGGTTATCAATACTTGGCATGTTATTAATTATTATTATTATTAATGTATATGCATATGTTAATACACAAGGTATTTTAGTAAGATCAAGAGGAACAATACATCTTAATTTGATATTGATTGACACTGTCAGAGTGCTATTAATACAACAATGTTCCCATGTACTGTTGATTCATACCGTGGCCGCATGTTGAGTTAAAGTGGATTTTGTTGGAGATGAAATTCTCCGCAACCTAATGGTCAAAAGGACCACTTTAGGAAATTAATTTAACCAATCTGACCTCCCTTTATATTTTCGTTAATCTCCAGTGATGAGAAGGAAAGAAGACTCACACACCAGATTAAGTTTAAGAATTGTATTGAGAATAAATCAGACACAATAGGATAACAGCTCCGTAGCTCCGGGCCCCGTCTCTTCCAGCGGTCTCCTGGTCCTCCACCCCAGATGACAAGAGAGAGTGTCCCGGAACTTTGTTCCGGAATCTTTGATGAAGTTGTGTGATAGTCGGAACCTTCCCTGAGTTGTTGACACTTTTCTTGCACTCAACATCACATACTTTCCCAGTCTGTCTCAAGGCTTACTGACTTGTTTATGTTACCATATCTGGCTGCTGGTCCCGGCTGGCCTTCACTATGTGTGAGGACTCGCTATTTCTGTTTATTCTATGACGTGCTTCAAACAGTTGTTCATCTACTCGGCTAATTATTTAATAAAGCCCTGTTCCTATAAACTACTTGTAATCACCTACTCAGTTAAACACAAGACAGTTATATTTATACTGTACTTATGTTAGGGCACTCAGTTAATCATTCAATCAATAAACATCAATGCAAACAGTTATTCTAAAATCTACTTGTAATAAATATTTACTCACTCAGCTAACAAGTAATAAAACAATAATATCCTGCAATTTTTATGCATTAAATGGATATATTCTGTCTGGAAAAGGCATATGAAAGTGGTAAAAGACTGTAAGGCCTTGTGGTAGGTTGTATTAATGGGAAATATTAACCATTTTCATGTTATTCTACCTTATGAAAATGATTAATATCCCTGAGGCTTTTGTACAATTTTGAGGACACATAATTTCATTTGGTCAATCTAGAGTAACTAGATTCAACTAAAATCAAATAATTCCAGCTACAGAAAATTTCCTTAAGATAATGTCACCTCCCGCGCTTCCAGAGGGATACATGAACACAAATGAGTGTACATTTTGTGTTGAAAGCACTGTCCACTTTTCTCTTCTTACAGCTCAATGTGTAATTATTTTTCTGTCGTCTCACTTGTCTCGCTGTCCTCTCACTTCTCCACCGTTGCCAATGACAAGGGCGAGGGTGGGCGGGCGGGCGGACATACAATAGCTCTCTTCTTTCCCCATAACTTTCATTCGTCTCGCTGTCCTCTTTATCTGTATCTATCACTCATTTCTAGCGTCTTTTCCTGTATGTCTCACTCGTTTTTCCTTGTCACTTGCTTCACTTCTCTCCTCTTTTGACTGTCTCTGTTGTATTTAGAGTCACAATGTTTAGCACCAATGCACAGATTTGATTGGCTGAGTAGTATCATGGCATAACTCACATGCAGTTGGTCAATGGATTTCCTGATCTGATCAACCGTTACGATGAACGTCTGATCAACCGCATGCATAAATTAATATGCATTGAGGTTTTGAGAATGATTGTCTTGACCCCCCCATCAATTATCATCCACAATCATCCACAGTAGATGTGGTTATTGAGAGATAAGTATGCCTATTGTTTGGTTTTGTGGTGAATTTCCTAGCACCTATGTATTGTATGTACCGTATATGCTGCTGTGCCGTCTCAACAAAATATTATTTTTGACGTGTAAAGACAACGGCACGAAGTCCAATAAAATACCAGACGAGTGAACGGAGAAAGTATCCAAGCGTTTAGCAGCTGGTGTCTGTGTGACATGTGTACCTGTCGGCCGCCGCCCAAACTCCCACACGCCTCTGGCTGCACACAATTATTGCCTTCTCAGAGGCTTGAAAGGAGCTGTCAAAAATAATGTTGTCTCTCTCTGACTTGCTGTAAATAAAACTTTTAAGCTCTCTCCTATTGAGCGGCTGGCAGCGCTGCTCATCCAAGTATTGGACGTTTGCCTTCAGATTGTGATTTTCATTTTTCTCACACCATCACACAACAATTGGATCCAAATGGCGTCGGTGGAGCATTGCGACCATCGAGCCTCAGCTGTCTCGTAAGCCGTTTGCAAAACTTCTCATTTATTTCATACCAGAAAGATTAAAAAAATATATAGGTACGCCTACGGGAATTGAAAATTGAATGAAATATATTTGTTCCCTCTTTGCCGCTCTACAGCTTCCATGCTGTTTGAGGAAGTCTTTCCACAAGATTGTTGGAGTGTGTCTGTGGCCGTTTGTGAAATCAGAGATCACTGCTGGCTCGCAGTCTCCATTCTAGTTCATCTCAAAGGTGTTCTTTCACACCAAAGTCATCCAAGTTTGCCTTTAAGATCCTTTCCCAAACTGTTTCCACAATTGGACGCATATAGTTGTCTTGCGAAGATGAAGAATTAAGATTCCTTGCCAACTAAGGACTCCAACTTTCGACCGATTCATTAATTGAGGTCCACAGAGGTGTATGTATGTCTACAATATCTAATACCAGTTAATGCTTACGTAAAAGGTCATTAGAATATCATTTTACTGCCAACTGGGAATTGTCTTAGCCCCATTGTCGCCTTCATTGCATTCATCGAACCATAGCTTATGTTGTCTGGAAACACACACGTACACAAAGAGCGCACAGCGTGTGCTGTCCGCTCTCACTGGGAGCACAAAGAGCACGACACAATGCTGTAGTAAAGCTGCCTGCTTGAGTGGCTACTGGCTAGCTGAAAACGTCAGGCAGCGTTTTATGACTTATTGATCTGTACTCTGGACTTTGCCAAGGATTTTCTGGATCAGTTATCTGTTCTGTAACGCGGAAAACGGGATGGGTCCACGGATTGATCGTTTTGTATTAACGCTTCAGAGTTTTTTTTTGTTTTCTTTTACAAAACTTCAGACATGTTTTTAAGTTAAACATACGCCAGTGGAAACCATAGCAAAATATCTGTCTAAAATGTTTCTTACATATTTTAGACAGTTAGTTCCTTTCCTATCCTGTTTCTTCCATAATTTAGCCAATTAGCTTTTTACTCACACTGCTGCATTTTTACGTAGGTCTAGCTCTGTGTTACATGGGCATGTTAGTCCTGCACTGGCTGTACAATACACACACATTTTATCTGCTGAATTTCTCAAGTGTACACTGGACAGCACTTCACTATTTGAGTTTTTCATATATTTTTTTTCATAATAATTTTTTATTGTTACATTTTTCACCTGCAAGCATGCCTTTTACTATTCAGTGTCTATATTTTTAACTTTATTTAACTGTGACTTTCTGTTGGAGATTAATAAAGTACAGTGTTACCTCAGTTTTCAGATGCTCCGGTTGTCGTAGGAATCGATTTTTCACATAAACTATTGCCAAAAATATGTCTCCGTTTTCATACGCTGTTTAGCTTATTGAAACAGTGCGCATTATCAGAATGCCTGCGTAACATTCTACAGAATTGAGTGTCCAAACAAAGAATCCATGCGTTGGTAACTCAGTCTCCCAGTCTGTTAAGAAAGGAGAGTGGTTCTATTGATATGTTGGGACACTACAGAAATATTCCAGCCGTGGACTCCTTTAATTATCTTTATTGGGTGTGTGTGGGTGGTTTATTTCTTCATAGAACGCACACAGAACAATAAACAAAACTCTGTCCTATTTCTTCCTCCTAATAAGCACTGCTCAGATGCTTGCTCAGACAGTATGTGCTTTTTATTTAGTTCACGTGAGTATGTATACCGCTCTGACCGTCCAGGCGTTAAAGTTAAGTTTGTGTCGGACTAGAGGGAAAGATCAGGGCTCTTCCGTCCCCTCCCCACTTCTTCCCGCCACCCATCACTGTCACACCCAGAACCCATCACTGTCTTCCAAAAGGTAAGAGTGATGTTGAATGTCCATTTGTCCATTTATTTCATAATTTATATGTTTTTCGCGTTGTTTTCTGCATGTAAAACCATAATTATACTCTATGGAATTTGTGTTAGGATTCATTTATTTTTGGGTGTCTAGAATAGATTCATTGGATTTACATAATTTCTTATGAGAAAAATTGATTTGGTTTTTGTCTGACCTTTTGAAACGCATTAATGACGAAAACGAGGTTTTACACTGTGTAAATAGGAAATGGGGAACTAACCTGTTTGTGTAAGTGTGACATAGGGAGTGAACACTGTGCTTTTCATTTTGCCGACGTGATGCTGGAGACTGTACGTTGTCTTTTAATCCCAGAACCTGCCAGATGTGATCCATCTACGTCTGCTCACATTAATTTCCCCTCTTGTCTCTAATGCAGTTTGGCCCAATTAACACAGTAGCTCTTTTAACAGTGGGAGGGGCGGGGGGCGCATGTGTCAGAGTTGCAGTTGGCTGCAGCTTAGAGCTGAGTGTGTTCCAAAATGGAGGGACAGCTGTGAATACCAATGCTTCCTGCATCCCCCAACCTGCAAAGAGTGATAGGTTGTGCTCTCTGCCTTTGGCTTCCTCAAGCCACTTTAGAAATGCATCATCTCCAGAAGGTCAAAAAAGGTGGTGGGGGGGGAAAGCTTAAAGGCACACATGGGTGCACAATTAGAAGAAAAACTGAGAAGCCTAATGGGGAATTTGGGAAGTTCCTGGTTTATGCACTTTTAGGGGGAATATAAAAGTAATTTTCAACCCAGTTCAGCCATCCGTGTGCCTTTTTGAGCATAGAAACAATGGGCACCATTAGGGATAGGTGGTTCCAATGTAGGCGTGAAGCTTTTACAAACAGATGCACTTTACTCTTAGGCACCCGATTTGGCTAATTTCTGGACTACAATCGGACAACAATGTATATTTACAATATTGATAAAGTCAAGAGTTAAAAGGACAACAGTAGTTCCTTTGAAGGTTCCACCCCAGGGACTGTGTCTGAGTTCACACAACTAGATGGTTGGTGACATTTTTTTTAACAATATGGTACCACGTAAAGCAAGAGTTTAGTATCGCCAATACTGATGCCCATTCTTGGCAAAGCAACATGTTTGGAAAATAAATAATACACTATGAATACCAGCTGTTAAATCCAATATAATATGTAGAAATTAAAAAAATTCATGCTAACAGGTAGCTTTCTGCTGATCATTAATGCAGGTATACTACTATAGATTATAATTAAGGATACTTAGCCAACAAGTGTTAAGACATGTGTAATTTATATGACACTAGAACGCACACAGAACAATAAACAAAACTCCTAGTGTCTCGTGACACTCCTAGTGTCACGAGACGAGGCATTGCACGAGATAGGGTCTACGAAATGAGACAAGACGAGATTTTAACAATATATTGTAATACACTCATTTAATTTCTACTACGTTACAGTCGTCTACATTCTGTGTGTTTGCTCCTGGCCCTGCCTCTACCCACCGAGACAAAGAGACTGTATGACTGACAACAGGGTTCACCCCATTCATGCCGCTGTTCAATGGAACAAACTTGCAAAGCACAGAGAGAACTTTCTTCCTGCCTGTTTGGAGGTGACAGATGAGGAAAACAGACACACATGCACATGGCAATATCCATCCATCCATCTTCTATGACGCTTATCCTCACTAGGGTCGTGGCTCTGCTGGAGCCTATCCCAGACTATGGCCGAGAGGCAGGGTACACCCTGGAGTGGTCGCCAGCCAATCGCAGGGCACATACTGTATAAACAAACAATCATTCACACTCACATTCATACCTATGGACAATTTAGAGTCGCCAATTAACCTAACATGCACGTTTTTGGAATGTGGGAGGAAGAAAACCCAAGCACGAATGGGGAGAAGACACAGAGATGTCGAACCCAGATCTTCTCAATCTCCTGAATGTGTACCCAACATGCTAACCACTAGGCCACCATCCGGCGGCACCACATGGCAATATATTGAGCAAAATTATCAAGTTCATTTTGGTTTATTGTGTGATTAAATAATCACAATAATTAATAATGACCCCAGGCGTAGTGCCCATGAGACATTTATTTTCTGAAAGAGAAATCTTTTCATGTTTTAATCTTGTGAGATATTGTGACACGAGACCCTTACTCTACACACATTGTCGAAATAGTTGGTATCAGAGGAGGAAAAACCCGCACGTATCACTGAAATAATTGGAAACTGAAACAAAATAAATAACAGATGGAACTCAGACATTGCCTTTGAGTTGTGTTTCAAGAGAATGTTTAAAAAAAAATACAAGCATCTGACAAAAGTGGTGGTACCCTTAACCTAATATTTTCATGCGCACTGTTTTGAAGCAATTAGTTCATTCAGGCGCTTCCTGTAACTCTCAATGACACTCCTGCACCTGTTGACAGGCATTTTGGCCCACTGCAAACTGTTATAGCGCTCTCAGATTTGATGGGTTCTCCATCCTACATGTTTCAGCTCTTTTACAGATATTCAACTGGATTTAAATCAGGCAGAATAGTCCAATGTTTCGGCCATAACTGTTTTTGAGTGGCCATTGTCCTGTGACCTGTTACTCTGAGCTGCCTTGGTAGTCATAAGCACAGTTGACCAAATTGCTGTAAAAAGTAATTAGTTATAGTTACCTTCCTAAAAAGTAAATAAATAAGTAACAGAGTTACTCCTTCATAAACGTAATTTGTTACTTTTTTGAAAAACTTTCAAATATGCCCAAAAATTTGTATTTAGCTTTGCAGTGTCGTTGAGAGATGTTTGATGAAATTAGAGTTACTCACAATGGACGCAAACAACACTTTGCTCTGAGATATAATGTATGTTTTTACATTTTACACCAATGACGTCGAAGTAGTGCCCGTATTTATAGCCTGAAAACAACACTTTCAACTTGACAGACCACTCCAGTAAATGAAAAGAACCGGTATCGTATATTTTTCTATCTCAAAAAACGTTTGTCATCGTTCACTTCCAAGAGTGGTTCAAAAGACGCGACTCGCTCACGAACGCCGTACCTTGATGAGGGAGCCAGCGAGAGGATAACAGCCGTGAGATATCAGTGCATAGTAACACAACGCATTTCACGACCGTAACGATGCTGTGACGTTTGAAGTCGTAATTTCTGAGTTTACCCGTCACCTGAAAACAATCGTAACAAAGAAACAGGAACAAAGTGTTCAAACTGAACCAAACTAAGTGCGCTATCAGAGCAATCACACTAGTTTTAACCAAAGCATATGTGACAAGTGCGAACACAGGCTGTTTCTCTTGGTGCTAAACACTCTTTTCAGTCCGACAGCAATGTCACTGGGATGTCTTGGCTTGCGGTGTCAGATACTGTGATCCTTACATTCTTACACCACTTTCACACCAACCCCACCATCTCACCTCCCAACCAGCTAATAGTTCCTCATTTGCACAGCTTGAAAGGCTGACTAACAGGAAATAGCCACAGGACAGAGGACATGTCTGCTTTGACAGTGCCACGCCAGCTAGCGGGAATCATTAGGCGACAGCAGTGTTAATGCTGAGTGATCAGTGGTGGGTGTAAATGTTGCCACGGGGGCAACAACGGTGATGAGGGATCAAACTAGAATACAATACCTTTTAGTTCAATCAGGGCACATTTCATCATCCAGTTCAGCTGCAGCAAGGTGTGATGATCAAGGGGAAAAAGGCCACTAAAGGTAACTATTGTAAGGTTACATTCAAGCATTTCAAGATGTTGCGTCAATTGTGAAGTGATTTAGTTTGTCAGAATATGAATAAAAGAAGCAGCTCAGAAAAGTGCCATCATTCCTCTGTAAAAATAGATGGAACGAGAGGGTGCAGGCCAGTGGTGTCCAAACTTTTCCCATTGAGGGCTGCATACTGAAAGGATGCGTGGGGACACTTTGATATTTTTAAAATGTCTAAATTGTTGTTTTTTTAGTGTGTTATACAATAGTGACAGGGTTTTCCTTCATCGATCATGGGGTAGCTTAGGGCTGAAGGAGTTTGCGTTGTGTTTTGAAATGGCTCCAGTTCTAATAATTGCCGTTGGTTAAGGACTTTAGACATTTTGAAGCAATTCTTACCTGTAGGCATGATGGAATGGTGTGATGGAATTTTCGGTCATGTTTGTAAATGTTACTGTAGATTGTGAATATTGCACTGAAGCTTAATTTGGAGAAACCTGTGAGCTCTCATTAAAGTTCTAATACACTAATGGAATTATCCCTTGTTTACCGCAGTTAATTAGTTCCAGACCGATAAAGGAATTTCCGCCAAGTAGGATTCCATATTTATAAATCAAATATTTTCATAATTAGGACATAGAAAACCTGTTTAAAACCTTCTGCATATGGGTTTTAACATTATTAGAGCCCTCTAGACATGGACTAACACCCCTATAGTCACCTTTACACTCATATTAGCCAATATAGTAGATATAATCAAAGAAAGTAAGCCATTTCAGGTGTTCATGTGGATTTTAGTAAATGTCTTCCGGACGTGTGACATCGGGAATTCAGAGCTGAGTTTTAGCTCAGGAGTATGGCCACAACAGAACCCCATTTTATTGTTATGATTATGATGAAGATTATTATGAGATAATTCAAACCTGCAGTAATTGTTGTTGACCGTGAACAGGAAGAACAGGAAGTACCAGGCAACCAAAATAAGAACATGAGAGCTGGGGCCTCATCTATAAAGCTTGACTTGGCACAAAAACGGGGCCGAAAAGTTGCGTACGTCGTTTTCCACACAAAATATGGTACCTATAAAAACACAACTTGACGTGAGAATGTGCACACCGCTACGGCGCCTTTGTCGTTGGCCTACGCACCTTTTGGAGACATGGCAAAAAGGCGACGCACATTTTAAGTGGGGAAGTGAAATCATATGTTAGAAATAAACATGCAATGGAAGCCAATAAAGATTTATCCATCATTGCATGAAAACATCACGCCGTTATTGATTTGTGGAAAGTGTCGTTATTTGCCATGACACTGATGGACATCATTTGGCATTTATCATGAAACACCATTGCGCACGAGCGTATAGTATCCAGACTAAAGAGATACATGAAAAACACAACGCAGCGCTTGAATACTTCATCATTTTATTTCATAGTCATGATATTATGTGTTTGATGAATATTAATTATAGCAAACATCAGGTTGTTTATTACGTTTACAAGACACAGAGGTAATATGTCCTTAGTGCTCCGTTTCTCGCTTTTTTTGGACAATTTATAAAAAAAAAAAACTTGCATATGTCAAGTATGTAGTCAATAGCAACATTTATTTACCGTGCACGGCCTTTATTTGTGTGGATAGCGTCACGGCCGTGTGCTTGACGGAAACTTCCTCTTTCCTTTCTCACAAATGATGGGCTTTTTTTTTTGTTGTTGTGCTTTGAAATAACACACGTTAGTCCCTCATAAAATAATTATAATATACTTAATAGTTTAATGGTGTTAAAGTCATCATTAAGTTACATGTAAATGTCCATCTGGAATTACAGCAATTAAGTTTTGATATAACTTCTTCATTCCCATTTTGAAAGAGATTTTGCTAAGCTTATAGTCATCTAAAATGTGGTATCAATTAGGAGAAATGTACAAACATGAAACATGAAAATGGAAATGTGTGCCTTGATATCCGACCAGTTTTTTGTAGTTGTTTTTTTTGCCTCGGTTGGCCCTGCTCCATTCGCACAGAAGACAGCGGACGTGCTGCCGTGCAATCTTTGTTTTGATATGCCACTGCTGTGTCTTCCAAATATGATACTTTTCCTGTATTTCCGCCTCCATTTTCGTGAAAGCCCGCTTCTTCGTCCTCGTTGTCTTCCCACCTGCCGTGATTCCAATGCAATCAAGGCCTTTTAAATACGGACGGCGCATTCATGAGTCGCTTTGCATTGACCTTCTGTGGTGAAGTGGAGGCGTGGAAAGGGTGTGACTTGAGGCGGAGCTGCGTACTCACGCTTCTCCTCAAGGTAGAATCTGTGAACCACAAATTGCGTGAACTTTTTTTCGGTCTGAAAATGACCGCACATTTTGGGGTTCTGGCGTACGCAGACTTTCAGTCAGATTTCCATTTTTATAGATGAGGCCTCCTGGACTGTGACAATGTGCTTACTATGCATATTTTTTGACTAATAATAGGCAGCAGTCAACCATGTAACAGCGTTTTAAACGCAATAGAGGGCGCAATGTTCGATCCACAAAGTGGCGAGGGAAAATATGTGTCGCGCCATAAAGCTATTACACAGTTGTGATGCATGCAATTAGGTTTGACATTAAAGGTAATTGACGTAGATTGGCCTGTGAGGTTTAAAGTACAGTAGGGTACAGAAGTGACTTGTGTGTTTTGTGTGGGTGTGTGAGTCATAAGTGCTTTGTTTTGGGACGTTTTTGAGGTGAGGGGAAGGCTTTGAAACAAGTACCGTAGTCTCCATAACAGTAGAAAGGGTGGAGTGCGAGCTTGAGGAAGATAATTGCACACTAATGTAAAGAGCAAGATGATCGACCATGTCAGCCCCGCAATCAGTCAGATCACGTGTAAGTCAACACAGTCAACACAATAGAATGCATTGAGCCGACCCTTCTGCTCTGATGGTGGTGCATTGTGTGGAAGATCGTGTGGAAGTTATCCCAGTCATCACATGACGTATCTCCACAAAAGCATGGCGCTGCCACAAATCCGTCTCAGATGTTTCAACCTTATTTCATTGTTTTAATCAGCACTCCAAACCCCTCCTGAGCATGTAGTCGGGTTTGGGTGTGTTCCCATTCGTTTGACAGTAAAGGTTGAATGCTAAAAGGAGGCTCTGCTTACCTCGCCAAAACACTGTTGCTCTTTAACAGAGGTGACTCGCAGGAGAGGACTTTGATGCGTCTTTTGCTGCAACGGTCCTCAGAACCACGGGTGACTCTATTGAAGCGCATCTTGAGAGACGGAAGAGGTTTAAAAGCTGCTGAAACAAAACACGCCGGCAGTGGGCTGGTGATGCAGGCAGCGGGAGGGCTGGCAGGACTTTAATCCTGGCCGCAGTGCTGATAAATGGGTGCCAGAGTTTCATTCATACCACTGCGCTTGGCTCCTGAGTGACGATGGAAATCCTGCATGCCCGTGAGGCCTTTTGATGTTGTAGCCAAACATGGATCATGGCCCCTGCGCCCGGCCAGTCGGGGGCTGCTGGTGCTGGGCTTACAGGTGGATGGAATCAGGACCCAGGTAACTTTGAGGCAGTCCCAGAAGAGCCGTTTCTAGGATGTTTGAAACTGCAATCACTTAATCAGTGGCTGAAAAATGTCACAACATTCATGGTATTATTTTTTTAAACTTGTAATGTTACATTATTATTTCATAGCGTGGTGAATGTGCAGGTCACAACTTGTCCACAAGTGTTTTGGAGTTGTTGGATTGTGTATTTCCTGAGTTGTTATTGGTTGTTGTTGCTAAGCGGTTGTTGCTTGTTGTTCGGTGGAGAGTAGGGGCGTAACGATTCATTTTAATAACGATTCAATTCGTATCATGATTTGTGGTTATACAATTCAAGGATGACATTTAGAACGATACGATCCGAAACGATTCAGTAACTTTAAATCGATTCAATAACTTTTTAGCCAAAAATTCAACCAGTGTGACTGTCAAATAAATAACTGGATACTCAACAGTGCAGGTCAAGATTCCTAGATTCTAGGTATAAAATAATTATGGATAAAAACAAACATGTAAACAACAATTACTGGCAAATGCATTCACATTCTATTTGAATAAAGCACAACTGACATTTCAGGTTGAATTAACAGGAGGCTAACCTTTTCTGCTCCCATTTTCAATATTGAGTAAATTTCCAAACATTTAACATCTTTATCATTAAAAGTGCTAAAAAAACACATCCATATTAAGCCTGCCATGCGTAAACCCAATGCTTTATTTCCTAGTATCGATGCAATCGATTGATTACCTTTTAAAGTATGTCACTCGGAATAAGCTGCAATGTGTAATTGCTTATGTTTACACTATAAGTGATTAAACAATGACATTTGCAACTTATTAGGTTATGTCCAAAATGTACTTAAATAGTTTTGTGTGCTTACACAGTAGTTCAATAGCTGCAAAGCCGGGTGAAATACACACGAAATCCACACGCTACAGGATGCAAAACTCTACGAGGGCATACGTCTCGTCACACTGGCCCCGCTCACAAGGCAGCTAATGTCGGAGCTACCTATGCTCTGAGTTTTGGCAACACAGGTCAGTCCCGTGGTTTCATCACATCGAAGCACGGTTCCAAATGAGAGGAAAAACACAGGGCATGACAAAAGTATTTCCACATAGTGGCCGTGCTGGACCTCCACTTTCTCTCATATCGCAGGAACAGTATGACAGAGAATTTTAGCCGCTTTGAAACCGTGACTTTTTTTATACCGCGGTATATTTTGAAATTTTGAAATATTTTGAGGTAGGTATGGGTAGGCCCATACCTACCTCGAAGATGATGATGTCTTACTGAGGAAGCTGAAGATGAAGGTGATGGAGTGGCGAAGTATGTCCCCTCGAGACCTAAGCCCAACTGAGCACCTCTGGGGTATCCTCAAGCAACGGAAGGTGGTGGAGTGCAAGGTGCTCAGCCTCTTGAAGTCATCCTAGTACAATATTCATGTTTGCTCCACCAGTCAAAACCAATAGAGCAATTTCTTTGAGAAATCATTTTTGAAATTTTACAAACAATTGGTTGAGAAATGCGCCATGTACTGCTGCAACAAGGACTATGTGCCTGATAATAATTTAAAACATTCTTGTCTTGGATACCATTCAACATCGATAGGGTTTATGCTTTTATGTAGTCAGTCATCCATAAAAGGTTGGATTGGATTTCACAAAGAGCAAAAAACTCTGCAGGGTTATTAGGACATGCCTTGCCCAAGGACAGCTCAGCTGTGGAAGTCAAAGGAGGCAGCA
The DNA here is from genome assembly GCF_027744805.1 of Dunckerocampus dactyliophorus. Classification (NCBI taxonomy): domain Eukaryota; kingdom Metazoa; phylum Chordata; class Actinopteri; order Syngnathiformes; family Syngnathidae; genus Dunckerocampus; species Dunckerocampus dactyliophorus. The sequence goes on along the minus strand of NC_072826.1, from coordinate 12,857,054 downwards.
TATTAAGGTCATGACTGACCCCCCCCGCCCCTCCCTTCCGTACAGTAGGATGAAATTATGGTGAGATTCAATTAAAAAGCGCATCCTGTCCTTGGGCTCGGCCCCAGTGCCACACTTCATTTAATATGCTCTTTTTTTAAAACATTACAGCCCGCCCGCTACTTGTGTGATGATTGTGTAAGCACGGCTCAGCATTAACGAGTCGCGTACAAAGTGATGAAGTGGCGAAGTTGAAAGGTTCTCCTGCTCCATGCCATGGAGGGCTGAGACACTGCAGGTTTGGTTTTCTTTCCAGCCAGTCACTAAATCTGCAGCAGGTGATTTAATTGAAGGAGGTGTTGATCATTAAATCACCTGCTGCACAAACTGGTTGGAGAGAAAACCTGTAGTGTGTTGGCCCTCCATTGACACATGTTCTTTGGCCAAAGGCTGCTGAAGTTAACAGAAGTACAGTATGTGATACAATAGTCAGTAAGCCACCAGCACAAAGATGCGAACTGGAGAGAAATCTCAACACACTCTGTCGTGATCTCTTCACTGAGGGTATCGTTTGCAATAGTTGTACTTCATCTTTTTTCTACCGCATCAAGGCCGACCAGTCTGTCTTTTATATCTGAAAGCGTTTGTATTAACACAGGCGCGGCAAAAAAGACGATAAAACGCTCCATCTCAGCTTGATTTTCCCTTCACTAAATTTTACCCGTTTGACATTCAGTGTGCCCATTTTCTCCTCCCTCATTTCCTGCTGGCGCGCATGACCTGCGCTGGTGCAAGGCTTCACACGTTGAATGCACAAACAGTGATTGATACATTCCATGTTACCACGACAACTTGCTTCCGTGGCAACGTGGAGGCCTTCATTAATATGGCACCCGAGTTTCGTATTGCTTATTCAGGACACAATGGAATATCTCTTTGTGAGAAATGTAAAAAAATATATATATATATATAATGTTTGTTTTTTTTTTACAAAGGAAGCAAAGAGTAGCAGCTTTGTGAAATATCTGATTCCAGTGTGAACACTTGCCATGTATTGTATGCACCTGCGTTTATCCCGTGCATGCGTGTAAAAGCCGCCTGACATCTACATGCAAAAGACCCAAACTGATTATACTGCAGGCTTTTACAGAAATTGGAATTAAAGAGCGGTGAACAACAAGATAAACTCCTATTTGGAAGATTACTTTTTGGGGAGGGTATTAGGCTTTGGGATTTGGGGAACACAATTTATATTTGCGCTGCAGGTGTCCACTTTGTTTTACGAGGCAAACAAACGCGGCCGACCAGAACCGACAACTTATAACACGGCCTGATCGTTTTTCTGTCTGCAGCTGATTTGCTGAATTAGAAGGCTGTCTGACGTTATCTCCTCACTGCAAGTTTGTTTGCATTGGGGGCTTTGTGCGGACGTCCAAATGTGAAAAGCAATAACATTTAGCTAACAGGCTCACATTTATCTGATAGTACTTTTTAAAAGAAGTCATTGCTTTTGTTCAGCTGTTTCCACAAGTATGTTGAATAACGAGACTTTGTCAAGGTTTTTCATTGTTTGATACTATTGCAAGGCGAATATCAACATTTATCCATCAGTGGACGTGTAAGAAGCTTTTATTAGGAGGCTTTCGCAATCCACACCATTTATTTTGTGCCTCCACCAAAACAGACTGTATTTATAATGTTAATTATTTGTAAGGGTGACGGATATCCCATATTTGTTATGAAGGAGTGAGAAAAGCATGGCAGATATGCACCATATTTACTGTATAGAACGCTGTAATTGGTGTGTCAGTCGATGATGATAAATTGTTTTAAAATGCCAGATGGCTGACTTGTTTTTATATGACCGACATCAGGGATGCACTGTCTCCATGCCAGCAGTTATTATATTCATATGCAAGGGAACACAATCTTTTCCAGGAGCCTCTGAATTTTTTCATGTTTGGAAATGATTTTTAATATTGGAAATAATGGAAATAAAATCCAATCCAACTATCACCATCATAAAAGCTTTATCAACTGTATGAGCAATGTTTTAAAGCTCCCATATTGTAGTATTTTTCAGCAATTTTTAATAAGTCTCAGAGGCCCCACAAAAGTGTATTAGAGGTGTTTTGTCCAGCACTGATGCTGGAATTTAGACAATTTTAAAGTGCTTTTAGTAAGCCCCACTGGAAAGATGTCATTTTGTGTGTGCAGCTTTAATGCTAATGAGCTGTGTTTGTCCACACCTTTTTCGGACATAGTGTGTGGTATGGAGTGGGAAAATATAAGAAAACGTTAGCATAAACATAGTAGAGTAACATTCCAATATAAAATAAGGTAATAAATAAGATTACTGTAAATGAATCAAACTGAAAAACAAAAACAATCAACTAGTTTAAGGGCGACTACGATGAGGAAGGGAGGTTGAAGGGAGAAGCCTGTCTCTCACACAAAGTCACGTACGCGTTGTATAAATCAGCCAATGAGATGAGAGCGTAGGCGGTGCCCCGATAATCAGCCAATGAGATGGGAGTGTAGGCGGTGCCCCGATAATCAGCCAATGAGAGCATGAAGCGTCAGAAGGCGTCACCAAGTGTACTCTGTTAGTCATGGAAAATGTTTCCCTCTCTCCGTCGTGCGAGCTATTCAAATCGAATTTCTGAACTTGCACCGATATGACGCTTTACGTTATATGGAATTTCTTACGTAATACGATGCAAAAACTTAACATAAATTCTTTACGTTCAGTGGAATTTAGGTAAAAGGAGGTTTACGTTATGCGAGGTTCTACTGTATACTGTTACTCTGCATGTGTCCAACGTGATAATGCCACATATCACGGATGACAACGTTACATTAAAGCGATAGTCCAGATTTTTTTACATGAAGTTGTATGACATCCCCACCAGCAGTGTAATCCATTAACAGCGATTTACCCCCACTTGGTCCCCTAAGCTGCTTTTGCTGCCTTGTAGTTTCTTTCACCTTGTGTGGTTTTTATGCCCCCATATTGTAAAGACTAACTTTGCGTCCTTAATTAATTGAATGTATGCTAATTAATATCCTGGGACTTTATGGAATGTAGCAGGGCTTGTGGTCCTGACGCTCATGAAACTCACTTGGCGGGTAAATGCTTCCTCGACTGGCAGACCTCCTAATATAGATCCTTATTTGGATTGGTACCAAACTGGCACCTGAAATTGATGCACTGTTAACTGGCAAATTAAAAACAGTATTCCAAATTATATAGATTTTTAATTATTATTATTTTTAAAATAAATGGTTTACCTGATAAATGCAGACTGTAGTGTTGGGAGGCTTGATACCTAAATATCGACACCACCATACCCAATGTTTCCAATAATGATATAGATTTCCATATTCATGATGAATATTTTTTGACACATTAGAAGGAGATGTGCTTTTGAGAGAAGTTATATAGCAAGAAATATAACTTTAAAAAATGTCTTCAGAGTCTTAAAGACATCATTTTGGAACTTTTCTTTCTGCTTGTAATTCTAAGTAGGGGTGTCCCGATACAGCTTTTACACTTAATAATTCTTTTTGGAGATACCATCAGTGGCATTTTGAAAACTAACCAAGAAGATTTGACTCAATTTGATTCAATTCTATTTATACAATACATTACAACAGAAGTTATCTCAAGGCACTTTACACGTGAGCAAGCACACGGCGACGGAGGCAAGGAAAAACCCCTCTAGGGAAGAAACCTTGAACAGAACCCAGGCTCAATGGGGCGGCCGTCTGTCTCGACCGGTAGAAAGGTAGGAAGACAGAGTAGAGCGACAGATAGTGTATTGAGCGAGAGAACCAAATAGGGGGTTTAAACAGCAAGGGAGGGTTGAAATGGGGAAACATTTCTTATCAACAACAGCAATGGTCCCATGATGATGATACAACGCTCACAGCCCGCTCAGAAAATGCGAGAGCTCATGATATCAAGAGAGACCCCTCGTCTAGGCCACTGTTTCCCAACTTGTTTTGTCTTGTGTTGCCCCGGAGTCTTTTTGTCATACTATGAGTACCCCCTCACTCATACTTGTTGCTAATTCTCCAAAAGTAGAAATTGAGATTACAACTTGGAATTACTCTCAAAGTGGAGTGTTCTACTGGGTTTATAGGGCACCGAGAGCTATTTCAGGTAGTGGTGCCCGGCCATGTGGTGCTTTATATGTGAGGAGGAGAATTTTACTATCACGATTGTAAAAACAACTAAGAAATTAATAAATAATAAGGAAGGGGGGGGAAAAGCAAAACAAAAGCAAAAAAAGCAGCAGGAGCTCCAACTGTTCACCATCCCCACAATGATGAGAAAAATCCCAACACAAAAATGGATTGGGTTTTTCCTGTTCCCCGTGTCCGACTCCTTGAGAGTTTCATTGGACTGAACTAGTATTACACATTTAACACACACTGTTAACAAACATGAAAACAGAAGCTTCTTGGTGGAGGTACGGGAAATAGGAAACTGAAAGAGAAAGTGACAAAGTTCTTTTGCAACGGTGGACCCTTTTTTCTATGTTGTATTTTCTGTGTGGATGCGACACTTGTCAGCAATGGCGTGATGTGCCTGAAGCACCTTCAGTTTGAGAGGATGCTGATTGCTGTGGCGGATCACAACAGACAGTCGCTGGCACTCTTTTGGCCAATATGTGTCATTTAGCACAATACATCATATCGATTGGTTCATGTTTGTTTCATCTGTGAGCAACTATGTTTCACCTCGCAAGCTCTTTTTCTGTTCCTTATGTTCCTATAAATCTTGTAAAGACCTACTTTTTTGGAAAGAGCTTTACTTGCCGTTCTTGCTTTTTCATTGGCAAAATCAGGGGTATCTGCTTGACAGGTGCTTTCAATTCCAGACTTGGCTATACTCATCAGATTTTTTAAAACTTTAACAGGTTCTGTTCCAAAGTGCTCAGGTTTACTAAGATGAAAGATCAGATCAGAAGGTCCATGGTCAAATGTCCCTCTGATCTTCAAACTGGCGTTTATTGTTGTATAAAACCAAACCATTAGGATTTTAAATTATATTCCGTTCATGGTAGTGGAGATTAAAAGTCAGTCAGTGGATGTTCATTTCCTCCTCCTTTTGACTACGCAGAATTTTCCATCAGTTATCTTTTAGGCAAGCCAGAACCCCATTAATGAAAGATATCTGCTCCTGTATGGTGGTTATTAACATCAAAAGTAAAATCGGTATGCAGTTTTCACAATGTTTTACAGATTTCACCCGTTGGTTATTATTATATCGTACCAAACTGAATAACTTATTGAGTTTGAATGATGAGGTCAAATCCGTGTCGTCACCATTTTCCAACAACCATCTTTAAAGTACTTTTAATGAGAATGCAACAATCAACATGCTGAATATCCTCCGGGCTGCACTTTTAACACCCTTGACTGACAGGGAGTGTTTGCAACTGTTATGTGGCTGCCTAGAGGGCACGACCTTTCCAACGTGGTGCAAGCACCATATCCCGCCCTCTTCCTGTGCCAAGCATGCAAGACAATCCCAGCGCAACACACACACGTGCACTACTCGTGCTTGTTGTCAGCTAGGTTGACCAAACGGCTTGGCCGTGCTGTTTTTTTTTTATTATTAGAAAGTGATTAAAGAGTCATGTCTTGTTTGAGCAGCATTAGGCCAGTCTTCTGCAAGCGACGTAATCACTGAGAGTCTCTGGTGTGGGCGGCTTTTTGAATCAGTTTTGCCAAAAAGCCAAAGAAAAAGCCAAATATTTGCTCAGTTAATCCTCCGACGTTTGAAACGTTGACAGGAATTTTCACTGAATTTAATTTGCAGTTCTGAAACAGACATTTTTCCTTTCAGTCTGTTTCGTATGGCAACATATGCTAGCCAGTTGTGTTCTTTTTTTTTGTTGGTTTAAAAAATGCAATCTTGAGCAAGTTGCAAACAGTCCCTTAAAAGCAGGGGTGTCAAACTGAACCGCACTGGGGGTGAAATCTCAAAGCCGACTTCAGGTCGCGGGCCGAACACGAGAACGCACCCTCTGGATGAGCCAGAAAAAGGGAGTGGGTGACCGTAGGATATATGACTACGGTTGTTTTGGTTGTTCATTTCATTAATGTGATTGTTGATCAAGCACCTCTTCGTCATTCTCTCGATGTCCCGGCAAAAGCTCCTGTATTTTATATCAACACATAAACACCACCATCTGGGAGACGTGTAACCACTGAAAAGTTTGCTTCTGTGGAATGGGCGGAATACGCGTTTCCCAGCATGCTTGATGGAGTTTAAATTATCATTTTTGACTGTTTAAGGTTTTGTACAGACAGGTTGCAATAGTTTTAAAGTGGTGTAATTTTAATCATGTAAAGTTAAACTATTATTGATACTTTGAGCCCGAATCTGGCACCTTTAGTATCAATGGTTGTGCAATTAGTGCTAAATATAATACTATGGCCACTTAAGTTCAACAATGCTAAAGGAATAGTTGAAACTGACAGAATTACTTTATTGCGCAGATCCTCGCAAGTGCATTGACTGATGAGATCCGCAGTATGGCCTAACTTAATAGTATTTTCCAAACAGTCCCGCGAGCCACATAAAATGAAGTGTTCAGGCCACATTTGACTGGTGGACTTTGAGCTTCACACGTGCGATTTAAGGGATTGTTGATGTTATTGTTATTGGGTTTCTTGTTGGATGCAGACTCCCACAGTGACTGACAACAAAGCTGTAAACACACACACACACACACACACACACACACGCGCGCATCCCTCAGCCGTGACGCAAATGTGAATGGCAACTGATGAAAAGCCCACACTTCATGCGGTATTTATGTAAACGTGGCCAAGTATTTTAAGTTGCAGCTCACTCCTCTTGCTGAGCTTATTTTGAAGACCAAATTGATGATAAAAGTGGTCAATCAGTCTTCAACCCCTACCCGACTCTATTCACAAAAAAATATTTTAGCCCTTCATCTCTTTGCTGAATAATGTATTAAAACTTTAATAAACCATCCGTGAAGAGTAAGAGCTGCAACTTCCTTTTTATTTGACTGTAAAATATTAATTTTGACTCAATATTGGCTGTAAATATGCTTCCGTTTTGGGTTGTTTTTTTTTTCCACTGATAAGTGCAACACTGGGGAGCCTTGGTATTTTTAATTTGTTGTCCATTTACAACTCAACTTGAGATTCAAATTCAAATGGTCACTTTTTGAAATACAAAATGTATTTTTTTTTACTGATTGTAGCAACATGCATCAATACTGTATAAACAATGTACACTTATTTCTGTTGTTTAACTTGTTTTGCAACACAGATAATATATTTTCAGTGGCTGCTGATGTGCCAGTAAAGGTGGTGCACTACCATAAATCACAGGATTCCCCCCCAAAAAACCCACAGATTTTGGTGGTGGCCCATCAGTGGATGTCTTTTGTTTGCTCGTTTCAGCTCAGCAAATTGCCGTGATTAATGGCAGAACGCTGAATTTGCAGCCTTCATTCGATGATGTTGTGATAGATGAAAACAAGACAAGGGCCTCTACAAGCAGCTAATATATGCCAATTACACGCCCTCTGGTCGACCACTCCACACATGCTTAGGCCTAAATGGGCTTCAGTTTGAGGATAATTTACCGTTATTAGCTGCGCTAATAGATAGGTATATTGAACATTGTCCTCTTGCTTAGGAGCACAAATATCTTCCTTGTTTACGCTCTAATTGCGAAGGAAACTCATGGTAAAGCATGACCTTTGGTGGTGTTTGTGCCATATGGATATGGCCCCCTTTAGCCTCCGAGTCCATGAGGTCGACCGGCGTAAAGAGAAAAAAATAGGCAATTACTGTGCTTGAAATTCAAGGAGCCATTTGGATGACGTGACCACGATTGACTTGCGTGGGAATGAGAGCTCGTGTAACGCAGCCTGCATCTGCCCCGACTCCTCCAGACGTGAACCACCCTGACGAGTGCATCACCCGTGCAATTTGCTCTTTTGAAATGCTTCCCCATCCTTTCCTGCATGGTTTCCACTACTGGCAACAACGTATTTTTCCAGTGTCACACTGAATTGTCCACGATGCATTTGTGCACCAACACCAGTGGACCACTAGACCATTGAAATATTGTACTTTAAAGGAGCGCTACCTTGCTCATTTCAGGGGCTTTTAAAATGATATTGTATCGGGGCACTATAGTAAGTTTCTTTTAATAAAACAGTTGTCCTTCTTTTATTGCAGTTAATTGGTTCGAGACCCGACCAAGATAGGTGAATTTCCGCGAAGTAGAATTCAAATATTTTCATCATTAGAGCATAGAAAACCTGTTTATGACCGTCGAAATACAGTTTTTTATCATTATTAGAGCCCTGAAGACATGAAATAACACCCCTATAGTCAACTTTACATCTGTGCCACAGGGTATTGTCTCCCTGGAGAAACTAGTTGTAGCGCACACATTCAATTGTATTGTCTGGCTTAATATGAAATTACTGACAATATTTACTTATCTTGGAAATTAAATGTTTCCAAGTACCCCCTGCAATTAGCTCGCCTACCACTAGGGGCATGCATACCCCTAGTTGGGAATCACTGATTTAGGCTATAGTCCAGGGGTCGGCAGCCTTTACTATCAAATGAGCCATTTTGCCCCCTCACCCACTAAAGAAAAATTGTCTGGAGCGGCAAAACATCAGCTTAAAACAACATCTCATAAACTTCCAAACGTTAGAATCTTTCTTAATTTTACCAGTTATAACATCAGAATACAACATATAGAAGTGCAGGGTTGTGTGATAGTGAAGTGCAGGGTGACAGTATGCTGGTTAAACCTAACTACCTGACGCCTCAAGAAATGTGCAGTACAGTGAAATGACGACGACGAGCAGCTGTGGCCAGCGACATCTGTGAGCAATGCACTCACATCCACAGTGAATTACGAGTCTCCCCCAGTTTTGATTGGCTGTCAGATTTGGAGGGAATTTGGAGGTATCAAATTAGTTCAGAGGAGAAAAAGCGGCCAGTGTTGATCAAGTACTCTTGCTAGTACCGGATCTGGCTAGCATCGGATATAAACTTACACAAATTTCACAAACAAACTAATGTAAACTTACCTGATATGTTTACTCTGGTGCCGACAATTTTCCATGCCACTGCTTTTTTTGTTTATATCTCTATTTTCTTTTTAGAACTGTCAAATAGCTCCGGAAATCTGACACAGCAAGTATTATTCCTCCATGTTTACCTGCAAGAGCATACTGAATAGCATCCTGTCCGCTCATTGGTCGGTCAATGAAACGCTCACTGATTGATCCTCGTCTGGGTGACAGCGATGAAAAGTTGAACAATTTTCAAGTCTCTGGGATCCTGTCACAAGCCAGCGTATGCACAATGACATGCATGAGCACAAAATTGAATATTCACAAATTTTCGCGCTGTCGATTGAAGATGAATGGTGAAGGCGCCTCCAGTATGTAAAGCCCATCAGTGCACCTATGTGGTTGTTCATTTGACCCCCTCGTGCGCAGGGCTGGACTGCAGGGATGACCACTGTTACACGTTGGTCTACTTTGAAGTAAATCACTATGTTTCAGAAAGTGTTGAGTGCTTGTTTTGAAAATGTCTCCGCGTTTTTTTGTTGTTTCTCGCCACATTTCAAATAGGTGTAAGGTGTTTTTGGGGCGACATACTGATGGTTAGGCGTTCCTTCCTTGCGCTCATCCAATCACCAGTCAGAACTCAGCCAGGATGCATTCACAGTCTTTTTATTTTATTATTATTATTTTTTCTTCCCCTGTCCTGTCCAGCATTTAAGGCAGATAGAATTGTAGATCTAAATGCCCTCAAGTGCTCAACAGATTTACTCTGCCAGGGAAAGTGTGAGATACACTTCCCCTGTTATACAAAGTTTATTTGACTTTAATGCTTGTTGTTATGCAAATTTGGAGTGGTCGGACCGGAGCAGGAGGGGACAGAGAAGAAGAGAAAAGAAAACAGAGAGGGGGGTGCGGGGTTAAAAGAGGGGGACAAAAGAAAAGACAAGAGACAAGGACAACAGCAGCAACAACAATTGTGACAACAACAACAGAACAACAGAACCAATCAGGACTACATCAGCAAATGTCTGTCACGACTATAAAGACCCTGACGGAAAGGACAAAATAATATCAACAACCACAATGACAATACTGCATTGAAACAGTCACACATAATAGTAGTCATGAAATGATGAACTATGATAGTGATCACAATGACAATACTGCATTGAAACAGTCACACATAATAGTAGTCATGAAATGATGAATTATGATAGTGATCACAATGACAATACTGCATTGAAACAGTCACACATAATAGTAGTCATGAAATGATTAACTATGATAGTGATCACAAAGACAATAACCGTAATGCACATCATTGTAAAAACTATAATCATATTGCTGACATCACCGTCGCTGGAATAAAACCAACAACATAATAACACCCTGGTTAACTCAGGGAGTAATGTGGGGAAGTACGTAAGTACTGTGAGTGTGTGCATATGTACGTGTGTACATGTATCTCTGTATGTGTGCAAGTCCTCATATATATAAAGGTGCAAGAATGTGTGAGCGTGTAATTGTCACTGAGAATGCATGAAAGGAAAGGGGCCCCCCTCCACCGCCCAGAAAGCCCCGCTCCAAATAGCCAGGCTGAGCCCAGAAAGCCAGAAAGCCACCAGGCCCACAGGGGCAGGCAGCACAAAGATCAGCCCCCCAAGAGCCAGCCCAGAGAACCCTCCCCCCCGGGAAGACCAGCAAGGGGCTGCAGTGAGGCAATTCCAATCAGAAACAGGGCGCCAGTGGACCGGAGGACAGCCAACCCCCGAAACTGGCGACAGATCACACCCCGCAGAGGCAGACGGGCACCGGGGGCCACACACCAGCAGGCCCAGAGACGCCCCCGCAACCGGAAAGAAGCCCGCCCACGCTGGAAGCGCCAACCCCCTCAATTGGCCTGGGAACGCCTCGGGATCCGCCGGGAGGAGCTGGATGAAGTAGCTGGGGAGAGGGAAGTCTGGGCTTCCCTGCTTAGGCTGCTGCCCTCGAGATGCAACCTCGGATTCGGATAAGCGGAAGAAGATGGATGGATGGATGATAGCAAGTTGTCTAAGCCCTGAGGCAGCAAAGCATGCCCATATATCATGTTGCTCCCTCCAGCATGCTTCACAGTTGGGATAAGGTTTTGATGTGGGTGTGCTGTGTAATTTTTTCCTCCACACTTGGCATTGTGTGCTCTTCCCAAACAATTCAACTTTGATTTGATCTGTCGACAGAAAGTTTTTGCCAGAAATGCTGTGGAACATCCAAGTGCTTTTTAGCAAACTTCAAACATGCAGCAAAGTTGTTTTTTGACAGCAACGGCTTCCTCCTTGGTGTTCTCCCATGAACCCCATTCTTGCTTAATGTTTTACGCATGGTAGATTTGTCAACAGAGATGTCAGCATTTGCCAGTGATTTCTGTAAGTCTTCAGTTGACTCTAGGGCTCTTTTTTTAACCTCATTGAGCATTCTATTCTGTGCTCTTGCAGTCATCTATACAGGACGGCCACTCCTCGGAAGAGAAGCACCAGTACTGAGCTTTCTCCATTTATAGACGATTGGTCTAACTGTGGACTAATGAACATCAAGACTTTTAGACACTTTTGTAACTTCTTCCAGCTTTAAATAAGGCAATAATCGTAAATCTTCTGAGAGCTCTTTTGAGCGGGGCATGGTACACATCATGCAGTGCTTCTTGACAAGATACTATTCTAAACTGGTGGGTGATTTCGAATGGCAAGAGCAGCTTTACGTCACACCTCCGATTTTGTCTCATTGATTGGACTCCAGGTTGGCTCACACCCGACTCTGACTAGCTCTTGGAGAATCCGTAGCCTAGAGGTTCACTTACTTTTTACTCCCTGTCCATGTTTACATGTTATTGTCCATAAAAATATGAAAACGTGTCATTGTATATGTATTATATATATATATATATATATATATTAGTTTCAGAAGACTGTGTTTATTCTGGTGATTTACATGAAGATCAGACTACATTTTATGAGCAATTTATGCAGAAATCTCAGAAATTCCAAAGGGCTGACATCATTTTTCTTCCAACTGTATATTCTTATTCCATTCAACACGTGTGTTTTGTTGTTCATTGAAATAAATGATTACAGCACTCTTCACAAATAAAGGATCTAAAATATTCTCCACCCAAGGCCAAATTGTTGCCAATAGTATTCCAGATCTTTCCAGATTAATTGATTTGTAGTTAGATGAATGTATGGATGAGTTGAGGGAGCTCACTCAGTCACTATCAGTATGATGCACACACAGCAGTACACCACTGCAAGCTACAAGCACGAAAAAACATGACAGTGTCAATCAAAACTGAGCATTTTTGTCATCGTAAAGGCACATTTTTGATACAGCTACTGTGATTTGATACTTATTTGTGCAGGTGTACCCAATGAAGTGATAAGCCATCCTTGCAACCATGCATACCACCTTTCTGCAGAATTGACGGTCACAAGTCCAGACTGTTCTGCTTGTGGGTTTGTGTTAAGTGGTTGGGATTTTTTTTTAAAGAGGATGATGAGCTCAGTGTTCGCCACACGTTGCCTCCACTAAGGTTTAATCATTCAACTTGACTCTTCAGAGGAGAGCCCTCAATGCTGCTGATTTAATAAACATGCCTTAATTGAGGTACACGGATGTGACAGACACTCTGATCTACGTCTTTATGCACGATAATGCGTTTCGTACTTCTGTCACATTTGCTGAAATGTAACGCTTGGCACACATCTTAATTGTCTCCCAATCTTTAAGACATTTTGGATGCTTCTAACCTTCTGAGACTTTTATTTTTCTTTTTTTTCTGAGACAGAGTTACGGTCGAGGCGCTGGAGCCTACCAGCTGACTTAAGACCGTTAAGTCTCTTGACCGGTCGCCAATCAATCCCAGGGCAACTGACTGGGAATTGATCCCACACCAACTGTGTGGAAGTCAGCTTTGTGAACCCTACTAGCGATGTTTCTTCACTAAACAGCGAGCTTCCCATTCCCATTCCCATTCCAACAAACTTGGTGCATCACAAATTTTGCTTCTCCTAATAAATACCAAGACCCTGCGGCAGTAAACACATTAATGGTGTCATTAACGACTTACAATTAGCCACTTATAAAGGATGAGGGATGACTGGAGTCATCTGGGAGGGGTGGAGACGTCTTTGAGCACAGGTGGCTAACTTGCCTTTCGCGCAACACAAATTGGTTTTACCAGATGGGATGGAATTTAAGTCATTAGCCGCTTCTTTTTCTGCTCTGCACACTTTAAATTGTGCAATGCTAACATTATTTTCCTTCAAGTTCCACATGAAAGTAAGGTTTTTTCGTGTGTGTCATTGCAGGATATTTAACAGTTACCATCGAGCCGCTGCCTCCTGTGGTCGTGGGTGAGACTGTGACCCTCAAGTGCAACTTCAAAACGGACGGAAGGCTCCGGGAGATCGTTTGGTATCGGGTGAGTGAGCCATTAATACTCTCCAGAGGAGCAGACCTTTATTGTGACACAGGAAGCATCTCCCATGGCGTCTTCCTCTATGCATCAGGCTTTTATTTTGGCCAGCTGCGCGGGAGGCATCTCTGGCTGTCGTCGGCATTGCTTAATAGTTCACAGCTGGCGATTTGACGGTTATTAAAGTCCCGAGCGGTTTACTACGGCACACAACTGCTGCCAATAATTAAATTTCTGTTGGGGAGGAAAGAAAAAAAAAACATGTATGCCTGTAGGAGTTTATTTGGTTCATAAAACTGGCGCTGTATTAAATTAATATGCATGTTCATTGACATGCACATTAAATGGAAAGCCATGTCACATTCCTGTCTAAGCTCCTCAATAACAGTAACACAAAGATTCTCTGAGAAAAACAAGCTGGATTCTGACTGTCTTAATAAAGCTTCTGAGTGGTAAATGCGAAAATCAAGTACCTAAAATGAAAGTAAATGTTTATTCCTTAAGTCACACGGTAGTTCATTTTTGTATATACTATGTACTAGTCTGTTATTATTGTAGCTTTTTTAGGTGTTCCTACCGATGTGGCCATTTTATTTGATTGGTTTATGAGCATCTCTTCTATTCTGTCCGTTCTGTCTCTCCAAAAGAAAATTACAATTGTTGCAGATGACACAGTAAACATATATCTGCAGTTTTAAACATTGTTTTCGCTGAGATCACTTTTTTTGGCTTGGAGTTTTGGAAAGTGTTGTCATCATTTTTTAAAGTGATGGAATAAGACTTAAAAAGAAACTCTCCTCACAATTGCTCACAGCCCACAAACAGCAATTTGCTGCTGTGAAGGTCTGTCGGAAACACAAAAACAATTTGGACTCGCAGCTGGAAACGAGGGAACAGCTGCCCCCGTCTCGGTCTCAGCTGTCCGTGCCTCCGACCTCTTCTCTCCAAACACATCCGCATTGTATATTGATGTCTTTCCTTTTGTAATAAACTATCATTCAAGTGTTGGGGAATGCAGCTCGGCAGAATGAAACTTAAGTGCATATGTGTTTACCCACAGTGCATCATAGGCCTCTGATAACAAAAGTGAAAGTAAAGTCTCATCAAATTGAAATTGCTCTTTTAAAAGTACCTTCACTTGAAAAGTATAAAATGACATCGCTCTCTCATTCTATCGTGGTTCTGCACACATTAATTACCGTTACTGTCTCGTGGTTGACTACCGCCTAGTATTAGTCAGAAAATATGCGTATGTGAGCAAATTGTACATACTTTTTGCCCAGATTGAGCATCTTCAAGCATAAAAATGGCTAAATGAGCTAAAATAGAAATACAGTATAAGACATTAAGACCACCAACTTCTGAATGTAGTATTCTACATTGGTCACTGGGTGTTTCTCTGACAAACCAGCCGTGTAAAGGACTACCAAATTCCGCCCCCTGTTTCTCTGCTCAGGCTCAGGTGTAGTATCCCTTCTTTTCCTGGCAGATTTAACAAAGGCCCATTGAGGACACCTACAGTTAGAAAGAGTCTTCCTGCTGGTTGTTTGTTCCTTCTGTCTTCTGTTGCCGGTTGTAGGGATATTCTATGCTTTGTCCTTGAGGGTTCTGAGAACTCCTAGCTTGTGTTCCAGTGGGTGATGGGAGTGAAAGAGCAGGTATGTGCAGTGATGTTGCTAGGTACGCTCATCCCAGTGGAATCAGTAAACTCACTATCCAAGCATCCTGGGGACGCACCTCATTTTTATCCTTGTTGCTACTTGAGCCGCTACCAAAACAACTAGCCAGTCACCGCAGATTTCAATAATTAAAGATACAAACTTCATAGCAAATAAACCCACGTTGCCACAGCTCGATGCTGCTCTCAATGGAAATACTGTAGTACTGAAGTACTGGAAATACGACCCGATCCGCGCATTTTCGAGGCTTACGTCAGTTAATTCGCTCACATTTTTTGGACTGAGCTTCTGTGACGTCACTTATTGTGATTTACATGTTTATATTGTTTTAATGTGTGACCGTAAATGGTCAATAACCATACTTCATATAGCCGTAGCAAACAAAAGACTACATATAAACAGTCATGGAAAATATGATTACGCCTTTATTTCTTCAGTTTCTTGTTCATTTTAATGACAACTAAAGGTACCTTTGTTTGGACAAATATAATGATGACAACAAAAATACTTGTAGCTCATAAGAGTTAAATTTGTTGGCAGTATAATGCTATAGCTATTCATGTAAGAACTTCAGTGATTTTGGTTCTTGTCAAGAAAACTAGGGAAATGGCTAGATATTAGCTCTTAAATTCAACTCTTATGAGCTATTTTTGTTCATTCATTCACAAATTTTCTATGCTGCTTGGTCGTGGGGGTATGCTGGAGCCTATCCCAGCTGACTTTGGGCGAGAGACCGGTTAAATTGTTGTAAATGGACATTCCAGGGTCATTTTATTAAATAAAGTATTGTTGAAGATCTTGCTTGTGAATGTTATTCCTCACATACTAATAATAACTAAACATGTCGAAGCTGCCATCTGAAACACTGGCTAAGTTGGCGAAAAAAACGTTTTAAACTCATCTCTGAGCGGAAGCTGGCTGGGTTTGCTTAGTTAAGCAAAGCATGCTAGTGCAGCTGTGCATGTGTGATTCAGGCTGTCTGAGTGTGTTTACACTGTGTTGTTAATGCTTGTTAATGAAGCGATTGGAATTGCATCGGTGACTATGTCTTCCTTAACCACAAGCACAGACGTTGCAATTTGTTGAAGATTTTGTAGCAGTGTGTGCAGAGGCTTAAGCGCATCCATTTCGGAAATACTGGCTAAAATTTTCCAATGATGCATTGCATCAATAAATGTGAGGATTTTTGCATGAATTAACAGTCATGTTATTCACTGACACAAAAAGCACACACTCCGATGGCAAAATAAAAATAAGTGTAAAGAGTAAAAAAAGAATGGAATTCTGAAAAATCTAAACAGACAAAACGGAATTTAGAAAATAATTAAACAGAATTTGATTTAAAATAAAAATGATTTTATAGGGGCCTATATACAGTAAATACTGTGACTCCGTTATGTCCACCACAATGAAAAATAATGTAGAGTTGTAACACTGTAACAATCCTAACCCTAATAGTTACACGATAACAAAGTAAAATTGTAACAAACCCTGTAGTAGTAAAAAGTGGTAACAACCCAGCAATAATATTGCGACAGGTGTAAGGTAACAACCTACAGTTCCATACAGTCATAACTCTGAAACATAACTCTATGTTAATAATGTAACAATGTTGAAATGATCATTATAATATAGTGATAATACATTAAAAGCCCTGGAGTGCGTAATACTGTTCAACGGTTGTAAAGTTGTAAACATTACAATATGTTGATAACACTGTAACACAACTCTTTAGAAACAGTTATAATGTAACTGTAACACGGTTGAGATGTAACCTCATAATAGAGCTGTAACCGTGTACCCCTATAGTAATACTGTGACGTACTGAGTATCACTATAATACAGTGGTAATACCTTACCATAGTAATAATGTGACACATCCATCCATCCATCCATTTTCTATACCGCTTCTTCCTCATTAGGGTCGCGGGGGCATGCTGGAGCCTATCCCAGCTGACTTCGGGCGACAGGCGGGGTACACCCTGGACTGGTCGCCAGCCAATCGCAGGGCACATATAGACAAACAAACATTCACACTCACATTCATACCTATGGACAATTTAGAGTCGCCAATTAACCTAACATGCATGTTTTTGGAATGTGGGAGGAAGCCGGAGTACCCGGAGAAAACCCACGCGCACACGGGGAGAACATGCAAACTCCACACAGAAATGCCCAGGGGAGAATCGAACCCAGGTCTTCCCGATCTCCAGGCTGTTACTGTGTTGGCCAACGTGCTAACCACTAGACCACCGTGCGGCCCAGTTGTGTGACACAGTGTGACACAGTTGTAGAGTAATACTATAATACAGTCATAACTATAATATAACCTATGTTAATACTTACAAGTTTGTAAAATATCACCGTAACAGAACTGTAACACAACCTGATCAGAGTGAGCAGTTGGATGTTATAAGTTGAGTTGACCGCTCATGATTAGAAAGAAGTAGATCCATAACGTTGTAGAGGTGTGTACACCTGTGTATCATTGACCACACTCCTTTATGTGATGGTGCAATTACATCAGTGGGAATGAAATAGTGTCCGGCTTCCTCAGACAGCTGCTGTTGAAGTAAGCTCTCTGTGCATGGATGTTCTCACGAGGAAAGTAAAGAGATAGTAGGAGAAAGTGGCCCCATCTCTCGGGTGGCTACGACTCAGCATAACCGCTGCTAAATTATAAATCAATGGCCCATAGTTGGCTGCCAAAGTTTCTTTAATCTCTGGCTTTTATTTGACTAAATACTGTTGACTTCTCATTTTACCTCCAGTTGCAGTGGAACCGAGGCTGACACTCACCTGGGGAATACTTCTATCTAATCGAAGCTTAGCCAATCAGCAAGACTTGTGCACAGACTGAATATTTCAGCGCTTGCGGCGTTGCATCCTGACATATTCTGTTTGAGGAATTTTAAATGCTTCCAGACTGCAGTTGGAATTAACGCTTTAGAGAACCTTTTAAGCCACAATTAATCAAAACGCTCTTCAACTTTATGTGTGGAACAAGAGCGATAACGGCAAAGGATTTGAGTCCCTTTCATATTGAATACTTGCCTGTTTTATCCTCAATCATGAATTAGGTCTTTTCTGCAAAGTGAAATGTAAGGGCATGCAAACTTGACTTCTTTAAAGCTTTCCTGTCTCAGCAAGATTACTTCACATTTTATGAAATCAACTGTCTGTGCACTTTTTAACCTCTGCAGCATTAGATTCTGTATGTTTCTACGTATAATTAAATAGAAAGCTCAAGTATGTTGCAGCAGCTTGCACGCGTCTCAGCAGCAGATGAAGGCCAGCTTTAAAGGCAGCCTGTCTCAAATGTTGATTGTGTTACCATGGAAGAATCTTGTTGATCTTGAACAATGTCAAAAGTAAGAACCCTACTGATTCTGATTGTTGATTCTGATGATGGATCCATGAGATATTTTGGATGAAAGGTGCTTTTTGTCTGTTGGTTTGTCTGGTTTGTCTGTTTGTCTGGTTAAGTTTGTCATGACTGACGTATCACAACCTGGTATTTCCAATTACTTCAAGGTCGCTCATACATTCTGTGGTGTGCTGCCACATATATATATGGTATATTTGGTAGATTATTTACTCACGTTCATATTCTAATGTTCTGTCTGAACTGAATGGAGTAGTTAGAACTCCTTTCAGTAGAATGTATTGTAACTCCAAATGGTCTACACTTCATGTACTCCAGCTGCAGCCCAAAGTGTCTACAAGGCATGTCAGGTACTCCAGCGACGACTATATGCTAAGCTACAAATAGCGAGATATAGGAATGGCTGACATAAACCATATAAAATCGATAGAAATAATATCATTTGGCCTGCAACAGAGATTTTAATTACATCGCCCCATCGCATTTTGATAACGGAACCCAACCGTGTCCTGCAAAATTGAGAGTAACAAGTTGCAACAGGCTGCACCAGATTGCTAAACACACCGGAGTTGTCATTTTTGTTTGAATCGTTGGACCCTGGATGCAGACATGACAGGAGTGTTGAATGAAAGAAAAATAATTCATTACAGACCTCACCAAGAGTGGAGGAGTCCACGAAAAAAAAAAAAAAAAAAAAAAAAACAGAACAAAAAGGCAAAACAGAAAGCGATAGCAAAATGTTATGGATGAAAACCTAACAAAAAGCGGCACGAACGGGTGTAACAAAAAAATCACTGTGGAAAAAAGCTAAAGATAAACAGAGAACCCACAGCGAGGAAAACTAGGCTGCTGGTCAGAAGCCACACATTCCCACTCTCACCTATGGTCACAAGTTTTGTGCAGTGGCGGAAACAGCAAGATCCCTGATATAGTCGGTTGAAATGAGTTTCCTTCGTAGGGTGACTAGACTCACCCTAAAAGATGAGGAGCTGAGTTCTTTGGGTAGTGCCGCTGTTCTTTAACATCAAGAGGAGACAGTTGAGGTGGCTCAGGGCGTCTAGTCTGATTGCCTCCTGGACGCCTCCCTGGTGAGGTATTCCGGGCATGCCCAGCAAGGCGGAGGCCCTGGGGTAGACCAAGGACACGCTGGAGGGATCATGTCTCGCAGCTGACCTGTGAAAGCCCTGGTGTTCGACTGGTGGAATTGGAAGTGGTGGCTTTCTGGGCTCCGCTACTGGGACTGGTGCCCTCACATCCCGGATACAGATAAGTGGAAGAGCATGGATGGATGGATGGATGGATGAAATAAACTACAGGAAACACAAATGTGGAACATAACACAACAAGTTTGCTGCAGTCATATAAAGAATCTTTCACAAGCATTTTTGTCATAAATCCTTAAAAGCATCCGAGCACTCATGTAGGGTTGGCCATCGTTTGAATTTGAACGATTCAGGTTCCGATTCCGATTCCTGTTTTCGATTCCAGTTCCTAACGATTATTGATTTCAACGCTTTTAAGAGGCAGGGTCAGAAAAGTTTGCATAGTTTAAACAAGGGCACTAATCAGAGTTCTTTTTGGATGACATGTCTGAACTTCCCCATTCATTTTTTCAATGATATGAACTTTTTATCAGCTTTACTATGAATTTCTCACAGATCGATTTTCACAGGAGTACACTTTCACAAAAGATGTTTACTTTTAAACAGCTCATAAAAAATCATTTCCACGTGTTATTGTTTATGTGTTAATGAGTGTGTGCTGCAGACACTTAAGCTTGCACTAACCAGGGTGCAGAATATTAAGGGAAACTACGCTCTTGTTCACCGGGTTAAATTCCAACATACAGGCCACAAGCCGAGGAGCAACAAGAATTGCCACCCTGCCTGCCGCCTCTCACTGCTGGCAACGCCAGAGTGGAACAAAGTTCAGCCCCTCTTGAGAGGACTGGTTCCAGAGTCCTTGCTGTGCGTTGAGGGGAGTCCGACTATATCTAGCCAGAACTTCTCAACCTCGCGCACCAGCTCAGGCTCCTTCCTTACCAGAGAAGTGACATTCCACGTCCCATGAGCTAGCTTCTGTAGCCGAGGATCGGATCGCCAAGGTCCCCGCCTTCGGCTGCCACCCACTTCACCCTGCACCCGAGCATTTTGGCCCCTCCCATGAGTGGTGAGCTTATTCAAGATTCAAGATTCAAGAGTTTTATTGTCATATGCATGGTAAAACAGGCAGTTATACTATGCAATTAAATTCTTATTCTGTTCATTCTCCCAAGAAAAGAAAGAAAACACAAGAAAAAGAATAACAACATAAGAAACATATATACCAATAAACTAAGCAACAACAACAGAAGAGACATTAATACAAATAAATAATACAAATAAATAAATAAATAAATAAAGTGCTATGAGTGTGTGCGTGTGTTGCGTGCGTCGTGTGCGAGTGCTTCGTTGAGAAGCCAGATGGCCTGTGGGTAAAAGCTGTTTGCCAGCCTTGTGGTCCTGGACTTCAAACTCCTGTAGCGTCTGCCTGATGGTAGGAGTGTGAATAATGAGTGTTGTGGATGTGTGCTGTCCTTGATGAGGTTGTGTGTTCTGCGTAGGACTCTAGATTTATAAATGTCTTGCAGTGAGGGGAGGGCTGCCCCAACAATGTTCTGTGAGGTCTTGATCACCCGCTGGAGTGCCTTCCTATCACGTGTTGTACAGTTACCGTACCAAACAGTGATGGAGGCGGTAAGGACACTTTCGATAGTGCATCTGTAGAAGCAACTCAGGATTGTGGTGGACATGCCAAATTTCCTCAGTCTTCTCAGGAAGTACAGTCTCCTTTGGGACTTCTTCAGAATTTGTTGGGTGTTGTGAGACCAGGTGAGGTCCTCGCTGATGTGTGTGCCAAGGAACTTGAAGGTTTTCACCCTCTCCACCTCAGTCTCATCAATAAACAGGGGCCTATGCGGCTCCTTTTCCCTTGTTCTTGGGTCGATGATCATCTCTTTAGTCTTATCTGTATTGAGAAGGAGATTGTTATCACGACACCAAGCTCTTCTGTATGATGTTTCAACACTACCAGTGATCAGGCCGATTGTGTAGTGTAGTGACTGTAGTGTCATCCGCAAATTGAATGATGCTGGTGTTGTTGTGGGAGGCCACGCAATCGTAGGTGAAGAGCATGTAGAGGAGTGGACTCAGCACACACCCCTGTGGGGTCCCAGTGCTCACAATTCTTGAGCTGGATTATTGTAGGCCCGGCCACCAGACACTCACCATTGTGCCCCACCTCTAGGCATTCGACCATGTTCTTCGAGGAATTCTGTGAGTAGTACTCCGGGAGTATGGGGTATCGGACCAGCTAATTCAGGCTGTTCATTCTTTATATGACCGGTCGGATCCATTTGTGAGGGTTGGACTTCGCCGTCACTGTCACTTTGTCACCGATTCTGTTTATTACATTTATGGACAGAATTTGTAGGTGTAGCCCGGGCATTGAGGTGTGTCGGTTTGGTGGCCGCAGGATTGGGTCTCTGCTTTTTGCAGACAATGTGATCCTGCTGGCTTCATCGAGCCGTGACCTTCAACTCTCACTGGATCGGTTCACAACCGAGTGTGAAGCGGCCAGGATCAGAATCAGCACGTTCATGTCCGAGTCCATGGTTCTCACCTGGAATGGGGTGGAGTGTCACCTCCGGGTCAGGGATGAGATCCTGAGTTTAACTACCTTGGGGTCTTGTTCATGACTGAGGTATATACTGTATATACACACCGTATTAGCCATTTGGTGAGGTAAAGGTGTGAAGGTGGATTTTACAACATATTAGTTGAGTAGCCCTACACATGTTTTGGGCGATATCTGTCTTTGCTGGGACCACATACTTTGTTATGACCTGTGATCTTTTCTTGGTAACATTGACTGTCTTATCTGAGAGTGGTCATAATGCAGTTCCTAGTCTACCTGCTTCCACCATCATCTCCACAACCCATAAACAGATTGCAGCCATTAGTCATTTGTAGGCGTATAGCTATCCAAAGGCGGCACTGGCTTCTGTTCTTGCCTCGTGACATATTCACTGCGATGCTGTCAGCACAGAAACATGTAGTTAAAGCATCGACCAGCTGTGTTTGGTCACGGGCCAGCTGCCGTAATTGCTTGGAGAACAACACAAGGTTTATATTTGGAAACACTTGGAAGCGCTGACCTGACTGCAAGCGCACATTTCAACTTCAAGAAGAAGAAGACGAAAGTTATTGCGGGTTGAGACACTTGATGCCCACACAGGCTCAGTGCAGCTCATCTTCTAATACCCCCGACTTGCACTGTGGCCCTGAGGGGGAGGCTCCTCACATTTCCTTTTGGCCCACATTTTGACAAATCCCATTAAGGCTGTTTACAGGGTCCAAGCACAATATATCAGCCATGCAAATGACTTATCTGTTGTCTGCCAAGAAGCATAGAGAAGCCACCTGAGGGACTTTCTGTCCCCTGACTTACTTCAAAATGCAACATTAAAGATAGTGGACCTTTAAAAGTCAAACACAATCCCTTCCAGAGGGCTTTATAGTGCAATCTCTAAAGTGGTAGAGTTTGGTTTTCAACTAGAATGTTCTGGAACTGTATACCTGAAAAGCCAAGCAAAACTTGGAGCCTATGACACCATCATGCATGGCACCACGCAAGACTTCAACAAATGATGAGACCTCGGCATCCAAAGCTGGGGTCGCCAACCCGACGGTCGCAATCAACCAGTCGATATTTGGGATTTTGACTGTCGATCCCGAAAATATTATGAAAATGCATTATATACATCAGTGCCATCCTCTCCCGGCCAACAGAGACACATTTTTACCTCTGACAATGCGGTGCCTGTATGCCTCGCTGCCCGGCATGCACCCCGCCAGCCCCAGCCCTGAGCTCAGTCTCCCAAACCCGGCCGGAAGTGCCAGTGCATGCCACACTGGCTCAACTCGGCTCGCATCGCATGACGTGCACCAAATAATCTTCAAACTGTGGCGACGGGGGCGACGGGGATCGTTAAGGCTGACTGTTGTAAGGCATTGACCAGCAGCGGCAGCAACAAAACTCCCCATCTCTCCTCACTCACCATTGCTCGCTCGCGACATTAAGCCATCGCACCAAACACAGTTGTGGTTTGCTCACAGAGCTGATGCCACATGACAAAACCTGACGAAGAGCCAGGGGTGCCAAAATTGCGGCCCACGGGCCATCCCCTGCCAGTGGCTCATTTATCATTGGCACACTGCAGAAACAAAATTTAAAAAACAGTAACAATTGTAAAATAAAGCAAAAGGCACAATGAAAAAAAGCTGAAATGTTGACACCAACAACTAGTCATAACATAAAGCTTTGTCTTGAAATATTTCTTACTTTTTAAAAACCTTTCCAGGATCCTGGGCTCAAAAAGGTTGGTTACCACTGATTCTAAAGGTTTACTGTAACTCCTTAAGGCAGCACTAGTATCTATAAAATGCCCCTGGACAAACATGTTGCTGTTCTTCCTCTATTACATGTCAGCCAGGCATCTTCACGGTTTTACTTAATTTTAGTTTTTATTTTGCAACTTTATTTTCCAACTTTTGATATGTTTGGGTTTTTAACTAGTTTCCTAATTAGTAAAAAACAGAAATAAAAATAATCAGTTTCAGGTATCGAAATTTGCACACGGTCACCCTTTGTGTATTCTTGTCATGTATTTGATCACTTGATGTTGGATCACCGGACGGTTTGAGCTGCAGAGGTGTGGCTGCTGGAGTGTTTTTCTTGTGGTTAATCCTATTTCTTCATTGAGCAGAGATACAGTAGTCCGGCGCTGGAGCCAAGTTTAAAATCTGCAGGAAAGGGTTGCCTGGGCAACAGTAAGCTCACTTAGTGTGAAGGCACAGCACTCTCCTGTGGCGGTCTTTTTGGGTGTCTAACTTAGCACTACCGAGTCCCCAGATGGAATTGTGTAAGAAGCTCTCCTGCATGACCGAAGACAAAATTCACCTGCTCCAAAGACATATTTTCACATCCAGAATGAGCATCTGTGCGGTAAATGAGGGGAGAAGACCAAGCAAACTCCATTAGTTTTATATGAGAGTAATTATAGTGAGGTAAACATTTCCTGGATTGTAACTTTTGAGACGTGTAATGGATTCTTTCTCAGATATGATGACAAACCAAAATATTAAATTAGAAGGGTTGTGATGCCATTTTCAACTTGTCCATGACTTTGAATATTTAGATTGGCTTATTTAGTATTTTGAAATACGTGATGTGAAATTTTCACTTTATATTTTGCTGATTAATTTGAACTAAAAGCATGGATGGAGTCATTCCCTCACATGCATCCTGAATCAGCAAGTAAGTCAAACATTCAGAAAGTAATACCAATTTTTTTTTTTTTTTTTTTTAGAAATACGGTAGCTATAAGGAGTAACTTAAGTTAACCTTGTACTGAACAATAATAATAATAATTTGCAATTTTAGTAGTAAAGTAATAAAGTGTTCTGAGAGGCAGTTTGATTTGCAGACTTTTTGAATTCCTTTGTCTCACAAATTGTGTGTAATAGTGAATGCATTGCGAAGGTCTGCTTCTGATTGAGTTTCTTGGTGTAACAAATGACCCTCAGAGTTGCTTGCAAACAGAATATTTTACAAGTACTTTCTGCAGTAGAAAAAGAAAATAAAATGATAGGGAAAGGAGCCTCTTCTACACAGGCCCGCTGCTCCATGCTAAACATGGCGCCCCAAAGGGGAGATACAGTGATGCGGATCATTGCACCATGCACTGCCTTTCCCTGCAAGGATCACACTGAGGCAAATAAGCAGCCTGTTATACACGGGATGATAATTACCTACTTCATGTCAGCAAAATACAAGATGAGACACTTTTTAATCCACAAATGCTAACAGCAACAAGGGGAACGGTCGTTGGCCTGCTAATGGATGCTGCTGACATAAAAATGGGATGCTTTCTTGCCAGTGCTGCTGGGAGTAAATAATGTCTTCTTTGTTGGTGTCATCTCCAAGTACAGATCACATCCCCACTGACTAATTAATTAGGCACATGGGATCATTTGACTTTCCCTTAATGACTCCTTTGCTCGCCTAGAAACAAGGTCTAAACACATTCTCATAGG
Organism: Dunckerocampus dactyliophorus; assembly: GCF_027744805.1. NCBI lineage: Eukaryota > Metazoa > Chordata > Actinopteri > Syngnathiformes > Syngnathidae > Dunckerocampus > Dunckerocampus dactyliophorus. The sequence continues at coordinate 12,831,333 of NC_072826.1, read as the reverse complement.
CTTACTTCCTCCTACAGTGGGCTACTGTTATGAGAATTGATGTCACTGTATTACATTAACTCTTTATCGGGTGCTTACTGAAAATAATTCAAATAAAATAGTCAGCCTTAGACAATCATTAGATTACACTGTATGTAGGGACGCTCCGATCAGGGTTTTATGCTTCCGATTTCAATAAAGATCATCCCGGACTGAAATCGGATGATACTGATACAGGTCACTTGGATTAATTATACATTTTTCAATGTATTTATGATGAGTGCTATTGGCAAGGGGTGCCATATAAAGGGAAAAAGTCAGGACAATTCTCAAGGTCCCTTGACTGCCAGGGGGCCCATAAAATAGGTAATTACTTATAAAATTAGTAATTAGTAAAGGGGAGGAGGGGGAACGTGACTTTTTTCATGGAACCCAGAATTCCTCGCTGCACCCCTGCTACTGGCTATATCAGGGATCGGCAAACTTTATCATCAAAAGAGCCATTTTGCCTTCTCTTCCAGTAAAAATAAAATAAAATAAAATAGTCATGAGCCGCACAACAAGACACTACTTATAAACTTTTAAAAATTGCAATCATTTTCAAAAGTTACCTTTTTCAAAAGCTACAACCACAAAATTCAACAGACAGAAGTGAGCCTACATGCCTACTCTGAAATAATTTAAACACTTAACTCTGAGTAACTTACTGAGTGGTTCCCATATTTGTGTAAAATTAAAACAAAATGTAGCCAACTTTAAGATAAAAAAAAGTTGATCGGAGTTCACATATCTGCACATCAGTGTTGTTTGTTCAATACCCTTTAAGCCTGCGCTGAATTGTCATCAATGACCCTTCTATTGATCCTGTCCTTGCCTGTCTTGGCAAAGAGAGGCATTCTTTCATTTTCTGAATAATCTCCTGTTTATTTTTTAATTCAGAGACTAGAAGCGCTAATATTTTTATGAACGATTCTTTCATTCTATTGAATTCTATTCTCCATCTGTGAATGACTTCCCATCTTGCTTGCTGCTGTAACAAGTGGATTTCCCCGCTGTGGGATAAATAAAGTACAAATACAATACAATACAATACAATCGCATGTGCAGCCCAGTGTTGCCGACTTGGCGATTTTCTCGCTAAATCTGCCGACTTTCCAAACCCTCATTTTTTCAAAAGCGACCAGCAATCAATACAAAGACTTTCCCTGACGTTGTTGGGAGATTTTTATGTTATCTGGAGACATGAAAGTGAAAGCACATATTGTTCTGAGCAGTGGGTGTACAGAGACAGCTGCCGCTGCACACTATCTGCCTCTCCTGGAGTCACCACCTCTGCGATTAGCATGTCACAGGCTCTGAGCCTATAGCTACAGCTCGCTTCTTTTTTTATAAAACATATTGCTTTGCTCCCTTTAATTACATTGTTATTTCCTGCACAGTAACTTGCTTTAGACTCAACTCAAAACTCCCTCACTTTTTTTTCCTCTCCCGCACAGTTTGACTCACTGCATACACTAGCCTACCTCCTCCTGCCAATCAGCAGTCAGAACGCAGTCTAGATGCATTCATGGACTTGCGGTTAGTCAGATATTTCACATTCATTGAGAAAATGCACATTTCCCCTACTTCGGTGTTAAAAAAAATATCACAGTGCTTGGTGAAGGGAGCCGCAGCAAGGAGCTGCATGCGGCTCCGGAGCCACGGGTTGCCGACCCCTGATTTAGTCAAAAATATATTTGACTTGCTTTTTCAAGAGAACATATATCACTCGTGAAACTCACAGAGGATGAGACACATGATGACACCTTCTTTAAGGACAATTTGGATGTGAAAGCACATTGGTGGAGCTCTAGCAGGACTAGCAGGACCAGATAAATGAGAAAGCACTCGGCGAACCCTGTCTTCCACCGCTGAGAAAGTCTGGTCATCTCATCCGATGAATTCAATTATTTTTTAAATGTATTTTTGCTTAGCCTTTTGACTGTCATGCACATACGGGTGAGTGTTGTCCACATGACTGATGAAAATTCACCATACTCAAGTGTTGTACAAATGCCGTATTAAATTAAAGCTTTTTAACATGCTAGTTTTCGTGGCATGTGTTGGCAGGTAAGTTCCACACGGCAGACCTGATTGTTTTTGTTTTGGCATGTCAGAGCACTGTGAAGGAAAGTGGGAGGAGGACACTGCCCAAGATGTTAGTTAGGGCAAGGCACTACACTGCACGCAGGGATCGCTGCGGCCGCAATAGTACTAGCCACAGGTGATTGGCTTTTGTGATCGGCGTGGAAAGGCATTTATCGGAATATTGATTTTTCACGGAAATACAGACGATAGTGATCGGTGTTCAACTGGTCAGAGCATCCCTAACGGTATGTAATATATTTTTATAATTTACTTGTATTGATTTATGTTTCCCTAGGGGTGCAGAGTCAGTGGCGGACAAGACGTGACATTAGGGGTTCAGAATTGAGTTTCATTTTGCCGTGGGCTACGGGTGCAACAGTAGTGTGCATTTTTATTTGAGATTTTTATTAGGGATTATTGTGAGATAATTCAAACCTGCAATAAAAGCCTGTTGTTCTGGTGATCAGGTCTGGTGATTGTCTCACAGCATTTCTGACACGTATTGACTCGTGTCAAATACCATGTCAACATCTTTGAATGCGTATTTTGAATGCCTTATATTTGCATTTTAGTTCATTTTGCCTTTTTTATGCTTGAAAATGTTTAGTTCCTGCAAAAATATGTTACAGGACCTTAAATATGCATATTTTGACGCATGTACGTACATCCAAGGTCAAGGCAAACTGTTAATTGTTAGTTAGCAAGCTTCTTCCTGGTTCTACCACTCTACAAAGGAAATCAATGGTATATTTTTTGCATAATCCTCCTAACTGTGTGTGTTTTGCTATTTAGTGTTTAACAATGTCAAAAGGACTGCTGTGAAAACGGTCATTAAAACAACAAAGCTAGTGGTGGTCTGCACGGTATTTTCCCCTTAATATCATTCAATAGCCACCTTTGCTAATTGGTTGGAAAAATCTGAATGCTTATTTTACCAAATCTGGTCCCTTAGTGGAAAGACTCTGGAATACAGATGACCAGGATTTTATTTTTCTAATCTTTGGTTCCTTTCAATTTTCTAACACGTCCCGAAAACTTATAATCCTCTGACCAGAATCATCCTGGATTTCTAAAAGCCATTCTTATTATCGCAGAAGGATCAAACAGGAAAGTGATTACTTGATGATTAGGAGTGGCTCAGAGCCTCTTTGTGGCATTTGCATTAGACGAGGAAGTCATCTCCATGCCACATGAGCCTTGGCAGCCGCGTCGCTGCCAGACAGCTCAATCAAACATCTGACAGGGGAGTTGGGATGGTTATTTGTTTATCTCTTTATCGCTTTTATTTTTATTTTCCTGTTTATTGTCGTGTTTGATTGTATAGTTAGACGTGTACCAAGGAATGACATAACATGGAACAACAAAAAATGAATTACTTTCCAAATTTCTATCATATCTGGAATTGTATGTAATTACTAGTTTTTCAGTGAATATCTCAAAAGTTATGAATTATCTTGGAAGGAACAGTTGTCTGGCTGATAACAGCCACTGATTAATTTCAAGCAAATACTATTATAAGAAAATGTGACTGGCTCTTATGTGACTTCAGAACAATATCACAAATGAACCCCCCCCCGCTGGCTTAAATTTGGATTTCAAACAGCTCCACAGTCCCAGATGATAAGAATCAAAAGACAGCTCTTATTCGGAGGAAGCAAATGCTCACAGAGAGACTTGATTTGTGAAAAGTGAATTAGGCAGAGTTACGGCGGCCGTGTGCCCGCTGTGCATGATGGCGGCGTACTTCTCTCTCTTTGAAAATGTTTTTTGAGATGACCTCATCCACTGGCGTGATTCCATCTGAAGGAAATATTAACCGTCCATGATGTAATATTTGTGTGGTATCAGAAAGCAGTGTGGCTTTCGTCAAAAAATATATAGCAACATTTGTGGAGATAAGCTACCGCATGTCCTCCAAAAACGGCCTCTGCTGTGAGGTTGCACCAGTGTCACACACCTGTCACAGTTTGTCACATAGTTTTTGTTAGCCATTCTGGGAAAACAGCCTTTTGCATGTCTGTGGCTTTGGTAATGAGCTGTGTTTGTCCAACAGAGTGCGTGGCTTCAAGAAAGGCTATTGTGCACTTTGTCCACTTTGTACATACATAGAGATCCCTCGTTTATTGTTAATTGGTTCCAGACCCGATTGTGATAAGTAAATTCGATATTTATAAATGGAATATTTTCATAGTTAGAGCATAGAAAACCTGTTTGCGACCTTCTAAATACTATTAGAGCCCTTTAGACATGAAATAACATTCCTATAGTCTCCTTTACACTCGTATTAACCAATATAGTAGACAAATAATAGAAAATAAGACATAATAGAGACTTACCCATGTTAGGATTGGTGAGAGTTTTGTGTTGTTTTTTGTCTGGGACTTCAGGCGGTGCCTAATGTATTGTCACTGACACCTAGTGACCGGAGTAGAATACTACATATTAACGTGTCTTTCAATGCGTTTTTTTTTTTTATTTTATTGATATTTTTGTTCATTTAGCCATTTTTATGCTTGAAAATGCTTAATTTAGGCCCAAAATACGGAAAACATTATTAAAAATGCACATTTTTTTTTACTAATAATAACCGGTATTTTTAAAAGCCGTGATAGCGTGAAGCTGTGAAATTCAAAGCGAGGCGAGGGCTGGCGGAACACTGTAACTCTACAACTGAAACTACTACTATATAAAAATATACCGCAAACACATTGAATAAACTGGGGAAAGAGTGTTGAATATTTTCTTTGTATCTTCTGTGTATAAAACACAATTAAACACAATCAATTTCAGCCCGTTTGCGCATCACCATTTCATTACATGCAAAGGTGTGTCACAAACACGATTAAATAAATATCTAAACGGCGTAGTCTGCACACAATGTAACTAAAATTGAATCAAGGAAGTCTCAATGCAAATGAGCTGAGGTCTGCCTTGACACACAATGTGAACTTCAGAGTGTTTCAAGGTTATTTCTGTGGTTTTTCATCAAACTTGAGAAAATCACAAAAGTGAAACTGGCTCTAAATCATTCAAATTAAAATGATACGCGTTATAAGCTGATTTTCTGCTGATCTATTTTTTCTAATCAATACACTTTCGGGAACTATTTTTTCACATCATGACATCATGCTTCCGCGGAAGATGAAGTGTGTTTGTGCTAACTAACGCAATGCTTTGAAGAACACACTGTGGTGTTTGAAGGAGGGTCCATCCACTAATTGTGTTAAGTGAAGCATACTTTGCCATTACATCACATACTGGTCAACCCAACAACACAGAAAATGGTAAAATGTGAAAAAAAAAAATCACAGGAAAACCTTCACCATCATAAATTGCAATAAATGGGGTGCACAATAGTGCACAATATAATTTTGCCATGACTGTTTATGTGTATGTACAGAAAAACTAAAGAAATGGTGAGGCTAATCACACTGAAAATTTGAAACGCACATGACATTTCATTTGTTTACTAATAGAAAGTGCAAATCAAGCATTAATTAAACAAACAAAAAAAATGCATGTTACAATTGAGAGAACAGTGTTGCTGTCATGAAATATACCAAAATGTGATATTTCCTGCAGGTTTTTCTTCATAAACTGAAACAGAACAAGTGCAGAACAAGTATTTTAATATTCAAATTGAATAGAACATAACAACTTTAATTATTGCTTGCTATGACACGCTTTTGCAACCCTTTTCATGAGAGTGTGCCATAACTAAAAAGGAATAATTATTATCAACCATGCATCTTGTCAGTTCTCTTATGTTTTCCTATTCAAGGACATCAGCTGGAGGCTCTGCATGCACATGAGGCGGGAAATGACCTCACTATCACGGGTCTCATCACTTATCAGCAGCTGGTAAAGAGCAGTTAATACGTATCGATTAGAGAGCTCATGCTACATGTTTATTTGGACACAAAGACATCAAATATTTGAATACTGTGATGGTGCTTGACGTCCTGTTTGCAAATCATCATTGACAGAGATAAATTCGATTTGTGAATACTTCTGTTTACTTTTGAGGAACGCTCCTTTCGATATTCCCCCAAAGTCTCCATGTTTTGTTTTTACTCTGGTTTGTTGTTGTTGCATGGGATGCCACTGAGAAATGGCTTGAGGTGCAGCTGCCCGACTCCAAAAGGACTCATTTGAGTCTCTTCAGGGATCAAAACACAGTCTTTACTATTTGTGCATCAACACTCTGCTTTCTGGCACCAGTACCAGCACCACACGGCTCGTCCACCCCCTCTCCAAACCCTCCTTCTAGCCTGACGTTGATGTCCTTCTCTGATTTCTGATAAACATTTACATTAAAAGTGACTGTTGTAATTATTCGATTTGATTCAGCCCTTCTCTCCTCAACTGCCATTGTTTGCTCTTTACACAATCCAGGTTTGAGCCCTAAATATGCATCGCACACTTATTAAAAGCATTTGAAATATAAAATGTATAAGTACTCATCACTAATGAATGATAATGTAAGATTATTGATGAAGGGGAATCGGATTTGCGGTGTAGCTTTTAGCCTGTTGTAATTCCAGTAACGATTTATGTTAACTTGTGTTCACCTTGCTGCAAGTTTTGATTCTGAATTGACTGCCGAAGCTAGTGCTAGCCAAATAAACTATTGCGTTTCACAGCACACCGCTATGGTGGGTTCAAGGACCGCAGACCAAAGTGCAAAGTTTCAAGGCTTGACAAAAAGACGTCGTCAGTGAAGCATAAAGACTTAAACATGTCAAAATTGCGGACTTTCTAACAGTGCTGCATGTGAATTGAAAAAGAACATTGAAAAAAATGTAGGGGTGCACGATAAATATTGGACTGTTAATTATTGGGCTGAATTATGATGTGATACCGATAAATCCGATAACATAAAAAAATAGCTCATATAACCATTAATTAAAAAAAAAACAAAAAACGTGCCAATGAGGCGATATTACCAGTACTGTGCTGGTGAGCAAATCATGCACTTCTCTTTTCTTCTGCCTGTGACTTTAACGGCCTGTCGTAACTTCCCCCGAGCTCGCTTGTAAACAAACATTCACTGTTTGAGAGGAAGACATTTCATAGATACCGCAGGTAGATACTTTATTCATCTCCAAGAGAAATTTACATTTCCAGCAGCTCTGCAAAAATGTCATAATAAACCTAAACATTTAGGTTTAAAAATCAAACAAAGCAAGATAGGAGAGATAAAAACATACGAAAATAGAATACAAATAAATAAGCATAAATAAATAAATGCTGACAAAAAAAACCCTCATCAAACTTCAACACCTCATCAGGCACCTGAAAACACCAGCCCAGGGCTTATTCTTATCACCGTGGAGTTTAAAAAGTCTCAAAAAGTTTGCCAGAGATGACCCGAGGTTTGACGCAATCTGTGATTTTCATCATGGAAATGACCAGCCCTTTGCCATGGTTGAAGATACCGGCTTTTGTCAGCTAGTGAAGCCCTTGGAGCCACAGTTTGTACTTCTGAACCACTTCTACTTTTTTATGTTTTGTTAATAATAGTGATTTCATAATAGTTGGTTAGGACAAATCTACAGTTACAGTTTGTCAAACCCAACGAGAGTTGTTCTTACCTCCAGGTGTGCACAAACTACAGTTAAAAATCAAAATTAAAAAAATAATAGATATAAAAAGTTATCGGTCTTGAGAAGTAGGAAGTTATCGATATTGATATCGGCTTGAAAGAAAATATTGCACATCCCTAAAAAAAACAAATACAAGTACAATTTTAAAAAATCAACCAAAAATCTGCAGATTTGCAGGGCTGTGAATGCTGAATCTCGCACGTGCGGGGATCCACTGTAAATATAAGCGGCGTGCTAAAATTGCAGTTTTATCAGAACTGAACAAAAAAAGACCAAAGAGCACTTGATGGAAAGCATGTTTTCACTCGACTCCGAAGGCAGCTTGTCAAGCTGGCACTGTGTATTTTACTCTTCTATTTGTTGCTCTGGATCGGATGTGACAATGCTTTTAAAAGTGTGACTTTTTGTCCAAGGGGGCTTTTAGGACTCAAACCCTGCAATCCCAGAAACAAGAAAGGCTGAATGGACTTGACCGCTGCTTGAGCACTGGGCGTAATTTTTCAAGAAATGCGAAAACAAGACAAAACAAACTTGTTGGGCGGCTTAAAAATGAACCATTTACTTTATTTGTGTCTCTGTGTCTCAGACAACGGGAAAATAACTTGGAGATTAAAGGCAGAACACCTTCAAAATTGGTATTCTATCCCGAGTAATGTGCGACCCCCTCACTAATTACACTCATAATAGTGAGGAGGACCACTGGCTGTAGAAGCAGTGTAGTTGTGCAGCCAAGGAAAAACAATTAGAGAAAAGCCTCCATCCCCAGTGGATTTAATGTGAGCACAGACACAGAGAGATAGGCTTTCTAATAGATTTTTGTCTGTGTAAAATGAGACACTGACCTCGAGGTCTGACACTCTGAAAGGCATCAAAGGAGTGGGCACGACTCACTCCCAGTGGGAGGTGGCAAAGGATGTTCATCCAGGACATCATTCTTACGACTGGCGTGAGGCACATCACAAGTGGTCCTCAATGAAGAATGCATTACCACAGTTCATTTTTAAAACGTTGCAGGACCTCGGCACCAATCTCGGCTCTCCCTCTGTTATCGTGTCAGCTCGTCACATGATTATGTTTATGCGAAACTGAGCAAACGGCATAAGCTCACCACCCTCCTCACCAACTCAGAACTTGTCGACACCTTCACGCGTGGCACAATTGCACTTGTTATTGGCAATAGGATAGCCGGTTCTTTTGCTTTTGCTCCCGAAATAGAGCTGACTCTTTAGGCTCCTGAATGGCTCTCCAGCTTTGTTTATTGCTTTAATTGATTTATTATCAAAACACATGTGAAATGATTTTCTATGGCAAAAATATAACTACAGTCGACAGTCACCACTTTGTGGTTGGATTTCACGGATTCGCTCTATCATGGTTTTTCAAAAATATAATAATTAATAAATCATGCCGTTGTGATTGAATGCGGCCTGTTGTTAGTCAAACTATATGCATATTGAAGCAAATTTGACAATTTTTGTCTAAATCAAGCATTTTCAAGCACAAAAATGGCTACATTAACTAATTCACTAAAATACATACAGTATACATGTATAAGGCATTCAGAAGACTCATTCAAAGATGCTGTGAATGATATGTAGTGTTCGACACTGGCCACTAGATGTCAGTAATGTTAATGTGATGTTCGGTCAGACACGCAAGCACCAGACTTGATCGCTGGAACAACAGGCACAATAATCCCAAATAAAAATCTCGAATGAAAACATGGGCTACTGGTGTGGCCGTAACCCAATCCAAACTTTGAACCCCCCAATCTCACTTCCTCCAGCACAAGTCTTTTTCACGTTTTAAATAGCATAGTAGCTCTTGTTATATCTACTATATTGGGTAATACAACTGTAACGGTGACTACAGGGATGTTAGTTCATGGCTAGAGGCCTCAAATAATGTTAAAAACCATGTTTAGAAGGTCACAAACAGGTTTTCTATGCTCCAGCTACGAAAATATTTCAATTATAAGTCAGGATTCCTACTTGGCGTAAATTCACTTATCACTGTCGGCTCTTGAACCAATGGACGGCAATAAAAGAGGGATTAGTGTATATAAAATGTTTATTATTTATTTATTTAGACTTACCTCCAAGGAGCTGTTCAACACTCCATTTCCTCCCTGTGAGTCCATAGTACTCATACAAAGGGTATAATTTTATCTCACCCCCAGGGTGCAGAAAATGCACTTTGAAACGCATTCACAGGCTTTCAAGAGCATTCAAAGCAACAGGTGGTGGTGCTACAACTATCGCTCCATTTTCGCCATGTGCTTTATCGCTATGGCCCATCCATGCACAAAACAACACAGTTTTGAAAATCTCTACCATGGGTTTTTCAATGTTTAGTAGCCTAGAAGAGAATTTGGATATTGGATACAATTCCATAGAGCTTTTTTAAATAAAAGGAGCAAGCTTAAAACTGTTACTCTGACAGCTCCCATTTTAAGGAGCAAAGCAGAAGTTAAAGAGTTAAAGCGCGGCCAGTTGAATACCTAATATTTAGAATTATTTTTAACAAACAGGAATTCTTGAGGTACCTGTCAGCTCTCAACATTCAACATTTTCAATCCATCTCTAGAAATGTACAATGAATTGTGAATCGTTAACCGAGTCTCATCTAATTTCGAATGTCACCAAGAAATCAGTCATTATGCTACAGTTTTAATCCTTTCAAGCCTTAACTAGTGTTCCAACATGACTATTAAAAACAGCCACAACCTGTTTGGAAATACCTGCAGTGTCTCACAAAAGTGGGTTGAGCTCTCACATTTAAGCAACAATTTTGCACAGTATATCTCGTTAAGGGACTATACAAAAGGGATCAAACTTGGCTATACTTTAAAGTAGTCAGTGCACATCATTTATTGCAGTATAAATATACTATCCTTTGAAAATGACTCAACACACAGCCATCCATCCAATCATTTTCTATACCGCTTGTCTGCACAAGGATCGCACTAGCCAATCGCAGAGCAGATAGAGACAAACAACCCTTTCAACACACAGCCATTATTGTCTAAATAGCTAATCAATTTCTATAGTACTGTCCCTTGTGAGGGTAGAATTAAATGGTTGCTGAAATGTGAGTGGTCGACACGCTTTTGGCAGATGCTGTTTTTTTCCCCCCAATTTTTAATTGTGGCAACACAGTTTACTCTATGCCTCCGTGTTGTTGGAGGATAAAATGCTGCCTTGTATGTAAGTGACAAGGATTGCATTATTTTTTCGAAATATACATCTGGTGTCTGGAGCTATTTTTATTTCACAAGTTACTGCTGTGAATGTGTTCATTAGAAATCCCAAAGCAGCACTGTTACCATTGGAAGACGTTTGTTCTCTAGAGTCACTGAGCTGTACATTTTTGCCCTAAAAATTAATGTCCCAATAAATGTCAGGAGTGACGCTGCCTTTCAAGGGGACTTTAGAATGTTGCATTTTATAATGTTAATTAACTTGTCAGACGTATTCTCAAAATCTTCAATATAAGAAGACCCAAGCTAAACATTGAAGTAACCTGTCATACTTTTTTTTTCTGCAGTATACAGTACAGTATCTCACAAAAGTCAGTACTCGCTTCACATTTAGGCAAGCATTTTTACTACAGTGTATCTTAGTGACGTGCGGTCAAGTGAGGCAGGTGCGTGTTATAGACCCTGTGTATAGCGGTCACCTGTCTAATGCGGCCAGCGGCCACCCATTTTGTATCCCTTGGTCAATATCTGACCGCATATAGCAGCCAAAATACCGACTCAAGCAGAAGCTTCATGCACGAAAAAGTTTTTTTTTTTAATCAATGAAGCCGTCGTGTGTAGACTTTAATTACTGAGTTGTAGCTCAGTCACAATCATTCACAAGATCCACACAAACTGTCAGTTGTTCGACATAAAAAAAAGCCGTCTTCCTTGGAGCTTGTTGCAGACAGTGACACCGTTTATTTTCTGGTGTGAGACAATGTGCACTGGTCAATACTGTAATGCCCCTTGTTGTGGGGAAGGAGAGACTCACGTCGCCGATGCACTTTAATCGCTTTATGAACAGCGGAGAACACTGCAGGACTTTACATCCACGCCAACATCCACACACTTCCCAACTCTCTCAACACTCACAGCTAGCACTCAGCCTAGCTCTCCTGCTCGTGACGTTGCACCATCACTTCCCGTCACTTCCCGTCACTTCCTGATGAACTAAAGCTGTAATGACACTCTGCCGTATATATAGTAGCACAGCTTTGTTCAGTGGGTGATGTAGAATAACAAGCCTAGTTGTTCTTTACAACTTTTATCCGCAGACCCACAGTGTCCTCTACTGGTCAACATGTAACAGTATAATTATATGTATCTGCAAACACAACAAGCTTCTAATCACAGACATGTTAATATGTGCGCGCACAAATTCAAAATGGTCGCCAACCTGTCTATAACAGCCACCTGCCTATAGCGGCCACTTTTGCCGTTTCCCTTTAGTGGCCGCTATAGACAGGTTTGACTGTGTGTGTATATATATATATATATATATATATATATATATATATATATATATATATATATATATATATATATATATATATACATTGATAACATATACAAATATTAATATTTGTCCATTGAACTATATTATAAATGTATTTGCTGTAAGATTCAAATTGTTTTTAACATTTTCTTAAGTACACTTCTATTATTCATTGCTGAACTGTACTACGCAGGCTACGGCTATTCTAAACTAAAGAAAGTGCTTCAGTGGGGAAGAAACACAAAGTGAGAGGCCAAAACCTTACCATTTCCACATGGAATGGGAGGAAATCTACATGCGGTGTGAAGGTAATATAATCTAATGCGGCCATAATACTACATATAACTTGTTTTTCAACATTTAATAATAGTCCATAGTCAAACACGAAAGAGGTATTTAATTAATTAATTAATTTTCAAAAGGGCGCGATCCGCGCGATGTAGCGAGGGACGACTGTAGTCGTCTTTGGGCTTCACTCATCATTTTTGTTCCTGCCACAACCCTCTCATTCAATAAGGAATTGTAGGAATTGTACCACTACACTGCCAGTGCTTGAAGGGACCTCCTTGTCATCATTGGAAGAGCTAAGCTACTGACTACCTCTGTGACCTTGTGACAAAGGCTCCATAATTAAATTCTCCATTTTTCTTTCACTAGAAAAGCAGGCACAATAGAAGCACTGCATGCCAAGTTTAGATGATTTGCATTCTGATTTGCACCATTAGCTGTAATTTGTTCACAAAAATGCTTATAGAGGCTCAGCCCAGTTACAAATGACTGAACACCTCCCATTGTACACCGCATACATATACGAGTCAAAACCAGGTAAAAGCCTGCTAAAGAAACAGTTTTAATATCCTGATCGATTGTTTGGTTTGCAAGTGTAAGTGTTATGGCTTCATTGTATTAATCAAAAGCTCTCTTGAGTAATTGATACTTGAGTAGTGATTGACTAAAACAGTTTAATTTAACATCATTTTCACCAGTTTTTCTCCTTTCTAAAACAGCGGGGGAGGTGTTTGGTTGCTGGGAAAAGGTGTTCTTGCATCTGCCAGAGTCTTCTTAAAAGGGAAATTTTGATTAAAAAAGCTACATGTAATTTTCTTTGAGGCAACGCTGACGTAACTGTCCTGATGTGCACACTGACGCAGTAAATCACTGGTGGATGGATTTCATAGAGCGCTTGACCCCACGGAGCCGTACTGGATTACTTGCAGAGGCAGTAGAAGTCAAAAATAAAGTATAAAGACATGGTCACAAGCAACGCCCATGCAGCAGAGTTGCAGATCAGGCATTTAAAATGTCTTGTTTACGGGTTTAATTACGCCTTTCAAATGGACACATAAAAGGAAGGGGCAGGCGAAATTTACGGCGTCCAATAAATCTGTCGCTGGATTTCTTAATGCATTCTTCGAAAGCTGCCCGTTTATCTCTGAGGCAAGATCTTTTCTCAGCACTATCAGAGGCAGAAGGCATGCAAACGTACGGTTCAAATCAATTTCAAGGATAAATAGAGTTGGTTCAGCGGTGATGCAGAGATAAACTGATAAAGTGAATTGTAAAGTCTCTTGCTTGCATACCTGCTGAGGAGACAAAATACAATTGGATCAATCAACGTAACCATTCATGCAGTCTGTTATTATTCTATTATCTACACTCACGTTTCACAACATTAGGTACACCTGCACAATCTAATTTGGACCAATGTAAGAGATATAGCAGCAATTCCATGCCGTGGGAAGAACCACTGAGCGGATCTTGACAACTGTTATTCACTCTTATCTGAATAAGCAGAGGTGTGGACTCGAGTCACGGAACCTAGACTTGAGTCAGACTCAAGTTACAATTTTGATTATTTTGGATGCGACTTGACAATATCATCTAAGACTTGCCACTCGACTTGGACTTTGACATCAATGACTCGGGATCTGATTCGGACCTTAGTCTGATGACTTGAACATACTGGAGATTTTCCGCGAGTGCGTTGAGTTAAAATGTGTCCCCACTCAAAGTATTGCACGAACGTGACCATTGTTATATTTCCATCAAGATAAGACATTTTCCCACAGAATTTGCCTCATGGAATGCATGTATTAATGTCCAATCAGGTTTAAGAACAAATGAGGTTTTGCCTTACATCTTACATCTCCAGACTGCTGGAGAGTGGTAGGAAGTTATTCACATGCGCACACACACACACACACACAGTTAATTAGGAAAAATGAATATATCTTGGTCTTCAGAAGTTTGTTTGTTGTTGTACTGGTTTGCACTGACTTAATCCTATGACAGCGCTCTTTTTCTGTGACTACGTCTTGTCAGGGTGGTCTTTTATCTGAAAATAAAACAAATCAAAATGCATTCATTGTATTTGTCCAATTTAATATATTAGTACATTGTTAAAATGGCATTTTATTTGGTAAACAAGAACACACACTACACAAAACAGTGCTTATGACTAAAAAAATTCCAGCCAATGATTTTGGACTTGACTTGGCCTGTCTTGTCTTGATTTCAGACTTTATTTGGACCCACACATTTTTACTTGAGTGGCTCAAGACTTGGGATTAAACACTGACTTTCTCCCACCTCTGTGAATCAGAGGTATGCATACAGTACATTCACAAACTGCTCAGCCAGCATTAATACCGCTGATGAGTTCATTGTTATCAACACTACAACTGTGATATAATGATTCATATCGCTAGGAAAAATGCATCAAGTATTAAATGTATTAGTATTACAATATTTAGACACTGGTTTTTGCTTATCTTGTAAAATTATGTCCTCAGTATCCTAAAACTACAACTTTAACCTTGCAGTTATAGATTTTTGTTTTACTGGAATATATAGACCCTTTCCAAAAAATTAGAATGTCATGGAAAAGTTGTTTAATTTCCATAATTCCATTCAAAAAGTTAAACTTTCATAGATTATAGATTCAGGGCCCACAATTTAAATGATGAATGAATGTTTATTTGTTTATTTTTATGTAATTTGGGCTTCCAGCTCATAAAACGCACGAAAACAGGAATTCAAAAATATTAGATATTAGGTGAAGAAATCACCCTTTACTTCTCAGTTTTTGCAGGAAAAAAAAGAAAGAAATTAGGATCACGTCAAATCAATCAAAATATGGTACTTTCAAAACGATATGTCAATCTTCAATACTTGGTTGGGAATCCCTTTGCCTTAATCACTGCCTCAATGCGACGTGGCATTGAAGCAATCAGCCTGTGGCATTGCCTGGGAGTTATGGAAGCCCAGATTTCCTTGATGCTTGCTGTCAGCTTTTCTTTGTTGTTGGGTCTGGTGCCCCTCATTTTCCTCTTGAGAATACCCCATAGATTCTCAACGGGGTTTAGGTCCGGTGAGTTGGCTGGCCAGTCAAGCACTGTGATGGCATGGGCATCAAACCAGGTTTTGGTGCTTCTGGCGGTATGGGCAGGGGCCAGGTCCTGCTGGAAGATAAAATCTGCATCTCCATACAGATCCTCAGCAGAAGGAATCATGAAGTCCTCTAAAACATTCTGGTAGACTGTTGCGGTGACCTTGGATTTAAGAAAGCAGAGTTTACCAACACCTGCACCGGACATTGCACCCCAAATCATGACGGACTGTGGATATTTCACACTGGACCTCAGGCAGCTTGGGTTCTGTTCCTCACCCGTCTTCCTCCAAACCCTTGGACCTTGATTCCCAAATGAAAGGCACACTTTACTTTCATCGGAAAAGAGGACATTGGACCACTGGCCAACAGTCCAGTCCTTCTTCTCCTTGGCCCAGTGGAGACGCTTCCTACGTTGGCTCAGGTTCTGAAGTGGCTTGACCCGAGGAACCCGACAGTGGTAGCCCATCTCCCGGATGTGTCTGAATGTGGTGGCTTTTGAAGCTGTGACTCCCGCCTCATTCCACTCTTTCTGGATCTCTGCCAGATTCTTGAATCTTCCCTGTTTGATAATCCGCTGAAGCCCACGGTCATCTTTTTTGCTGGTGCATCTTCTCCTGCCACATTTTGCCCTTCTTCTAGACCTTCCATTGATATGCTTGGACACAGCACTCTGTGAACAACCAGCCTCCTTAGCTATGAACTTTTGTGGCTTACCCATCCTATGGAGGGTATCAATGATGGTCTTCTGGCCAGTTGTCATGCCTGCAGTCTTCCCCATATTGAACCGAAATGAGACAATTGAACCAAACTGAAGCAATTTAATGACACCTGGGGAAGCCTGTGCAGGTGATTTGAGTTTAGTAGATGATTAGTGTGTGACACTCAGTTTAAAACATTCATGCCCTTCAAAATTTGGGCTGATTTCTTCACAGTATTCGAATTTTTTGAATTCCTGTTTTCGTGGGTTTAATGAGCTGGAAGCCCAAATTATGTAAAAATAAACAAATAAATACTTGAAATCGTTTAAATTGTGGGCCCTGAATCTATAATCTATTATAGATATTATTGAAATTAAACAACTTTTCCATGACATTCTAATTTTTTGGAAAGGGTCTGTATTTTTTCTTCTTTTCAAACCTCTGCCTCTGATGTAGTCCGAGCAGAGGCCATTATCGTATGTGATTGTGAAGAGCCGTTTTCTTTCAGTTGAAGTCACCATTTGGACGTCAGACTTGCCAAAGAGAGAACAAAAGCCCGCAGAGAGCGGTCTTTTAAGGGCTGCCCTACCTTCCACAGTTCTTTGTAGAGCAGGAGCCATGTTTCAGGGGCTCATCATTAGGCCGGCTGATAGATCATTGCAAAGACGACATGCCCGTGAGGACAAGAACACGACATCAAATGGCCAGCTCATCTGAAAGGTCTGGTCTTATTAAACATTTGTTCCAAATAGCTCATTAAGGCCATGTGGGGTCTTGCCTCTGCATTCGTCTCAAGATGAGGAGTGACGCAATGTCGTGACACATTCCTGCCACCTGGGGTGCTACATTCCTGCATCTGAAGCATTCCTTTCACACTAAGCCAAAGCCTTTTCATCAGACTTCATAGGGGCTGCTCACACGGGAACGTTTTCAGGTCAAAACGGCAAAGTATTTTATCGTTTCAGCCTTTCTTCCACATGAAATCGGCATTCTGGCTGTCCTGAAACGGTATTTTTTTTTAATGGCTTCCAGAGTGGAAAAATCTGGCAACGTTCTCGTGCCATTTCCATGTAGACAAGCAAACCACTACTTTCTGAAACTGATGACATCACCGCCCCTTCGCCAACCCGTTGCCGTCACGTGACCAGACGTGACTGTTGCCAACATAATGATCTGAATATTTCTATTGGCATGACTCACCCCAGTTGACATTCTCCAAATATTTTGTTGTCTTTTACACCAAAATGACTCGCAGAAGAAGTATTACCACTTCGTCGTAAGTCTTGACAAGCCAGTCAATTGGAAGAAACGGGCTTTTTGCACATGCGTTTTTTCTTCTATACTTTTAGTGACACATGGTTCTGTCTGCGTGTCTGTTCACAGCGCCACAGGTAGGTGTACCTTATGAATTACATCATTTTCACCCAGTGATTCGTTCCTGTCTGCATGCGACTATTTACTAATCCGACAGTGTGGACGCAATTATTTTTTTCAGCCCACTAAAAAAAACGGTGACCAAGCTGCAGAAACACTCAAAAGTTTGGTTACACTTCACAAGAAAAGATGACAACAGGGCAACTTGCAGTGCTTGCAAAGTGGCTATTTCATCAAAGGGAGGAAGCACTACCACTATGCAGAAACATTTGCACACACAGCATGCAATAACTTTGAATGAATGTTGCGTTTTTGATCCATCTGCGCAGGCCTTTTCCCCTCCGTCTGAGAGGGTGTTCTCCACAGCCGGAGACACCATAAGCCCAGAAAGAAGCAGATATTGTTCATTTTTCATAGTTGATTGTTGCTGAACTACACAATGCGCAGTTTAATTGGATTTGACTCGATTGTATTTGTCACACTGACTGACGTAGTATTTTTTTTTAACTTCTTGGGACCCATCAAGGAGTCCTAGGCTGTGGGCCTCTTAAGATCTCACTGTTGGGTTTGTTAGGTTACTTTTAAACTAAATCGATAAAGAACCAAATTGTTAAAGGGATCGTTCTGATTTTTTTACGTGAAGTTGTATGACATCCCCATCAACAGTGTAGTCCATCAACAGTGACTTACCCAGCACTTGGTCTCGTGAGCCTAGTTCTGGTTGGATTTTGGTGATGAGAAACGTAGTTCTGGTTAGTTATTGGGGTTACTTAAGTAAACAGTTTGGCTTCTTAAAACTATAAAGTTCGAAAGAGTAATACATTGGCAGGACAAAAATGCCTCCTCGAAAAATCAGACAAATCGCTTGGCTTTATTTTCTTTGACGTCGTATTAATGCGCACTATCGACTGTCCATTCTTGTGTATGTGATGAAGATGTTTATATATTTCTTAGGTTATACCTTTTAAGTGTTAAGTTGCTGTGTGATGAGTTTAGTGTTTCTTTATAAGGTGACACTGTGAGTCAAACTGTTATATTGTTAGATATAATGACCTCCTGTGATTTCCAGTGGGTTGACAAGGTCGCCGTGAGTGCACTGATAGCTCGTGATTGGCTCCTGCCAAAGAAAGAGCTACCGTTTCCTCACTGACTCGCGAGCAGCACAGTATTTAAACAATTTGTAGTAGTTCTGAAGTAAAGGAGGTTACACGAGATGAGAATTTAACCATAAATTATGAGACACATGGGTTCAAAGTTTAAGAAAAAAGTAGCAGCTTAAACACCAGTAATTATGGTACATGTTTTTGTCGTTCTCAGCAGGATATACATTTCAGTGAGTTTTCAGTAGTTGTTATTATTGGCATTGCACATGTTAGAAATTGGCCAATAATACATGAATGAATGCATGTTTTTGTATGTTGGAACAGTAAAATCGTATCTGACTCATATACTGGGTTGAAGCTGAAGGACTGATGTGTCGGTCACATAAAATTTTTGTATGAGTTCCCTCAGACCTGTGACGAGTAATGCTTGACGTCCAAGCAAGAACACGATTGTCTTTAAAAAGTATCTGACTAAAAGTGTTTAATGTGCCTGTGATTAAATTTTTGCATGTCATGTTTATTTTTTTTTATTATTATTTCTCTTCTCTGTAGGATTTACGTTACTTTGAATTCTTCTCCAGGTTTTAGTATTCATTGCTCATGGCTACAAAGCTATTTATTGGGGCATATACGTGTGTTTGTACCAGGTTCCTAAACCATCATCTATATCATAAGCAATAACGCAAGAACACGGCTCATTTTGAAACATCAGCATGACTCACTTATGGAACCATGAGTCCCATTGTCCTAATTGTAAAGCAATGGAACATGAGATTATTTGAGTGACATTAATAAGTAAAATAAAAACATTAAGTCATGGGCCCTTGAAAGAGTTATTTGGAGTTAATTATTTGAGCCTGTGTCTGCCTCCCCAATTTACATCAAGCATGTCTTATTAAAAATGGAAAAGGGCTCTTGCCACATTAAGGATTTGAAAATTGTACTCAAGCATGAAATGAGTGTCGCACGGACAGAGAAATGCCAAGACGAAAAAACCCAAAGACATCATTTGGATTTGCATGAAACACGGCAGCGTTTTAGCCCTATAAGAAATTAACATGGTTTATTCGAGCCATTTTCACACCAATGAAAAACACATGCAAAGTGATCAAATTTTCATGAGGAAATTATGAAGGCTGTTATTAACCTCTCTGCTGCCTTTTGGATGCACTGAGCAGACAAAAACAAACGTGGTTTCTGTTTATGTTGGACTCGTTGATAGGATAGATTTTGTGAGGTTTTACTCACAAATTTGAATTAATTTATATTTTTACTTGTAGATTAAGTTTGAGTGCAAGCAAGCAACATATCTAGTCTGACTATACTTTTTATTAATAGTCCAGCACCACAGCTTGAATGAGAATTACACTTTTATTGTACTTGAAAGTGACCTAACTCTTTCCTGTGCTCTTCAAAGCTTAAAACAATTCACACGATCCAATGTTTCTGGAGGATAAAATCAATCATCCTGTGGTGTTATGCATTTACCTTTTTAAAAGGACTTTTGCTTTCTTCCAATTTTTGTCTAAGGATTGTCCCAGTGATAAATCCTCTCACAGCACGGACAAAGAAGATACTTTATCATAATAAACTCGCTCATAAAATTTTGCAAGGGGTGGGAGAAAAAAAAACCTTTTGTCTATTTTAGTATTCTGCATTTGGGATGCTCTCCCAGCCTGCTTTGTGATAAATGGCTTAAAGAGTGTTCCTATACATCCATCAAGCAGCACGTGCAGATGGTGGCTGGAGGATAAGTAGTGCAAAAAAAAGCCAAAATAAGTTGCAAACATATGCAGACCTGTCTTCTCTGCAAAGAAGCTTGTGTTTTAAAAGAATCTGCTTTGCGCTGTTTTTTGTTTTTCTTTTGTTATACCCTAGTCACGCAAGAGGCAGAATGAACCAGAATGCCATCGAAATGAAAATTATTGGTTTATTCCAGGATATTCCAAATGCATTCTAAAAATTCTGACTGCATTCTGAGTGCACTCTGAGTGCACTCTTAGGGCCCATGTAAACCCCCTCACACGCAACAAAAAAAAAAAAAACAAAAGTAATTAAAATGAAAAAAAACCCAACAAAGATAGCATAAACAAAAAACAACAAAAACAATTCTTCTGCCCCTAGCCCACATAGCAAAAGAGGAGGGATGAGTGAGACTTCATACTGACTAACCACAAATATGTTCCAAGAAAAAGAGATAAAATAAGTAAATATGTTCATGACAGGAAAGGGGGGTCACCAACATCAATAAATAGTGGTCTGATGATGGCGCTGCAGGAAATGTACTAGCATCACCACAACCAATACTGTTCAAACGCTTGAGGTCAGTAAATTGTCAGTAAATTTGACAATATTTGGATGTAAACTTTTCAAGATTAATTAATTGGAATTTAAACATTTGGCCAGATGGAGGATTGGCAGCTCAGGGTTTCATTTTCAAAGACTTTTTTAAGTATTCAACAAATAAACGTGTAATAATAAGTAATAAGTGCCTGACACAGAAGCTTGTCAACAGTTTTCTGTAAATCATTTTGTGGAGGCAAATATCCAACATCCCCAAGAGTAAAATGTGTGAGTAAAGAGGGTACACATCCACAACACTCATTATTCACACTCCTACCGTCAGGCAGACGCTACAGGAGTTTGAAGTCCAGGACCACAAGGCTGACAAACAGCTTTTACCCACAGGCCATCAGGCTCCTCAACGAAGCACTCGCACACGCCGCACGCAACACACGCACACACTCATAGCACTTTATTTATTTATTTGTATTATTTATTTGTATTAATGTCTCTTCTGTTGTTGTTGCTTAATTTATTGGTATATATGTTTATGTGTTTATGTTTCTTATGTTCTTATTCTTTCATTTGTTTTCTTTCTTTTCTTGGGAGAATGAACAGAATAAGATTTTCATTGCATGGTATAACTGCTGTTTTACTATGCACATGACAATAAAACTCTCTTGAATCTTGAATCTTGAATCTTAAGATTTGTCAGATCAAAGCAGGATTGCTGTATTAAACTTCAAAACGTGATATTAGAGTCCACGTCACTACTCCAATTCACTACTTCCTAAATCTGCACTCTAACCATCATGGAAACTGTAGCTTCTTAGCCATAAATTAGCCACATCATTGTTTAAGCCAGAGGGTTTAAACGTGTGAAAAAAGTAGCGGCTTATAGTCTGGAATTTACAGTAATTTATTAATGATGCTGTTTTGTGGCTGATTACAGTTTATAATTAGTCAAAATCATACGCGTATTTGAGCTAATGTTGCATATCTTTTGCCTAAATTAAGCAAAAATGGCAAAATTAACTAAAATACAAATATAAGGCATTCAAAATGTTACTGTAATTTTTTAGATACACTGTACCGGTAATTTTTTAGCCTGTTGTTCCAGTGATCAAGTCTGGTAATCACCAGGCTTTTATTGTAGGTTTGAACAGGCACAGTAATCCCTAATAAAAATCCCTAATAAAAACACAAGCTATCCCTGACGTCACTTCCTGTCCGCCATTCACTCTGCTCCCCTAGGGAACACACAGGAGCGCCAGTCATATTTATGTCTTTAATGGCTTATTTACCTTTATTATATCTACTATATTTGGTAAATTGAGTGTAAAGGTCGCTGTAGGGGTGTTAGCTCACATCTAGAGGGCTCTAATAATGTTAAAAGAAACATATCTAGAAGGTCATAAACAAGTTTTCTGTTAGGGTATGTTATGGTTCTGCTTCATCTTGGTGTTGTCACCTTTTGACCTCTGTCGTGCTTCCTTTTAGATCCCTTCACTCCCTGAGTGGGCGGCGCCACGAGGCACACCTGTAGCCACTCTGTCATCAAGGGCTCTTAAGCCACATGGCTGCAGGAGGAGGACGTGGGATTGTTATTACTGGTCTGCATGCTGCCCGTGAAGCACCAGTTTGTGTGTTGCTGGCCTCGTGACCTTAAAGCTGCTGTGTTTATTTAGCGCCTGTTCCACGTCCTCCTTGCCTCTTGTGATGCCGTCCTGCTCATCACTGAGTTTGCCCTTTTTCCACGGTGCTTTTTGTTTTACTACCTTAGTTGCACCGTTCTACCTCAGTTTGGAATCTGGACTTTTGTATTTCTTTTGTTGGTTCCTGCTCCACTACATTAACGACGGTATTTTTTTACCTGAACTGTGTCTGGCTCTGCATTTTGGGATCTCCACCTGACTGTCTGTAGCAGATTCTATGCTCTAACTACACAAATATTCCATTTATAAATAAGGAATCCTACTTCGCGGAAATGCACTTATCACAGTCGGGTCTGGAACCAATTAATTTAACTGAAGCCAATTTTTTTTACAATACAAAACTTGCAGAGAGCCACCACGTTAATGCTCACACTGTATGTTCCTTGTCAGTGCTGCTCCATATAAGTTCTTATTACTTTTTCTTATCAACACATTATGTCACTATGGAGACCTTTTCCATCCTTTTACATCATGAGCTCACACCATCGTAGACACAGTAAAAGAGGCCACATACTGTGAAATGGCTACATGAGCCATCCTTGCCTCAGCCTAAAGTAAATTTCATAATGTAATAATAAAAAAAAAAGGACTGCTGTGTTGTGCACAGTGCAGCAAGTCTGAGTAGGTCCCAGGGCACAGGGTATGCTGTATTTTGCAAGAAAAAAAGTGCTTTATGGCAATACTGTAATTGCAGAAGACAGTAGGGATATCGTAAGAGTGTATAAAACAGTGAAGGACGGCATACTGCAAGCTTTGCCATTTCAATATTGATTCACTGTTTTATTGCAGTGAAGAGTGAAATTATTAACATTTTACAGTTTTTATTTTTCCAATAATGCTTTGTATTTTGTTGATATATTACCAGTAATGGCAACACAATAGCTTTTCCATTCAAGCATCGCTAAGGTACAGAGACACTGACAAATACACAAACCTCTCTGGGAGGTGATGGGGCAAAGATTAAATTTGCCGTTGGGTTTTTTTATGGGGCACAAAGCTGTGATATACAAGAGACAATACGGATGTGTTACAGAAGTGGTATGTTCTAAAAGGGCTAATAAAGCAGACGAAACACAGGAGGCGGCTGCAGGACAAACTGTATTAGTCGTCAGAGGGAGGCCCAGGTGGCAATATGGCCCGCTGGGTCAGCGTAGTTTTGGTATTCTTTCAGGACCACGCCTGCTCAAAGATGATAATGTTCAGCTTTGATTGACTCAGCCAGAGAGGTATTTATTTTACAATATGTTTATTGTTGAGGTCGCACAATTCAGAAATCAATCAAAATGCTCAAAATTAAAATAAACCCTTTTATTGTTTGTGTAAAAATCAGTGATGGCCGGTACATTTCGTACCTGAACCTTCAGTGGGGCTTTAAAGGAAAAGTGCACTTTTTTTTTTAATTTTGCCTGTCATCCACAATCCTTATGTGAGGCGTGAATGCATGTCTCTTTTCTGTGCACTCTAAAGATATAAAAACAGATAAAAAAGAGACAGCTCAATACTGCATGTAATGGGATCCGCCTATGCCGCCTACAAAGACCACTATTAAAACACCTCCAAAAGCCTCCAACAAGGTTTTACGGTTTTATATGCATGCTGTGACCATGTAGTAACAGGTACATTCATGATAACATGTAATACTTTCAGTATTAGGCACATTGATTTCACACAGCTAATAGGAGCTAACGCTACTTCCGTCAACAACAGCAGCATAGAAACAGCGTGTATGTGCTATTACTAATGATGGACAAACTACTTTTGGACAAATGAGGAACTAGGACCTTATATTTTGAGTCTGAATATATGGAGGATGAGCTACAGGTTATCAGGTAAGACACCGCCTTACTACCCTCAGCGCTAATGCTAAATGTTTCGTGGATAACAATATAATGAAAACAGTCACTTACAATGTCTGCTCTCATTGGGATGGCTGTGTCTTTCAGCACAAGACTTGGGCTCCCCGTTGAGCTGGTAAATACAACATAGTCCTCAGGTAACAAATGCTGACAGCAACCTAGCATCTTGTTGAGTCTTCATAGTGATGTTGAGAGCCAGTAGTATCCACTCTTCCGTCTGTCCCATGGTTTTGTTGGTAGCCTGTGGAATCTCAAAGTTGACCGACTTATCGGCTTATTGCCACGACCTTGGATGATACACACGCAAGGCGTGATTTATAACCTAGCGTTAACTTTTCAAAACTCAGCACAGCCATCTGCAGTGGCTGCTTGGCAATGGCTAGAGGCATTGTTAGTGACACTGAGACGAGCGAGGTGTTGTGTTACTCCGCCAGAGAAATATAGTTCTTCGTGTTAGCTGCTACAATAACAATATCGCTCTAGCTTGGTTCATTTGCAGCTCAGTTATGTAAATGGAACATTGTTGGCATTTTTTTTTTTTTTTTTAGGGCTTCATCGTCGAAATTGGAGGGTCCTAAGATGTCCATTGTTAGCTTGCTCATGCTAATTTGTTTTCTTTCTTTACGACGCACAGAAAAGGGAAAAAAACAAAGCTTTTATAGTATATAATCTTAAATTTAAAAACAATATATATCTAATAACATGAGAAAAACATACAAAGTGAAATAAAATACACCACACTCACAATTCACTCATAAGCACCGGTCTGGAAGACTTCCAGTGGATGTGGCGAACAGACTGACATACTTAGAATACAGTATATACAGTATACGTGTAAACTCACATATATGTTCATATAACACGCACAGAACGATGAACAACTTTGTGTTAGTCTCTTTGTTTGTGCTGGAACAGGATCAATTAAGTGCTGTGCTTTTCATGTGCTGAGGCATTCAAGTGCACTGGTAACTACTGTAGTGTTGGCATAGGCTTTCAGACATCAACCAGTCAGACGATGGAAACATGCTGACATCACCGTGGGCCCCCTGTGAGGTGAATCTGAAATCGGAGTGAAAAATATAGCTCCTTTACTAACCGTGCGTATGTGACATGGGCCAGCAATCTTGATTTTGAAGGCCCTGGGCAGATTACATTGACATAGAAACATATAGAAGCTGAAATCTCATTGGGAAAAAAAAATCCTACATGCACATACATGTACTGGAAGCAATGCAGCCAAGAGACACATTACTGAATAAAGACAATAGACTGTTGGGAATAAATTAATTCAATTCCATGGAACAACTAATGAAATTAAAGTCATTGTAGCTCAGTGATTCTGAGGCCACCAGAGAAGGCCTTTCTGACCCTGACTGCACACCACAAGTAACAATGTACTCTGTACAATGTACAATTTTAAATGCTGCATGGAAGTAACTTTTTGTCAAATACAGCTGCAGTATGTTTTTTGGTCACTTTACTACCAGATGCAAAACTATGGTTCCTTAAAATCTACAGTAAGTTGTATTGTTTTTACCTTATATGATGATTTTGAACTTGCATGCCAGTTAAGAGTTAAAATATGTTCTGTAGAGCTGCTGAAGGTTTTATGATGGTGACCTTTGAACCTTGAACAAAAATATTTCAATGGTTACATTATTTTCTAAGAGGAAGAAAGCAGAAGAGCTTCATCCCGCAACACATCATGTTCAACCTTTTGAGAGTCCACTATACAAAAATATCTATTTGTCTAAATTCAGCCTTGAAGAGATGTATTAGTGTATGATTATTCTGTTATATAGTACGTGGCTCCTTTTGGCCCTTTCATCCTCTGCGCCACAAGAGGCCGAGGTATGACACCACCAAGGCTGCAGATATCTTTTTGGGTCAGTGGTGTCACATGCTAGTGCTCTGCTCTCAGGCATTTTTCATTGTGATATCAGAGTGGAAAACAGGTTGCGATTGGCAGCTGCTGGAACTGCCAGATTACATGTGGATTAGAGCTGGGCTGTATGGAAAGTGTGCCACCAACAGGAACAAACTGGCTGCGTTTGGCTCCGCCTCAGAGGTATGGGGGGGGTGTATCATTCAGGCATTTAGCTGTTATGCAAGCATGTTATTGAACGCCATCTGAGACATGCAGAGATGCTTATTATAGCAGCCGCCGTGAGTGAGACAGGCTGTCAGCAGTGAGAAGGTTATCACAGCAAAGCAGGTCGGCTACAGTGTTTCTTATTATGAGAGCACAAGGCACTCACAGGCCACAACATTAGGTACACCTAATGTTTACCAACAGATGTGTCACGGATGGTAATGGTGATGATTTTACACTTGTTGATGTTTCCACTTTTCATGTTTGTACAATTCAACATGTCCGAAAAGGAGTAGGAAGAAGCACACTTTATTTAATCCGGCCTTTCTCCATGTCTCAGCAACCACTGATAGTTTATTCACTTCCTGTGTTTTGACGTTGCTTTTCTAATAGGGAGCAAAAAGAATGGAGAATGCGTGACAAAATGAATAAAACAAGTGTTACATTAAAAAAAGCCATAAATTCTAAATTCGTAGAAATAACAAAGCCATTTTCAAAAAAACAGTGAATAAAATGAATTAAAATAAATAAATACAGGTTAAAGTGAAATGGACACTTAAGAGTACAGACCTCTGCCAAGGCTAAAACATTTTGTCACCTGGGAAAACCATAAGAGAACCATTGATGTCTCATCTTTTGTACATAAACAAAGCAAAACCTGATGACATTGATTTATAAATATAATAATTATCATTTCTAAATATGTTATAAATTATAAAATATAAATACATAATTTATAAACTATTATATATATATATATATATATATATATATATATAAGCGACTTTTGTACGCTTAGGTACATTTGTATATTTTTCCCTATCCGTATTATGAATCTTATCTTGCTACATTCTCAGTATATTGCAGCAGTGGTGCCGCCAGGAATTTTGGGCCAATCACATTGGGTCCCCCTTTTTAGTTTTTTAATAATTACCTATTTTGGAATTGTCCCAATTGTTACCCACTATACGGTGACCGTGTGCTGCAGTGTGCAAACTACTACAATAATTTCCAGTGGAACCTCGGTTTTTGTCATCAACCCTCCTGCCGTGTTCAACCTCCTAGTGGTCTGGCTGCCTATACTGCCCTAACTTTAAAGAAAACATTTTGCATTCTTCACAGAGACTGAGTCCCGAATTTGTGGATGCTTTGTTTGCGCCGTTTGTTTGCCCACACGATAACCAAGACAGTGTGCGAAAACTGACACACATTTTTAGCGATTCTTTTTGGCAAAAACTGAATCAGACACAAACTTTTCACTGCACTGTTTTGTTAAATCAGTACCGCTCTGACGGTGTCAAAGACTAGAGCTATATTTTATTTGAGCACATCGGACTGTGCAATTGTACCTAATGTTTGGACACTATACTGTATATTCATATTCATTCACTCATATTCCAAAAGTTGAGTCGCCCTCTTGCAAAGCAAATCACGAACACTGATTAGCAAACAATAGAATATTGCTAGGTTGTTCTGGGCAGCCTTGTGTAAATGAGAAGCAATTTGAAGAACTTTGTATAATAAATTAACTGCTGAGTTTATTGCTCGAATGTGGAATTTAATTAAAAGGGCTAAACTTGGGCGTTACAGCTCTATAAACTATAAACCTCAAATTAGCTTTCACTGCAGACAGCCAGTGATTGGCATATTATGTAACGCCACACCATATTCACCTACACGTAAGCGAGACCAATCAGGGATGTTCAGGTTTAATGAGATGCGGCGCTGAGGGTAGAGCGTCACTGTGACCACTTGTCCTTAATCTGCTTGATAAATGACGGTTACGTGGCTTGGATTTCTTACCTGCCGACGTCTTTGTCAGACAGCTGACTGCAGAAGGCCAAGCTGGAAGGAAAACAGCATGACAGCCGTTTTCATGACTTACTTATGACACGTCATTATTGATTTGACACTGTTTTTCTGCTTTGACGCCCCCGAAAGCCTCACTTTACTTCACTCACAGGAAAATGATGTTTAAACCGACGAATAACAAACTGATCTTTGAACCTAGCTACTCAGATGTTCTACTGGGAAGCATGAAAAAAAAAACAGTAGTGTTCTTGCTAACACCATAAATCTGTAGAAAGGTGGCAGAAAAATATCAATACCGAACTAGACGATATGCTGCAAATGTGCCCAAAGTGCGGCGCGTGATTCGTTCATTATCGGTCCGTGGCACATTGTAGAAACAAAATTTAATAACTTAGCCTTAGCCTTATTATAAAATAAAAATAAAATATCTAAAAACATCAAAGTGGCCCCCCACATCCCTTGTATGCGGCCCTCAGTGGAAAAAGTTTGGACATCCGTGATAAACTGTCTATTTATCCGACCCCCTCACGCTTATCATATCTTCTATTATATTTTATTATATCGTCTCAAAGCACAATACAAATCTTGGATATATTTTAGAGTAGTCAGTGTACAGCTTGTATAGCAGTATAGATTTACTATCCACTGAAAATGAGTCAAACACACAACCATTGTTCTCTAAATAGTTGGAAACTCAAGTACACCTCACAGTGAACATGTCCAAAGTGTGAATACTGCGAGCACCATTATTACCTCGATCCTCTTAGGCATGGAATTCACCACAGCTGCACGGGTTGTTGCTAGAATCCTCTTCCACTCCTCCATGATCACTGATGGAGGTTCGACATTTTGCACTTGGTCACTCAGTCACTCTATCACCTTCACCTTCGTCAGCAAGGCACTTGTCATCTTGGAGGTGTGTTTGGGTGACTTTTTATGTTGGGGAAACTACCATGCGACCCTGTTTCTCAAGGAAGGGAATCATGCTGTGCTGTACAATGTTGGAATTAATCTTTCCCTCAGTGAACCGCAACTCCCCCGTACCAGCAGCACTCATGCAGCCCTGAGACCATGATGCTACCACCACCATGCTTGACTGTAGGCAAGACAAGGTTTCCTTGCTACTCACTTGTGTTCTCAGCTATTTACACAACAACGGCTGTGTGTTGACTTATTTTCAATGGAAAGTAAATCTGACTAAAGTATATTTTCTATCAGGGATGTCCCGATTCGATCTTCAGGATCGGGCTGCCGATCAGGCTGCTGATCCGCTGTATTGTGAAGATCGGATAATATTGGCTTCCGCCACGACATCGAGACGATCTGGTTGCCGTATAACGTTGGTTAACTCTGTGCCACACTCCAACATGGTAAGTGTGGTAATGCGCCTCAAATCTGGTTGCCACTCAAGTCCCATCACCTGCAAAAAGAAGAAAACGCAACACCACTATGCAGATATGTCTGCGGTGTACCGTGGTGATGTTAGTTTCACGTTGGGCAATGGATATTCGGCTCCGTAGCTACAGCGGTCGTTCCTCCTCACTGTGCCCAGATTGCTGTGTCATTGTGAGGGGAGCTCGCACGCAGTGACGGAGCTACATGGTGGCTGTGGCCACCCTTGTCTTTTGGTTGCAGTTTTGCAGAAGAGGCATCAGCGAGTAGCAAACATGCAATGTATTTGACCAGGATCTAACTTGATTACACCTGCTTCTTGTTTACGTGCATACTTTTACTCCACTCCATGTTGTGTGCAGTGTTTACTCATTATGTTTCCAAGCATGCTTCTACGCCTGAGTCGCTCTTTGACCCATTTAACCTCCAGGCTCCTGTAGCCTGGCTTCACCTTCAGTTCACCACTGCGCCCACACGTGCACGCATCATGGCCACATTAACGGCAGCGTCGACCACTATGACTTTATGCGTATACTGTTTTGTGTGGCAGTGTGAATAACAAGAATTCATGGTCATGCCAAGAAAATCTATGGATGCAGGAGGTGCTAAAGTCTATCCAGTTATATCATGTAACTGCAAAGTTGAGCAAAAGCATGGAAGAATGGGCATAAATGAGGAGTAAAACAAGCGCGGTCTCTAATTCCAGTTTGTAAGGGCAATATTCGATTCATTCTTCTCTTGCATACAGCAATTATACGCATTTAAAAAAAAATACAATGTCTCCCAATGCGCCCCCACCCCAATCTGTTTCAAAAAGACACTTAATGTGATGATAGTATTTGGCAAATTAGCATGGATACGACAAAAAGTACCAAGCTGGTTCATGACAAAGCTCTGATCATCTTCTTTGTTGCAGCGTGTCTCATTCTGCTAATGAGGGGCTCAATAGGAATAAATCTCATTAAGAGTTTTTTTATTCTTATTATTTTAAGAGCTATGCAGCCATCTCAAATCATAGACACTGAAGACTTGTGGATTTTGAGATTAGAAAGGAAATGGGTTTAACATTTAAATCGGTGATGCTCTATGCATATGTAGGACCCAGTACACATATAATATGTTTGGGATGGGGGGGGGGTCTACTAATAATTGTAGGTTTGTTCTATAAAAGGACTTGCTGCGATGATTTTTGCCTGCAGTGATAAGGCAGCATTCAGGTTGACTGTCTCACATTTGGCCCGCAGTGAATTAGCTGCATTTCCTCCAGTGGCTCTTGATGCAGTTGCAGCCTATAAATAGTCCGGCCCCAGACTAGCAGGAAAAGGAGGGCTGAGGTTAACCTATGAGTCCTGGTCCTCGGCTGGGCCCAATAAAACAAGAAGCATCATTAGAGAGGCTGCTCTGTCTTCACCCACCCCAGTTGGGCTGTGTGTTGGAGAGGTGTGCTGCACTGTGTGCCTGCGTGGCCTATATTCTGCAAAACAGTCGTAGGAACGCTTTGCCTCTCTCCACTAATGCTACTTTACTGCAATCAAAGACTATTCATATCCTCCCACTTGAACAACTATTTTCTCCCTCGCTGCATCACAATCTGGCACCTTTTCCCAGCTACCACAAGCGCAACTGGGATAGGTAGACATTCAAAGATGCTTTGCACATTTGTTGAAAGGTATCAGTCATCTAAGTTCAAATTTTCCGGCCCAATTGTGACTAAAGGCGTGTATACAATTTTGTCCATTTACATTCTTACTTCAAGTGATCTATTGCCAATATCACAATGCTTATATTTATTGATGCATGTCTGGCCTGGGCTGCATCCAATCTTACAGCAATCCCTCCTTTGTTGTGGTTAATTGGTTCCAGATCCGACCGTGATACGTGAATTTCTGCGAAGTAGGATTCCTTATTTATAAATGGAATATCTTCGTAGTTAGAGCATAGAAAACCTGTTCACGTTTTTAACATTATTAGAGCTCTCTAAACATGAATTAACACCCCATAGTCACCTTTACACTCGTATTACCCAATATTATAGACATATTAAGTGTAAATAAACCATTTAAGACATAAATAAGACTCATGCTCATGTGTGTTGTCATAAATGCGTTCCCTAGAGGAGCACGGTGAGTAGCGGAAAGGAAGTGAGGTCGGGGGTTCAGAGTTGAGTTTCATCTTGCAATGGGTTACAGCCGCAACCGTAACACGTGTTTTTATTACAGATTTTGATGCGGTATTGTGCCTGTTGTGAGATAATTCAAACCTCCAATAAAAGCATGTTGTTCCAGCAATCAAGTCTGGTGCTTGTTTTTCTCACCGAACATTATAGTAACAATCCTGACACCTAGTGAATTTTGTGGGATACTATGTCAACATCTTTGAATGCGTCTTTTGAATGCCTTGTAGTTGTATTTTAGTTCACAGGCCATTTTTATGCTTGATTTAGGCAAAAAAAAAATACATAACATTAGTTAAATATGCATATGTTTGACTAATAATAGGCCGCATTCAACCTTGAAACAGCATGATCGATTAATTTATTTTGGAAAAACTGTGATAGAGTGAAGCCACAAAATTCAAACCGTGAAGTGGCGAGGGGTGACTGTATATCCGTTCAATAAATACACTCAAAGTTTTGCAAAGGTAGCGGGTCTTGTATGATATCATGCATGATGCCATTTCAACCTCTGTAGTTATGTTTGACATTAGAATCGGGGAGTAATGGTACGGCATAATCACAGTTTGGTACGTATGTCGATTTTAAGATTACGGTTCGGTTCATTTTCGGTACAGCAAGGAAAGAAAATGCAAAACAAAAACTGATTAGCATATGTGTAAGCTTTCATAATTTTTTAAAATGAAACGTAAAAAAATGCAAACTGCTAGAAGACAATTTTCCAATAAATACACATAAGAAATATAAATAATTAATATGAACATATATAATAGTTTACATGATGCAGACAAGTGAAAGTGTAACAAGTCTTGGACAGTCTGAATTATTATGTTATATTGTTTTTTAAGTTGCTTATTCCCTAACTGTCTAAAGTGCAGTCGTTCCAGCTTGTAGCTGTGATCCTGATCTCAGCTGAATAATGCAGGCACACTGCTTACATCTTATCCACTTGTCTTTGTCCGTTTACGTATTTCACCGCAAAGGCGAATGAG
Source organism: Dunckerocampus dactyliophorus (assembly GCF_027744805.1). NCBI lineage: Eukaryota > Metazoa > Chordata > Actinopteri > Syngnathiformes > Syngnathidae > Dunckerocampus > Dunckerocampus dactyliophorus. Next base: position 12,798,223 of record NC_072826.1, on the reverse strand, counting down.
AGACTTTAATGACAGACGATGGTTTTCAAGGTCTGGCTTCTCCATGGCACTATCACAAGCCATGACTCCTGCTTTCCAAGGGCTGGGATGTACGATATTTGCTTACAGAGAAGATATAGACACTTTCTGTCACTTACTGTACTTAATGTGTACCGTGTGGGAAACTCGCATGGCTGTGAACCTTACCGAATGTTCCGTACTGAAAAATCTGATTTGGTTGGTATGTGGACTACCATGGGCGGATCTAGCTTTTTTGAAAAGGGGGGGTGGGGGGTGAAAATTAGACCTCATTTCCTGCAATCTGGTGATCTCTGAGGCCAATTTTATGTCCTTAATTTCAAGAGTTTGTTGTTATTTTCATCCTTGGAATATATTGTTTAAGTTTTATAAAATTACCGGTACTAGGAGATTTCCTGAAATATTTTCCAACTTGAAGCAGCTGTAAATTCCGAGGATTTGAGTATAATTTTATGTCACTGGGGATCGCTTTTCTGGTTAATTTTCATTGAGAATAGACAACAGTTTTCCTTATAGTCATGATGCCAGAACCTTTATTTTGCACCTCCACCTGAATAGCCATGTAGAGCACACGTTCAATGTCCAATGTAAATTATCAGCCTGACAGTGGGTTCAGGAATAGCATGCGTCTCGGTTGCATTCTGGCATATGCGTCCACCACGCGCCCATAATTCAGAACATGTACCTTCACTGGGACTGGGTGACTGGAATCCAGGATGGTTTATCATTTTATTGGATTTTATTGTGGCAAAAAAAATCGTGGGTGCCTCAAAACGGGGGGGGGGGGTACACCCCTCTACTCAACTTCACACAATACCAAGCTTTTAAAGATGACTACTACTACTGCTACTACCTTTACTTATCTGTTCCTATTGTTACTGCTGCCATTTACAGTATTAGGTTTGATATTCGTTCAAGTGTACTATTTTGGGTGACTGACTCATTGTGAATATGTGAATATGCGGCTGCTGTGCAGAGCTGCTCCTCACGGTTCATGTTATCTAATGTTTTCTCTGATGATGTATAAGGATTGCATGATTTAACTGTGGTGCAATCGGGCGAGAATATCAGTAATGGCCTACTTATGTTAACATATGAGCTTCAGAACATATTAACTGTGATTGGTCGTGGGCCTGTTTTCCGGTTGGCGCTACCTATCGCTACCTTCACTTAGTGGTCGGTTCTATTTCTAACACCAGCAAATGTCACTCGCTGCCATTTTGCATTGGTGCCATTTGACAGCTCGCTCAGGTGAACAAGCGTTCACAGGCGCTGTTGGGGAGGGTCTGAAACGGCTGATTTTCATTTGCTGGCTGGGCTCTTGTTGAACTGGGCATATGCCAACACATCCACTCCAATTACCTCAGAGGTTTACCAAGAAAAAAAAACAAAATGTCATCATCAGCAAAGCTAACCTCTTAGGAGGTGGATTTTCGCTGTGAGAGATAATTAGGAAAATTTACGGCCATAATTACATGGCCAACTACTACCTCTAAATTACGCTTCATCAAACTGAGGCTTTGTTGATTATTATTTTCTAATAGATTTGTTTGCAATACTTTCCCTAAATTAACCCAAATGATGTTATGACAAATTACTTTTTTCCAATTATAGGACACTCTCCAAAGTTAAACACAATCCATGAATCTATCGAGGGGTCGAACTTTTGCCATTGCTAAACGATTAAATGCTGTGTCAGTAATGTTTTAGGTGACATTTTAGAATAGTTTTCTTGCTTTAAATATGACTGTATTTAACAGTAAACCAGCCGTTGAATCTTGCAGGATTGTAAAACTTAATAACCATAAGACTACGGGTATAACAATAAACCATAAATACAGTAGGAGCAAAATGTATTTTGTGATCGGCACTACATCTACAGCCAGCTGGTCCGCAATGATATCAGCATTTTTCCATCTTCTGATTTGGTTGTTCAACAAAATCTGTAGCGATCTGAGGATGGTGGCGTTTGAATGAATATTTTTCCAGTGAGAGCATAGAAAACCTGTTTGTGACCTTATGGTAGACATAATAACAGAAAATAAGACATTTAAGACATAAATAAAACTTGTGCTTGAGTTGCTGTAAATGTGTTCCGGTGCTAGGGGAGCTGAGTGGGGTTGGACAGGAAGTGACGTTTGGGGTTCAGAATTGAGTTTTAGCTTGGCGTGGGTTACAGGCATAACAGTAACCCGTGCTAGGGATTTTTGCGCCTGTTGTGAGATAATTCACACCTGCAATTAAAAGCCTGTTGTTTCGACGATCAAGTCTGGTGCTTGTGTGTCTCACAACAATGTTACAGTAACATTACAGTAACATGACACCTACTGACCAGTGTAGAATACTGCATATCCCTGTATTCACAACATCTTTGAATGAGTCTTCTGAATGCCTTACATATGTATTATACTGTAGTTCATTTCGCCATGTTTATCCTTGAAAATGATTAACAGAAGTGTAAAATTTGCTTAAATATCCATATTGTATGACTAATAATAGGCCGTATTCAGCCGTGAAACAGCATGATTTCTTAACTAATATATGCTTGAAAAAAATGTCTCCAAGACAAAATTAGATATGATTGGATTTCATTCTTATCAACATTTTCATCTTGTTTTTAGTTGTTGGCATAAGTGTCAGTTCATTTGATAATTAGCATTTATTTTTATTGGTTATTGTGTTGAAAAAAAGAAAAAAAGGTCGAAAACTATGATAAAAATGATTTGTTATTTATATATAGTTAATATATAGTATAATTGTGTTTAATTATACTATGATGTTAAAGTAAGCAGAAGGGTGCACTTGCAGGTGTCCAACAGCGCTACCGAAACAGTGTCATCCTTACATTTGTATTTTTCCGTGTTTAAAAATACCCAAAGTTGCCAACTTCCTGGTGACGGGCATGAAGCTAATTTATGTCCACCCTCCTGCTTTTAGTTGTTTCAGCACCGTCGACTCCATGTGTTGTAGCGCTCGGCACAGTAAGCCCGGGGCTCTCAGCTTTCTCCATAGAGGCAGGAGCTTCTATGAGTTAGCCAACGTTCACGTCAAATATTGTTTGCTTGTGTAAATACAGTTTGGCTTTGTCTTCATGTTGCGATGTGTACACTGTGGAGGCTAATCAAGAAACGCCTTGACAGTGTTTACCCCAGTGAAGGGATTGGGTTTGATGTGAATGATACCTTCTTAACTAGAAAAGCATGAGAGAGCTTCCAGGCCCAGCAACAATTTCCCTCTTCAAAGCAGTATTAGTGACTCCATTAAAATCCTGTCACCTTTTTTTTTTTCTTTATGGCAGCTTGAGGCTTCTTGGGAAGAGAAGCAATCACTGTCACAAGTGACTTTAGCAATCCTGTGAATATTAAAGGAAGAAAAGAAGTACTCCATCATCCATCCTGCCTAGAGTGTTTTGAATATCCCCCTAGCTCTGCAGTATCTTGCCACAAGTCATTACCTCTGCAGAATGCCACATCCTTGATACTTCGGTTGTCCGTCATCACTGAGGTCTAACCACACGGACGGACATGCTTACTCCTGAGAGACTGTGCCGCAGATGCTATCCAATAAGCAGGTGTTCGATGACTAGCTCGAAGCTCTACAAGCTTATCATTCCAGCACATTAATCAATGAGGCAATTACACGTATCTCCTCCACTGCGGGCCCCCTGGACAACAGGTTGTGCATAGGCGAGGCTCAAGGTGCAAAAAGGTTAGCTCTGTCCCATCCATCACCAAATGAATCATGAGTGTTCTCTTGTTTTGCTTCACAGGTCACAGATGGAGGCACCATCAAGCAGAAAATCTTCACTTACGATGCCATGTTTAATACAAACTACTCTCACATGGAGGACTACCGCAGGCGTGAGGACCTTGTGTACCAATCAACTGTGCGGTGAGCCTCATTAGCAATTAGGCTTATTGTTCAGCAAATGAAGTGTATTTCACTCTCTGGGTCTTTTGTAACTCAAGCAAATGATGAACTATTCATGGTTTGGGGAGATAACAATATAAATTTGCTCAGGGCAAAAAAACAAGCAGTAGTACAGTAGTCCCTCGCTACATCACGTTTCAAATTTTGTAGCTTCACTCTATCACGGTTTTTCAAACATATTAATTAATAAATCATGCTGTTTTGTGGTAAAATAAAATGCATATTTAAGCACATTTTACATTTCTGTTGCCTAAATGTATTATTTTCAAGCATAAAACTATGGATTTTATGCTTGTGATGTTTTGCTTTGAGTTATTGCTTGAATTCAATAGTGTTTCTCAACTTCTTTATCAAAATGCTGGCACTTACAACTTTCTCTGGCTCCATTTTGGGTTATTTTGCAACAGTGACCAAAAGAAAAGCAGAGACTTGTGGCGTCACTTTGTTAGTTAGCAAAGACCTACTGAGTCAACCGCTGATGACATCACAGACAGGCAATGGAGCTGACCTTCGGTTCATGTTTCTATGTCCTAGAAAAGCTAATAGCTAACAAGGATGTGATTAAAATACATCAAGAACACAGCTGGACTAACACAGTGTATTGCAGGACAACATTTTCGCGACATTGCACACTAACTGGAAAATGTACGCAAACCTTGGAAACATTTTGTTGTAAATATCCGGCGTAAACTGAAAAACACGCTATACGCTAACCGAGGTTCCAATGGTAATCCAAATTCCTGAGTCAAACTTTTGTTATCATAAAAAGTCAAACTGTCATACAAGTGTTAACATAATTTAGTTGTTAAAACTGTTAAAAACAATAAAATATGTTTGAAACACTCCTCCTACCTTTAATAATAAATGCATTGTAAACCTCAGGCCAGTGCCATAGAAGACACATCTCTCTTCAGTGAAAAGAAGTTAACCACTGGAAAACATACACATAGCTAAAAAATATTATTTTATATCATTTTTTTGTCAACAATTCAGAGGTTCCATTGTAATTCATTTTGTCATAGAAGGAACAGTACCACTCTATTGAATTATTGAATTATTATTGTTACCTGATAAGAAATGGCCAAGGTAGGTCAGATGCAACGGTGAAATTAAATCATATTCCATGTGATCTATCATAATGGATTTTACGAGATGGAAAAAAAAATCTTGTATAATTTCTGTGGGGGTCGCACGGCGGCCCAATAATTAGCATGTGGGTGTCAGTCAGGAGATCAAGGGTTCGAATTTCCATTGGAGCATCTCTGTGTGGAGCTTGCATGTTCCCGTGCGTGGGTTTTCTTCCTCCCACATCCTGAAAAAACATGCATGTTCAGTTGAACGGCTGTTTGTCTATATGTGCCGTGTGATTGGACGACGACCAGTCCAGAGTGTATCCTGTCTCTTAGTGAAAATCAGCTGGGATAGCTTACCCGTGACCCTAATGAGGACAAGTGGTATAAAAAATGGATGGTTGAATAATTTCTGTTATGGCATTAATCTGTTTCCTGTTTCCTTAACTCTACCGCCTCCGGTGGCCGCTCCTCATACTTACAGCAAAGCGCGTCATCAAAGTGCATCATCTTAAACCATCTCCACGCCAATGCTTTAATGTAATTCCTGGCATGTTTGCACAAAAGCAAGCATTTTGCTCAGGACATTCAGGCCGTCTTGCTCAGCGTGATGCTGTCAAATACAGACTGATAGAATACAATGAATCTACTGCACTATTACATACATGAAGAGTGTGGACTTTACCAATGGACATTAGTCCATAGAAAAGGATAGAAAAGGAAGAAAGGAGGACAGATGGGTGAGATGTAGTCAGACGACCCCCAGATCCGCACTCTCATAGGCCAGGTCGTTAGCCTGAAATTCCATCAGTAATGAGGACATTGTGCTTGGGTAAACACTGACTTTGCTAAGGATAGAGGGTTCAGTCTCCAGGAATTAGCAAACATCTGGCCAGGTTGTTCTCTTAATGATACTTAAGTCCCCGTTAATGTCCACACTGCATACTCATTACCAGGTTTCTATGAGTGAATGTACCAGCTAGAGAAAGACAAAGTACTGCAAGAGCAGAAGTCCTTCAGGGGATGTCTATGTATACTCTTGACTAGGAATGAGCCGGATACTCATTTTAGACGAGTATGCGTTACGGATAATGCATTTTTTCAGAGTACGAGCATGAAACGAGTACAGTTCACCATTATCCGTAATCGTGATGAAGAAAAATCCTCATTGGGTAATTACTTATGAATTCACTCTCACGCTCTGTGATTGGCCGGTCACACACAGCGACCGCTCCTACCAAGAACAGACTTGCTTGCTGCAGCTGGAGAAGCCGTGCTGCAGTCTTTCACACACAAACAGTGACTGATGATGTCTCCGTGCTTGCTCCAGCTCACATTGCTGAAAACAGTACTCAGTTTTCCCCAGCTTGCCTCTATTTCAGTTTGTACGATATTTAAATTTTTTTCATAAGGTACGCGATGCAATTGGCAAGACAGACTTGATAACGGCTCGTGTCGCGTTGGTCACTGCCTCCACTCCAGACGGGTTTTTTTTAGGTTTTCCTCAGCTCGCCTCTATTTCGGTTTGTGTCTAAAGTTACTTGGTAAACTTGTTTCGTAACGTGTGCGGCACATTTGACAAGACAGAGTTGTAAATAGCTCGTGCTGCGTCGGTCACTGCCTGTGTTTTGCTATTTTTTTCCGTCTGCTTGCTTCTATTTTGGCTGGTGATACACAGGTAAAGTCAGTTGGGAAATTTTAGTATTTTTGAGAAAAATACAGTGAACAAGGATGACAGATTATTTCCCTGTTTGCCATATCAGGATACGTGAATAATAAACAATAAACATAGCAAATTCTGATCAATCCATGTCAATTTCAGAATTAAAATAATGTACCGATTTGAGCCCCACTCAAAGTACAGCTACAAATACAGATCATTTAGATGGGTGAACAGATAGAGATACAGATAGTGGTGTACTTGCTCATCCTTACGCTTGACTTCGGTCTGCCCATCTTGTAATTTTTACTTCCTGCTGCTTTCACGCTCAACGTATGTATGTTTGACATACTGAACGTCATGCTTTGGGAACAATCCCTCTGATCATTGTGCTTCATCTGGCCTTTGGTCTTTTTTTGATGCAGCCTGTGCGTACGTCTTCTCCCTCTATGTGTGTTCTCCTGTTTATGTAGCTTTTTTTTTTTTTTTTTTGCGTTGCTCCCCTTTTGTTTGGTGTGGCTGCCCAACTGAGAATGATTTATCCGGACAAGCCTACTATCCCTTTGGGAGAGTAGCATCATTACAACACATGCACACAGACATAAAAACATGACTGCTCACATAAAAAGCCTAGACAACGCACTAAGAGGAAGTAAGATTTAAAATGAGCAAGCATCAGATGCAGATACAAACTAGCTGCACTGACCTTTACTCGCATTTGGATCAGGATGCTTGGCTTGTGTGGTCAGCTAAGGACAATTTTCTTCAGGAATTTACTAGGAAGTAATAGAAAAGTACTTAAAAAAGACAATTATGAAGCCCAACTCCTTAACCTATGACCACTTTAAAATGATGGTTGAAAATGAGTTTTTTGTGCCAAAATATTTCCTTTTTAGCTCAACATGCACACAGCTGATGATTTTATAGCGCTTGGCTTTGCATTAGAAATTGACTTTTGAACGACGTATGGGAGAAATTAATTTGATGGTGTTTTTTTAAACAATGGCATTGTAATCAAATACCGTGAATATGGTCAACTTCTCTTTAACACTAGAACTATCAAGAAGGGGCCATGGCCTGTTTATGAGCTACCAAGAAGGGGCCATGGTAGTTCTAGTGTTAAATGTAATGCTGTATTGATCAGAAGAATGCTGCCACTGTGAAAGTCCACGTGGATGTAACTCGACTTCCCGTTGACAGCGCATCTACTGGTTGCAGCCAAGTAGTGCCCTCCGTTTTTTTGGAAATTGACACATTTAACCAAAACCAAAACACAAATCCACACAAATAACAATTCTTAGTTGACTATGATGCCAATGACTTCTTCGATGGTACTCATTGTGCGGGATTGTTATGCACCTTAACCCTTTAAGGGCCAAAGTCACAAAATTGCGACAAGCAACATTGCTGAATTTAGCAAGCCATTTCTGCAAATATTGTGCCTCATGTAGTTAAAACTTTACATCAGCAGATGAAGGACACCTGTAACCTCAACCTGAGCAACATTTGTAGAGTTTACAAGTTTATAGACTTTGAAGCCCCTTGTGCGTGCAGAAACACGTCCGCTCGCCCTGACAGTCCACATGCAGCATACTTGAGCGGATGCTTTGCTAAATCGTGTTTGGGGTAGCAGGAGGGGATGTGGTGGGTTGTCAAGTGGGAATGTAAAAAAACGCAGAAATAGCCGCATACGCGGTACCATCCGCGGTACCGCGGGAGATTCCTCGGGAAAAAATACACTGCTAATAGACAGATATGACCTGAGAATACAATGACATGGATGAATGAGAATATTCACAGGCATAGTACTTGTAGATAGATAGCTAGATACTTTATATCTATCTATGTAATAATAGCAGTATTAATGGCGGTGCAGGCCACAATGGTGTTTATGATCACACTGTAAATGATAATGATGATGGCTGGGTTTGCTTGAGAGATGAGGAAGAGTATTATAAGTGGATCAGACATCTTGATGAGCCGGTATCGTGGAGACAGGGATCTGACAAATTCTGAGCCTGGTGACATCATAATATGCACATTAGATGAGTAAATGTACTCCCATCACAAACTTTGGGTCATATTCATGTGTTTTCTAATTTAGGGTATGCCTTTATCTCTAATCATTTTCAAGCTACAACATTTTGAAATAGTAATGTCAAAACTACTGGAAAAAACTCTGGTGCCAAAAGGTTGAAGTGTCAAGACTGAGCAAAATAATTGTTTATTGCATTTTCGGTGATCCTACAGTTGAATAATATTGTGGGATTGCGTTTTCATCATTATGACTGATCTGCCAATTTGACAACATTTTCACTATAAGGCTGTAAAATAGTGCATTAGCAGTGGTAACAAATTTATATCGTTAATTACATTAAAATGTTTTGCAGAATTAATGCGTGTGCATCATGTCAAGCCACACCTCTCTGTTATGACGGCACACAATATTTCCTCACACAGAGGCTGACGCTTGACTTTATTCTGACCTGAACACATCAACATCAGTTTAATTCCAACACCATATATTTATCTCCAACTCACAAACACGTCTCTTGTCCGCTTGTCATCAGAAAGACACTTCCTTATTGTCACTAGACGCCCACGAGATGCATTCACAGACACTCCGAACATCACAGCAACATCTTTAGTATGCGTGTATGTGTGGGCTAAAAAAAACAAACAAAAAAAAAAACACTCTGGATATTCTTATCACTCACTAATGTAAGTACAATTTGCTCCATTTAAGTATGCTCGGAAATCTACACTCAAAACATATGAATCCAATTTAAATTGTGTGGTGTCAACCCCCCATGGCTCATAATAAGATGATTAGCTCTGCTGCTATTAAAGAGGCTAGGCTTAGGCAACTACATTTTCAGACGTGTGTGCTATCTTTTAGCTTCAGTTACATAAAATACAGTAAAAATGGGCATATTTCACACATCGTTGCAAACGGTGATTAATCACGATTAATCATCATTACTTTGAAAATTGATTCATTTGATTAATACCTTGAATCATTTGACATCCCTAATTTTAACAGCTCACATTAACTTCATTTACTGTGGTAAACAGGGGATGTTACCCAATGTGATTTTATATGAAATCTTCATCTTCAGTGATTTACTTACGCTTAAAAAAAAAAAAATCAAATACCGTTGTTTTTACCATTGTCTTTAATTATTATGATAACGTGTCACCTAATTTACATGCTTCACAAATTACAAATAATAATATGCAAACATCTGAAATCCAATATAAATACCCATTCCTCCAAATAAAAATAATGTAAATCAAGTCAATAAATAATCATAGTAATAAATTCCAAATACAGCAATCAAAATTAAACAATTTAAATAACACTCAGTGTGCGAACAGTAACTCCATATATAAGCTACATTTACACTCTGCAATCACTTACTGTAAGTCCCACTCATGACGTAGCGTAGAATAGCATGACCTGTTGAACTGAGGATGTAGGCGATTTTACCAGAGGTGCGCTGCATCATAAGGAGTTAATTTAGGCAAAAAAAAAAGGTAAAAAAATGACTTGTGCAATTAATTTAACAAAGTGACAATAACTGTCTACAAAACCCATATAAAAAAACTATATACAAATATGGAAAACTGTGCAAAAAGACACCAATCAGACATGGAATAATGAACTAGGGTGGCAAACAGATGCTATGTATGGTAAATATGATCAGCGTAATATAGCGTGATCATGTCAACAAAATTACAGATTCCCAGCCTTTCCTCCTCTCTGACACGGGAAGTGCACGCCCTTTATTACGCACATACAATACAACTATGCCCACACGACCAGCGCCTCTTCTCTGGTGCAAATACACACAATGCTACCTACCCACCCGTGCATGTGCAGTAATAGTAGTTGGGTATGAATCAATGTGAGCTTTTCCATTTGAAGTTTTAATATTGTACCGTCGCTGGATTGCTTCTGGGTTCCCAGCATGCATTGCAACGCTTGTTGTAAATCAGGGTTGCCCAAAGTTTGCCCATTTCTGGCCCATGGCTCATTTTTTTTTTTTTATTGGCCTTCGGCATGTTTTAATAATAAATTACAACCAGAAAACTCACAAAAACAACAAGAAAAATGGAAAGAGAAGTCATTTTACAAGAACGAAGTAGAAATATTAAAATAAAGTCATAATATTAATATTAAAAATTTCAACACATCACAACAAACAATTTTACGAGTGTACCACTGTAATACTATGAGAAAAAAAATCACAATAATTTTCATAATATTAGAAACAAAATAAAGAATTAAGCATTTTTTGGAAAATTACGTTGGCAAAAAGTTGTGACCAAAATATGATGGGAATCATACAGTGTTATGAAATAAATTACAATAAGACTGTTTAACTATTTGTAAAATTGAATAACAGCAAAAATGAAAAAAACAAGCAATAATACACTTTGTCATCTACAATGCAAACCTGAAATGCAGGCTGTTTTTTCTTTAAACATATGCAGTGGTATGAAAAAGTGTTTGCCCCCTTCCTGATTTTTTTTTTTTTGCATGTTTGTCACACTTAAATGTTTCAGCTCATCAAAGAAATTTAGATGTTAGTCAATGACAACACAACTGAACACAAAATGCAGTTTTTAAATGAAACTTTTTATTGTTAAGGGAGAAAAAAAATCCAAACCTACATGGCCCTGTGTAGAAAAAGTGATTGCCCCCTAAAGCTAATAACTGGTTGGGCCATAGCAGCCACAGCAGCAACAACTGCAATCAACCGCTTGTGATAACTGCAAATGAGTCTCTTACAGCGCTGTCAAGGAATTTTGGCCCACTCAGAATTGGTGTAATTCAGTCACATTGGAGGGTTTTTGAGCATGTCATGCCACAGCATCTCAGTAGGATTCAGGTCAGGACTTTGACTAGGCCACTCCAAAGTCTTCATTTTGTTTTTCTTCAGCCATTCAAAAGTGGACTTGCTGGTGTGTTTTGGATCATTGTTCTGCTACAGAACCCAAGTTGGTTTCAGCTTGAGGTCACGAAGAGATGGCCAGACATTCCCCTTCAGGAAATTTCTTCCAGGTCCTGAAGCAGCAAAACAGCCCCAGACCATCACACTACCACCACCTTATTTTACTGTTGGTATAATGTTCTTTTTCTGAAATGCGGCCTTACTCTTACGTCAGATGTAATGGGACACACACCTTCCAAAAAGGCGTGTCACTTTTTCACAGAGGGCCATGTGGGTTTGGATTTTTTCTCCCTTAATAATAAAAAGTTTCATTTAAAATCTGCAGTTTGTGTTCAGTTGTGTTGTCATTGAGTAATATCTAAATGTATGATGATCTGAAACATTTAAGTGAGAGAAACATGCAAAAAAATAAGAACTCAGGAAAGGTCAAACACTTTTTCACCCCACTGTATAACTTATATATAACCCATGTAGGATATCTACATGGGTTGGTTTACGACATGGAAAATATCAAAGTGGCCCCAATATTCTTTCATTTTACTCCTGTTGTAAATAGTAGTTAGAACTATTGTTATCGTTCCCTGTGTTATTAGTAGTTGCCCTGTGTGTGCTAATGTTTTACCTTGCACTGTGATTTGCAGTAGTTTTGTTAAGGACCTGCCCTTTTAGCAGCGCAAAATCCACCCAGATTCTTTTGTTCTAACAGCTGTGAAATAATGCTAAGAGTCTCAAGTACGGTTTAAAATTGAATATCAAAAGGAGTAGATCAAAACAATTGCAATACAAGCACTGGAGAGAAAGGTCAGTTCCCGAGCAAAGACCTAGCGAGGTCGAAGCGGTTTGTAAAGTGAAACTGAGGTACTCTTCCTCATATGCCTTCTCTGGAGGCGATTTCACTGACCAGGAAACTTCCTGTTAACTGTTTGTTGGCGTATTGGTTTGATGTGGTTTCAACCAATCTTGGCTAGGAGGCTTGGTTTCTCAGGGTAGCTCATAATGAAACTGTGTGTGAGATTACTTAAAAAGAACAGGGCATCTTTCTTCCTAGTGAAAGTCTTGTGAGTGTGTTATCTCTCTGTTGTAGACATGCATGTTTACTAACAGTGTTCTGCTTTGTGACCCTCCCTGTTCAGTTCACTGCATATTACGCTCATTCTGAGTTCACTTCTGCTGCTGCTTGTCTCAATAAAAGAGCATGTTCATGCATGCATGTTCAAGTGCCTCTGCCTGTCTTATTTGTTGACTTGTGAGCTCCATAATATGATGTGGTGCCCCTGGCGGCTGTGGCGCCTTTCATATTTCCCTATATTGTGTATTGGGCAAGCTGGCTCTGGATGTTACCTAGACTATGCGTTATTATATATGCTAATGAGTTGGGTACAGGTCGGAATCAACCTTACACAGTTTTACAGCTTACTTGTTATTCTAAATTCTCTTGAGAACACATTGCCTCCTGCAGGCTAAACCGTCCTTCTGACTCAACACTGATCTAAAGTGTTTCTTTTGATAAGCTCCTTTTTCTGTGTGAATATCTTCCCAACAAACAGGAAAATCAATCTCTGTTGATGTATAAATAAACCAAGAGCTTCTTCAAAACTGGCCTCTCACCTTTTCTTTCACTTCAAAACACAGAATTAACAATAACTGAGGCAATTCTCATTTCTCGCCAGCTTTCCAATGATTAAACGGTTTCAGACGCGACATTGGTATTGACTTCATTTGACACGGCTGGTCGTCGCTCTGCTCTGACAGCCATTACATACAATCTTTCAAAGGGAAGACGAGCGGCTGTGGGGGTTGTTTTCTCTGTTTTCAAGTGCCACTGAAGAGATTAGTCCTTGCGCAACAAACAGCTCGTATGTCACTATAGCCACTCGAACTTTAAAGCAGTGGTTCTCAACTGGTTTGGCTGCAGTACCCACCATCACCCTTTAAGAACGAGTGGCGAACCAAACTGCAGACATCTTTCTACTCATATCTAATATTTGATAAAGACAGTGCAGTTTGATTTAAGGCAGTGCAAAATAATAATGTGCCAAGTTTAATGACCATTTCATGAGTAACAGGGTTTTTATACACAAACTCAAAATTATCGGAACAATGTGTCGGTAAATGGCGTATCTGACGAGTCCAATTGCTTTGATTAAACACTTCAGGTAAAAAAAAAGTGCAATTCAATAAGATTTAAAAATACAAGTTGTAATTTTCTCTTGATTAACTCAGCTGGCCATCGCAAAACTACAAATTTAATTAGAACATGATAGGGGGCCACTTCCTGGGCACCATTGATGTTATACTGTAAACACAGACATCGTCACAGTGTGTCTGTCCCCCAAGGTAACATGTTATCTATTGCAGCTCAATGGCGGAGTCTGGTATGTCGTCGTTAAACCATGTTTCCAAGACAATATAAACACCACATTCTCTCACAATCTGCTGGGTGGATGTCAAAAGGTGTACATTGTCATGTTGTTGTCAGGGGAAGCAAACATTGACCAGGGTGATCGATGGAAAAGCCAGATTGTACGGGTTAGCCGTTGGCCTAGCCCGGATCTCTCTGTTTTCTCTCACACCGCCTGCAGCGCTTTCTCTGCAGCTGCGGTGCAGTAGTGGGGTTCGAGGCTGAGGTGGGCCACTGGAGGATGCCTAGCTTTTGTATTTGCCTGGCGTTCTCTGGTTTTAAAGTCCATAAAGGGCAACTGCCAATGTCTAACAACAACTTCCGACAGTACACGTATTTTGGTGAGCAAACACGGTACTTCCAAAAACATGTAAACACATCAGGAAAGTGAGGGGCCTCTGCGTCCAGTCACACCGCCATGTTAACCATTCCGAATTTGTTTCAAATATTTTGTGCAACAGGAGTCAACATTTTCTTCACCAAATGATTCCAAGTAGGAGATTAAGAAGGAAGAGGGCAAGACGTTTGGTTATGGAAGTTTGTGGAGAACGTGCTGTGATGTCTGTTCCGAGGAGGGTGTGAGTGACATGAGCCACTTCACTGACACTTTTTTAAAATAATTTTTGGATGACAAGAAGAACTTTTGCCTACATCTGTGAATACTTTCGTTGAAGTCTCGTACGACAAAACACACCTTTTGATGACGTGTAGGTCAAGGTTAAAGTCAAATGTATTTATATAGCACATTTCCATCAGTTCAACTGCCCAAAGTGCTGTACAGCAGCCAATAAAACACAAAAACTACACAAACATACCCAATGATAAAAACAGTACGATTAAAAACCACAGTGAAACAATACACAAAAATAATAACGATAATAAAACAGTATAGACAATCCCCGAGTTAACCTGTATTAAAAGTCAGTTCATAAAAGTAACACTTCAATAAGGATTCAGTCAAAGACGTCAAAGACCTGCAACAGAAAAGTCCAGAGATTGAAGTTTTTAAGGAGCGGTTAAAAGCAACTGTGAACTGGACTTATTGCTCTAGCAGGAACATAAACAGACGGATAAATACGAAGGAGCAAGGCCATTCAACAATTTAACAACCAAAAGCAGACTTTTAAAGTGGATCCTGTAATTAGCAGGTAACCAGTGTAAGGAGGCCAGGACTGGGGTTATGTTGCCATCTCTTAGTACCAGTTAACAGGCGGGCAGCTAATGTATAGAGGACTGGTCCAGATCACAACACAAAGAGAAGCAGCAAGTAATGAACAAATGAATAACACGCTCAAAGACGTCAGCGGGAAGATAAGGTTTCACCTTGGCTAACTGTCTCAAAGGAAAAGGCTAGATTGGATCACAGCACTCACCTGTTTACAAAGTTTAAAAGAACCATGTCAAAACACGATAAGGTATTTTTTTTTTACATGTGTTTGGCAGTATGAGGATAATGGGCCCAATACACTGTCAACGCCAACTCAAAGAGCTGGATTGCCAAAAATAAGAATTTCTGTTTTGTTTTGTGGTTCAGCTTATTAAAGTTAAGAGACATCCACTGCTTAATATGTTTGAGACAGTTCAATAAAGCAGAAAAAGAGCCGGTACCTGATTGAATGGTAGATACATTTGCAGATTATCTGCAAAACAATGGAAAGTAACATTGTATTTTGTAAAAATAGACCTCAAAGGCAACATACAGAGTGCAAACAAAGCTGGGCCCAAAATGGAGTCTTGAGGCACATCACAATCAAGACTAACCACTTTCGAATTATAACAGCAACAGAAATGGACTGTTCAGATAAATAGGATTGAAACCACTGGAGAACAGTGCCTTCAAGACCTACATATACTGTAGGTCCAAACATGACAGGACGATATCATGGTCCATGGTATCGAAGGCTGCCGTTAAATCTAACAATAAAAGGGCAGCAGAACCACCAGAATCTGTAGTTAAAAGAAGATCATTAAAAACCCTTGAAAGTGCAGTCTGTGCTCAGATGTAGGCAAAAGTTATTCTTGTCATCCGAAAATTATTTCAAAAAAGTGTTAGTGAAGAGGCTAACGTCAATGTCCCCCCACTCCTGGCTCTGACATCCACCCACACGCTGCTCGGAAAAGAGGTCGCAGCAAGTTCTCCGCAAACTTCTCCACTTTTTCTTCTTTCTTCTTAATCTTAATCATTTGGTTAAGAAAATGTTGACTCCCTTTGCAAAAATCCAAACACACCAACGAGAGCACAAATCGAGTCAATGTTTAGACACAACAAAGCGTGTGACAAGCGTGTGCTTTTGCCCATGCGCGTCACTTCCCGGACACTTTGCATTCACATTAACATGTCAAGTTTTTTTTTTTTGTAACGTGAACGACCACATAAAAAAGCCAAATTCGGCATCATACCCTGCAGTGTGAACATAGCCATAGTCTACTTCCTTGTCATGACTTTGTTGACCAATCTGTGGACTGCCCCACCCTTTCAGGTACACCAACAGAAAGATGTTATGTCGGTACACTTCATACTCTTGGACAATGAAAACACAAAACATTGCATATGGAATCAAACAAAATGAAACTGTTAGTAGTGGTCTGCTGCTAACAAGGGCTGCAGCCAACGATTATTTTCTTTGTCGATTAATCTTAGGCTTGTTGTTTCAATTCAATCAAGCAATCGGTTAGGATCTAAATGGACAAAATCAATATGAGCCAAACACAGTTTGGTGGTTTGGTCCACAACATATCAGAAAATAAGCAAAAACGCCAGTCGCTGTTTTCCAAAATCAAAAATGATGTGTGTGAATATCTTGTTTTCCCTGAAACACAAAAATAATAGGTCTGCTTTCATGGATGACTAAGGAAATTAAAAAAATATTCACATTTGAGAGGCCGAAATCAGATTCTATCCACATTTTTAAATAAAAAAGTGATTAATACCTAAATTGTTGCAGCACTAACTACTTACCTTTTGTCATTTGGATGCTAGTATAAATACATCATGTCTAATCAGTCATTTTTCAGTTCTATGTGACAATTTTATCGCTGAATGAATTGTCATTGTCTACATGAATCTTGTAGAGCAGAAATAGTAAATCTTTGGATTGAATTACACAAAATTCTATACTCTGGGTTTTCTATCCATCCAGTAATTCTCCTGAATCAATGAATGGTGTGTTTAGGGTAGCAAACAACAGCACCGCAGCTTTGTTGGTAAGGAACAGAGAAATGAGCTACCTCAGCGCTTGTTCTAATGTAACCAAAACCAATCACACATCCCTCGACGCTTCCAGAAGTGCGGCATTATGCTCATCATTTTTGCTTTATCATTGCTCCCTCCTCCAGGAAACACGAGTGATTACACACCTCTGTTTGCATGCCTCTCCCTCTCCAGCGAGGACTGCTTTGACCTCCTTCACCCATAAAGCTTTGGACCAGAAGGAATATCAGACGGCGTGCTTGTTATTTTGATGGAGGGATTGACTGCTATTTTTCACGCTCCATTTAGACAGTGGCATATGCTTGCATTAGCAGGCGCTGGGAGTTCTGCACACACTCCTCCTAAACAGGAAAGAGCTTTCCCATACAACTCCTGGGGGACAATCGATCCCCCCTCTGCGGTGTTCCGTGTTTGCCGCTCATCCACCAGTGCATATTTCTACACAGTCCACAGTCTGTGGTCTACTTGGGAGACCTTGTGGGGTTCATCCACCCCATATGTTTGCTTATTCAATTTATTTTCCACTCAGAGCAGATTACTGTTGTTACACTCACAATGAGCGTCATTTGTCTCCAACTTCTTCTGCAGAATCCATCGTGCCCAGCCAGCCCGATATTTTTTTTTCCACCCTCTTTCTTTCTGTTCTTCATTTTAAGTGCAATAACAACACGGTTGGCTTCCAAGAGAGGTCTATTTTTGGAACCAACTCTACCGTCTTGTGCATTTCCTGACACTTCCCACAATACAAAACACATTTAGAAGATGTTGAATAATTTTGCCATCAATAGGGCTGTGATTTCATGACTTGGGCAGCACAGTGGTTGAGTGTTTAGCAATGACGTTTTATGTTTGAATATGTACTTGAATGGGTTTTTAAATGTAGAGTTAGAACTAGTGCTAGATTGGTGCTAGTTCCAATAAGAACCGACTAAGCATCCTGTTTGTTTCTCCAGCTAGATCAGGGATCTCAAACACCATTTACCTGGGGGCTGCTGGGGGTAGATCCTGAGTGAGGCTGGGCCGCATCAAGTATTGGGAGTAGGGCTGGGAATTTCGGGGTTCCTCACGATACGACACGCGATACATGGCTCACAATAACAATAATATGTTGATACAGTAATAGGGTGAATCAAATAAATAAATAAATAATTTCACTGTTTATATTTTGCTGCATTCAGCTGGGATAGGCTCCAGCTTACCCGTGACCCTAATGAAGACAAGCGGTATAGAAAATGGGTGGAATTTTTTTTTTACCACATTTTTTAAGTGACTCACTCACTTTTAGTTCAGTGTAGTCTTATGTGTGCATCCTACGAGTAACATTGGCTTGTCACAGGCCGTATTGCAGTAATCTTTGAAGACAAATCGCGGGCCACAAATGCCCCACGGGTCAGGAGTTTGAGACCCCTGAGCTAGATCATGACATCATTATTTATGTCTGAAACTTTATACTCTAAACTTCTATTTTGTAGGCTAAAAGATTGAATTTTTTGACACACCTAGAGTTAAATTCCTGTTACTGGAATTCTCCTTCCACTCCTCCGTGATGACATCTCTGGTGGAGGTTAGACACTTTGCCCTCCTCCATCTTCCTTCCACTTGAGGATGGCTCACAAGTGCTCATTTGGTTTCAGATCTGGAGACATACTTGACCATTGCTTAATCTTCAGCTTCTTCAGCAAGGCACTTGTCACCTTGGAGGTGTTTGGGCTCCTTATCATGTTGGAGAACTAGCACGGCCCTGTTTCCCAACGGAGGGGATCAGGCTCTGCTTCACAATGTTACAGTACATGTTGGAATTCATTTTTTTATTCAGTGAACCGCAGCTCCCCAAATGCCAGCAGCACTTATGTAGCCCCTGACCACGACACTACCACCACACAATTATCTTGCTACTCACTTGTGTTGCCAACGATTTAGGTAATAGCGGCCGTGTGCAATGTTCCCCCTGATTTTCAAGTATCTGAGCATACACAAAAATGACCTGAGCTTCAGACGTGCACACTGTAGCACCTGTCCAAAACCTGAGACCTGAGAACTTCCATTCTGTCATCTTTTCTATGAGTGATTTCAAACAGACGGCAAGGAGGATTCCACAATGTAGCTTTCTTTATTCCAGAGTACCTCAGACAAAATAAGCCATGGTCTCATGCAGTTAACCATCTGAATCTTGTCGAAAACCCCTAGTTAATCATTTTATTTTCAATTTATTTTCTTGTTTGCCATTGATATTGTTAAGTAGGTATACTTCAATTTCCTTATTTGACTATCACTTTCTGTTTTAAAGCAGCCTGTTGTGGCACTATTTTGCCGTGTTTGTTGTATATGTTTACTTTTGTCTAAATTAAAAAAATAAATAAATAAAATTAGCTCTCAACCAACCTTTCGGTCCCTTGAGTAAGACAAACTCGGTGTAACACTTCCTGTATTTGGACGGTCGGCCATCGAAATAAAAGCACAGCAGTAAAACATGCACACCACACATTCACTCCACACCTTTCACTCTAAAGCTACCTTGCTACTTTGGCTTTCAGCATGTTTTGTAATGCAGCCCTTTCTCATAAAAAAAAATGTCACCCTGCCATGTCAAATTTCACCTCTTATTCTTCTGTTTGCACATCCATCCATCCATCCAGCCATCCGTTTTCTACGCCGCTTATCCTCACTAGGGTTGCGAGGGTAAGCTGGAGCCTTTTCGACAGCCAGTCCACCTTTAAAAGAACCGCTTTTTTTTCCCGTGGCTTGGTGAGTCTCTGTTGTACTGTGCGTTTGTTTCGCTATAATACAGGGTTAGCAAGCAGCATTAGCTATATGCTAACCTGCAAAACAGCGGCATGCACTATGTAACGTGCTGTTAATGAATTGATTGGCTGTGGAAGTAAATACGTGCAAACAGGATTTTATCGTTGGCTGGACAGTGCTCATCGTTGTGTTATACAAGTATGTTACCGCTTGTTGTTGTTCCCTGTCACTCACTGGGTTGCATTACAAAACGATAGAGAATAAATTGTTATGTCTATATTTCGTTTACAGTTCAGGTTGGATTGTATTTTGTGCGCAGCATGGTTTTTCTGTGTGCAGACTTTGCGATTACTCACGCGCAGCTTAGGGGGAACATTGGCTGTGTGTTGACATTTTCAGTGGATAGTAAATCTATATTGCTATTAAAAAAGCTGTACACTGACTACTCTAACGTACAGTCATGGCCAAAAATGCCAATAATTTTGGCCATGCCAATATGGACTACAACAATCCATCCATTTTCTATACTGCATCTCCTCTTTAGGGGGTATGCTGGAGCCTATCCCAGCTGACTTCGGACGACAGGCGGGGTACACCCTGGACTGGTCGCCAGCCAATCGCAGGGCATATATAGACAAACAATCATTCCCACCTATGGACAATTTAGAGTCACCAATTAACCTAACCTGCATGTTTTTGGAATGAGGGAGGAAACCGGAGTACCCGGAGAAAACCCACGCACACACGGGGAAAACATGCAAGAAATGCCCAAGGGTAGGATCAAACCCAGGTCTTCCCGATCTCCAGGCTGTTACTGTGTTGGCCAACATGCTAACCACTACACCACCGTGCGGCCCCGGAATACAACCAAAGCAGCGTAATTTATACAGCCACGGTAAAAAACATTGGCATCTTTTAAAAGCTAATATTTTTCGACATGGCTGTATATCCGAGTTTACTTTTTATAGTAGTATCCGCTGACAAAATATCTGTAATGAAAACTGAAATGTGAGGGAGTCATCTCAGATGTGTTGAACATTTCATACCAACACTTTTAAAAATGAACAAACTCACTGTTTCAGGCATTGATTCTCTTGAACACATGGTGTTGTCAAAACTTCCAAGCGAACCAGCCTTCCAGGCTGAACTCGCTGTAGTTGTAGGTTCCTTTGTGGCCTCCTCACCCTTCTTCCAGCAGGCAGCAAATCCTCCCCTCCATATTGGTTGTGTCTGGTTACTTTTCACAGCACTTGTCTTGGTTCGAATCCATGAATTCCACAGTCTGGACTGTGGATAGCAGATAGGGCTTTGTGTGTAAAAACAAAGCAATAGGCTACATCAGCGTTTACTGGAATGTAGTCAGCCAAGACAAAGCCAATTAACTCCCCTCCGGAGAGATTCACATTGCTACTCTCATCATTTTACACTACAGTAAAAAAAAAAAAAAAAAAAGAGGGAGGGAGAGACTATTTTACACTTATCCCTCGAGGATGTCTGTTGAGACAATCTCACGTTATGTCTGGAGGTGCTCACTTTTTTTTATGTATACTTTACTTTTTCAAATATTTGTTCATCATTGGTTTAACTACTTCATGCTTGTGTTATCTTAAGATGGATGTTTGGGATAGGTGGACGGGTGTGTGGTTAGATCATGGGATGGTGACTCGGTGGGTTAATTGGAATGAAAGGTGTCATCACTGATACGTTTGTGAGGAGTTGTACACACACAGAAAAACTTCTGACTGTCCTCTAATGTTTGAGTAGTAGTAGTTTTAAAAAATTAAAAAAAAAAAAAAAAGAGAGAAACACAAATGTACCTATTCTTTTCATGGCAACAATTAAACTGAAACTAATCCCTGGTGACTTTGAGTGAGAACTGGACTGACAACCAGAAAGATAAGACTTAATTAAAACACTGACAACAGACAGCAGATGAGCTGAGGGACAACTCAAGTTTAAAAAGTCATTCCTTTTACTGTGATGTGCTATTATGCTATTTCCATCAGTGTTACAGCAATTACAGTAAGTAGCGCTGAAGCATTATAATTAGCATTAATAACTGGACGTTGAGGGAGCACACAATGCATCCCAACAGCGGCAAGAGTTGTATCAAGGCAGCTCAATGGCCCAGGACACATGCATACAGTCTGTTACATTGAACCGTATAAAGCACTGCCTCGTGTGGTGGCCAACTGAGGGTAGCGGTCAGTCGGGTTAAACTGTCCTCGTGCGGCCGTGGGTGCGTCACCACAGTGGAACACACTCAAAACAGCTTTGGACCTGCAGCAGGAACAAGCCTGAGATAACATGGGTCACCGTGGACGACCTTGTCATTTTTTAGTAAATATTTATGTCCCGTGCAGCTTTTGTCCTGTTTCTGTTTGGAATGATATATAACAATGACAATATGACAAAATGCTTATAAATGAACCACTGTGATGCATGCAGGGTTGATTCTTTGGTCATTTGGATTATCACAAGAAACACACGTGCTGATATATTGCATATTTCCAACCAACCAAGGAAAACCTCGTAAATCCACTTTTTATGACTTTTCTCAAATAATCAGAGTTCCATGTCGTCGTGCGTATACTAAAGGTGTAGCAAAAGCGCCATGTTCATAACAAGAATTCCTCATCAGAACATGGTCTTGTTTTTAAAAAACGAAGAGCTGAAGATGACACGTTTTGAGTTGTTCGGTTGTGAAACAACTGAGCAGAATTTCTGGTGTTAAGGTTGTCTAATAGCAGTTTTTCTAGTGTGTTTTATATCAAATACTACAGTGCTAAACATTTTAGTTGGCTGTTTTATTTTACAAATTAATCACATTCAAACACCACGCTTTTCTCTGTCACCTCCGGCGTGCCGCAAAGAGCCATTTCTTTTCAACTGCTTAGTCCACAACTGCAAATTCTACATACATTTTTACTGTTACGGCCAGCTCTATTTTGCTACCAAACCCAACCACAGCCTCAAACCCATCTTCCTCAAATTTATCAGCAATTAAACTGAAATTCTACTCATCTGCACCGAGCGGACTTTCCACGCTTTCCAGCTTTTTTCTCCTTATTTACCACTCCTCTTTTCCCCCCTCGCCCAAGGATAACAGTCCTCTATCCTCCTGAGATCAAGTGCATTACGGTACATGTTTGCCTTTCAGCACCATGGTACTTGTTTTTAAAACTTTGACCTATTAGCCTCAGTCAGGGAAACTGACCCCACCATCTTATGGTGATATTACATCATTGCGCCCATTTCAGTGAAAACAAGATAGTGGCAAAGTTAGCAAAATACCGCTGCACCAACTTCTGAAAGAAAAAAGAGTAAGGTCAAAATTATGTCAAAATTTTCAGAATGAAACCAATGTATTTATGCACAATAACGTCTGTAGCTTCGCACTGCATTAAAATTTGACAAATTCTAGTAATAGTGGCAATCTTCAAGGTCTTTTGAGGCACTTAACATTATGTAACGTGATTTATTGTGCCATGTAGTGTGCTAAGCTTGTAAATACTTCATTGATTTTATAGTTGTCAGTAGTTATTTTAAGTGGTGCAATTGCTTATTCATGCGGTTAAATAAACGTGGGAATATTAAGTGTAAATATTTCTAGCAAGTGGTACAAAGAATGAGAGTCAGCTACAACATCCACAAGTGCACAAATATGGCGTAAATAAAAGCGTGTTGAAAGTTTTGTGTTTTTACTCTGTAGCCCGTATATTGGTTTAAAAATCCATCCATCCATCCATCCATCCATCTTCTTCTGCTTCTGTGGGGGTAGCAGCCTAAGCAGAGAAGGCCAGACTTCCCTCTGTCCAGCTACTTTGTCTTGTTCTTCCCGGGGAATCCCGAGGCGTTGCCAGGCCAGCTGAAAGAGGGTCCCTCCAATGTGTCCTGGGTCTTCATCGAGGTTCCCTGCCCTGAACACTTTCCTAGAGAGGCATCCTGACTAGATGTCCAAGCCACCTCATCTGGCTCCTCTCAATCCGATTCTTATCACAGCCGCTTCGCACTCAGCTGCGAACCGATACAGTGAGCGCTGAAGATCACGACTCGATGAAGCCAGTAGGACAACATCATCTGCAAAAAGCAGACACCCAGTCTTGCAGCCTCCAAACTGGATCCCATCAACGCCCTGGCTGTGCCTCCAAATTCTGTCCATAACTGTTATTAACATAATTGGTGACAAGGGGCAGCCCTGGCGAAATACAACCCTCACTGGAAACGAGACTTATTGCCGGCAATGCGGCTCAAGCTCTGACACTGTTCATACAGGGAGTGACCCACCCGAATTAGGCGGTGCGGTACCTCATACTCCTGGAGTACCTCCCACAGGATTCCTCGAGGTACACAGTCGAGAATTGACATCTTCCACCACATGGCAATAGATCTAATAAACTGGTTCATGTACTTTGTCATGCAGTAAAATAGACCCATGGTACTCATAGGAGGACTTTGATTTTTGAGAGAATGACATATTTTAGAAAACTAAAATGTTGTATTTACACTAATGGGGCCCTTCAGATCCCAAACAGAAGATTAGTTATTATACTTATTAGGTCGTCCTTTCTCAAGGAGAGATTTAAAAAATGCACTGCAGACAAAAGCTTGGGTCACAGGAGGCTATTCCATTGTATCAAAAGGTTTCATACTGTCAAAGTGGCAAAGTCTGTTCATTTCAACGTTGTCGTGTTTTCCAGGCTCCCAGAGGTCCGGATCTCGGACAACGGACCTTACGAATGCCACGTGGGAATCTACGACCGGGCAACAAGGGAGAAGGTTGTCCTGGCGTCAGGGAATGTTTTCCTCACCGTCATGTGTGAGTACTCTCCACTGTCATTTACAACCATGGAAACAAAATAGCATGAGTTATATCACCGATGACTACGCTGTGCTAACTAGCTAATGCGATCTACGATCAGTGTTTAGTCTCATGGAGGCTAGTCCAAGTCTGTTTTTGGTTTCAGTGACTATTAAGTATATGTTGAGAATTTGGGTACTCCATGCAAAAAACGTGAGACTGATTTTTTTTTTTTATTTGGTTCACAAATCAAAGTTAAGTGACCAACGCAAAGGCTAGGTTGAGGGTTTTGATAGAACTATAGCGTAAATGTGGCTTTTCTCTTTGACGTAATACTGTAGTAAACGACACAGAAATAGGGTATAAAGCTGCCTACCAGATTGAAGTTGGGTCTTCGTTGTCTAAAGCAAAGGATCCACTCAGTGGGTGGTTCTTGGTTTTA
The DNA here is from genome assembly GCF_027744805.1 of Dunckerocampus dactyliophorus. Classification (NCBI taxonomy): domain Eukaryota; kingdom Metazoa; phylum Chordata; class Actinopteri; order Syngnathiformes; family Syngnathidae; genus Dunckerocampus; species Dunckerocampus dactyliophorus. The sequence goes on along the minus strand of NC_072826.1, from coordinate 12,772,990 downwards.
GTGACGTGTGGGAAGAAGTGAACAATGCAGCGGTGGGACAGCTGAAGCACCCCGACGTAGCTAGGTCCTAAATTACCGCACCGCTGGAGACGAAGACGAATGGCCTCTGGCATTGTGGCTAATTGCCGTCTAAACTGAAACAGAATTATTCATAACCTATTAGTGTGTCAAGTTCAATAGGAAGTAGGAGAGCGGAGGGAACCGAGGAAACAGAACGAGAGGGAGAGAGAAAGTTTAATTAATAGCAAGCAGTACACGTAAAGTATTTTAATTTTTTAAAGGGCTTCATAAATAAGAATTATCATTTTAATGAATCCCCCTGCCAAGAAATTCAATCATCCAATTTTAAAAAGGATAAACCCTGAACTCTTGCTACCTCCGCCACTGCCCTTCAAAGTTAGTTTTCCTTCCCATGTGTTGACTTCACGAAGAACTTCTTATCCTTGAATGACTGGAGAAGTCATACTATCATGCATATTTTCCCCGTAACATATAACAACTAATCTTGCAATGGCATGTAAAACATTGTGTAAACGTAAAATCAGTGAAGTTAGATCGGCGCAACCTGAGGAATAATTACGTAGCTTTAAAAAAGTCCAGTGACGTAATTTGGAACATAAATGCACTACAATGCATTGTAGTCACTATAAATGAATCACACCAAACAGCAAAATCAGACAAAGAATATTCATTGTGACCATAAAATACATTGAATAAATTCATCAGCTGGGGTTTTTTTATGGTCACATTGCAAGATTATTCTGAATAACTCCTACACCTAAATTATCTTGTCACGTATGTTTCATTTATTTTGCATGCACTGGCCTTTTTACATAATTTGCTAAATGGCTGTTTGATTTGCATTTGGCACAGTAATTTCTTGCTTATCCACATCTTTTCCAGTTTATGTGACGTCCGACAGGTTCATGCATCAACACGCAATTACTAATTGGTGAGGCAACAAAGCAGGTCTACGTCCACCAGAATGGGGAATCTCTGCGAAAGAGGCTCGGTTTAGTATTTACTTCTCAAAGTATGTTTGTGGAGCCTTTTATTTCCATGGGAATGGTGCTTGAAATGGGCAGTCACATGACATTTCAGTATATTGTGATTCAATCACGTCGGGGTGGGGGTTCTGACCCATCACCAATCACATAAAATAGATATTTCATTGTGCAGACAGAAACATATCCATCTTTATGAAGCTAAGGTCGTAATTTCAGGCTTTGCTGGGTGAATGAAATCAATACGTCTTTTGCCAGTGTTGGAGATTGGGTCATTATTTGTTATTACCCAAAGTGATTCCTATATGCGACATTCCTAAGATGACGAGGAAAGGTCATTTGTCTCCGCTGGCTTGAGTTTGACCTTGACAAACCCGCCCATGGCTGATTTGTGCGCACTGTCAAGCAAGGCTGTTGTGTTGTCTGCATAAGATGGCCGCTGGGTTATTGTTTTATGCATTGGTTTTTACTTTTCCAACGTTGGTACACCGTGGTATTTATAGCCAGTGTAAATGAGTGTTAAGGTGTAGTGAAGCTAATTACCTTCTCATCCTATAAAAGTGGGATTTGTTTGAATAATTGATGCCCAACTTTAACTAAGCGCTGCATATATTTTGCGGCTTGTCTATAAATCGGTGGGATTAACGGTGTGGGAGCTGCAGACAAGGCTGTGTATGAGGTATAAAGTATGGAGAGGGAGAGTTTTTTTTCTGAAAATTGAAGAAAGCATGTTATCCCCAGTCGACCCAAAGACGATGGTCTATATTTTTAGACTTCTTTTCGGGATGTCGGTGTTGTTCAGGGCTTCCTGATATGACTTGCTCTTAGTTTGTCACTTATCCTGCGTCTTACCTTTTTGGTGAAGTCCTACAGGGCATTAACAGCATTGAAATGTGCTGTTTACTGTGCCAAAAAATGTCTCATGCAGAAGGCAACTACATGTCAGTTTGCAACAAGGTGATGCAGCTACAAGCGACGTGCCCTAATTTTATTGTTTTCTTGTCCTCCGGCATCATTTTGTCTCTACAGTATATTATCAAGCCCCATATTTGTGTTGTTGTTGTTAAGAAACGTATGCCACTCTGTTCCATTACGGCTCTTGACATTCCGTTTAAATGACTGGGAGAAGTGACAGCACCAATAAAAAAAAGCTGGCTCAAGGCCCCACGGATGGAGGAAGAATGAGCGGATGAATTATTAAATGTTTGTCTTTGAGCGAAACCCTGGAGTGATGAGGGAAGCAAAAATAAACAGCTCACGAGCTTCCTCAAGGATTTTCATACCCAACACTGAACTCGTAGTCTGGGCGTCTTTGTCTGTGATCAAGACTTTATCAGCCTCTCTGGTGTCTGATTGTTCTCTTTTATTATTTAAAAGAGAGTTGAAGATTATAACAAAGAGTGGAATATCTCACTGTCATTTTGTCGAAACTGACCTTGTCACATTTGAGGTATGAACTCATTTAAGGCGTGTTTAACGTTAAGCACATCAGCCACAATCAGCCGTCAGTGAGGCAACAACGTGCACCTTGGAGAATGCCTCTTTAGCTCTTTAGCCAGCCGTGTTGCGTCGCTGCTCATTTCACAGAGAAAACAGGAAAGGTGTTTCAGATTCTTGTGTCATCCTCATCAGCTCACATTCTGCTGCTTTGGAACTGAAGTGGTAGTTCATGTCGGGGGATGATCATGCTCCATTTGCATGCATGAAGTTATAGTGAAGATTAGCAGAGGCTGTCCTACAAAAATTCTCTAAAACCTAAAGGATTAACAGGCAGGAAACGGCAAAATCTCTCACCACGTGTACTCTGACACAATCAGGTGTAATACAGGTTGAAGAAGGCGGAGAAGGATAAATAAAAACTATAAGTGGTCCTCGGTTACAGTTCCGTATTACGATGCACTCCCATAAATGAATAAAAACTTTATTTTGGTCCGGAAGGACAAAACTCGCTCGAGAACTGTCGCTTCCAACCACACGAAAACAACATCAGGAAACCCAACTGTCCTCGCTGAGTGACAGTAATAACTAAGCAGAATAGTGTTTTTTATTACTGTGTCATTTAATTACTGTAGTTGGTGTTTTTGTTACTGTGTTTTATGTCCTTCATATGTTTTGTGTACAGTGTGACTTAACTGTTAATTTTGGTATAAAATTCGGCTTACAACGTGTCGTAGGAACGGAACTTCGGAACCACCAGTACTGTATACTATTAACTTTAGGCATTCCGAGTGTGTGAGGCGTCTTCTAAAGTGGCCTTAAAGTTTGCTGTATATGTAGAATGTGCTGAGTGCAGTGGAATCCCTGCAGCTGAATATAATCACGCTGTTCAGCCTCTTATTTGTTCTAATTTAGAAACAAAAAAATCAGATTTTTTTATAGGAAATAATGGTAATTGTATTGAGTGAAACTGTCACCTTCGTAATGCCTTTAACAGTGTAAGTTTTAATGTTAAATGTGCTTTAGCGACACTTAAAAACTACGTTATGAACATGCTGAGAGAGATTACAGCATCTTCCTTGTTTATTATTGATATTGACTTAGTAGCCATATTTGCACAGAGCAGCCAGGACGTGTTACAACTAGTTATCATCACTCTATTCATTTTTTGTCAATTACTGGTACTCTGTTTGGCGGTAACAGCAGCAACAAACATCAGTAAATGCATGGAGAATAGGTAGGATTAAATAGTATAAACATGTGATGTACTTCAGTGTAACTTTGCTAAGCATGCTCGACATAACCATCATAACCATTACAATGACCACTGCAAAGACAGATGTTGCCTACTGCAACATTATTACCACAGTGGATATGGCCTGTTTCTGCTTCCTCCTCAAACACCAGTCTTCACTCTTTTTGAGAACCGGAGACATGTCCTCACTTCATCCTCCCCTGGCCAGACACCCTGCAGCCTTCCATTTCAACCCAACAGAAGCCGCTGCAAGTGTTACCATATGGCATGGCATTTATCTTAAAGAGGTTGGAAGCACAGTACCGAGAAATTCTAAGCTGTGGCAATGAACAAACAGCATTTACTGCGTGTGACATTGAGAGATATTTATTAAACCCTGCAGGGCACGGTGGCTCCCGACTGTCTTGCATTAATCATGTAGTAAGTTTCCTCCCTCCGCGATACGAGACACCCGTCATGGAAGAGCAGCAGTGTGGGACCTTTTGCAAAGATCATTTGTGCATGGGTACCATTTGTCAGCAATGCATGCCGCTATGTCTGAGTCACAACCAGATATTTGCCAGTGAATGATATCGAACTAGTGAATACCCATTTAGACTTGCATGAGCAGATGTACATGTAAGCACAGTGTGCTTGCTACTAGTCATGTGGCTGCAGCCTAGTGACGAGCCTTTGACTGAAGTTCCTTCATGGACCATGGGGAAAATTAACATAACACAACATAACACAATTTCATCAATTGATTGTTATTTTAAAGGGATGGGAGAAAGTTCTGAAGTCCTGTTTCTATGCCAGTGCGGACAATTATTGCTGCCGGCAGGAGTTGAACCAAAGCGGAATTATCAACCTTTCACTGCTCATGTCATGTTTTTCTGTAGAAAGCAAAGTAGTTGAGGATGAATCAACAATGCCTCTGCTGGCTACAGCCAAGTAGTGCACTCAATTTTGCCTCAATTGCCTCAAACACAAAATAAAAACACAATTCCACAGAATGTGGAGAATTCTTAACGCTCAATCTCTGGATACAGTTCCTTTCTTCCTCATTTTTCTTCTTTCTTCTCATCTTTACCATTGATCTGGGAGCAGTCTCCTCCCTCTTCTTCATTCTTAGTGGACTCTTCTACCAGTTTATTTGTACACGGGGCAACGATCCAAGATGGAAACAAACCTTTTGCCACTTTGCAAACTGTGGATCATCCAACTTCTCTATCGTCTGTGTTTGGCCCAATGTTTTCTTCCTGATTCCAGCAAGCCATAGCAGCATAATTGATAAAGAATTTTACCTCTGTCACATCACAGCACAATTATCCAAATGCACCTAGAAAAATCTTAGAATCGGATTCAATTATTTTTCTTAGAATGTTTACTTGCTAAGATAAAAGTTATTCACAAGCCGTTTTAGGCCTTAAGAGAGATCCTAAGGCGGCAAAATGTTAGGAGTGGTGAGGAGGACTTTTAAGAAGCCTAAGAGTGGCATAAACAGACAAGATGGCGGAAAGACGAGAGATATTCGCCATTTGCTACATGACAGTGATTAAATAACACGCTACCGGCTCGATCGTGCAGGGATAATGTTTGCGGTGGACCTCATCAGGGGTGAGCTTACTACTTCCACCCGGTGTATCTCACTAAGATAAAAGTTTCTGTCCCCTCCTTGCTCAGACTTGCTCTCAGGAACTTCCTTAATCAGTATTAAGCTACGATTCCTTGCTAGGAATCGTCAGGCTAAGTTAGAAGCTTTCTGAGAGGACACTGAGAAGCTTTATGAATACGGGCCCAGATTTTTTTTAAAAAAGCCTGTCACTGCAATACCCAACCATCAATAATATACAAAACTGCAATATAACAAGGCATGGCATTACAGAGCATATAGAGGATGAATACCATTATTACTATAGCAAGACCCATTAACCCTTTATCTTCTGCATTGTCGCTGAGTGCCCAAGTTAAATTTCAGTTGGTAATTTGGTAATTTCCATCACCTGTGGAAACATTTGGCCGCGTGCAAATTTGGCACGCGGCCAAATGTAACAAGCGTCAGACAACTCCAAAGCTCTACACAATAACATCATCTGGAGCATCTCAGCATCAATATTTATCCAATAACATGACAAAAACAGCAAAAGATCACTAGAGTAAGCTTCTATGAGGCTGTTAGCCGGTTGTAGCGCTTGTGAGCAGTGGTCTGTAAGTGGCAAATGAACCCTTTCCCAGGTTGAGACGAGCTAGCTAGCTTTGATAAATACATCTTTGGTATGAGGTAACAAAGAAGTGCTTGGTAGATTATTTCTCTATTGTAACAGTTGTTCTAGACAATGATTCTTGTCAAATAGTATATGCTATGTTTCCAAGTCACACGCGTCCAAACATTTGAGTCAGGTTTACACCAGCCTGTCAGGTCAGGTGTTTGATGATGCGATGCGGGTCTCGGCTTCTTCCCAGCACAAACTTGTTGGGCACGGAAAAACTTTTCACAAATCAGCAATTTTTTTCTTCCGAAGAAACAGACTTAAAACACATACGAATACCTTTTCAAAGTGTTCCCAGGGTCTTTCAAAGCATCACTTTAGAATAACCTTGTACTGTCTTTCATGATTCCTTTCATGGCTCCCTCGCTCATCCTGAGACGTGGATGTCTGATATGGAACACAACGACTCCCCTGATGTCTCCTTTTTTGTTCTCTCCACACTGTGAAGTGGAAGCGCCATTTCCTCATGGTGCGTTCACTCCCACCCCCCTTGGATGTCTTCATCACTTGCTCCCCAACCAGGTGCCTCCTCTCCATCAAGGGAGGCTGCAAAGGAGACGCAGATAACAGTCCCTTGACCATTTACCTCACTATCACCTCGCTTGATACCACATCTTCCCTGACAAGGCATAAAAATAGATTCTGTTTTTTTTATGTGTGTGTGTGTGTTTGACAGAACTTATCAGATAGTCTTATCATTTCCTATTGTAACTGAATCAGCTCATCCTCTCCAGGCAGTTGTACGTTTTATTTTAAAATTTAATTAAACTTTCAAGAGACTAACTCAAGGGCATCAGTGACGTGGAGAATGTCGGCTAGAAAGTGCAAGAGGGATGAAAGAAGGCCGTACGTCTCCCCGAGTCTTTAATAGCTTTCCACAAGATGGTTTGATATATTTTATCCTTTCAAACTTTTTTTTTTTTTTAATTATAGCAAAACATGATATGAAATCACCTGTCTGTCGCTTATAGCTAGCTTTGTGAAGACTTTTTGGTAGCTCGCAGTCGACCTTGGTGTTCTCCCCTATCAGTATCTTTCAGTCTGCCGGCCAGTGAAGCAAAGATCTTACCTAGGAAACTAACACGACGTCAGTGTTCTCCTCCGATTTTACAAGTGACTGTTAGCTCCAGAACCATCGCCTTCTCTCTTCAATTACCATTATTCACTTGCAACAAAAAAAAACAGGTTTGAGCCCTAAATATGCCTCACACACTTATTAAATACATTTAAAGTATGAAATGTATAAATACTCACCACTCATGAATGATATTTTAAGATGATCGATGAATAATTGATGAATTTGGAGTCACACTGTAGCCAGTCACAGCACACAGCTATGGTGCGTTCAAGGGCCACCAAAGAAAGTGCAAAATTTCAAGCTTGTCAGTGAAGCATTAAAATACCAACATGTAAAAACTGTGGGGTTTCTAACAGTGGTACATGTATGCTGTACATTTCACCTGTATTATCACACACTTATATATTATTACCAACGAACGGTGAATGAGATGTGTTTTCTGTGAAAAATACACCTTATTTTTGGAGGATAAAAATAATAATTTGACCCAAAATCCGCAAATTTGTGCAACCTTGAGTCCGCAGCTCAATACATGATTAGCGATGTTTTTAGCGATTGTTTCTCGATTGTTTCCTCGATTGTTTAAGGGAAAAAAAAACGACTGATTTATAATCAATTTGGTAGCTAATGTCAGTTAATTCTAAAAGGGTATTTGATGGGAATTTTCAAAAATTCCACATCTGAATGGAAATCTAGCAATAATCTTATTTATTTAAAAGGTATCTGACCCGACATGCAACTATCGGTAGGTAGCTAAAGTTAGAGGTCGGATAAATACATTTGTGCTCAGTGACATTGCTCTGCCGGGTGCAATTTTAGGCACATCGTCAAACTTTCAGGACTGTTTTTTTCTCTTTTCTTCAAGAACTATTTACCTTAGTGATGTTGTTAGAAGTGTGGCAACATTTCAGTTCCCAGTGTTGTTTTAATTGAAATCATGAACTTTACACTCTTTACGGTTTAACTCTGAAATTACTTTTTTCTTTTCTGTTCTTTTTTGGGTATATAAACATATCCCTTCCAGATGGGCCACAACAATTGGAGGTTCTTTATCCTCCCCGTACACTTTAGGTGTGGAAAGTGTCAGACGTTTCCAAAAGAGATTATGTCATCGTGGTCTTAGCTCTTTGAGATTTGACACTCATCTGTGGCACACAAAAGGATTTGGAGACATGCAAAAATATAGAAAATGAAAATTGTGGAAAGAAGGAAAAGCTTTAGGAAGCCATGAAAGCCAAGCATAGCCTTGGATTTAATTGATTGTGACTCAGTGTGCGGATTGTTCTGAACTTTGAAGAAAAAAAGAGGAGATTAATGGATATATGAAATAGTAAATTATTTTTGGTAGCCGTAAACCGGCTGTAAAATGCAAATCATTGAATAACTCGTACTTTAATAAGCAGTCATTGCATCGATGCTTAACAGTTACAAACCAATGCACAGTTTTTAGTAGAACACGTTCCCTCATTTTACATTTAGTCCAGGAGTGTCCAAAGTGCGGTCTGGGGGCCATTTAGGCCGGCGGCTCAGTTTGTGTTAGACCGCGGCACATGGTAGAAATGTAATTAAACAAAAAAAAAAACAGCAGAAATGGGGAAAATGTAGCTAAAGGCACTATGTAAAGAGAAAAAGCTTGACTGTTGACACTGTTAACAAATAACACAAAGCTTTGTCCTTTACTATCCTGTACGTTGAACCTTTTTACAAAAAACAAACAACAAAAAAAACAACAGCATTTGCCCCTCGGTGGAAAAGGTTTGGACACCCATGCCTTAAATGCTCACTCACTGAGGTTCATTCACGCTAAAATCAATATACTCCTCTTTTAATATTCTCCACTCTCACCTGGCGAGTGGAACCTCCATATCGGGATTTATATAATACTGTGATCAATAGACGGAGCGAGTGCAGTTTGCTCAATTCAACGATCAACATCACAGCAGCATCTGCTTCCTAGATCTGCACACTCAAAGCTCTTTGTTGAAAAAGACTTAATGGAAATCAAGCCTTGCACACAATCTCCTCTCCTTCCATATTTGCTATACGCCGCAGCAGTGTGTGCTTTGGTGGCAAGAAATCTGCTGCCACGCTGTGAAGAACGCAACTTAATTGACTGCTGTCTCAACCCAACAAGACCTCATAGGGACTGTCACAGCACACCAGGGAGGAATGCAGCAGGGTTTCCAAAATATAACCACAGTATTGTTGAAATGACACTCAGTGCTCAAATGCTGACAAAGCTTTATGATCTGAAGACGTGCCGTGCAACCCAATCTTGACTTTTGCTAATAGGGTAAATTCAGTCTGCTTTAATCCATCAATCAATGTTTACCTTTAGGAAGTGTACATCTTATATACAGTAGCTATTCCTCCTCAAGCTATTTGCTTAAAATGATGACACTTTAATGCTGTAGGTATAATTATGTATACCTCTATTATGAACAAATTAGTTTATCAAGGTTTCATTTCAGTTATTTTATTTGAAGTATCAAATTGTGTCATCTCCATAGAGGTAAATACTAAATAGAATGTTACCTTAAAAATAAAAAAAAATATGACATGAGTGGAAAAGATAGATACTTTTTTAATCTCCAAGAGAAATTCACAGATCTGCAAAAATGTCATAATGAACTGCATCACGGACTTAATTGCTTAATCACAAAATTAAACAACCGAGGCAAGCCATGAGAGATAAGAAAAATAAGAAAATAGAATAAAAATAAATATATACTGAACAGATCACGTCAAATTTGTAGTGCAGTAATACATAATAAATGATAATAACACATGATAAGTTAATAAGTCCAGTCCTGTGTGCGTATTTATTGTTCCCCCTCTTTTGTGTTGAAAAGCCGCATGGCGTGGGGGAGGAAGGATCAGCTCAGTCGTTCGGTGGAGCAGGGCAGTGACAAGAAAATAAACCATGAAAATAAAATATAGTAAATAACAGTAACATCATAATATTTCAGTAATATTTCACAACTATTCAGCAGTATGTCAACTGGAGCGAGGCAGACATTCAATAGCAATAAATAACTAAATGTTCATAATTGATAATTATTACATGATTAAAATAAATACATCATCTGTAAACTAAAAATTGACTAAATTAAATGATATCCAATTATCTGCATTGAATCAGGCAGCAAAGTTTGGACACCCCTGAATTAAATGTATTGAACTGTTGTCTGCGAGGGGGCAGACTCTGAAGGACGATACCAAAAAATAATAGCATAAATACACAGTCTCCCTATAACAATAAATACATTATAAGGAGTATCAAATTGAAGCATCTTCTTATTCCATTAAACAATACAGAATACAAAATGCGTCACCTGCATAGAAGGTTTCTGCAGGTGTACAAAAGTAAGATTGTATTATTTATTTATATAACACTAGTAAACAGCAAGGGGCCTTGATATGAATCTTGGGGAACTCCTTTTGATGCTTGCTTGCTGATCAGGTCTGCTGTTTTCAATCCAATATCGTATTGTGATATCTAATTTCAAATTAGACAGAACAAGTGCATTTCGGATGTTGTTTTTGGCAAACCTGCCCTGTAACTCTATAATAAAAGAAACCAGTGCATACATTGTAATGCTCTGTTTTATGGAGGGAGGTGGAGATTCAAAGCCTCCATAGCACAATGGAAGTGGTTGCACATATACAAAGTATGCTGCCTCATACTGTGTGTGCCAAAGTCAATGTGTTTGTCAGATTGGCCTCAACCATAGCTACCAATGCTCTGTAAGTGATTCCTTATGCCATATAATGAACTTCCTCTCTCTCTGCGGTGGCCGCTGGCTGTGACTTTGCCTAGGAGCATAGTAGCACTTTTTCTATCTTATTGTGACGGAATGACTTTGGAATGGAAGCCGGCGCACAACCTGACTTACAATTAAAGCTCAGCTATTTCTGTCGGGGCACGAGGGGCGTTTTTGGCACCGCCTTTATGAAGACAAATATACTGACACATTTGTTAGCTCACTCAGAATTAGACTTTGTCTATTACTTTTCATCACATCACTTAGCAGAAGCTTTGTCCAAACCCGTTTACAATGATACCTTTTGTCTCGCTCATAATTCCTCATTTCAGACTCCCTTTTTGACAACTCATGCATACATTGTCCTTGGATGTTCTGTAGGTACTCCCAAAAGGGAGATATACAGTCAAATACAGTTGAATGGCCCTGGACTTGTACAATTTGACTATAGCTCAGCAACCATCTAAAGCAGGGGTCTCAAACTCGCGTCCCGCGGGCCATTTGCGGCCCACCAAATCGTATCTTGCGGCTGCGAGTGGACATCAAAGAGTAGTGTAACCGCAGCCCGCAACATCCAGCTCAGTGTTACTTACATACTTCCAGGGGCAAGTAAACACCAACACTGAACTAACAGTGGTGTTATCACATGGATGTATTGTGAATTGTATCGTATCGTGAGGTACCCTGAGATTCCCAGCCCTACTCCCAATACTTGATGCGGCCCAGCCTCACCCAGACTCTACCTCCACTGGCCCCCAGTGAAATTGAGTTTGAGACCCCTGATCTAAAGTAATAACTGCTGTTTTTGTGTTGCTGCCACAGAAATGTGCCATTGATGTTGATCATTCCATAAATCAATCAACTTTGACTGATTCGTCCTGTCAGTGCCATATTAGAATGAATTTTGACAGGATTATCTTCCAATCTGTCCATCAGTGTTTTAACAAATCAACACGCTACTCTGAAAACATGAGTGAGTGCCCTATGGGGTTTTTTAAGAGGAGATGTGGAGGCTTTTTTGTCCACTGTTTTTGCACTTGGGTGACGTGAGGCCGCGTCTCTTCTACCCTGAGCGGAATCTCCAATGAATCATCACAATGAGAAGAAAAACAGTCCATTTCTCAGCGAAGCCAAACAACGCTGCTTTGCATTTGCACGTCTGTTAGGGAAATGAAGACGTGTGCTTTCACATGGAAATTTGCTCCGAAAAATAATCAAGTTACACTTTTTTGCATTGATTAGCACATGCCATTCCAGACTTTCTGCGCAGAACAAATATCCTCACAGGCACCTCCGAACTAACTAGGAAACCACACATTCAAATCTCGACTTTTGCTGTATTTTTTAACATTCAAAACAGCTGATTAAAAGTCCCCGCTCAATGTATAAATTATTTTGTCTGTATCAGGCATGTTTCAATTGACAGTCTGCAGCTCTAGAGAAGAACTGACAGGACAATAGACAATTCTAATGCTAATATTGTCCATGTTAAAATGCATAGACTGCCAACCTCTTGAAAGATAGTGAATTTTATCTGAATCTCTTTGTTTATGCATTGGTTTATTAGCCATTTCTATAAAACCAAGCACTTTAAACATTACATTGACTTTTTACATTACTGCGTGTTCTATTACGCATCAGTTTAATTTATGCCACACACCAAGACCGTGTTCAGACCTAATAATCTGCTGTAGGTTATTAGAACATAAGAGAGTGTCCTCCTTCATGCTTAATAGTAGAGCTCATACACTCTTGATCAAAATTGTAAGACTAATTGAAAAATTGCAAGAATTTCCACTTCTGCGCTGTTGGACTGTTGCATTCTTGCACTGTTGGATTTGTTAGACCTTCAAAATGCAAAAAGAAGAAATGGGAGTGAAACAAAAACAAACTGAGTAATTAAGTATACTACTCACAAAAAGTTAGGGATATGCACAACTGTTATGTTAGAGAACAGTAAGTTGTGCGTTAAGTGTGTTACGTATTGCACATGTTGGACATGTGCATTCACAATTACAGAAGCTCAAATTAAGATCACCTTAAGCATTTTCAAGCATAAAAATGGCAAAATGAACTAAAATACATACAGTATATAAGTTGCATTCAAAGGCGTGACATCACTAGGTGGCAGTAATGTTACTGTTGTGTTCGGTGTGACACACAAGCGGTGAGACGCACAAGGCAGACGGGCTTTTATTTCAGGTTTGAATAATCTCACAGCAGGCACATTATTAATAACACCAATAATAATAATAAAAATAACCATAATAACACAGGCTACTGTTGCGACCGTAACGCAAGCAGAGCTAAAACTCAACTGTGAAACCCCAATGTCACTTCCTGTTCTCCACACATCCTGAACATTTACTCCAACACACACAAGCACAAGTTTTCTTTAAGTCTTGGCTTTTTTTCCTCATATTATATTTACAATATTAGGTAATAACAAGTGTCAAGTTGGCTATAGGACTACAGGGCTCTAATAATGTTGATCGTATTTAGTAGGTCGTAATTCTACGCTCTAACTATGAAAATATTTCATTTATAAATAAGGAATCCTACTTCGCTGAATTTCAGTTATCACAGTTAGCTCTGGAACCAATTAACTGCGATAAACGAGGGATCATTGGCTCATGAGTGGTCAGTATCCAGCACCTTTATCTACCCCTGCGTGTGCTTTAAAATGTTACTTGTCATTGTGACGCTGATTTGTTTACACTCTCTGTACAGTTGTTTACAATGAAGTCCATCATCAGTATTAACGCTGGCTGAGCAGTTTGCTCCTTACTACTATTACAACATTAGTTCTGTCGCTGCTGTGTTGTGCAATATACTTGTAAATAAATCACCACAAGAGGTACCTTTTGCTTCTCGCTTTATCATGCATTCTGTGTCGCCTGTTTCCAGTTAGCGCTCCATCCTCTTTGCGGTTCAGGTAAATAAATGCTGCACTTATAATTAGAACATTTACGCATCTGTAGCACACAGCGACACCATTAACTGGAATGACGTGCTACATGCTACACTACACGGTGGGATGTTCTGCAATGACCACCTGGTGAATGGCGTTACGATTGCATAAGCTGCCTTTTAACAAGCGTAGCAACCGATAAAACCGCACACTTTATAGCTCATCCGGTGTTCTTGTCATTGCTTTACAGAAAGAAATATTACATCGCACTATAATTTTATGCCGGCACATAATAGGGCAGTTTTCAGAAAGGTCTTTTATTTTTTCATGGTCATTTTTTTCCGGTGTGGCACAGGTTTGTGATTCAGTGCTTCAGTGCCAGTCGGCTCCATGACTGTCATCACCCTTGCTAACACAGTGGGATTTCTAACTAGTTAAGCAATTAAAAGCTAGCCTTGAAGTAAAAGCCACCTAGTCCAGAAGAAAAAGGCCTCACATTTAATTGAGAACATTTGCCAGCTTGCCGAGTGTGAAATAGTTCAAGTACAAAATGGGATTTTTGGCCAGAATAATGTGGCGGCGGCGGCTGCCAGGGGACGCTATGACAAATTCCCCAAGCTGCCTTTGTCAAAGATTCATTTGTCAGAAGAGAAATCTAAAAGAAATGGAGTAGGATTAATTCACTGACAGTACAAGATGCCAAAAAGTGTGGACTGAGGTGTCATAAAACATTCAGCCCTCGCCACTGGCTCGCACGACATAACAAAAAAAAAAAAAAAGGGGTTTAAAGTTCCAGTGAGTCTCCAGAAGACTCTATTCAGTGTCGACATGTTTTCAGCCCTTAATAAAATGTAGTAGGCTCAAATCAATCCCATGAATATTTAGGAAGTGGAGATGTAATATTTCATGGTCATTTCCATGCAAATGGAGTATTTACATGTGTGGCACATGTGGAAAGCGCTGAAACAACATGAAGTGTAAAACTCATGTTTTATGCAACGCGTAATATATCAGACAATGTCATTCACTCACTTGGCCTTTCATCTTTGTTCACTTTGTTTGGATTACGTTTTATGATAAAAAAACACTGGTTAATAAGTGCAAGTACTTTTTTTATGGCAAAAACAAATGAAACTATTTAGTGCAATTGTGCAAAGTGATTACTCATACCGTTATTTGCTGGGTCAGTCAGTCTCCTCGCCAAACCTTTCCCGACGATAATAAACTGTAAATAGCTCATAGCTCATATCTCCTGAGTTTTGCTTCAAGTGTAATCCTCGCAGACCATTCAACCAATAAAATGATAGGGACAATAAGCAAACTGGTGAGGCCATTGAGGAAGATAAATGCTGTTTTTTTCCAAGTAGATGTTGATGCACTGCAGCAAATGAAGGTGGGCGAAATGCAGTTGCGTTTGCATCGTTGACGAAAAAAATACAACTTCATCTGCTGCAATATTATTTGTAGTATAAAATCCAATACAAATTTGTTTAAATTGTATCATTTTGGATAATATATGTTTGGGTTGGGTTGGGTTGGCAATCTTCAATGGAGGAGAGCTCTGTACAAAAGCAGGCTTCTCTACACATCTTAAAATAAAGCCTGAAGCTCTGCCAACTATCCGTCAGTCAGCTACAGCTATGGGAGGTGTATTTAATAGAGTGGAACTGTACCAGAAGGTCTGACTCCAACCGAAACGCACTCTAGCCAAGTCAAATTGTCCTGTAAGAAATAATACAAATCCAATGAATTCATTCTGGACACCCAAAAGTATTAACACAGAACACTTTTTAAAATAGTTTTACATGCAGGAAACAATTAGAAATGCATATCAATTACGAATGAAAGGGATAAATGAACATTTCACCTCGTATAATGTTAGGGATAAGCCGTGTACAAGGAGGAAACGAGTACAGATGTCATTGTCCGTAAGGGACATCCTCATTGGGTTTGTATGCTGTTCTGTAGTTGATATGAATAAAGTTTATAAAAAAAATAATTGGGTAATGTTTTCACTATTCACTCTTCACGCTTTGTGATTGGCCAGTCACATACAGCGACCGTGTAGCGACACATAGCTACAGTGTTGCTAATGTTGGTGTCCCCCGTCCCACTCCATACGTTATGTTACATTATATGGTGTCTATTACGTTGGCGTGCAGAGGTACAGTGTACAGTCATGTCATGCCAAACATGCTAATGTTTTTGCCCATGACTGTATTTGTTTGTGTTAACTAACACTTCTACTTCTGAGCCACTACACACAAAACGGTGACATTTTTTCAAAACAAGCACCCCTACTGTGTTGCTTGTGGTAGTCTTTTTCTGACAAATACACCACGGGGTCGCGCTGGTGTTCAACCACACAGTTTGACCTCATAGAGTCATGTCCAAAAACATCGGCATGCCAAACATGCCAGTGTTTTAGACCATGACTGTATATGTAAAAAGTGGATAAAGTGCACAATAGCGCTTCTTGGAGAAACACACTCTATCACAGACAGGCGTGGACAAAAGCTCATGAGCATTAAAGCTACAGACACACAAAACGGGGTTCCCGGTAGGGTTTACTAAAATCACTTTTAAACTGTCTAAATTCCATCGTCACGATTTTGGGTAACACACTTCTAATACAATATTGCTGGACCAAAGATTTAAATGGGATATTTTTACCACATAATCACCAAAAAACACCTTCTCCACAATTGGAGAGTATTTTGAGTGACTGGTGAACAAAAGATTGTGAACGAAAAGCCTTTTCACAGCAGTTCAAGGGCCATTTCAATGGATATTTGCACACCAGATTAATGAGGCATGCTCTCTTAAGCGTAACACAAAAGAATAGTGCCTCAAGACAAATACTGCAACACAACACCGCTTACTATGTTTAGCATACTGCAGGACTATGCAAGAACATAGTAACCATCCATCCATGCATCTTCTAGTCCGTTTATCCTCACTAGGGTCGCAGGGATGCTGGAACCTATCCCAGCTGACTTCTGGTGAGAGGCTGGGTACTGGACTGGTCGTCAGTCAATCAAAGGGCGAACATAGAAACACAAAGTATTATTAGCTGTAATTAGGGCTGTCAAAAATAACGTGTTAACGGCGATAACTCATTTATTTAATTAATTATATTTTTGTGTAATTAATTAATGCGCACCATCAACCCCATCTACAGTATGTATCTCCAACTCACACACGTCTCTAGTTTGTTCAATATTTCTAATTCTCATTACAAGAACACGAGATGCATTCAGGGACACTCCAAACATCACAAAAACAGCTTTCTAATGAGAGTGTGTGTGTGTGTGTGTGTGTGTGTGTGTGTGTGTGTGTGTGTGTATAAATAAACAGGAAGATAAAGGAAAACATGAATTGGATATTCTTATCGCTCACTTCGTCACTCTTAAGGGGTTTAATGAGTTTGAAGTGCCGCTACACGGAAGCTCATGGCTGCTAGCGGCAGCGCGTGTGCCTGCTATGACGGTCCACTAAGCAGCACATTTTGGAGATTCAGTGTGTTCTGGGTCGCAGGAGGGGACATCCCAGAGGATCCATATGTTTCTCCTAAAAGACGGTGCGTGTAGCACGGGTGGTCAAAACACCACTATGGTGGGGGGGAGGGGTAGCGGGAATGTAAAAAAAACGCCTCGGAATGCGCGGTAGGAAATACACTTCTAATAGCGGAGGAGGCAGCAGTGCTGTTCAAGAGCCCGCTGTAAATTCTGATGACGATTATGATGGCTGTGTTTGCGTGAGAGATGAGGAAGAGTATCACAAGTGGATTAGACATTTTGACGAGTTTGTTGAGTACGGACGGAGATCTGACCATTTCTGAGCGTGCTGATGTCATAATATGCAAATTAGATGAGTGAATTTACTCCCATCACAGACTTTGGGTCATACTGATGAGTTCTTTCTCATTTACAGTATGCCTTTATCTCGAACCATTTTCAAGCTACAACCGTTTGAAATAGGAATATCAAAACGGAATATTTTCTTGAAAAAAGGTTTCATTCAGATGTCCAATTTGCTACATTGAAGTATGCTGGAAATTACACCGAAAAAAATTAATTTACCTGAAATGACATGATGTCTTTGAACACAACCCCTCATTGCTCATAACAGGTTTAAAGTAGGATTCAAATGTTCTACTACTATTAAAGAGACTAGTGTTCGACAAATTGATTTTTAGACTTTTAGCTTGATTGACATATTCAGTTCAATTGGAGCTGTTAATACATACAAATATGTATAATCCTTTCCTGTCATTGATCTTTCTCTTCATTAAATAGAGTCAAAATGGGTATATTTCACACATAGTTGTTAATGGTGATTAATCATGATTAATTAATTTAGAAATTGGGATTCATCTGATTAAAATGTTTAATCATTTGACAGCCATAGTTGTAATTCACAGCAGTAATGCTTTGACACACTGACTACACTGCACAAAGAAGTCATCAGTCACATGACCAGCACAACAAACGTTATTCACACTCGCTGAACCTTTTTATACGTCTAATGCAGGGGTCGGCAACCTTGAGCATCACGAGCCATTTTGCCTCCCCCTCCAGTGAAGAAAAATGGTCCGGAGCCACTAAACATGACCCAGTTTATAAGCTTTTAAAAGTTTGAATCCCTTTTAAATTGTACCTGTTAACACAACATACTGGTAATTCAACTAACAGAAGTGCAGAGCGCATGTGTAGGTCTGCTTTGAAATAATTTGAACACTGAACAATGTAGGCTTTTTCGAGTTAAAACGAAAACGAGACGTACAAACTTTAACATAAAAAACTAGGGCTGTCAAAGTTTACATTAATGGAAATTTCCTTGAATGGCACTTTTTTTGACGGGCCTGTTTGACTCTCGGCCCAGACCGTAGTTTGAGTACACGCAGTGGGGTGGCAGTTGATGTGCAGCCAGAAGCGGGAACAAATATTGAGCATAAATGGACAAAGGAAAGGGTATTTTGAATGACGCGTTTAGCTTCAAAGCCCTGGCAGATGGCTCTCTTGACAAGACCAACATTTTTTGTCTCTACTGTCTCTGTGAATTGAATTGTCACCGGAGTACGTCGAGTCACAGAGAAGGGAGAAGGTCCTGGAACACTGCTCGTATTTTTTTATTGTCATTTATACAGTGGTACCTTGGCATACGAGTGTCCCAACTAACCAGTGTTTTTTAGATGTGAGCCGTCTCTCGGCTTATTTTTTGCTTTGAACTGCGAACTAAAATTTGGGTTACGAGCTGCGAGTTACCAGCAGACATAGCAGAGCTATTTGGTGGTTTGTGTCAATCAATGTAACAATGGCTGAAGTGAGCAAGCGCACGCAGCGCTCAATGAGATGGCAGTAAAGGCTGGCGGGGAATTTATTATTGTTAATTTATTTTTCCAGCACCTTGTTTTCATTTCACTTAGTTGGTGCATGTTTGTGCAAATCTTTTTTTGTATTATTAATCTCAACTATGTTTCGTGAGATTATTTGCTTGAAAAGAGCGATGGACAGTTTACGTTACCAATGTCTACGGAACCAGAATGCTTAATGAACAGAAACTTGCATAAAGCAAACATACTGTAGAATCCAGTCTCATGTTGATAGGTGTATTAAAAACTTTAAAATGATCTTTCTAAGGTACACTTATTGTAGGTAAAAGCTTCTTTCTATTCCATTGCAATTCATTACAAGTTAACTACGGACAAAATGTGATTAATTGTGATTAAGTATTTTAATCAATCGACAGCCCTAAAAAAACATACAACATATCAGCATATCAGTGCTGTCAGCTCAATATCCTTTACATTACTTGACTCATCACAGGCAATTCAATATACTTGCACTGAATTAATGTCATTAATTTGGCTACTGGTGATGTTTGTTGTCATTCTACTGGTTCTGTCCTTAACTGTCTTTGCAGAGCGATATTTTTTTATGAACAATTCTTTCTTGTAACTCTCCATCTGTGAACGGCTTCCTCCTCCTTACGCTCACCAGCCGAGCGACAGCTCAAGCAGCTGTAGTTGAGTTTGGAGCGTGCATCCACTTCTTGAAAGTATGTTTGCTCTGCTCAACCTTCCATACTAATTCCAAAATCTCTCTCTTATGCCCATTTGCAGTTGAGTACTTTCCAAAAAAAGCTGAGTGCTTGTTTTGATTCAAGCAGTTCAAAGCAAAAAATCAGCTGAGAGACGGCTCATTAGCTGGGACACTCATATGCCAAGGTACTAGATACAAATAACTTTGGTCTTGTTGCAAAAGCCATCTGCCAGGGCTTTGAAGCTAAACTTACCATTCAAAATACCATTTTCTTTGTCCATTTCTGCTCCATATTTGTTCCCGCTTGTGGCTCCACATCCACCGCTGCATTTCCTCAAACTACGGTGTGGGCCGAGGGTCAAACAGTTAATCACGTGTCAAAAAAATGCCGCAGCTATGCTTGACGCCCTGGACACGTTGACGCACATCATGTTTGTCAATAAGCAGAGATACACGCTGTAACATTCATGGCAGGCGACCAGTGTGCACACATGCAGGGAATATTATCATTGTTAAAGCCTAAATCCCACCATTCTGTCTGGAAGGACCTTGAAAATTAAACTGAAGGACAAAAACAGCAAGTACTGTGTACTATAAGGCCTAGCAGAAGTTACTTGGTGATAACTTTAAACAGACACAAACAGAGAAAACAAATTTGAACTTGCCAATTTTTGCCATATACTAAAACATTTAAATAAACCATTTAACATCTCATGTTGTAAATGTGTCCCAGTGCTCGGGGAGCTGAGTTTTTTCTTGACGTGGGTTACGGCCACAACGGTAGCTCGTGTTAGGGATTGTTGTGCAAGATAATTCAGGCCTTCAATAAAAGTCTGTTGTTCCAGCGACCAGGGCTGGTGCTTGTGTGTCTCACTGAACATTACAGTACAATTACTGACATCTAGTGACCAGTGTAGAATACTACACATGATCACAACATCTGAATGCCTTATATTTGTATTTTTGTGTATTTAATCATTTTAATGCTTGAAAATGCTTAATTCAGGCAAAGAATACATAAAATTTGCTTAATTATACATACGTTTTGACTAATAATAAGCCATAGTCAACCATGAATTGATTGATTAATATATTTTTGAAAAACTGATAGAATCAAGTGACGAAATTTGAAGTGCAAACCGTATATGGGTTAAAAACGGTGACTGCTTATAAATCAAACAGTAGTACTTATAAATGTACTAATGTACGTGACTGTATGCTGTACAGTGGCACAAATGGCCCATAAGTGGCTTTACAAAAAAATGCCATTAGTAGTCTTATTTTTGACAGCACAAAAGTGAATGTTATCACCTAAGAGCCATTTGTGCCGCCGTACAGAAACCTTTAGTATTTTTTGTAAAGGTTAAGAACAAGGTAATCACAGTCATTCTTCTGTGTTCTCCCTCCCATTAAAAAACAAATCCCTTTTCCATGGCTGCCTATTTGTCCTTGTCATAACTTCCCCATCAACAACCTTTGCATGTCAGCTTGAAATATGAATTTTCTTCCCCATCCCTGGATGGTGTTTATATTATATTGATATTTGTGGCACTCAGAGCCGCCTGCCCGGCTGTGGACGCTTGATGTAAATTTTTGTCGAAGACGTGTTGGGGCGTATTGTCCGAAGACGGACACTTCAGCACCTGGAGCCATTCTCTCTGGCCTCGTGTAATTTCACCATCTTGGTGTGGAAGTTAGGGGTCATTAAAAATTTAACACAATCAACACAGCCAAGCCTTGCTGACACTCTTATCAAGACATTTGTGCCCGAGGCATATTGGACCCGAACATGCGCCTATGTACATTGACATGGCTGCCAAATATGTAGTTGGGTTGGGTTTGGGGGGAGAGGGCGGCGCCGGGAAGGGGGGGGGTTGCAGAAGGAAAAGGTATAGGGGCCAAATAGGAACAGATTGCTAACCCTAAACCCCTGTGATTAGACAAAAAAAATGGACTTAAGGGATGAGGGTGCCAGTCACAGCATAATTAATGCTGGGCAGAATACAGGGTGAGTCCCATCTGCTAGCATGGATGGAGGCAGGGGGGAAAAATAAATAACCAAATAAAGCACTCTCCCTTTTGTCCTGTCTCAACCTTCAAACTGTGCTGGCCAAATCCTCACGTCTGTCCCCCATGTCCTCATTACAAACACATTGCTTTAAGGCCAAGTGTGCTTCACCATCAGCCAAGTACAGCCACAACATATGTCCTATCGTATGGGAGCCGGATAGCGCAACACAAATCCACAACTATTGGAGGATGTGTTGTTTTGTTCTCAATTCTCAGTATGAACCAGCAATATTTCCAGCCCCTATAGGATAACATTGGTGCATGCGGGTGGTGCATTTGTCCTAATGTGACGTCCGCTTGAGAGCGGCAGACAGCTGCCATTGCTCAGTAATGCCTCAGTGACACCATATGCTCTCCCATACGAACACATGAGCACATTTCTTAAAAGGATAAATTCAAACGCACAAGCAAGTCGTTTATACTCTGGCTGGAATTCCATGGCAGTGATTAATGGGCGACCGAGGTGCACGCGCAACTCGCTCATCGTGATACAAGCTTTTATGTCTGCGTGCGTCATCCTCTTCCTCCTCCCCCTCGACAACCACAGGATTCGCTGCCCATTCGGAAAGAACACAGGCCGGGAGGGCAAGGAATGATCTGGCAGCATGGTAGTACTAATGCATGCCAGTGAAGCGAGTAGAAGGCATACACGTAAAGATCAGTAGTGACTGCATGCCCCTACAGATTACCAATATGTACTTTATATTTTAATACAGAATGTAAAATTCTCAAAGAGTACTGTTTTTCATTATTATTAAATATTCTTTTTTTAATATGTATAATTTTGATGCTAATTGTTATATTGCGAGTAAGTATTACTTAGACTATTATTATGTAATACCATGTCAACATCATGTTACACAGTTGTGTACGTGAAAAAAGGCTAATATTAAAAAATATATATATCTGATAATTAGGGATGTCCGATAATATTGGCCCACCGATATTATTGGGCCGATACTGGCATCAAAATGTAATATTGGTATTGGGAATTTTCCCTATAATGAAAGTTGATAATAAACATAATGCTGTATGGGCTCCTGTATTTGCCGGCGTGCAAAAGATGACCTCATCAAACGGCCTCTCAAGCATGTAAACAAACGTGGCCATGGCTATTAAGTAGCAAGCTAGCTTGCTCCTTCCATCCATCCATTTTCTATGTCGCCTATGCTCACTAGTAGGGATGTTGCAATTCAAGCAGAGAACGGTAAAATCTGACACTGTGTGTGCGCGCTCGATTAGGAGAGTCCGTGGGGACATCCTTGAAAATGCTGCTTTTTATATGATATTGGGCGTACTTTCATTTGTAGACATCTTTGTTAGGTAGATTACCTTTCCTCTTCAATTTCGTATCGGATTTATACTGTGTTGGACCAACTCGACTTATACGAGTACTCATGGATCAGAGAGGATATAAATTCACGTTAATATCGATCTGCAGATGACATTTCATTAAAATCTGATGGTGCGAAATATGTTAATTTTGGCCATGCAATGCAAATACATGCAATTTGTAGTGTGGCGTGGAAACGAATACAGCGTGCTGCCGCACAGTAGCTGTAGCATGCCAGTCTGATGTTGGCATCCTTCCCTTTGAATGGGTTGAATGTGAGCATCACTTTTTTTGTCCACTCACGATGGCTATGGTTTAAATCTGCGTATTACTTTAATACCAAATGAAACCAACGATAAAGCCTAATTTTTGAGGGAATGCCCACTCAGTGACGGGTTTTCACCTCTGCACCGTGCAGGGATTGGAACACCGATATAAAAGAACTCTGCAAGATTAAACACTCTTAATGCACAAAATAATCATCAAAGTTACTTATTTATACATATGATGCACATAGAGCCATGAACAACTTTGTGTCTCCTTTCTGCTCCGTTCTCCTGCTCCAGCGTGAGGCGTTCAGGTGCACTTGCAATTTTGAGTGTTAAGTGCTAATTGTTTTTCATTTTTATTCACGTACCCCCATTACAATTGGCGTACCCCACATAGGAAACCTTGGCTGTACATTGATAAAAACGTTTAAAAAATTCGGTAAGTTACGGTAATCAGAGTACAATTAATGTTGTTGAATGTTTGTTTGTCTGTGCGATGAACATCAAGTTATAACTTTTTTTAAAAAAATCCATTTCCAATTCAGCAATAATTGAGCCCTGTGAATTCTGCCTAGTAACAAGTGACGATACAGCATGACCTGGAAAAAGAAACTACATCGAAGCTTCTGATAGATGGCTAAAAAGTTAATCCGGTCCAGAGGATCAGTGGAAAACTGAATACATTTTTCCCATAAGAAATAACTTAAATCCAATTAATCTGTTCCAGACATCGAAACACAAAACACATTTTATGTAGGATCATTTAAATGCATGCGAAATAACGAACGAAATGGATAAATGAACATCACTTTTACCTTTATTGAAGACTCTTATTGGCAAATAGACAGTGATGAGTGGCGAGGTACAACTTTCTTGAATTCAGTAGTGTTTCTCACCTTACTTATGAAAGTGCTGGCACTTTCAACTTTCTTTGGTTCCATGGTGGGTTGTTTTGCAGCCATACTAAATTTAAAAAAGAGAGAGTTGTGGTATAACAGAGAAGTAGACAGTCAACCGCTGATGATGTCATAGAGAAGCAACAGAGCTGGGCACAGTGACTTCCGGGTAGGAGTTGAGAGCATGCTAACGGGCACGTTTTGTAATAAATCTACATCCAACACAGTCCTACACAGTTGGACTCATGCAGTATATTAATGGGGATTCTTTGTTTGGGCACTCGATTCCACAAAATGAAACAGTACAGGGCAAACTTACTAGTTTGTGTAATATTCTCATGTGAGTTGGCCTAATAGGATGCCGTAGTATAATGTAAACTAAGTATCGATATGCGATAACCAAGACAGTGTACGAGAACTGAGGAATAATGAAGCAGACTATTTGGTTTAGTACATTATCATGGCATGTAGCATACATTCGTGGTTGGCGCCCCAAGCAATGTTTTTGTATACAAACACAACTGTCTGCTGTGGTCTGATACTGCAAAGGGGGTGCTAACTTTCGAACATGCTATATCCTGATGCATGCAAGCGACAAATCACGTACAACACACACACATAGGAGAAGGGGATGTGATCAAGCAGCCTTTTTGTTATTTAATGTGAGCTATTTGGAACTGGTGCCATGCCTAACCCATTGTTAATGTGTAGAGGATTTCAATTGTATTCCAGGCACTCTGACTTCCCAAAATATGCAATACAAGCCTCTTGGCTATGGTTTTATGTTTTGCTCAGATTAATCAGGTTTGGAGCCCAACTACAGCTTGAGCATTTCTCAGTAGAGGTCCTAATTAGCATGTAGACCGCCGTCAGGGAACGTTCTAATGTACATCGCCTCCAGCCGCCTGTCTAAAGTTGCCTCACATCCTCAAGCCTACGAGGAATGCCAAGATCATACGACTGACTCAAAACTGAAGCAATTAACTTTGAATGGATTAGGTGAAAGAGTCAATTAACTTGCCAGTTTGAATTCTTAATTGTTTAATGTGCAGTAATGGGTATTTCTGTTTCCACTCTTCACGCTTGACCTTTTATTTATGCCTTTGTGTCTGAGAGCAGCCACAATTTCCACTGGCGAGAGACAGAATATGGCGCCTTTCTTCCAAAATGTTCAATTCCATTTCCCACTTTTGATTATTCTAACAGTGACTTGAGACACTCGCTGAACAATTAGAACCAAAAAGAAGGACAAATTGGATTTTGTGTGTGAGTGTGACGCACAACACAACAGGAAGTGGCTGGACAGTTTAGTGTGACTGAAGGATGCTTAACACTCTCGAGTGCCTGCGTCACTTAGCATTAGTATCTCTGAACTGGACAGGTAATAGCATCAGGGGCACAGGTTTCCCAACTGTGAACATTTCCCCTGACTTCTGATCCCTCAGTGAACGGTCAACACGCTCTGACTCACCTTCTCTCTAAGGCCCTGTCCACACGGGAAAGTTGTTGGGATTTTTTTATTTTTTTTGGCGGGTTGAAAAAAAGTCGTATCCACACGGATGTGCCGGATTAGTAAATAGTTGCATCCAGACGGGAATGAATAACTGAATGAAAACGATGTAATACACAAGGTACACCTGTCGCTGTGAACAGATACGCGGACAGAACCACATGACACACAAAACCACAGAAGAAGAAAGAACAGATGTGCACAAGTCCGTCGTCTTCGGCTTTTCAAGGCTCGTGGAATCCCGTCTGTGTCATTTTGGGAGTACAGTTTTACCTCGTTTATTGTGGGGGATAGGTTCCCAAAGCAGCCCGCATTAAGTGAAATTCACGAAGTAGCCAACTTAATTTTTTTTTACAATTATTAGAAATGTTTTAGGGCTGTAAAACCCCTCACCATACATTTTATACACTTTTCTCGGACATGCATTAACATCTTCTCAATTTTCTCTCATGTTTAAACACTCAAAAAAGTTCAAACCTTTGTTTGAATTTTAATGATCAACCTAGGAGGTTGTGACTCACGCATTTCACTCCTTTGACCGTGCCTCTTTGTCCTGGCGCCGTTCCGCTGTACTGTAGCGTTTTGTGTCCTTGTTAAAACATATTGCTCCTGTCATCGTGTTTTCTTCCTCCTCAAACCAAAGATGTATTTATTCCGTAATGGCGCCCTACAGCCGCAACTTCTACCTTCCTTCAGCATGTCCACAAGTTAGCATCCTCCTCTGCTTTTTGGGCGCAACCGCAGGTGCCTTTGACCGTGCAGAACGTTTCGTCGATATCGTGGGTGTTGTCGGGGATAAAACTTGCAAACATACAGCACTTCAGAGTCACACTGCTAGCGATCGAACATTTATGTAAATTCGGCAAGCCGAACGCATTCTGTATTGCACAGGAAGGCACGGAGGAGATTGATTGACGATGGTCTCCAGTCCCTTAGCCAATCAGGGCGGAGAATATAATGCACGTTCATACGCTGTAAAAAAAAAAAAAAAGCACAAAAAAAATCAGTGAAGCAACGAGTTTGCCAAAGGTGAAGCATGATGGAGAGAGGGAGCACTGTATAAGACAAGAACATGTGACTGTGGCGAGGCATGACACTCGAAATATTCAGATATGTTGGCTTGTCGTCAAAGCTCACTTCTGGTCACGCGACGGGACGGTGACATCATCGCTTTTAAATTGGTGCAATGGATGGAAACAAACAAAAAAAGCACTTCCTCTCATTATGAAAGCTTCACACTGACAAGTAAAAAAAGAAAAAGAGAAACAGAAAGTAGCTCCGGCGCACTTGCTCTCCATTCTCTGCGGGTGGCCTGTAAATATTCTACAGTATTGTAATTTTGTGGTTAGTATGACTTCTCAAATGATGGACTACAGCTAAAATGTTTTAGTAACAGTGTATTTCTCTCACACTGCTGCATGACAAACATTATCGCTGAATATTGTATATGACAGTGAGCGTGAGTTTCTTTTCTTTGCACTCATACTTTGATCAAAGCCCCCGAGACGTAGACTGGGGGTGAGGGTGCTTAGCACAAGGGGATGTTGGGAGTGTTTCTTGTGAGTCCAGCTGTCTCGAGAGCTTTAAATCCCTTAATTATGAGGCGAGAGGAAGCGCTCCCTCTTGGGAGCAATAAATGTTCTCTTGTTCTGCACATTCACCAATCCCATTTGCCGTGTCCTCAACCCCCACTCCCCTCTCTTTTCATGTAGAATGATAGAGGGTTATGGGACACAGAAGAGGGGGTGAAACGTGGCATGATGGAAGGGATCAGGGTGAATGCAGATAGAAACGTGCAAAGCATGCCGTGATGTTTTCCTTATGGAATGCTGTAGGTGGAGTCTAATACTGTACTCTCAAAGCCATCCATCCATCCATTTTCTATCCCGCTTCTCCTCATTAAGGCCATGGGTAAGCTGGAGCCTATCCCAGCCGACTACACCCTGGACTGGTCGCCAGCCAATTCCAGGAAATTCTCAAAGTGAATAATCTAAACCAGAGCTTCTCAAACAGTCTTACCCATTTTTCACATTTTTTCAATGGCCATTAAGTTGTGGCCCACTTTTATTTAAGTCAAAGCAAGCAAATGTACGTATGTGTTTTTAAATTGTCATCTTTTGCAACAGTAATTGTCCTGTCCTCCTTCAAGAGTCATGCCAACACCCACCTCTTCAAACTGGCTTTTAAAGTCTAATGATCCCATTTATTCTGTTTAGTTGTTCATTGTTTTTAACTCAAAGATTGATATTCTCTGTATTTTATTGTATATTTTATGCAGATATTTTTATTGCTTTATTGTAAAGTGCATTTGAGTTCCGTGTAAAATAAAATGTATTATTATTTTTATTAATTATTAATTGTATTATATTACCTTTATTATTTATTTTTATTCAGGATGCATACAAATCATGCATAAATTAAAATTAAACATCAAAATTGCACTAAATAAGACCACAACAGCTCATGTTTCACTTGTAACTGCAATGAATATATACCAAAGAGGAAGATGACTAAAATATTGTTCAATTTTACTTCAAAATAACAGGAAACAAGTCATATTTTGATGTCATTTTTGACTGGCTGTCTGCAACCATCCCGGAATGGATCCGGAACCCACCACTTGAGAATCATTGATTTCAACTACATCACCCGCATGTGCTCTCATTTAGAATAAGATCAGTGGTGGAGTCGTTGCTCTTAATGAAAATACAGCCAGTGATTCTCCTGCCGGAATCATTCTCGGCTGCACCTGTGTACCCAGTTTGTGTGCACAGGTGTAGCGCATTCCCCTGACAGAGCGTCCCAGTAATTGACAGCACCATGCACACAATCTGTCTCAGCACGCAGATTCCAAAAATAATAATAAGCTAACAAAGAAGATGCAACAAGTCACCACAGATGTATCTATTGACATAGATAGATAGATAGATAGATAGATAGATAGATAGCGTCTACAGTCTGTTGTTTTAAATACTTTTTTTCACAACAGTTATTGTGACATAGTGAAACATAACTAGTAGGACATATGCAACTAGCAGGGTTAGACAAAATACATATTCAAGCAGTTTCAGGTATCTTTGTAAATGAGGATCTGGATACAGTAATTGTAAGATTCTCCACCATTTTTTTGCTTCTTTTTCTTATTATTCCGCCGCTTTTTGACGCTTAAATCCTCCATTTTTCAACCAATTCACAACATCCAAGCATCAAATCGTTCAGCTCATTCGGGAATGGGGTGCAACCATTTCAGTTTTTTCCAAAAAAATTCTCAGATTTTCCAAAAATCCAAACATTCCACAGACTTTTTCCCATTGAAAGTCAATGGGCCATTTTTCAAACTGCCACTATTCTCACATTTCTCAACCAATTCAGACCATCTCCAAGACAGAATGTTCAAATCATTGGAGAATTTAGTTTTTCCTGCAATAATTTTTTGGTCTACGCCATACGGTGTGGGACTTTTCTTTGAAGATTCCCTGAGGTGCCCCTAAGATTCCCTAGTGATGATGTACGGTGTATAGTGTTCGGTGTACCTGTGTACCACAGAATTTTTCACATTTAAAATGAATGGGAAAGTTCCATATTTTTCACTTTGTTCAACAAATTCGGACCACCTCCAAGAGAGAATGTTCATACAATACTCTTCTACAAGAGAGGATAAAGATGATCTTAAGTAAAATTTAAACCTAAAACACTCGTACGTGAGAACGCTATAAAAACCCACAGCATTTCAGTACATCACATCATACATCACTAGGCCTGTCACAATAACAAATTTTGCTGGTCGATAATTGTGCTACAAATAACTGTCGATAATTGATTTAATCAAAAAACATTTTTTCAATAATTGTCATGAGAGGTGTACTACACATTTGAGCCACTAGATGGTAGTCAAGTATCGTGTATGGTGTACCTGCATAGATTTTTTTTTCCCATTGAAAATTAATGGGGAAGTTCCATATTTCTCACAATTCTCAACCAATTTGGATCACCTCCAAGACAGAATCAAATCACTGGAGATTTGGAGCCATACTGTGTGTGACTTTTCTTTGAAGATTCCCTCAGGTGCCCCTCCTAAGCTGTCTCTCACTCCTAAAATGCACATAATGATGGGTCGATCGCGAATGGATCGAATCTTTGAAATAAACTACAAGAGCCGACTGGCGTCGTTGGGAGCCGATTCGTTTTTCCTTGTGTTTTTTTACTGTTAATCAAGAAACCTCCACCATTTGGTGATTAGGGTTCGAGTTAGGGTTATCGTTTAGCGTTAAGCTTAGGGTTTTCCTACTCCTATTTTTTTCCTATTCCTATTATTCCTGTTAGGATTGGAATAGGGTTAGGATTAGGTGGTTTAGAGTTGGGGGTTAGGGTAAGGGTATCATTAGCATTGTAGCATTTGTAGCCATTTTCATTAGTTTTAGCCTTTTTTTTCCTTTGGAAGTAAAGCCGTAATTCTTTGACTTCAGTTGTTAGACTTAACCTATTACATTTAACATACATCGTATATATTTTGTCTATCATGCTACCTTAGTCTTGAATGCTCTATCCATCCATCAATTTTCTGTGCCGCTTTCTGTGCCACTCCTAATTAGGGTCTCGGGGGTATGCTGGAGCCTATGTCTTGAATACTAGATTAAATTTGTATTCCTTTTATTCCTTTTTCCTTGTATTATTCCTTTTTTTACTCTTTTTTTTCCCCTCCACATCATTAGGCTCGGGCATTCACACACAATATCTTCAGACATTGCAATCATCTAGTCATTTTGTGAGTTTCTGAATTTGCTACTAAGATACAATTTAGCGGGATGCACTGTGTGGAGTTGGCATGTTGTCCTCGTGCTTGTGTGGGTTTTCTCTGGGTAGTCCAGCTTGTTTCCACATCCCGAAAACATGCATGTTAGGTTAATTGGAGACTCCATTTATCCATAGGTGTAAATGTAAGTGTGAATGCTTGTTGATTGATATGTGCCCTGTGATTGACACACAAACAGTCCAGCCTACGCTCCAGTGCACCTGCGACCAGAATGAGGGCAAGCACAACAGAAAATGAATGGATGGATGTAAACATTAATGCATGTATCCATGATGACTAACAATCCACAAAAAAGAATCCTATGTGCTTTGCTTTCTATTGCAGTATGTGTCGAAATATTTAGGATGCTGTGCTTACAAGGTCACTGTAGTATGACCTCATTTTCATGGAAACAAAGCTCCATTTTGTTTTATCTTTTGTTGTGTCTTATGTGAACTTTGTCACTCTTAAAGGTTCTACATTTTCATCGGCGGTTTATTAACATACCTTTCAGGACCAGAAAAAGTTGCATTGAAGCTGAATAATATGCCTACGGGCTACATAAGTGTGGAATGTAGCATGAGGGACACAAATGGAGTTCCACTCTCTCTTTCTATCCCTGATAGAAAAAGATCCACAGATTTATATGTGCAGGATCCTTTTCAGTTACTTTTAAAGAAAAGAAAGGCTTGAATAAATCCATTCTTGAAGCAAACTGTGGGGACAAATGAATGTCACATCCACATGCAGTGTTGCACACTCTCACCTGACGGGTGAATGTGATTAATAATCCCCAGCAAAAATCGAAGGAGACGACGCAGTGAGGATTCCAGCTGTGGAAGGCTGAGATGTTTCTGCCTTTACACAGTGTTGAGCTGAGCATCTTTTATTATACGAGGAGAAGGCGAGACATGGAGCTGGAATTTTTAAATCTGTGCTCCCATCCTTTGTGTCTTTGGAAGAAAGCTCCGTATTGACTGAGAAAGTTTCTCAGCTTTTGCAATTTTCCTCTCTTAGAAGTGTTTTTTATTTATTGTTTGGCAAACTCGGACGTGGCGCTGTTACTTGTTTTTTGCGTTTTGACGCATAATTTCTTCACTTGGTGCCTCATGCAGACAGCTAGTGTCATGACTAGCGATCCGTACTGAAACTCGGTATCATCATGCCACTAGTGCCGATGTAAAGGTTAGTGACTGGACCCAAAATGTAAGTACCTATCGTTGCTCATTTTGGTGCAAAATGAATGCAGACTCAGCCTTCTGCAATAAGTGCTTGATGCTGATATTGGACAAGTTTTGCGCAAGTCTTGTAAGTAGCGCAAGGTCCCCACAGACACATGCTTCTTTTTAAACTTTATTGCTGACATTAACACACCAACAGCGGTGCTCCAACGCGGTAAACTTCACACAGGTTTCTCCGTCATTGTCCACACGATAGACAACACTTCATTACCCACCGACTTCAACCCACACCAGGATTATCAACATCCATATTACAACACCGCACGATGCCAGGATTGTGAAACAGTAATTCATTGCTGTATCTATGCACTTAAAGGGTCCCTGACATGGTTAATCAACTTTGCTTAAATGTTTGTGATTATGTTCTACATTGTTCATGTTGAAAGTGAAGGGTAAATTCACAAAAATTACATTTGTAGTTCATGGCGCCAGCCATGACGAACTATTCTTCTAGCGTAGCCTCATTTCTGGATGCGACGCAAAAGGGACACCACTCAGCTTAAGCAGAGGTAGATCATCTGAGGTAGATCATTGACGTGTTGCTGCTGGATGTTAATAGTCTCCAAGTGACACTGTAAGTTTTTCTTTTCCAAAACACAAAGTTCTAAGACAACAATGAACGGAGTAAGTGCAGAGAATGAGAGCCAGATGGACGCCCTCATCGAGTTCTATCCTTTGCAGTGACTGATGACCGCTTTGAAGGAACACCTTCTTTACAAGAAGCATTTAGCTTGAAAGTATGGCAAAAATGCATTTTGAAAAAGGGTGCTATTCTGTCGGTATACAAGAAAAAAAAACACTGCATCAAAGTTGCCATAGAACACAGTGAGTCATGTCTTGTTTACATAATGTATTGTAAACACTATTCCACAATAGTGACAAGGCTGCAAAGCATTATACGTGTTATACAAACATCTTTCGACAGCGATATGTTTACTGGGCGGGGGGGGGGATTGGGCGCCGGTGATGGCGATCATTCATCGTTGACGGGAGGCCACATGTACATTAAAACAGAAACCCCTTCACGCACATTAAAATTTAAAACTATAACTGAAGGATAAGAAAACTAACTGTACCATTCTGTGTTTTGACAGGGACCAATCTCCATTTCCATGTTTTAAGGCTTAAGTCCATATGTCATCTCCAAATGTTTCCATCCATTCATTTTCTATGCCGCTTATCCTCACTAGGGTCGGCAGGGGTATGCTGGAGCCTATCTCAGCTGCCTTTGGGTGAGCGGAGATGTACAGTCAGTAACAGCAGTCGCAAGTAAATCACAGGGCACATACAGACACACTTTGTATTCACACTTTAGACAATTTAGAGGCGCCAATTAACCTAACATGCATGTTTGTGGGCGGAAACCGGAGTACCCGGAGAAAACCCACGCACGCACGGGGAGAACATGCAAACTCCACACAGAGATGCCCAACGGAGATTTGAAACCAGGTCTTCCAGATCTCCTGACTGTGTGGCCAACATGCTAACCTCGCGGCCACTTTGTGGTCCTATAAATGTTTCTTCCTCCTCAAACTATTGACACATCACTCAAATCTTTGCTATAATGACTGTAAACATCACGGGTGCCCATTACGTCCATCGCGAGCCACCGGTCGACCACGAAGGTAGTTTTGCTCGATCACATAAATGTCACTTTGTAAATGTCACATGACATCAGTCAGCTGAGATTAAGCTGCCCTCCTGATTCGCTCCCCTGTGACATCTCAAACATACACATTATTATTCGGATTATGGATAAACTAACTCGGCGGTAAGATGTTTATATCTATAACAAAAGTTATCAGTTCACTTGTAGCGGCTAGTTACGTAGAAAAAAGGTCAATTGTTTGATGGCTTTGCTTTGCATTATGAACTCCACTATAGAAATGCATGCTTTCTACACTTGTACTTGTACATAAATACTATATATATACACATAATGTATATGTTCTGTATATTTATAGTAGGAGGAAGAGCTTTGGGTAATTTGGTCATTTTAAAAGTAGCTTGGAGGCTGAAAAAGTGTGAACCCTTGGTTAACATCCTCTGTCTCGTACACCGCTATGTTTGTGGAGCTGAGCGGTGTTACCCTGATGATCTCACATCCAGAAATTAGGCTGCGCTGCAAGAACTAGTTCATCATGGCTTTCGCCATGAACCACATGTAATTTTTGTTAATTTATCATTAGCTTTCTACAAATTGAACAATGTAGAACATAATTACAAAAAATATACAATACAATAAAATATAGTATATAATATATTTAAAGGGATAGCTCGTATCTTCTTCTGCTGTGGAACACACGTAAACAAGATGGCCGCGGCGCTTCGTCGCGGATGAAGATGATCTTCATCACATACACACGAATGGAGAGGTGGCAGTGCGCAGGGACACGGCGGGAAACTCCTTACTTAAATGACCCAGCAACTAAGCAGAACTACGTTCCCCGTCACGGAAATCTGACCAGAAGTGGACTCGCGGGACCAATTGGGGGGTTAAGTCACTGTTGATATAGATGGCGATGTCATACAACTTCATGTCAAAAAATCCAAACTATCCCTTTAAGTAAAGTTGATGAATCATATCAGGGACCCTTCAAACAGCAGAATGTATGCATAAAGTACAGTTATCGTTTATTGCAGTTAATTGGTTCCAGACTCGACCATGATAAGTGAATTTCCGCGAAGTAGGATTCCTGATTTATAAATGGAATGTTTTCATAGTTAGAGCATAGAAAACCTGTTTACGACCTCCTACATAAGTTTTTTTCAACATTAGGAGAGCCCTCCAGACATGAAATAACACTCCTATAGTCACCTTTACACTCGTACTACCCAATATAGTGGATATAATAATAGCAAATAAGACATAAGACTCACAGATGTTCGAATGGAAAATAAAAAGGAACTATTTCATATTGGTGAATTTAATACTTTGTTATATCCATCCATCCATATTCTATGCCGCTTATCCTCACTACGGTCATGGGTATGTTGGAGCCAGCCAATCGCAGGGCACATATAGACAAACAATCATTCACACTCACATTCATACCTATGGACAATTTAGAGTCCAAACATGCATGTTTTTGGAATGTGGGAGGAAACCCGAGTACCCGGAGAAGACCCACGCACGCACGGGGAGAACATGCAAACTCCACACAGAAATGTTCAACGGAGATTTGAACCCAGATCTTGCAGATCTCCTGACTATGTGGCCAACATGCTAACCACTCGGCCACCGTGCTTATAACTTAGGTATATTTTTAATTACATTATTGAAGTAATTTACTATCATGTTCAACTAGCATGCCACAAAATTTTGAAACATTAAAAAGGCACCGTTTAAGCACCAGCACCGCTTCACCATTTGTAAACGTCTAAACGATAACCCACCTTAGTCATGATTTTTATTATAAGAAGAACTACACCCATGTACAAGTTTGACAGTCAAGATACAAGGTAAAGCTTTCAGGGGTGGGCAAAGACGGCGCAGCAATTAGACCTTTGGAGGAGGACTCAGACAAGCGCCTAATCCTTCACAGGAGCTGTGTGTTTGCACAGCGGTTTTACTTTTAATCACATCAGATTTGTCGGCCCAGTGTCATTGCACTTTTTGGCTTCATGTGGCAGGAAACAAGAGTGGTGGTGCTCAATTATTTATCTCTGCAAACTCAAGAACGCTGATTGTTGCGGCTCTGGCAAAGGTACTTGTCGGGAATTAGAAGGGCTTATCCGTCGAGCAAACGCTTGCACTATGATGATTATTATTATTATTAGATTAATGAGATTAGCTTTTCTCCAAAAGAAAAATGTCTACCTGGAAGCTATTCAGAGGCCACAAAATAATAAAATGGAACAATGGAATTTTTCATCTTAAACTTAGGACTACTATGGAACTTTGTAGGTGGAACATAGTGTATTCCATTCCAGCACACCAGTAGCTTCTTATTTGTTTTAATTTTGAAAAAAAAAACGCACTATAAGAAACAATGGAAATAAAAATAATCTGTTCCTGAGTCAAAAAAATGACTAACTGCACAGGTATTTTTAAAAAACTTTTCAAGTGTTGAATAAAATAACCCGTTAAGTAAGACGTGTAAAACAATAAAACACTCTCACTTTGATTTTGAATGACTCTCGTCACAGGTGCACCTCACAAGTGTAAAAAGAAGTAAACTACTCTAAAAATTGAAAGCAAAACATGTATGGTGACACCCAACTCACGAGACGAGACACGACGATACATGAGATTGGGTCCACAAGAACGAAATGAGATTTTAACATTCTTTTTTTGTTTTGTTTTAAAGTACAATGAAAAAATATGACTCGACAACAAACTTTTTTTATTTAACTAAGTCACAAAACAATGCAAATGTGTTTTGAAATATTTACTGTCACACTACAATATTATTGTCTACATTTTTTGAGACCGAATAAACCACTAATATGATGATATCATAATAATAATAATAATAATAATAATAATAATAATAATAATAATAAAAAATGTCCTATAATATGTCATCTTTCGCCCTGTAAAGTTGTGAAATTTCCATTTGTGACATGTTATTTTCACAAAGGCAATTTTTACTGTTTCAAACGTTTGCAGCATTTCTTGAAATGCGTCAAGAAATGCAAATACTGCTTCAAAAAGCAGCATTTCTTTGGCGATGTATTAAACCACACTCTCTGGGAGCCCACACCGTTTTGCAGTCGCTGTTTTGCCGTGCCATTCCATTTGTATTTCCAATCAGATGTCTCAGTGAGTGTTGACTGTCGGTGTGTAGTTGTTGTTTTTTTTCACAGATGGGAAAATCGGGTTGGGTGGATATGCTTAGGTGGGCGAGTTTGTTTTGTTTATGTTGCCACCACTTTCGAACATATTCGGCATACTTGCTCGTTTGTGTTAAGCTCACCTTATTAATGTTCCCACACGGGGGCTGTGGCATTTGGCTTTGGAATCATCTTTTTTCCTTGTAATTTCTCCTGCCTTCTATGGCTCCCCACGAGGCTCCACTCTGTTGCTGTGTATATGCTAGCGGCCCTGTCTCCCCCACAGAGACTGTATGACCGAAAAGAGGTCTCACTCTGTCTCACAACATCTCAAGCCGTATTCAAGAGAGGAAGAGCATTCAAGAATGCATTCTCATGTGGAAATATATGGAGGCCAGCACAGTTGTCAAGTTCATTGTCATTTATTGTGCGATTAATTCATTTATTTATTATTGTGACACAGTTTTTTTCTGAACGACAAATCTCATCATGTTTTGATCTTGTGAATTTCCTGCTGGTGACTCTAGAGAAGTTATTCTTCTGTTTTTCTCCCCTTCTTTTCTTGTTTTCTTGTCCTTCTTGGGGCTGATCCTTTTAGAATGCATTTTGCAAACCCAAAGAAAAAGGAAAACAAAGGCCGAGATTACATCACAGTGGATGAAATGGAAACGTTTTATGCAACTTTAGAAGTCTATTTTCCTGAAAAAGTGTGGTTTTGTATGTAAATTTGGGTTAAGTATTATTTTTGGGGGCATAGCGCTCCGCAACGTTGAGTCCTTGACTGGTCAGACAACTTGTGATGTGCCAGGTTGAGACGGGCTTGTCAGGAAGCTAATGGAGTGGCCTAAGGTTAATTTACAACCATATGAATCCCATCAATAAGCAATTAAGAGGTGTGGAAGCACAGAGGCATGGGGGCCAGCAGCTAAATCCCCACCTGCCTTTAATCAATTAATTGCTGTGACATGTCTGTTTAAGAGCGCCTGATAGATTTACACATTAAAGCGACACACAGAAAAGCCGCTGCGTTGACCTTTCTCGTTATCTCACGGGCCCTAAAGCGTGGCTGCGCAAGCTGTGAATTAGCATTTCTAACGAGACGCTCCCCCTCAAGTTGCGCCATCCTCGCTAGCTCCTCTGAACAAATTCACCACATATTGATTGGAATTTTGGGGAAGGCATTAAGCTGACTGATGTGAAGGGATGTGAGGGAGCAGAAGACTGTTCATGGCTGCCTGTGCATAATGATGCATGGAAACGCTCATAAAGTCTGCAAACACACCAAAACTCCTATAGTATTTTCATCTGATGGACAGAAACGCAGTGTGGTTGTCATGAGCTGCACTATGTGAAATAATTACTGACATAAACTTTGACCTTTGACACCTCTTGCTATATCCTGCGTCTGTGAAAGTGTAAAGATGGCTGAACAGGACTAGTGACTCATTTATCCTTTGACTACTGCTTCCTCACTGATCATAACTAACAGGTCATACAAAGCCAATAGTGCTGAATCAATCGATCAATAGCAGTAAGGAGCAGATGCGGATGAGTTTATTGTAAAGAACAGTATGACACACATGAGTTTCACACCATTGAATAGAGCAAACATTTTAAAGCACATAAAGAGCTAGATGGAGCTGCTGGATGTTGACCAATCATGATACTGCAAGTGCAGCTACTGCCATGTTCTGGCGTCAAGAGGTTGCCTACAGCCACAGCTATTAACGCCAACGTTTGCTCATTAGAGACTCGGCGGTGATTTGCTTTTGTAGACCACACACCTGGTGACGAAAGAAGGCCCTGTGGTTAATTGAATAGAGGTGTTTATTGGAGCATTGAATCATGTTAATATGCAAGCAGTCCTTCAAATCAAGTTGCTCTTGTATGATATGTTCTTGTTGGAGGACGGCAGGGCGTGATGGGGTGTTTTGCATGTGGGGTTGGGGTTGGTCGAGTTCGTCTGCGCAGGTCATGGTGTGACTTGGCTTTCTCCAGGGGTGTTGCCCTGGGGCCCGGAGACCCCAGCTCTTTGTGAATTGTGTTTGGTGACTATAATGATGGTGAATTTGGTGAAACTATAATTATGCTCTATAAAATGTGTTTTTTGTTCATATTTTTGGGTTTAAGGAACAGATTGTTTGGATTTACATTATTTAGTATGGGAAATAATGGAATTTTGTAACATTTTCATACGTTCCGGTTTGTGACTGACCTTCTGGAATGGATTAATGATGACAACTGAGGTTCCACTGTATAAGGTTTAAACAAAGATTTAATCAAACTTGGCATCACTGCCTTTAGTGTTGAAAAAAAAATGCTTTTTGTTTATTCCCACAACTCTTGAAGTGTGTGCAATAAGATGGTGTGCTAGGCACTAGATTGTCTATGAAATATTCACGTTCACCTTCCCAGGGACTGAAAGGCTCCATGTTGAAAAGTTGATTTTCTTTGGAGGGCCTCAGGAAGATTTCCATTCATTACCTGCTCTTCCACACTCATATGCTCACATGCTTTATTCCCTACCTTTTTTTCTCCCTGGAGAGGCTGAGACTGAAGGCCTAGTGATATCATATGTATGAGATTTTCTACCTGATCAGCCTCATCTGACTCACATGAGCCCGGGGGAGTGTGAAAATATTGTCCCGGCCTCTCAGTTAACATGTTAAGAGGAAAGTCTCGCTTTTGGAAATGTAAACACGGACTAAGATAGCGTCCGTCCATTTGTTTGTTCTTGTAACACTTTCAAATGAAATCTCACGACTGAAATTTCTATTTGTCGCCCACGTCTTATGTGATGTAATGATGGAACATGTCAGGTGACGTCAGTGACTGTGGCTCTGCTTGTCGTCCACACAGCTCCTCCAAACAACATCTCAGTGGTGGCAGAGAACACGCCAGCCCCGTTCAGTCGATACCAGGCCCAGAACTTCACTCTGGTCTGCACCGCCAAGGGAGGGAAGCCAGCACCGTCGGTGAGTTGGGGACCTGAACAACATGACACTTGATTCTCCGCAGTGTTAATGCCGGTGTTTTCTAAAAAAGCAAAAGCAAAAGGGATTACGAAATACAGTATAGTGAAACCTGGAAAAAAAACACACAATCTATTTCTATGTGGCAGTAAATTCCGTTTCTAGTTCTATGGTTATCATTCCACAGTACCATCACTGGTACCCGTACCGTTTTGTGGTCTCGCCAAAAAGCCACGGAATAAGAAAAAAAAAAACTCACCAGATATGTTGACATCTTGTATGATATTTCCGCATGACAATGATTTGATTTTTGAGGCATTTTTTGTAGAAACTCCAAGCTGAATGACTTTTAGGGTGTTCCACTATTGGAGTTTCCTCTGATAAAAGACTTCCACAAATAGCTAAATCATTGACATGAGTACATCCTGCTGACACCTAATTGCTTACTGTCTGTTTTTACATCAATGCGGGCATTCATATTTAAATTAAAGCAGCAACGTGTGACATGTTTTTTTTTCAAAATTATTTTATGCTGCACTGGCTTGCATTAGGGAGAATAGCATATGAACATAATATTAAAACAGAGATGTGCAAATATTGCTTTAATACTTGTAAGCTGATCCTTGACTGACAACTTAATGGTGATGCTGCATCATCGTTAAAGTATAGTACCTTTAAGAAACTGCATATTAATGTTACAGATGGTCACACCACCAGCAGTGACATGATGTTGATAATGTGCACACATAAATCTAATTTGTACATAATCATAAATGGATGCATAAGCAGACTGAGGAGATCTGCAAACATCCCAAGTAGTCGGGTGTCATTGGAGAGCACCCACTGGGTCATTAATCATTGTCCACAGGCATATGCTAATGAACTCCCAAGGCACAGCGCATGGATCTCGAACAATTATAAGCCCAGTGAGAGGTGAATGCAAGGTGAATGTGATTTCCGCCTCTCAGGTGCCTTCTTGGACAACACGCGCCCCGTGCTGATGTCACCACAAGACTTTTAAATCTCGTTTTTCCGAGGCTGACGGGAAGAAAAGAGAATGGACCATTCGATGGTGGTTATTTAGCTTCGCAATTATTGAGTTACAAAGCAAATGAGTGGGGATGAGAAGAAGAATATCTTCAGGGGAAGATGAAGGCCGTAGCAGTGCTAAAACAAAGAACAATTTTTTTGTACTGTAATTTCTGGTGTAGTGGCCGCTACTTTTTTCGTAAACTTGGAACTCTGCGGCTTATACAGTGATGTGGCTAATTTATGGCCATGTTCTAATCTTGTGACATCTCCTTTACTTCAGAACTACTGCTAATTGTTTTACTGTGCCACTCGTGAGTCAGTGAGGAAATGGGAGTTAGAGCCAATCACGAGCTATAAGGGCCCATTAAATGCTTAGCTGGGAAGAACTGTATGACGGGAAACCGTTAAAATAGTTGTTGTTTTTTTATTAGTACTTGTATTGTATATTCCTTACCTACCTTTTGAGTGTTAAGTTACTGTGTGA
This sequence comes from Dunckerocampus dactyliophorus, assembly GCF_027744805.1. Classification (NCBI taxonomy): domain Eukaryota; kingdom Metazoa; phylum Chordata; class Actinopteri; order Syngnathiformes; family Syngnathidae; genus Dunckerocampus; species Dunckerocampus dactyliophorus. Next base: position 12,731,873 of record NC_072826.1, on the reverse strand, counting down.
TGATTTTAGCATTCTTTCTAAGATCACACCATGAGTCAGACTGTTATATTGAATAATGACATCCTGTTAGTTCCAAAGGGTTGACAAGCTCATTGTCAGTTTTCTCATAGCCCATGATAAGCTCCTGTCAAAGAGCTACCTGGTCCTCATGGGCTTGTGCGCGCCGCAATATGACATTTTATGACGTTGACATGTGCGGTTATAATCTAGTGTGGCTTACATATGTACAAATCAATTTTTCTCTCTAAATTTTGTGTTTTCGGCTTAAACACCGGTGGGTCTAACACTGGAAATCACGGTAATTTGCGCCTTAGGGTAATTTTGTTACTTTTGACAGGCGCAGAGACTCTGCTGTATAATTTGTGACTAAAGTGCACATCTAATGCTAACAATGTAGTTTCCGAACTTCGACTTAGCATAAAAACAACACGCATCACCTACATCTTTGCTTCATTTTCCTGTTCAAAGAAAATCTGCTTCCCTGGAATAACAAACAACAGAAACAGAAACCCTATCAGTGTACTTTAATGTGTGTGCACGCCTACACAGGTTTTGTTACTCTCTGTGGATGATAGTATGTGCTGAAAGTTTGCAAAAGTTATCCAACTTCATGAGGGGAAAAAAAGCTAATCATCCAATATGTTGTTCACTCCAGGAGATGTAACCTGCTTACACACACAAAGAGGTTTAATCAGCCTGCTGTGTGAGTGAGAACACCTGTGTGTGAAGGACTCGCTGTGTTGTTCTCACGTATGGAAATTACAAAGGCTACAATGGTGTGTGTGAAGCTTTAGTGACACCTTCATACTTGACTGCCACTCATCTCATCCGTTTTTGCACTGTAATAATGCATAACGCAATGAAGTCAAGGCCGCCATTTTTTGATAGATGGAAAGTGAGGAAGAATACATAATCAGCTGGAAAAGTCACAATGGCTATGTTGGAATCCTCTAAAAGTTGAATTTGAATTCTAAAAGATTAATTTACCCGTGTTTTATTGTTTTAAATATGCAGGAGTTAAATTTTTCAAGTTAAATGTTTCAAGTAAAAAAAATAATAAAAATGTATGATGGCGACATTTTTTTACACTTCCTTACATTACCGTAATTTCCGGTGTATAAGCCGCTACTTTTTTCTCATGCTTTAAAACCATGCGGCTTATACGGGGATGCGGCTAATTTCTTGGTCTCACGACATCTTGTGTGCTTCAGAGCAGTCATTTCGTGCATCACGCTGGACTGGACTGGACGAGACTGGACTGCTGCATGGTAGGGAGGCCAGCACAGGGGGCTGATTTGCCTCTGGGCAGGGCTGCCGCTGGGAGCAACAACGACAGAGGGCGAGAGACTCGCAGGGTTTGTGGCAAGGGAATTGTGGGGCTGTTCAGTTCCGACACTGAAGAAGACGACTTTAGTAGTTTTAGTGCGGAAGGAGGATGAAGATGGTGATGACAGCAAATTTTCTGGTGGGCTATACTGTAACAAGCTGGGTTATGTGGGCGGGTGCTTACATTCATTCTTAAGTGGTTCTGATGAAGTTCTTTGGGAATGCATGATTTACAATTACAATTTCAACAGACAAGTCAACAAAAAGGCTATTGGGACCTTGCCCTATCACGTTGCCTTCAGGGAGCATAGGAACTAAAGCAATTAATCTAAAGATTTTATGTAGGCTACATGTCGTTGAAATGATGAGCTATAAACTTGTGAGTGTGCATGGTGTTGAATAAACACATAAAATAGTTCAAAAGGTATTTTTACTTGATTATTGTTTTACGAGAAAATCCCTGGTGGTGTAATTGTACACACTTTTGCCTGAGGGCATGGGTTCGATTCCCAGCCAGAGGTGCATCAAAAAGGGCATTCGGTGTAAAAGCCATGAAAAAACCATTTATGCGATTGACTTGTTGTGGTGAAGCCTGACAGGGAAAAACTGAAAGTGGAAAACAAATTAATGTTTTGCTATAAACAGTAGAGTTCTCAAAGCAAGCGACACTTTGCATTATGTTCTGTTCTCTGCATGCTGTTAATGGAAGTTGGAGAGAAAACAAATATGCAAACAAATAGCAGTGCCATGTGAAGCGTCACCATCACATTTAGGGGGTATACGGCGAAAGTGGCTCCACAAACCCAGGCTTTGTGCTCAAGATGGAACTCGACAAAACCTAACATCCGTAATCAGACTTAATTGCTCCTGAGACGGTGATTATCAACTTACTTTGTCAAGTCCGGTTTTCGGCTTTGTGCTAAGTGCGCGTTCACATGAAAGGGGGCGTTTTACGTCATATTACTCTACTTCCGCTGAAAATTGAAGCGATCCCAGCCAGTGTATTTTACAAAAAATGAGTACGTAATTATTATGGAGCTTTATGAAGCGTTCCCAAAAGACTATGACTAAAAGCAACTATACCCTACTAGTCTTTTCATTTATCAACGCTCAACGCTTTGACATATTAACACTTATCCATTTAAAAAATAAATACATTGGAGCAACAACTTTCGTTTTTTGATTACATACATTTATGAAATATTTTAATCTGCTATATCTCGTTGTGACCACTAGATGGCAATGTTTTGCCTGTGACGTGTTTTGCGGCGACTTAAATTTTTTTTTTCCTTTTTATTATAAAACAAGTGTTTTAATGCAGTTGATTGATGCATCAGAGTGTTTATTCCTCCAGCAAATATTGTAATTTAACACGACGAACTCAGTACTCACGCAAGGACTCCCATGACATTTACATCTGCTAACATTAATTATTAATATTTCATATTCCATTTTATTTCTGGTGCTCGCGTGAGCATATCTAGCGTATTCCCTCGGCTGAAAATGTATCTCACTTATCAGGGAATGTTTTTGTTTTTTTTTCCATGTCCCGTCGGGAACCTTGGAGCTTTTAAATAAATGGTGATGCCATCTCCGAATTAGTTAAACAGTGAAACAGAGCACTTTCATAGCTGATTTTAAGCTGAAAGCCTGGACATAACCTGATCCCGACCAGACTATGACCTTAGCCTAAGTTACCATGGCGATACATCTGCTTTAAAAGAGAGCTCCTTCGCTGAACACGCAAGTTCCACTCAACACAGCTCGCCAACCCACTAAACTCGCGTCGCAGAAAACTGGTTAAGGAACCAGTTTAAACACAATCGAGTACTATACAGGACTCTCCAACAGTTGTTTCTTTTGTGTTGTTAAGGGAAAAAACAATGTTGTTTTTTAAATTATGCTTGTCAGACAGAAATAATGACTTTTGTTGCAAACATAAACATATGACATTGTGTCACAATAGAAAACATTCTGAAAGATTTGATTTCACATGAAGTATAGAGTGGGTTTGTTGTGATAAATTAGTTTGTCCCTCCATGCAAATTATTCCTTGTTGCTGTGCCTCTCTGTGCATCCTTCCTGCAGGCATTTTTTCCCTTTCACCCAACACCGCTAGAGCATCCTGCTCATTTTTGTAATTACAAAAAGCTTTGAGACATTTTTTTTATGTAGTCACTTTGAAGGGCTACATTTTCTGTTAATGCATCCTTCAAAATGATGATGCTACTTGGGTCACATTGGGGCCGGAAGGAGAGTTTGATGGCTGCCTGTTTTGGATGGTACACAGTCACCACGTTTGCAAAAAAAAAAAAAAATCCCAAATATTGTATGAATTTGGTTGAAACCAACGATAAGAGTGATCGTCCAGATGTACAGTGATCTGCTTCATCAGTAGTGAAGTAGAAATGGAATATCCATATATTGATGGAATCCATGAATTCAAAGTAATTCACTGCACTAGTAATTCACTCTTTTTAAATAGTCAGTCAATTGTCTGTGATTTTTTTTCCATGCGTCTGAGGAGCACAATAAGAGCCAAAGCAGACACATTGTAGAAAGCTAAAGTATTTTATCCATTTGTCATGCTTCTACTTGTGACAGTTATTGGCATGTAACATTTTCTTCCTCTACCCACATATCTAAATGAGCTGAAATTACCACAATCGCCTCCTAGTGTTCCGGAGGCATACAGCCAACATTCGAATAAGAGAAACGGGGACTTCACATAGAAGTGAGAAAAACAGAGGGGTTGAACTATTTGAAGAATTTAGGCCTTGAAAAAATATTGCGTCCACAAAGTGTCGGATGAGTAAATAGTCCCATTCACACGGGAGCGGCTTACTGGGTGAAAACGATGTAGTACATAAGGCACACCAACATGTGGTGCTGTAAACAGACACACACACACAACCACGTGACACACCGAAGCAATACAAGAAAGAACGCATGCACACAAGGGCCATCGTCTTCCAATTGTCCAGCTTGTCCAGGCTTATGTTTATCTTTGTAGCCGAGAAGTGCAAAACACAAAACAAAAGAAAAACTAATTACAATCACACCACCCGGAAAGGGATTGTACCCCCGCTGTACCCTCATTAAAATATTTGATGGTATTTGCATGCATGCCAACATCTGCATGCATGTCGTGGCTGCGCGCACACGCCGCTAAAACCTAAACTACAGTCATGGAAATAATGATTAAGTTTCAGTTTCTTGTTCATTTTAATGCCAGATACAACTAAATGTACATTTGTTTGGACAAATATAACAATGACAACAAAAATAGTTCATAAGAGTTACATTTTTTGGCAGTACAATGCTATAGCTATTTATGTAAGAACTTAAGTGATTTCGGTTATATGGAGTCCATTAAATATTTTAATGAGGGGTACAATCCCTTTCCGGGTGGTGTTATTGTAATTTGTTTTTCTTTTTGTTTTGTGTTTGGCACTTTTCGGCTACAGAGATAGACCAGAAAAGGAATGTACCAACTTCCCGGAGCTGATTGGTCCAAACGTTATCACTTACTATAACTCTGGGATTTGGCACATTCCCTTTCCGGCTGGTGTAATTATAATTTGGTTTGCTTTTTATTAACGTGTTTTGCACTTCTCAGCCACCATGTGAAAACATTCCCGCGTGGATGAGTACGTGAGCAGCGAGTGGCACCTCCACCCTCATTTAAAAACATTTACTTTCGATCTGGAGACAGTTGACATGCTCTTGAATGATCACACGCCACACACGTTTATGTCTCTGGCATTGTATTTTGAGAAGTGTTGCTATGTGACGTCAGTGTTTGCTTGGCATCGCTAATAGCCTCCCAGTGCCACTCATTAGCACGTCCTTGGAGCACGAGTGCGCACTGATTGAAAAAGAGGGTCGATAATGATAGTTAATAACAAGGAAAGCTGATGAAGTCATGGCAAGGAGCCTTTTCTCTGCCACTTCTCTCTTCAAATGGCAAAAACAATAAACATGAAAGTGTACAGTGACAGAGTGATGTATGCCTTAACAAACCACCATAATAGATTCGAAACTAAACAATCAAGGTTTTAAGTGAAGACGTAATAGGGTTCACGTTATATAGGTTACCATGCGTCTGTAGCGCTTTCTGACAATGTCACAGTTATTAAAAGTTTTGTGTTTGGATTCATTGCTTGCACACTTAAGGGGTTTTATAACAGAGGTTTCATTGATAGTGGCTTTATTCCTGGCACTGTAAGAACAGACAACACACAAGCAAGGTTAAAAACAACACACAAAATTATTAAGAGAATAAGCTCAATTTGTACACGGCCTTCATGCAAACACAACATTTTAATCAAACAAAGTGTATTTTAATATATTTTTTTCCCCAATCTGAATATTCTTTTCCTTATTTTTTTTCTAAAATACTACCAAATAATGTCAAAGGTCAGTGATGTTACATTCAGTAGATGTTGCATTGTGCGTTAATGAGATATGTAGTGGGCTAGCAGGCTGCTAACAAGGGCGTTTTGTGATGAAAATACATTAAGAACGCGCTTGGCCTCGTGCAGGGTATCAATGACGTGAGAAGATGCACACCACATTGTACGCGAAACAGAAAATGTACGTGTAGGCAAAAATTTTTACTTTAACGAAAAAACACGCTAATGGGGTGTGTGCTAACCAAGGTTCAACTGTATATGTGAAAATAAATAAATAAATATATATATATATACTGTATATATATATATATACAGTAGACGCCCCTACAAACTGTAAATAATCCGTTCCGAGAACGTTTATGTTATAGGGTTTTTATGTTATACGAAGCGTAAAATACATGTAAATAGCCTATTCCGTTCCAAATCTTCCCAAACTCACTCCTTTGGGCCTTCAAAATATTCAAAGTCCACCAAATATGGTGGGAAAATATAAGAAAATGTTACCATAAACATAGTAGAGTAACATTCCAATATAAAATAAGGTAATAAATAAGAATACTGTAAATGAATATAACGGAAAAACAAAAGCAATCCTACCGTTCACGAGATGTCTTGATCAGGAGCACGCAAGTGGAGGCAGCAGGAGAAGGAGGAGGAGGAGGAGGAGGAGGACTAGCCTGAGTCAAAATGAGACTCAAAGAGTCTAAGAGTCAGCTGGTCTCACAAACGCACACGCACTACACGATAATGCTGTGTGCAAAATTTTAATTTGTAACTTAACTTAATTGTTTAAGTTAAGTTTCTGGGCGACTATGAAGAGGAAGGAGGTTGAAGGGAGAAGCCTGTCTCTCACACAAAGTCACGTACGTGCTGTATAAGTCAGCCAATGAGATGAGAGCGTAGGCGGTGCCCCGATAATCAGCCAATGAGATGAGAGCGGAGGCGATGCTCCGATAATCAGCCAATGAGAGCGTGATGCGTCAGAAGGCATCACCAAGTGTAAGCTGTTAGTCTGAATTTGCACCGACTTCATTGTTAGTGTAATTTGTGAGGAATTAATAAAGTTGATTGAAAAAAAAAAAAAAACTTGCACCAACTTGACGCTTTACGTTATATGGAATTTCTTACGTAATACGATGCAAAAACTTTACATAAATTCTTTATGTTCAGTGGAATTTACGTAAAAGGAGGTTTACGTTATGTGAGGTGCTACTGTACTAACTTTGTATATTAGTAGAATCTTAGTAGAATGTTGCCTCACTTTTCATTTGAGGTGAATCTAATCTGTCTGCTGACTCCTCTGTAAACAGTTTGAATTGGCGCTCAGGTGGTGGATGACAATGCATGCATGGACTTGCTGATAGCGGTTGCATTTAGAGCCAAACAAGATGATAGTGGATGTTGATAATGGTAACAATAAGCTTGATAGACAGCCTCCTGGCTACTGATGCTTCTCCGTTGAACGTTTCAATAACAATGAAAGGCGTATCATTCCAAGAGGCATCCCTCAGAGTTTATTAACATCACCCTGTCGTCATAGTCACCATGTTTCGGGATTCACTGCAGTATTCTTGCTTCAATTCATGGGCTGCACAAAGCACAGAAACTGGACCTATGCTGCTCCTCCATCCGTCCTTCAAGCCATCATTATTGTCAAGCTAATGATTTGCGTGGTCGAAGCGTCGTCGGAAAAAATACAGCGAAAAATAAAATTTCGCTTGTCGCTGAATGCTTGCTGTTGCGGGGCGAGGTGAGCCGGTGTGCGTGCGCTGGTACCTCCGGCTGGGTTTTGATGACTGAGCTCCTGGCTGGAGCTTGCGGGTTGTGTGCCGCAGGGTGGCAATGCGTACAGGCGTGGTCAGTGGTCAAAATGCGTGCCTGTTGGTCGCTCTCAGGGAGGGGATGGCACTGATGTAATAATACATTGTTTTTCTAATATTCTTGCGATCGACCAGCAAAGACCCAAAGATCGGTTCGTGGCTCGTGGTCGACGGGTTGGTGACCCCTGGTGTAAGCCGTTCAGACCACCAACTTGTAGTATTCTACATTGGTCACTTGGTGTCAGTGATTGTTCGGTGAGACCTCCAGGGAACATCCATCCATCCATCCATTTTCTATACCGCTTCTCCTCATTAGGGTCGCGGGGGTATGCTGGAGCCTATCCCAGCTGACTTTGGGTGACAGGAGGGGTACACCCTGGACTGGTCGCCTCCAGGGAACAACCGGCTTTTATTGCCGGGTTTAAATGATCTGACAACAGGCACAATAATAATAATAATAATATTATTATCGGGTCTGGACCCAATTAACAGTGATACAAGAGATTATTCTTGTAAAATGACAGCTTTTTTGGTTTTTGCTGTTGTATTTTTGGGGGGGTCTTGTCCTTGAACACCCCGGACTTAGGACAATGGGACTGTACGTTTTTTTTTTTTTATTTTGGGGCGGAGAAAATGCATCTGTGCTCAACGAGTTATGTTGTTATTGCTAGAATATATGTAGCTCAGGTGAGAATATGAAAACAATTGGAGACTATTAGTATAACGTCATCCTCCGAATCAAATAATAGTTACCCACAGTCTTTAGTTCAACCAGGCCTGATGTGAACGCTTAGTTTTTTTTTTTTATTTTTAGAAAATTTATAAACATTTCAAAAGGAAATATATGCTCTACTGAATAAATGCCTGAATTTGACTGCCAAGATGGAGGATTGTACACCCAAATGCACCAGGTGGTGACCAGACTTTTATAACAAAGTATCAGAACTTTTCTGTGACAGGAAAAGGCTCCATGTACTCAGGTACTTCATATACAACTAAAAGGTAAGAAAACAAATGTTTTTCAGTTTACAAAAAATAAGCACTTGTGTCTAAGAAGTATCTGAAAACATTCTGAAAACCTTTTTTTTAACCAAAGTTAAACATTTTCCCCTCTCAATAAGCAACCTGTATTAACATAAAAAACTAACATTGACCACGTTTCACTCCAAAAGCAATGTGCATCATTCCTACCTTGTTCTTTTCCCCATCTTTCCCTCTGCAACAGCAAGAGAAGGGCGTTTGTTATTTACAAGTCTATTTTCAGCAGCACTTTAATGAGACATGTTTGGTGACAGCAGCTTTTTTTTTTTTTTTTACCATTTTCTTTACTATTTTTTTTCTCATGTCAAATTACACGTTGACTGTCGTAAAATCACGAGGGCCTTACTCACCCAAGGCGGTGCTCAGCAACTTGCCCGTGTCACTTTGGGAGATGTAACTCTTTATTTTTGACACGTATCACAATGAGCGACATCCTCTGGCAGCTTCATAATCACTAGAGGAAAATTAATCAGTGTTTGCACTTCCAGTTGATGACACTTCAGTGTTTTTTTTTGTGTGTGTGTGTGTTATTACTGCCTGTCAAAGTGAGATATCTGGAAAATTACATTTTAGCAGCTCATATAAATAAACACAAAGTGTGCAGGCCATTAAATGCTGTAAATGCCTGCACATATTTAAAAACACAGTATGGCGCTGGGGGTTCATTTGGTTGGGAACATTAGGTTCCTTTGTCTGTTAGATGCCTCACTTTAGCAGCTCATATCTCAAATGAATGCAATTACAGCCTTGATTATGTTTTCTGTTCTTTAGTTTTTTTAAGAAGAAAGTGAGTTTTACACATGGAATGCAATATGATAAATCGATGTTTTAACTTCAGATTTCAAACAAAAAAATCATAAAAATGCTAATTATTTGATATTATATGTGATATTTAACAACCCCATGACCCGGAAACGGAAGTGACACTTGCAGAATGTCTTCATAATAATATTGTGGGTCACCACAGTAATACACATGAATAAATAAGAATAAATTCCCCACTGATTCTGACTATTAAACGGAATTTTGGCTCATTCATGCGAGCCAGTTCTGATGACTCGGTTCACTAAAAAGAGCCAGGCCTTTTGACACCTCCGATTTTTTGTTCATTCAATGAATTTATTACAAATTAATGTAAAATTTGATTACGAAAATTACCTGTATATAAGATCGGATCGGGACATCCCTAAGACATATACTTTTTCCATTCCATTTTCCTCCGCTTATCCGGGTCCGGGTCGCGGGGGCAGCAGTCTCAGTAGGGAAGCCCAGACTTCCCGGTCCCCGACCACCTCCTCCAGCTCCACCGGGAGGACACCGAGGCGTTCCCAGGCCAGCTGTGAGACATAATCCCTCCAGCGTGTCCTAGGTCTTCCCCGGGGCCTTCTCCCGGCTGGGCATGCCCGAAACACCTCACCAGGGAGGCGTCCGGGAGGCATCCGGACTAGATGCCCGAGCCACCTCAGCTGGCTCCTCTCGATGTGAAGGAGCAGCGGCTCTACTCTGAGCTCCTCTCGGATAACCGAGCTCCTCACCCTGTCTCTTAGGGTGAGTCCCGCTACCCTACGAAGAAAACTCATTTCAGCTGCTTGTATCCGCGATCTCGTTCTTTCGGTCATGACCCAAAGCCCATGACCATAGGTGAGGGTGGGAACATAGATCGATCGGTAAATTGAGAGCTTTGCCTTCCGGCTCAACTCTCTCTTCACCACGACGGTCCGGTACAGCGACCGCATTACTGCAGACGCTGCGCCGATCCGCCTATCGACCTCACGCTCCAACCTTCCCTCACTCGTGAACAAGACCCCGAGATACTTGAACTCCTCCACCTGGGGCAGGACCTCATTCCCAACCCGGAGGGAGCAATCCACCCTTTTCCGACTGAGAACCATGGCCTCGGATTTGGAGGTGCTGAGTCTCATCCCAGAAGCTTCACACTCAGATGCAAACCGTCCCAGTAAACGCTGCAGGTCACAGCTCGATGAGGCCATCAGGACCACATCGTCTGCAAATAGCAGAGATGAGATCCTAGTGCCCCCGAACTGGACTCCCTCGACACCTTGGCTGCGCCTAGAAATTCTGTCCATGAAAATTATGAACAGAATCGGTGACAAAGGGCAGCCTTGGCGGAGGCCAACGTTCACCGGAAACAGGCTTGACTTACTACTGGCAATGCGAACCAGGCTCCTGCTCCGGTTGTACAAGGACTGAATGGCACGTAGTAGCGCGCCACCAATCCCATACTCCCGGAGCACCCCCCACAGGACACCGCGAGGGACACGGTCGAATGCCTTTTCCAGGTCCACAAAGCACATGTAGACCGGTTGGGCAAACTCCCAAGTACCCTCCAGGACCCTTGCAAGGGTGTAGAGCTGGTCCAGTGTTCCGCGACCAGGACGAAAACCACATTGCACCTCCTGTAGCCGAGGTTCGATTAACGGTCGTACCCTTCTCTCCAGCACCCTGGAATAGACTTTCCCAGGGAGGCTGAGGAGTGTGATCCCCCTATAGTTGGAACACACCCTCCGGTCACCCTTCTTGAAAAGGGGGACCACCACCCCAGTCTGCCAATCCAGAGGTACTGTTCCCGACTTCCACGCAATGTTGAAGAGACGTGTCAGCCAAGACAGTCCCGCAACATCCAAAGCCTTGAGGAATTCAGGGCGAAACTCGTCCACCCCCGGAGCTTTGCCACTGGGGAGCATTTTGACTACCCCAGATACCTCAGCCACGGTGATGGAACTGTCCGCGTTCGTATCCTCAGTCTCTGCTTCCTCTAGGGAAGGTATGTCAGTGGGATTGAGAAGGGCCTCAAAGTATTCCTTCCACCGCCCAACTATATCCTCAGTCGAGGTCAGCAGGCTCCCGTCCCCACTGTAAACAGTGTGGACCGGGCACTGCTTACCGGTGATTCTGCTTCCCCTTTTTTATTAAGCATATATAATTATACAGTAAGTATATTATGAGTTTATTATTTTTATGGCTTAATATATTTAACATGGAATAGTGCTACAAAAATGTAATTTTAAAGCGCAAACTATCATCCTCTTGATTTGACAAAAATATATTTGATTGTACGTATAACATTTATAAACTTGGAACTGACATCATCTACGTATTCCAGACCCATATGACAGAATATTAACAAAAATGTGTAAAACAGAAGTCACATCCACGCAACAGCTATAGCTGATGAAGAAAAAACGAGGTGCCATCAAGTACAGATCTCGATATGATATTTTAACCTTGCATACTCACCCTGCCTTATTTTCTTCCGTCATTTTCGAACCTTAGATGGCTGCAATTCTGTCACAGCTTTCCCTTTGTGTTCATGTCTGTAACTACGCCCCTCCCCGTTCTGACATTGCGGACACACAGACGCCATCACACATTATGTAATTGACCAATCAGGTGTGGCTTGAACAGAAAAAAATAGAGGAAAAAAAGTGGATTTTTAAAAGAGACGGTTCTAAGAACTGTTTCGTTCGGGACCGACAGATCAAGCTGTGACAAAGAAAATCAACGAGAGAAATAAACACGTTATATTCCCCAACAATCTACAGGAGCTCTTAACACAGACGAATTGCTGTATATCTATTTTTTGGTCTATTGTGTGATCTCCTCCTTGTAAAAAAATGGTGATGGTGACGTGAAAAGAAATGAAGGGTACCTGCATGTACTGTAGAACAGAGCTGTCAAGCATTCAATACTTCCTTTTTCAAGTCAACTAGCAAGGGAGAGTAGCTACAGTATAAGGAAAAGTATAAGCAATAAGGGTGTCACAGTATATGTATTGGGAATATGAATGTTTGGCATGGAACATTGGCTACAGTACAAATTTGTACCAAGGAAGTGTAACTCCCTCACAAACTAGTCACGCCTCTACTCCGTAAACAAATACAGCCTCTGGTTAGCAGGAGTCATGGCGAGCAATAGTGCCACGGAGAAGCCAGAGCTTGACAACCCTTTTCCAACGTAAAAGTCTGTTTGGGAACACTTCGCCTTGCCAGTGAAATATGTAAACAGGGAAATGCATGTGGATAAGACGAAAGCAGTGTGCCAGCATTGTTCAGTAGAGAACGGAAAAGGGGACTATAAGCTGGAACTGTCACTGCTGCACTTCAGGCACTTTAATTATTCAACTCATAAGAGTTTAATTTTTTGGCAGTACAATGCCATACCTACTGATGTAAGAACTGAAGTGATTTTGGTTATTATCAAGGAAACCATGGAAATGGTTCCATATCAGATCTTAAATTAAACTCTTATGAGCTATTTTTGTGGTCACCAGTATGTTTGTCCAAACAAATGTACCTTTTGTGGGCTATCCACAAACGTTTTCAGGCCAAAACGGTCTTTTAGCATTTCAGCCTCTCATCCACACGGGCTGTCAATCGATTAAAAATACTTAATTGCGATTAATCGCATTTTGTCCATAGTTAACACATAACTAATTGCAAATAATCGCAGATAAAAAGAAGTTTTTATGCATCATAAGTAGGGATGTAAATCTCTTTGTTACACGAGTTAAGATACGATTAAAAAACGAAATATTATTATATCAGGGGTCACCAATGTTTTTTCTTGCGGAGAGCTAATTTTACAAAATGAAAATGGCGGAGAGCTGCTAATTTTTGCACTATATGCTTGTTGACAAAATGTTGGGATCCACAACTCACATTTTGTTTTTCAAAATGCATTTCTTTTGAGTGTTCTCACATTATTAACTGAAAACCTGAATTAAAAGCCGGCTTGTAAGGCGCCTCATGTGGTCGTGGGGAACTCCCTGGTGCCCGCGGGGCACCATGCATGTTGGTGACCCCTGAGCTACAGCATATTTGACTTACGTTTTCAAAATCACCAGTGAAGCTTAGAGGATCAAGTGCTTTCTTTAAGGGGAATTTGGATGCGAGTGCTGCTTGATGTCGCTCCAGCTATGCTATGCGCCTTAGCCCTTCGACCGCCACACACACCCGATCACATCGATCACATCGCACGCCTCGTGAATTCACCACACCCTGCCAAGTGCCAAGTGGCCCCCAAATGCTGCACAAAACTAAAGCTTTTTAACGCGCCACCCCGGTGAGACATTTTTTGTGGCAGGAAGTACCACACGGCAGGCATGCTTGTTTTGGTTTGTGAAGGGAAAGTAGGCTGCTTGTTGAGGCTGCTCCTACTTTTGGTATAAGTGATACAAAAAAAGCCAAAGAAAAAGCCAAACACAAGTAGGTAATCCTTCGATTTTTTTCTGAAATGAAGATCCGGTGAGATGTCAGCTGTAATGTATATTTTTGTGTCAATTTAGAGGCCGACTTTTAACAAAACATTGGTTTGCATTCAGTATGTAGTACCACTGCAGTGGTGTTTGATTTAAGAGTTTGAGAAACAATTAAGGCAAAGTTATTGCATGACATGCATTGATCTATCCCCCATTGCTTGCCTGTACCTGCCGTGATAATAAATGAAGGCTATTTGACATGATTAACAAAACAGCCTTATTAGTCAAATGGTGAGGTATCTATAAGTGCTAAATATCGAGGTTTATGCCTTCCCATTGTGCTATTGGATTAACACTACGGAGCACTCGAGGCCCAAGTCAATAAAACAGTGATGGCTATTGAATGTTCTCGCGCGGTCGCATTAAGCAAGTGCTCCAAATTGTGTTGAGGTTTTAAGATAAAGTGGCATGCACTAAAAGTACTAAGCCACCCAGGACGACCGTTGGAAGTAGCAGTAGATTTATTCGTTGGCCACTTTTCCATGGAGATCGATATTGTGAGACTTGATTAAAGCAACACTGTAAATAAGACACTTCCGACGGGGAACCTCAGTAAGGTCAAATAGGGAGTTAGCAGTAATCACACACAGAACATTGTGATCTTCATATTGTTATTGAAGACACTTCCTGGCAGTTGCTGTTCTTTTTTTTCCATTTGGATGATTGACGTGGCAGGCAAACTTCTAATACAATTTAAAGACGAACACTGTTTTACTCCTACTCCTATTACTATTACTACTACTGTACAGTAATTCCTCATTTATCACAGTTAATTGGTTCCAGACCCGATTGTGATAAGTGACTTTCCGCAAAGTTGGTAATTGAATATTTTATAATATTATAAAATATATAATAAAATTTAGTAGCCATAATACGAGTACATTTTATATTTAAGACTGGCGCTTGTGCATGTGTTGCTGTAAATGTGTTCCGGTGCTCAGAGAGATGTGTGACGGGCAGACAGGAAGTGAAGTTGGGGGTTCAGTGTTGAGTTTTAGCTTGGCATGGGTTACTGCCCCAACAGTAGCCCGTGTATTTTATTATTTACTGTAGATGCCTGATAGTTGTATTTTAATTCATTTAGTCATGTTTATGCTTGAAAATGAAAATGTATGCAAAAAATATGCAACATTGCTTAAATATGATTATACAGTCATCCCTCGTTTATCGCGGTTAATTGGTTCCAGACCCGACCGTGATAAGGGAATTTCCGCAAGGTAGGATTTGATCTTAATAAATGGAAAATTTTCGTAGTTAGAGCATAGAAAACCTGTTTCTAACTTTGTAAATACAATCTTTATCATTATTAGGGCCCTGTACACATGATATAACACCCCTGTAGTAACCTTTACGCTCCTATTATATACCTTTATCTTGAAATATTTTTGACATATAATGTGTGATTGGCTGGCGACCCCTTCCAGGGTGTACCCCGCCTCTCGCCCAAAGTCAGCTGGGATAGGCTCCAGCATGCCCCCGCGACCCTAATGAGGAAAAGCGGTGTAGAAAATGGATGGATGGATGGAATATGCCATAGTCAACCACGAAACAATGATCAATAATTAGTTATTTTTTGAAAAAACACGATAGAGCGAGGGAGCGATAATCGAATCGCGATATTGCGACGGATGATTGTATATATTATATTATGGAATTTTTTTTATTAATAGTTTAATTTAATTAAAAATATCGACCGCACGGTGGCCTAGTGGATAGCATGTTGGCCACACAGTCAGGAGATCAGGAAGACCTGGGTTGTGTGGAGTTTTCATGTTATCCTTGTGTGTGCGTGGATTTCCTCCGGTTTCTCCGGTTTCCTCCCACATTCCAAAATGCATGTTAGGTTAATTAGAGACTCTAACTCGTCCATAGGTATGAATGGGAGTGTTAATGGTTGTTTGTTTATATGTGCCCTGCGATTGGCTGGCAATTGGCCGGTCCAGGGTGTACCTGTCGCCCAAAGTCAGCTGGCATTGATGCTCGGCTGCAGCATATACCCGCGACCCTAATTAGGATACGCAGCATATAAAAAAAAATATATAAAAAGACATAATCCACTCCAAAGCAACAGGTTATACTAAGGCTCAAAATGTTTGCCATCATCAAAAGAAGATCACAAAAATGGCAAATTGAAGAAAATAGCAGTAATTCATTGAGAGTGACCGCAAAGTGATAATATCACACTGAAACATAAATTCTGCAAAACAAAAGTCATGAATGACATTAAAGCACACACTGTGGCGTTATAGCAAGGTAATGTTCAAAAACTTAAAAAAGGTATTTGTACACACACAAACATAAAAATACTACTGGATATGTATGAGGAACGGATGTTTTTCATGGAGTTAATAACCACACTAGAGAGCGTAACAAGTAAACATGGAACACTCTAGAAGCAAGTCCTGTTAACATGACAATTCACACATGCTCTGATGTAGAAATAATAGTGGGGTTATTGGTATCCATGGAAACCACCGACTGAACAGGCCGTATCACTGAGCATCTTTGAGCTTGTGCACATGACACCCTGCTTGCAATCTAATGATGTTGCTTTTGTCGCAGCAAAGACAACCCCGGTGACAACGCCGCGGAAAAAAATATTCAGGAATAGTGTCTAAAAATATATCGCCTATCGTGCATGGATAGACTCCACAGGTAGTCCGATACTCTGATGAGAGTATGCATGTAACTGAGTGGTTAGAATGTTGTTAAGTTGAAATACACTGCTGTGGTGCTGCCGAAGGGGGAAAAGCATTTGTCACAATAAAGAAGACTCATTTTCCACAATGTCAGCTTGTATTGTGGTCCAGGGACTTTTACGCTCTCTCTCCTATGTGCAAGTAAATGCAGTGACTGCTGTGATTCCTTAAAGGCCGGGATGTATTAATATTTATTCACACCCATAGATGTATTCACACTGAATGTAGCAGCCCTAAAGGTGCCAGCCACAGTTACTGGCAACATAACTTTACTTCAGTGCAAATATCCAACCATTATGAAGTGCAACAAGCTGTAGGGCTCTGCAAAAAGATCAGTAATGGAAATTGATTTGTCAACAAAGCATCATGGGAAAAGCCCTTTGTCCACTCGTGCACAAGGAGGCACTCGAGAGATGTCTCTCAGTGTAGTTAGCAGTGTAACATGTTGGCATGCAGAGTAAAGGTTGATAGAGACTTGCTCAGAGATTTAAAGCACTTTCAGCTCATTGTTTGGTTTATTTCTTGTACTTGTACCTGTTTAGATCTTACTATGGGAGTAAATGCTTGGGTAAAACTCTAGAGACCTAACAGGAGCTAAAAGCAATCAGAATTAGTTGCTGTTGCTGTTTTTGACTGGATAAAACTTAAAACATTCACGGTATATAACAAATGGATGGACGAACACAAAGATTGGACCAGTTTGAGAGATATCAATGTGGTGGACCAAACGCAACAGCACTGCATTTCGACACAAGTGTGTCTTTGGTGGATCCAAATGAGCAGCAACTCACCATCGGGTCCCAAACGAGATATGCTGGCCCTCCCTTCATGCTGTTTATTGTTTTGATGAATTATGCACGCATGTTTGTCAGGGGGCCAGAAATTGCAAACAAGTGTTGCTTTGTTAGAAATGCTGGTGTACTTCCATGAAGGTTGGTTTGAAAGTTTGAATGTGACTGGTTGACAAAGCAGATCAGCTTAATGAATGTGTCTTTCCATGCTGTGTCTAAGGTGTACTTCAAGCGGGATGGTGAGCTGATTGAGGTGATCTCCTACACTCAACCCGCAGCCGGCGATCAGCAAGGTGGCGGCTCGGCGGGGTTTAGAGGAGCCAGGCCGCTCATAAGCCGAGACCTTGACGAAACCAAGATGCAGCGCTCCCTCTCCCTGCTGGACCCTGAGAGCCGGTCGGCACGCTTGTACACTGAAGGTCCCCAGCGTGTGCACACTCAGGGCCAGCAGGCCTCTGAGCCCAGCCCCGCCACCGAGGTCATCCCTGAGACAGTGGTGAGCCGAGAGTTCCCCCGCTGGGTCCACAGTACAGACCCTCTCTACTACTTCAGTCACACTCACATCCCGCAAAGTGACGGCTCGGTGGTGGTGCAGGCCCGACTCACTTGGACTCTCAACCCTCAGCTGGATAACGATGCCCTGTTCAGTTGTGAGGTCAAGCACCCGGCACTGTCCATGCCCATGCAGACTGAGGTCACGTTAGGTAGGCTTTGTTTTTTTTTGTTATTCCGATTTATCCTCCATCCTCCCCTATCTCTTTTCTCTTATTACTCTATTGTCCCGCTTATGACTGCCTCTTCATTCTCAGAACAAGCGCAATTTTCATTAAACGGCACCTAATTGCGTTTCAGTTGTGCAGATTGTGAGTTTAGGGGCGAGTGCAAAACTATCCATGACTGACAGGCCAATTCATGGTGCCAGATTAGATCATTAGAGACGTCAGATGACAATTCAGTCACAAAGTTGTTCAAATTTGTGAATTAGTTTAGTTTGAAATCAAATTTATTTTCCAAAAACTAAACAATGGCAGGGTTTGTGTTTCTGTGCTTATGAAAATATCAAAGAATGAATTAAATGAAGAAAACGAGAGTCGAACTTTAGGGGGACAGTACTTTTGAATGTGTTATCCAGGAGATGAACGCACAAATCCCCTTGTTTTCTTGCTAAACTAAAAACAAAGATGGCTCCCAGCATTTCCAATTAACACTTCAAAGGCAAAACGTTGGCGGAGTTCTTCTGCAGACAAGCAGCCTGATCCCTGAGTATCAGAGATTCTCTTCATTGGGATAAGAGCAGCAAACCGGGAAGAAACTCTGAACGAAGACAGATGCTATCCAAAACACAATCAGACTGTTTCTTCTTCTTCAAAAGAAACATCAGCTTGCATGTGAATGTCTACCTGTAAATAAGTCTTCTCTAACCAACGCTGGCGCTAACATCTGTTCTCGTTGAATCACTCTGGAGTCCGGTGTTGTTTTGTGGGAGTGTTCAGTTTGCTGTGTGCCAGTAAGATTCCCTGCCAGAGTCCACATCCGTATTTGGGTAATTAGGGTGATTCTACAGAGTCTCAATTAGCGGGGAAGGGACACTCCTTTCTGTTGTAGAAACTGAATCAGTGCAGTCTGATAGCAGGCCTTGGCATCCCACGTTGTTGTTAAGAATTTGGCCTGAGGAAAATCAAAAAGGTTGGCGTCGTTCCTGATGTTCAATCGTCAATCAGTTTAAACTTTGTGCGCCTTTAGCTGACTTTCTGCAGACACTCCAGGACTTCCATAAGCATTAAAATGCACTTTTCTCTATTATTTTATAGCACACGTCTCCTAAGATGTTTGACATAGCTTTGTTATAAAAGCAAAGCTACATTTTTAGCTCATATGCACAATTTTAGTTCAGCAGAATCTCTAATGTCATTTCTGGGACACTTTTCACTTTGCCATCATGAGACCTTTATTACTCAAGTCACATTTGAACTTTTTTACCTTTCATTTATCACCACTGTGAGACTTCAGCTCAGTGAGCATCTAAAGGATTAACTCCACAACCTCACTCCTTGTCTTTGGCTTTTTTGTATGTTTTGTGACGCCACCACAGACGGGCACCCTTGATGGAAAAGTGTGATGATTGTTCATTTAGTAGTTTGAACCCTTTACCCTGTTGTCAATTTCCAACTATTAACAGTGAAAAACACATTATCAACAAAACATTAAACAACAAAATTAGGCAATACATTTTGCAAAAAAAAAAAATAAATGCAAAACTAAAAGACATCCAGATAAGTGTTTTTGCAAGTGAAGCAAAGCTTTTGTTTCCTGCTGCTTACTTTCCTCACCCTTCCAGCGTATAGTCTCGAATTATGCCGCAACATCCTTTCGCTCTCGATCGTTATTCACCCTCGTGGTTGTGTGCTCATGGCTGTGCAGTGTGTGTAACTCCTCCCTCCCCCTTCTGCTCAGTGTTGGCACATATGGCACCACACGTTTTGACCAATCATGTGTGGCTTTAAGAGAAAAAAAAAGACAGGAAAAGGACAGCGGATCTTTCACTTCAAAGAGCTGAATCGTTCACGATCACTAGAAGGCGAAGAGACACAAACAGGAAGTCAACAGCAACCGCACCAAAATAAGAGCACAACTAATTCCAAGATGTAACAACGATAACAGTAATGGTAGACAATTTGATACAAGTCTAGATGTACGAATAAAAAAATCTATATTTTAAAAACAGAACGATTCGATACAGTGCACTAACGATACAATATCGATTTGATGCAATACAATTGCACATTTGCTGATGTAGACGTTAATCTTTACAGTACTTCAAAGCTGCTCTGCATAGCTTACAAATAGCGTGGCTTTGGTCACATTTTCCATCCTTCTTCTAAAATCCAAAGACGTTGCAAACTTCAGATTTTTGTTTTGCTGAAGTGCTGAAAATCTCTGCTACCGACGCAGCCGTATCACTCGCTATCCCGTTGTATCGATTTATCGTTCACAACCCTAGTCCTATGCTACCTGCTGACAGACACACAAAACAGTTCATTAACTCAAGCAAGTAGCCCGGGTTTTTATTAGAGATTATTGTGGCCGTTGTGAGATAATTCAAACCTGCAATAAAAGCCTGTTGCTCAGGTGATCAAGTGTGGCGTTTGTGTGTGTCACCGAACATTACAGTAGTATTACTGATTCCTAGCGACCGCTGTAGAATACTACATATTCATAGTCTTTGAATGCGTCTTTTGAACGCCTTATATTTTTATTTTACTTCATTTAGCAATTTTTATTCTGGAAAATGCTTAATTTAGGCCCAAAGGTACATAAAATTAGCTTCAATATGCATATTTTTTTTTTACGGATAATAGGTTGTATTCAACCATGAAAGAGTATGATTTATTTATTTTTATATTTTTGAAAAACCCTGATAGAGTGAAGCCACGAAATTCAAACCGCAAAGTGGCAAGAAACAACTGTAGTTTTACTGTATTTAGTTGTACTTAGTTTCATTAAACTGCGGTGAACACACACTTTTGTGGCAAAAAACGTTTCCTATACAGTTCATGAAGGTTTTACGATTGTGACAGTTTGACCCTGTCCCAGATTCAAAGGTTCAAAGGGTCAACGGTCGCAATTATGCACTAAATGCAACCTATTTTTCTCACAGCGTCTTTTTGATCAATAAATCAATGACATCTAAGCCGAGGAGATGATACGACATGTATTTAAAAACGACAGAGAGAAGTTATTTTAAAAACTTCTCACTTTTCCAATGGGAACAGGGCATCCCAGAATAATTCCTCGTGGAGAGCAGTAACTGTCACCGTTCCGTCCCCAGCGGGGAGAAATATAGTTCATCACATGCAAAACTGACTCAGCAGCGTCACATCAAGCTCCAGCGACATGAGCTGTCTTCATAACACTGAAGCGCAGAGCAGTAAATATTTTAGCAGCTCTCTCTCTCGTCAACGTGGATGATTAAACGTGTGACAAATCCACAAGGGGCGGGGGGGGTCGACAAGATGGGTAAAACTCTTGCTAAATGTCAAAGCCGCTTATATTTTGACAAGTTGTTCTCTCTGTTTTGCTTGAAGTCATTCATTTATCACCAGCGTTTGTTGTTGGAACGACTGTCATCAGACTCCTTTTGTTGTCCCCCACCACGTGAAGAAAAGAGAATAGAAAATGAGCAATTGAATTGGAGCACACTTGGAATTCCAAACACTCCTCTGAGAAGTTGGAGAGGAGAAAACAGAACACAAATTATGTGTGATTCTGCTCAGATAACTTAAAAAAAAACACAGTGTGGACCTGTGTGGATAAGTAGTGCATTTGCATGTCAATAAGCCGTTGAATGTTGGTACGTGCTGGAATAAACATGTGGACTCATCAATTAATACACTTGAACAAAGTGAATAAAAAGTGGTGTTATACAGACTCCAAATTCCCCACCTTGGTGGAGGGTCGGCCACTCACTGAGTCCTTTTCTAGTTGGACTGTAATCGGCAATGATCCCCTCCACTTCCACAACGTGTGCGTTTCTACGGAGCAGCAATAACGGGGTAAGTGTGCAATACGTGCACGCTCTCGCTACTGCTTGCTGCTCTTGGTCAGGAAATGAATAAGAGGTCTTTGCTGTGCGCATAAGTGATAAATCTTTCAGTGATTTAATATCGCCACACGAGACAGAGCGACAGTCTGACAATCGACCAATGTTGTACTACACTGCTTGAATATTCATGAAGGGCAGCGTGCTCGCCATATAAATGGGGCGGGAGGCTTGGCCTGGCCTCGGGGTGTTGGAAAGGAGCACTCCTCCTCCTTCGTTAGATCAGGAGGCTATTCTGGCACTCCTAGATTCTATATATGAAGGTACTGTATGTGCCTAAATATTTAAAAGATGCTTTTTGCTTGGAGTCTCAGTGAGCAAAGGTGTGCAATACAGTATTGTTACAAAGCAGTGGAAGTCTTATTTCCTACACCAGACACAAACCACCCTCGCATTGCCGTTGCTTTGCCAGCCAGGGATAATCAAAGAGCAGATGCTTAGTTCCAGATGGACGTTGGCATGTGAATAAGGGACGAGCGTGTGCGCATGCACATGCAGTTCTTTGTGCTAACACTGGCTGCTCATCAATACGTCTTATCTTTGTGGCTTTAGTGCGCTGGTCGAAGCCGTGGAAGGAATTACATGGCTGGATTCACCTGGATGGAGCCACCGCCTGATCCAGAAGTCAGTCGGCCCTTTTTAGAATTTACAGCATGCATCTCTGGCTTCCTTTTTTCTTTTTTTTAACAAAGCTGCTCATCCAGTTAATGCGACAGGCTCTCCTCAACTGCTCCTGTCTGTGGGGCAGCTGGCCACACCTGTTGACACCTCAAAGCGCACCTGATGCACAGCATCGTTTCTTTAAGGGGCACATTTCAGGTGCTCAATTCCTTGGCAAAGGGTTGTTGATTCCTGTCATTCTTTATCATCCGTTTATGTGCAGGTGGCACAATGTTATGGCAATGTACAGTGGAATGAAAAAGTGATTGAGTTGTTATTTATTTTGCATGTTTGTCACACAAACAAATGTAAGTATTAGTCAATGACAGCACAACTGAACACAAAATGCAGTTTTTAAATAAAACTTTTTATTATTAAGGGTAAAAAAAAAATCCAAACCTGTACATGGCCCTGTGTGAAAAAGTGATTGCTTCAGGACCTGGAAGACTTGCTGTGATAAAAGGAACCATAAATTCTGCTGTCTACCAAAAATCCTGAAGGAGAATGTCCGGCCATCTGTTCATGACCTCAACCTGAAACAAATTTGACTTCTGCAGCAGGACAATGATCCAAAACACCCCAGCAAGTCCACCTCTGAATGGCTGAAGAAAAACAAAATGAAGACTTTGGAGTGGCCTAGTCAAAGTCCTGACCTGAATCCTATTGGCATGCTGTGGCATGACCTTAATGTCCTCCAATGTGACTGAATTACAACAATTCTGCAAAGATGAGTGGGCCAAATTCCTCCACAGCGCTGTAAGAGACTCATAACAAGTTAGCGCTTGTTTGCAGTTGTTGCTGCTAATGGTGGCCCAACCAGTTATTAGGTTTAGGAGGCAATCACTTTTTCACACAGGGCCATGTAGGTTTGGAGTTTTTTTCTTCCTTAATAATAAAAAAGTTTCATTTAAAAACTGCATTTTGTGTTCAGTTGTGTTGTCATTGACTAATATTTACATTTGTTTGATGAACTGAAACATTGAAGTGTGACAAACAAAAAAAACGAAGGGGGCAAACACTTTTTCACACCACTGTATGCTCTATTTTAATAAGTGTATGACAGCAGTAATGACAGAAGTACCGTATTTTCCAAACTATAAGTTGCACCGGAGTATAAGTCACATCAGTCAAAAATAAAAGCCGTCATGAAGAGGGAAAAAAAACATATATAAGTCTTATTGGACTATAAATGGCCTTTACCTTTTATTTATGACTGCGCTGTCATCAGTTATTGTGTTAATGATACCAATAGCACGTACAAAAGTAGTGTTTTTTTAGATAGTGTACCCACCGCATGTTTTTACACGATTTAAAGTACTAGTAGAGATACTCTACAAAACATGGCATTAGGATGCATAGGTGGGGATACTAGGTTTTCATCAGACAGCAATTATAATGAGATACAGGCAGTAAAAAAAGATTGCGAACCACTGTCGTAGAATGAAGTGAAGTACTGGATGACTCCCTAGTGGGATCATGGCACATTTCTCCCGCTAGCTCTTCAGCCTCATGTCCATCTCGGCCTAATCAAGGGTGGTGACGTCGGACGCCAACTGTCGCCGTTGGACCAAGTCCCAGAAATCAGCCATCATCTTTTACGGCCATATGCCCGCAGAGCTCTGAGTTTGACACCATGAAATCGTGATCCTCCTACGCTAGCACTCGTTGTTGCCAGAAGTAGACTGTGAAATGCCATCCGTCCTCGGCAGGAGAAGACACGCTGGGCCGTGTCGCACGCTACCCCTTTGCCTCTGCTGCCAAGGGAAATATGTTGATGTTTGCTCTCATCTTAAAAATGTCAGATTTAGATTTTTATTTGTCACTGTCTACTGTCCTACTTCAGGAGGCCTCATATGATGCTATTATTAGACGAGATATTATCAGATAAGATTTAGGATGCCATCCTAGCATCTTAAAGGTGCTGTCTGGCATGGTTGGGTACGGCAATGGGCACCGTTGAAACATACAAAATCCCACCTTCTTCCTGCTCAGAACATGCAAGCCACACCCCACGTAACACACGCCAGAAAAGGTGACGTCAGCTTCTCTTAGACTGTGTGTGTGTGTATGTGTATGTGTATGTGCGTGCACATAAAGGGTGCTAGTTCACGAGCCGTGAGTGAGAAACAGCCATTAACACCACTCGCCCCTTTTGGGCAGAAAGACAAATCTCATTCCACTGAACTTAATATTGACATTTTTTGTCCAATCTGTTCTCTGAAACCACTAATGGTAACAGCCAGCCACATGCTAGCTAGTGTTCTTTTATTTTTGGATGAAAAAGGGGTCATTTGGAGCCAAGGAGGGATAACACTTTAAATAACTCAGAAGGTAAATAAGGATGTACTGGATCAGATATGCATATGCACTAAGGGTGTCACGAGACACCCAGTTCACGAGACGAGACGATACCTGCTATTGGGTCGACGAGAACAAGACCAAATGAGATGAGATTCTAACATTACTTTCAAGAAAAGTACAATGAAAAAAATATATGACAATATATTGCAATTTAGTCATTTAAATTATACTTACATTCTTCCGGGGTGATTGTGTATGCTAACGGCCCTGACTCCACCCACCGAGACAAAGACACTGTATAACTGACAAAAGGGCTCACTCCATTTATGCCGTTGTTCTATGGAACAAACGTGCCAAGGTGCTGAAACCAATGCACAGAGTGAATCCTCTTCCTGCCTGTTTGGAGGGGAGAGACAAGGAAAACAGACTCGCATAAACATGGCAAAATACAGTGGCCGGCAAAATTATGGACTTCATTTTAATCTATTGTGTGATTAATTAATTGTTTTATTGTTGTCCAAGGTCTAGTGCTCATGGGATGAACAAGAAATCTTGTCACGTTTTACCCTTGCAAGATCGTGTGACTCCTAGTATGCAGTGCACTTCTATCACTGCATTTGGAATCTGTGTATAATCCGTCTCTCATTCGATTTTCAAAGTAAGACCAAAATGAAAAAAAATGAAGTAAAGACTTGCTTTTTCAATTTTAGTGTCCAGGCCCAAAACAAAAAAAAACGGATAACGAATCATTTTTCCGATTTCCGATTTTTGTGCACAGTTGGAAAGTGAACAAAATGGATAACGGGCGATTGTCCAATTGTGCAACTTCCATTTGCTGCAAGCTGTGTGACAGGAAGTGAACGTCGATTTGCTGCAAGCCAGGCAACCCAGAAGTGAAGCTGGACCTTATTCAGAGACTTTAGTTTAGTTTTAGTTTAGTTTAGTTTAGTTTAGTTTAGTTTAGTTTAGTTTAGTTTATTAAGGACTCATCTCAAAACGGTCCAATCTGGTCCAATGCATTTATTATTTGTCAATGTTCAGCTACTTGGAAAAAACCCAACATCAACAAAACATTACACAAGCAAATATAAATAAAAATGTGCAAAACTAAAAGGAAAAAAATCTGCATCCAGGTAACAGTTTTGCTCGTCTCTAGTGAAGACTGGCATTCAGAAACACCAAGTGCTTCAGCTTTTCTTTCCTCCTACTCATTTTCCTCACCTTTCCAGCTTTCTTGTGTGTGTAAACCCTCTCTCCCCTTCTGCTTAGTGACGATACACACGGCACCGTGCATTTTGACCAATCACGGTGGTTCAAAAACGGTGGTTCGTTCACTTCAAAGAGCCGGCTCTAAGAGCCATTTCGTTAATGTATGACCCATCGCTAACTTTTAAACTCTTAAATAAGAATAAGTTGGATTAAAATGAAGCACTTCAAGTGCATTTTTCTTCATAGACATTATGTGCTCTGTCGTATTACAAATGAAAAGGTCTAATCCATCCTTTCTTATGCCTCACAGTCGGTGACTTGTTTTACAAAAGACTTCATTAGCCTCAGTGGCCAGATGAATAGCTGTCAAGTGAGTTTATTTGCCTGTTCGTACTTATTTGTCCTCATCAATGAAAATAGGCATCTAATGCAATTTATATTAAGAGTTAAAAGCAGCAAATTAATTGAAAAAGTGTAGTGGACGAATGGTGTTATTGATAGCAGGCCTTTTTGCATTACTCACTGCTGATTAATTAGTCCATTTGTGGAAAAACAGCAGTACACTGCTATGCATGGGGCATCGCCGACTTCTTTGTTCATCATATCACATAAAGCAGAACCTGCTTACACAGGCCTGAAACAGTATCTTGCGCCGCTGGGTCACCATGAAAATGACCATTTTTGCTTTTCACACATTATGCAAATCGTTCTTTTTTTTATCTTCGTTCAACACATAAGGGAGGAATTCTGACCCCGTATAATCTTGGAATATTAGAATCTCCCTGCCACATTGTTTTAGCGGCCCACGGAGGGGCGGCTGTCCACCCCAAGACAAGGGAATTAGCTCTCAGAGTGTCCCTTATCTCACCGCCTCCACACTTCACCCGCCGTGCTCCCATTCTCCTCCAGTAATGAGTATCCACCCAATTTAGCCCCTTTTCTCTCCAACAGGGGAATAAATCCAGCGTTGTCTTTCGGATAAAGGGACCTGCATGTCCCCCGTCTCTTGCCCGGTAACCTTAATTGACAGGAAATTGTATTTGTCTCTCTCCTCCTGTGACAGAACAGGTGGTTTTGCTCTCCATGCACAGTGTGGTGACCTTTTGTGTTCTTTTTTTCTTTTCCCCTTCCAGCTGCCCCTAAGGGTCCTAAACTCTTCATGACTCCAAGCAGGGCAAAAGTTGGGGACACAGTGCGCATCACTGTGCAAGGATTCCAGGTAGGACCTCATGGGGTAAGTGTGTGGGGCTTTTGGAACGGGAAAGGGACAAATTCAATTTTATGTCGGGCTGGGGGAGACGACCGTTAATTTAATTTAAGCTTTTAAGCTTTTTAATTTAAGCTTTATTTTTTTTATACATGATTTTATCATTTTAGTTTTACCTTTTTCATATTCTCCTTATCAAATGGAAGCCAATGTAAGATTGAAGAATTTGTAGGGACAGTAAACGTTCCAATTAATGCCTCGATTCAATTAACTACGAGTCTCCAGAACCAATACAAATATACTGAAAGGCGTAGACATCGAGACACGGAGATTGCAAGTACAGATGTGTCAACTTTATTTTAGCACAACAGTTAAAATGCTATAGGCGTGTAAAACATTGTAAAATGCATTAAAATATTACGACGTAGTGGCTGATAAAGTAATTCAACAAAATCGAACAAAAGTGAAATAGCGCATGAGGGATCGGAATTGTGTTTGTGTTTTTCCTTGTTTTTGGTATACCCTGCTGTTTCAACTTTTATTTTGTCTTGCCTATTTCCTGTGTTGGCCATTCATGTAGGATCTTTACATTCTGTTCAGCTGGTTTCTGAGCCACAATTTGTGTCTATTAGGTTAGCTTAGGTTAGCTGGATTGCTACCTCAGTTCGGTTTGCATGTGTCACTCTGCAACACTGGAGGTCGTGCTTCTCCCTCTGAAGCTACCCGTTTTGTTCTTAAAGGAATCGTTTTACATGCACGCCGCCTCTGTCTTTGCATCCTGGGGCCCGTTACACAAAAGTAGGATTTAGGCATCCAGGGTAATTGACTGACCTGAGCTCAACCAACCCAAAACCAGAGTGTCTCAGCTCAATTGGTTGTACAAAGCCCAAGCCAGGATGAGTACACACGGATTAATCAAGAAGGTGAAACCAATCCCGGATCAGTGCGCCTACGCGGCTTCCTTAAATACACAGCGCTATCGATCACAGAGTCATCGATTCACCATGGCAACGAGAGCAACGTACTTTCCCCCGACGTAAGCGGAAATCCTCATAGGGGCTTACGAGGCGGCAAAAGTCAATCTGCAATACTTAGTGCCTAAGTCGTGCACAAATACACACCCACTGCTCCACTGAAACTATCACAATTAAAATCCAAATATATAATGTGATGTTTGTTGCTTGTTTAGCAAATCAGGAACAGCAGTGTACGGTAATATCTATGAACTTCTTGCTTTATTAGCATGTCACCATTACTCGCTCCTAACTTCAACAGCGTGTAAACTTCCGGTTTTCCCTCGAGCTCCCAGCCTTCTGGGTAATGTAGCACACATCCACATTAACCAACACAATTAACATCTCCAAAAACGTGGTCGCACTGTTATTATGAATCTGTTTAAATTGTAGGTGAAATTGACTGCAGATGTGACATTTTGTAAATGCAACTCCATAGACTCTTTTGTCTTGCAGATGTGTATTTGTATTTATATGGGATGTGTATTTTATATCTAGTATGTGAGACACTGTGAATGATCTAATAAATGATCTAATGATTGCAACATCATCTGAAATCCTTTATGTCCAAGGATTGAAATGAATGATCACCAGTGTTGAAATAATGACGGTGGGTGATAACAATGTGTCGTGGGCAGTGGATTCATTATTGGTTTCCAGTTATGGTGACTACTGATCGAGATAAGGGATGAGATGAAATAGATCCTGGACCTTAGCCTGGTCTGGAGCAGGCTAACAGAATAAATCCCCAAAGTAATTTATGTCATATAAACATATTCCACTTTCCACTATTCCACTTTTGTGCAACCGGATCATGGATAAGTTGAGCCAGGATAACCAAGATGTCCCAACTTAACCGTTGGGACAACAACCGTTTTGTGCAACGGGCCCCTGGAGTCACGCAACATGCCAGCACGTGACAGATCATAACATAAATAAAACAAACCAAGAACAACTTTATTAACATACAAAAACAATTGATGCAAAGCAAAGTCAAAGTCAAAGCAAACCCCAAATTGACTGCTCGTTTTTATTAACAGGGAAAATTACGATGACTAAAGTTTTTCTCTACCTGAACATGCAGCTTTTGGGGTCCCCTGTTTCTGTGGGGGCCATAGGCAGTCGCCTAGTTCGCCGACAGCACATGCGTCAGTTGAGGGCCAAGACACTGCAGGGTTTCTGTCCCACCAGTTTCTTCAGCAGGTGATTTAATTGATGAGGAAGGTGTTAATCATTAAAATCACCTGCTTTAGTGACAGGCTGGAAAGAAAACCTGCAGTGTCTCCGCCCTCCATGGCACAAGTTTGACACCCCTGGTCTACAGTATAGCAAGAAACGTCCCGTTTTAGGAATCTATTATGGATGGCGACTCTGCGTTGTTGGTTTTAGTTTGTACTTTTTCCTTGTTGGGTTGTGCATGAGATCAAATACGAGGCTGTTGGTTTGAGCAGCACAGAGAACTAATTTTAATTTGGGCTCTCGACAATGCGCTGTGATTCTGAAACATGAGCTGAAGAATGGATATTGTGGGACTGTTTTGGCTGACATGTTTCTTCAGCATTGGGTGGAAGTCAGGAACAGCACCTCTGGACTGACAGACGGGTGGCCAAAAGATGTGTTCCAACTACAGGGGGATCCTCCTCAGCTTCCCGAGGAAAGTTTATTCCAGAGCGCTGGAGAAAAGGGTACAACCATTAGTCAAACCTCGGCTACAGGAGGTGCAATATGGTTTTTGTTGTGGTAGTGGAACACTGGACCAGCTATACACCCTCACAATGGCATGTGAGTGCATGGGACTTTGCCCAACCCTCGCGACCCTAATGAGGAGAAGTGGTGACAAGCTGTGATAAGATGTGGTGAACTGTGATCTTTATGCTCTTTTGCTGTGCTTTGGTCTGCAACAACATGGACACAATCAGTACAATGCAACTAGTTACAAGTAAATATGATAATTATAAATGATGATGAAAACAAAGGCACATAACACACAGAAATCAATCAGGAAATGAATTCAATATGAGACTTATTACTGAGTCAAATGGACATATGAGCATATATAGCATGAGATTATGCACCAAGAAAAAATGCACAGCAGCACAGAGGCAACATTATTAAACCTTGCCTCTGTGTATTTACGCACAGCCTTAACATTTGTGAAGAATAGAAAATACACGTCCGTCTGTGCAGCGTCTGGGAAAGTCATCCACATAAGTCTCAATCTGCGTCACGCATGGTGTGTTCAAGGACCGTCGAACAAAGTGCCCGCAACGCCCAAAGAAGGCACATTATTTGTGAAAGCATAAATTTACTCACATGTGCAAAATTAGGGGCTTTCTAACATAGTCAGTGCATGCAGTCAACACACAAATGACAGCATCACACAGCTCAGAAAACACTATTTTGTCACAGCAACACGTACGAAGACCAGCACACAATTTAGCACACAATATGAATGATCTTGAAGAATCTTCAAGGTTAAACACTTTGAATGAACAACGTCATCGTCAAACTTACTTATTTGTTCATCTAACGCACACAGAACAATGAACAACTTCATGCTGTCACCGTTCTTCTGCACGGTACTACCAGCTGTGGTTGTTCACATGAGGCGTTCGAGCGCATTACGTACATCTCAGTAATTAGTGCTAATGCAGTCGAGCCGTTTTTAATCACTTTTTCACACAGGGCCATGTAGATCTGGATATTCTTTCCCCATAATAAAAACTTTGACGTAAAAACTGTATTTTGTGTTGAGTTGTGTTGTCAGTGACTAATACTTCAATCATCTGAAACAGGAAGAAGGCAAACACTTTTTCACACCACTGTATGTGCAGCTGGAGCTCCTTGCAGTGCGGTGTGCTCTTTATCTACAAGTACTAACACGCTGATGATATGCGTTAAAATCCGCTTCACGGATGCGCAGGCATTTATTTTTAGAAACGGGCTTGTTGACTGCAGGGTTAAAAACAGCAAGGGGAATAAACTCTTGTAAAGTGAAGTGTCGATTATTAATGCATGTTGTTAACTCGCAGTTGAATCAGAGGGGGGACAGTTTGTATTATTTATATATCCTTTGCTCTTAATCTTTTTTTCTTTGCACCACACTTCTCTTCTTCTTAAATCCCGCCCCCTCCATCCATTCACTGTGTTCCATTATAGAACGAGGTGTTCCCGGAGCCCCTCTTTACCTGGACGCGCGTGGGCGGGCGTCTCCTGGACGGCAGCACCGAGCGGGAGGGCAAGGAGCTGATTCTGGAGCGGGTGCCAGCCGAGCTGAACGGCTCCATGTATCGCTGCACGGCCCAGAATCCTCTGGGCTCCACGGACACGCACACCCGGCTCATTGTCTTTGGTACGTCGGGATTAAGTTTGAATGGCGATCGAGTTTAAGTATGATCCATTATTTAGAGCACTCGCATGAGCCAAATGGACCGCACGAGAATGCGCTGGAACGCTCTTTACACAATTAAATGAAAAAAAAAGACATTACTCGACAAAATGTATTCCATGTACTGTATCTACAGTAACTGTGTAAGAGACCTCAGAGATTTATGACACCACTTTTGGCAATGAATCATTAATACGGCTGCAAAAGTGAGATTAATAAAAGATCGTGTCCCTAATTGGCTCAACAACACATTCTTTTTAGGGCTGCACTTAGAGAGATGACTATTCTCTAATGAGGGATTTAGTCCATCAATGGCGAGCGATGTCGCACTCTTATGTGAGCGCCAACTGCCGACCAACCATAATGGAGTATCTCTGTGGCTGACTGACTATATTAAAAGTTGTTCTTGTCAGGGTTTGTTATAAGGCTAGACTCAGGATGCACAGAGGAAGCCATGGCGGAGATAAGAACTCCTTTATTCGGCCAATAAAAAAAGTCCACTAGGCACAGGAAGATCAAAGGCCAAAAACTCAAGAGGCGGCAAAAAAGAGCAAAAACGAGGAGAACAATTGGAAAAGGCTAGTAGTGCCTAAAACTTACAAAAGTCCACAGGTAGATGAGCATAAACATGAATGACGAGGCAGACAGCAGTTGCTGAGCCTGAGAACTGGCAAGTCGGAACAGGTGTGTCTCGTGGCTCCACCCAGGACCAGTGACGGAAAAGTCTAGAACAATAAAAAGGAAACAGTAGAGGGCAGTACAGCTCTGCATGAATTCAAACACTTTCAGATGATTTAACAATGGTGGTTCGCATTTTTATTTTCAATACAAACATGAGAATGCGCCTCTCAGCCAAGTCACTCAAGTGCATAAAATATCTATTGGACAATGTCAGGTAGTATTAGCCCCTTTTCCTCCATAGGAACTTTTCAAATTCCCTGACCCGAAAAGTTCCACCGACCAACCAGGATCTTTTCAGAAGTTCCAGGAACTATTGTGGGGCAGTCTGTGACGAGGAACGCTGATAGATAGAACACACTTGTAGTGTCTCTCTTCAGTCGCCATGTTTAAGCTCATGTGCAGCCGCAAACGTGTCTATTTCATTTTTACAAGCCTTATTTTGTTTATTATTTTGAAAATGGAAGAGGACAGACATTTTCTCTTTTTCGACTTTGTTCTTGTAAAATTACAGCTGTTTTTCTCGTTTCTGCTGTTGTTGTTGTTTTTTTTTCTTTTACAACTATTTCAACTTTCTTTTTGCCAGTTTTCTTCTCGTGATTATGGTTTTATTCCTATAATTCCCCAACCTAATTTTCCAATAAATTACAACTTTATTTGTTTTGTTTGTTTCTCATAATATTCCGACTTTTAAAAAAGATTCTTTTTCTTTAATGCTTCAATTTTGTGCTACTAAAATGACTATTTTTCCTCATAACATTCATATATTTTTCTTGTTATAATAATTATAAAACTTTTTTCTCTTCACAATTTATTTTTTTACATTTTTGCTTTTTTCTTCTTGGTAAAATATACTTTTACAAAGTGCCGTGAGTGCCGCAAATGACCCACGGGTCACACTTGGGACACCCCTGATGCATGCTGTAACAAAATGATGAAAAGTTGGAGAAAGTTAAGCAAGACTATTAAAAGTTAATGGACAGTCGCATGACCAACTTGGCGTACGACACCAACAAAGGACTGATGTGATGTGCCAAAATAAGGGCGACAGTAAACCATTGGAGCAAAGGTTAATCACATCAACTCAACAACATTTTTTACCTGGGTTAAAAGATTCCTTGTAACAAGGTTCCTCCAAGGTTTCCTTGGTGGAAAAGGGGCTCTTATCGCTTGCGATCAATATGGATACACTCGCATCAAATATTGATATTGACACAGAACGGTGTCCACTGTGAATTATATTTTCATGGTAATATCATGAGATTAGCAAGATTAGCAGCTATAATGTCAAACCAAGTTTTACCTGGACCTGATCCACATTTGGCAGGACTGTAAATTGAACGACGTAAATCTCATTTGATGTGTAGATGCTGTCAAATAAGATCGAGTTGTTGTGCTTGTCTAAGATCTTACAGGTATGAAGGAGGTGCATATTAATCTGCAGCCAGGATTTAGAACTGGATCCAAGAAAGGTTTTTCAAAAATAATTGCTGCAATATGCCTATGAAAAGTGTCCCACGTTATTACTTCAACCTTTTAGGGAGAACTGACATCTTAAGAGAGATGTTACCTTGGGAGGAGTTTCACAAGGAAGAACACCGATGTCTCCTTAGCACCCCGGTGCACCCTGAGGTGTCATCTGCCGTGAGCATCGTATGGCCCCATCTGTCCTCCCCTACCTTGTAGTTTGCTTTAGGGGGAGTAAATTGTGATTAAGTGACCTTGGCGCCATCCCTCGCGGCCTTGAGATGCGATGCTTTGCTCTGCGCTGGGGGTCTTTCAGGGGCACTCACTGTCAATGTGCAATATACATTAACAGGAATGACCGTCAGGTGTAATTGCGGCCCAGTGCGGCACATGTCACCGTACGCTCGCATATTGATGATGTACATGGTCATGCAGCATGGGAGGCTGCAGTAAGGTGACTCAGCACTGTAAGGAAGTGCGTAAGTGTGTGTGTGCTTATGATAATATGCACACATGTAGCACACAGTAAATACATGCCCCCGGCCAAGCCATTTAGTGTGTTGACTTTGTTTAGCTAGCTATGACGATCAAGTTAGTAGAATATGGTATATGTCAGCGGTTCCCAAACCTTTTACAGTCACGTACCCCTTCAGACATTTGACCTGAAGCCATGTACCCCCTACTCCTGCACACTTAAAACATGAACATGAACATAATTAATTGTTTTATTATTGTTATAGTACTTCCCGGTCAAAACT
Source organism: Dunckerocampus dactyliophorus (assembly GCF_027744805.1). Lineage (NCBI taxonomy): Eukaryota > Metazoa > Chordata > Actinopteri > Syngnathiformes > Syngnathidae > Dunckerocampus > Dunckerocampus dactyliophorus. The sequence goes on along the minus strand of NC_072826.1, from coordinate 12,697,222 downwards.
TTGTATTTTGCATAGTCACATTTTGATAACGTTTCACATGAGCGCTGATAAACAGATAACTAATCATCCTACATATCTTTTATTCCAGTCTGATGTTGGCGTCCTTCCGTTTGAATGGGTTGAATTTAAGCTTCACTTTTTGTCCACTGACGATGGCTTCTGTTTAAGTCTGCATGTTAATTGAATAGCAAATTGAAGGGGAAAGTCTAACAGTCACGATAAGGCATTATCCGAAGTACAAAAATACATACAACCAACGACAAAGCCTAATTTTCGGGGGAATCCTCACTCACAGTGACAGATTTTCACCGCTGCGCCGTGCGGGGATTGGAACACCAATATAAATGAAATTTTCAAGATTAAAAACTCTTAATGCACAAAATAATCATCAAACTTACTTATTAGTCCATATGATGCACACACAGCAATGAGCAACTTCATGCTCTGTCTCCTTTCTACTGTGTTCCTCTCACATTGTGAGGCATTCAGGCACACTCGTAATTGTGAGTGTTAGGCGGTAATTGTTTTTCATTTTTATTCACCTACCCCCATCACAATTGGCGTACCCAATTGTGTGTACGCATACCCCACTTACATGTAGTGAAGTGGGTGTCTGCACATCCAGCATCCAAAAATAGCTCCTTATGTGTAACTTTGAAGCGTTGCTAATACCCAGCAGGCGCTCTTATCGCTTTGCGTTGCAATAACTCATGCTTAAGAAATTTAAAATGTATATATTATTTACTCCAAATGTTTGGCACCAGACTGGCACTGTGTTCTCAATTCCATTACCAGGCTAGGTATTTGTCACAACGCCGCAATGTTAATAATAACAACCTTTTGTCTTTTTCTGTCTTCAACAGAAAACCCCAGCATGATGAAAAACACACAGAGCCAGAACAGTAAGTATTCCGACCACGCAAATGACTAAGCTTTGTGTGGGTGTGTGAGCTAAAAATGCATCACTGAACTCCCACTCTGTGATTTTGACACCACAGCCTGCATGTGCTGACAGCAAGTGTGCGCATCACAAAAGCTAATTCCTCTGGCGCTCAAAATGTCATGTCAGGGATCCATCTTGGCCTCTGTGCTCACCCGACCTCCGTGATGAACCGAGAATTGTCACATCCACTCAAGTGCGAAATTATGGAGTGGCCCCGTGTGTTGCGATATGTCGCGATAGGAGGCGTTTTCCCACTCTGTTTCCGCTTCCATCTTTTACTTTTCCTACCTAACAACTGCCCCTTTTAAAAGTACAAGGTATGCTGATTTTGATGTTTTGGTATAGCTGAGCCGTGCATGTGAAGCAAAATGGATGAAGTCTTGGATAAACATCCCGGCTTTGGTGTTTTCCTGCGTTCGCACTTGTAGTACAGTAGTCTAGTCTGGAGCAAAAATGTAAAAAAGCGCATGTTTGTATATTTGGTGCACATGTTTGTGTGGTTCACTGAACATTCACACTGCTCATGGGACCAAAGGCTGTGCAGTAGGACTTTACTTGATTGGGAAGCTTTAGTAAAATATTACCTGATGTACTGTAACTCAAATATTCCAAACCAAAATGGCGTACGCTGGGTTGAATACATACGTTATTTTTTAAGGATGCTCCGATCAGGGTTTTGTGCTGCCGTTTTCGATACCGATCATCCGTTTAGTGAGATCAGCCGATCACTGCCGATACTGATTACATGGATGAACTGTACATTTTTCAGTTTATTTATGATGAGCGCTATTGATCAGGGCCGCCATATGGGGGGAAAAGTTAGGACAATTCAGGCAGTTCGGGGCCCTTAGACAAAAACATATTTTACTTACTTTTCTCAAGAGAAGATATACTCACTCACTTGTGAAACTAGAGACTTTCGCTGAGCTCTGGCAGGACTTCCAGGTAGCAGTAGCGGGTCTCCAAGTGAGAGAGCAGTTGGTGGACGCTGGTGTCTTCCACCACTGAGAAAGGTTGGCCATCTAGTCTGAAGATTCGATTATTTTTCGGGTTATTTGCTTAGCCTTGGGACTGTCACGCACATACGGGCGAGTGTTGCCCAGCGTTGGCTGCAACACATCGTGAGCCTCGAAAACTCACCACACTCCAAGTGTTCATTCTTCAAATGTCGTATTAAATTTAAACATTTTGACGCACTACCCCCTTCGAGATATTTTTCGTGGCATGTGTTGCAGGATGTAAACTGTCCCAAATGACATATACGTTGGGTTTTCTGCCACACTGCACACAGGGGTCTCTACAGGCTGCAATAGTACAAGCCGCAGGTGATCGTTTTTTGAAGGGCATCGATTGGCATTTGCCGATCACGTACTTCTCCACGAAACTCGGACGATACTCATCGGTGGCTGATCGATCGGAGCACCTTTTATTATTTTTACATTCAGCTATATTTCATAATTGTTGCAAAAAGCTTCTAAGGGCGTACTCACACTAGGTCATTTGCGCCGTGATGGACTTGTGCGATTGCCCCTCCCTCTCCTGGCCCCCGCAGCTGAGCATGCGAGGCATGGTTCGATTGCTTGTCCCATAGCTTCTATTCTTCTGTTTTACAGTAATTTCAGCAACTTGTGGATTATTTGCAGTCAGTTGATCATTTATATGGTTATTTATTTTGTGGAAGGTGCCAGCTGCACTTTCACTTGCATTTTTGATTACATATTTCCAATTTCTGTATGCTTTTTGCTGTCATTTTAACGCTGGACTGTTCACATTTGAGCTCAGGTGAAACCAACCATTCACTTACAAGCGTCCGCTTGTTTAACGCACACCAGGGTTTGGATGATCGCATTCACACTCGACCAAACAAACCGCGCTAACAGAGCAAATACAACAGAATACGTTGTTGGATGGGAACAGGATGTGAACGCACCCTTAAATTTTCCACCCTGCAATTGACTGGTGTCTAGTCCAGGGTGTACCCAGCTCCTCCTACTTGAGTAGGAATCTGGGCTTTGTGGGGGGCAATTTGAGGATTCCATACACAAATAAGACCATCACCTTGGCAGGCCGCATCAGGCCCCAGGTTTGCTTTACTTGGCATAACAAAACTTTGTGGAGGGGCAGAGCATGAGCCAAAGAAGGAACCATCAGATTTAGTAATGGCTCGCACAACAGTGCAGGTCCTGGAGTGTTTTCACCCAACGAGAGGCAGTAGATATGTCCTATCTTGTGCATTACCGCCACCTGTGGGACTGGAGTGGAACAGATATTCAGATTTTCAATCAGGCTCTGGTGTTATTATGCTAGGAGGGAAGGAACCGTCCTTACTTAATAAAATCAGGACAAAAATATCCTGTGTAATCCCGATAAACTGCTTTTATGAGCATAGCAGTAATGACGTGTCAATTATTGTTTGTTAAATAACCCTGTGTTATCAACCACACATTAACAATGCAAATGAACGTGTAACCTCTGGAAAACACACACATAAGCTGTCGTTTAATAAAGCAGCACTTGATGAAGAGGCAAATGCATTTTAATGGACTGACTGCATAATGCCTTTAGCAAAAGTGTGACGGCCATGTTTGTCCCGGTGCATCGTGGGAGCAGCTTACTGAGCAGATGGCAAGAGGAGCCATCGGAATGACACAAGTTGGGGGAAAATGTTCAACTTTGCTCGTTCTCACTCTCCCTTTAATTGAAATAGTTGCTTTGTTGTTTTTGCATGCAGCCTCTGTCCTTTATTTGCTCTTTCTTCCTGTTGCTCCCCCCACGAGCTGTGTCTCTGAGATACACATTTGAATATGCAAATGCCACGATAAGCGCAGGAGCAGCTGTGTCACAGCAAGGACAGAATGGGGTCGGCATGGGCACGCACACACGCCTCGCATGCTAGTTAAATTGGTGTACAACAAGGCCTGGGAGGTCACCGCGTACGTGCCCGCTCGTCCGGCGACTCTATATCGGACTACTCGCCCAGCGCAAGCGGGCACACGACCGCCGCAGTCGCCAGACAAACTTCATGTCAGGCCTACGCATGCCAAAGCACAAGTTGTCTTGTCAAATCTACTAATTAATTAATTTTTGAATTTAAAAAGTGGTGATAATAATTGAATTAAGGCAAAATATTAGAAACTGTATTTTTATTTAACAAGCATAAAGTTGTGAATACAGTAATCCCTTGTTTATTGCAGTTAATTGGTTCCAGACCCGACCGTGATAAGTGAATTTCCACAAAGTACAATTGCTAATGTATAAAATAGAAAACCTGTTTACGACCTTCTAAATACAGTTTTTAACATTATTAGAGCCCTCTAGACATAAAGTAACACCTCTATTGTCACCTTTACACTTGTATTACCCAATATAGTAGACATAATATGATTAAATAAGATATTCCCTGTGTTTCCTAGGGGAGCTGAGTGGCGGGTGGACAGGAAGCGGCGTTGGTGGTTCAGTTTTATCATGGTGTGGGTTACAGCCGTAACAGCAGCCCGTGTTTTTATTTATTGATATTAGGGATTATTGTGCCTGTTTTGAGAGAATTAAAAACCGCAATAAAAGCCTGTTGTTCTGGTGATCAAGTCTGGTGTTTATGTGTCTCACCAAACGTTACAGTAACATTACTGACACCTAGTGACCAGTGTAGAATACTACATATCATCGCAACATTTTTGAATGCATCTTCTGAATGCCTTATATTTGTACTTTAGTTTATTTGGCCATTTTTACGCTTGAAAATGCTTAATTTAGGCACAAAAAACATAACGTTTGTTTAAATATGCATAACAAGGATTGAGCGAGATAGTATTATCTTTGGTCACAAAGAAACCACTCCCACAAGTGTCGCAAAGGAGGTTGGCAGTGTCTCATCGTGTGTGTAAACAAACAGATGGCCTGACAATTTGCGTCTGTACAATAGCCGTGGACCGCAAAGGATGCTCTCGCGGTTGGATGAACCCATTTTGGAATATTTACCGTGAACATCCAGTTGTTGTTGTAGTCTAATATTGTGTGACAGTGTGAGACACGCAGAAAATGGCTGTAAAAATGGAGTATGGTGTGGATAAAATACCCCAGCCCTCACATACCAGCAAACATTTGGAGTGCATGACATCTTCTCAAGTGAATACTATAAAAATGAAACTTGCGAATGCTTTAGAGTGGTCAGCAACATTATGTTCTATCCACTGAACGGGGGGGGTGCTCTAGGAGCACAGGATTGGTGGCGCCCTGCTACGTGCCATTCAGTCCTTGTACAACCGGAGCAGGAGCCTGCTTCGCATTGCCAGCAGTAAGCTGAGCCTGTTTCCGGTCAACTTTGACCTCCGCCGAGGCTGCCTTTTGTCACCGATTCTGTTCATAATTTTCATGAACAGAATTTGTAGGTCCCGCCAAGGCGTCGAGGAAGTCCAGTTTGGTGGCCTTAGGATCTCATGTTGTTCAAATGTATTATTAACAATGTATTCTTATTTTATTTTCTTTTTTTTTCCTTAAAACTGCACAAAGTATATACTGTACATGCAGGAAACGAACAAAATAGAAATGCCAAAAAGTAAGCAAGTGAAATATTGTAAGCCTGTACTGTAAGTGTCAACATGTGCGTGTTGGTGTGAATGAATTCTAGACATGGAGAAGGGGTAGGATGAAATAGGCTCTGCTTCTTCCTACTCCTTTTCAGATGTTGAATTGTGCAACCGTGACCATGTGAAGCCCTTTAACATACGGAGCCCATAAGCCCCTGAGGGATATGGTGAAAATAAGAGAAGAAAAAAGAAAGAGAGAGAAAAAAATAAAGAGAAACCGACCAAAAATCCAGAGAAACTATTGCGGGATCCTGACTCATGACCGCTGAAGCAAATTTACAAGAAGAAAGTTGAAATAATTGGATTTTTTTTGTTGTTTAACAGCAGCAATAAAAAAAAAAAAAAAATGGCTGTAATTTTATGAGAATAAAGTCAAAATATTGAGAGAAAAATTCTTAAACTCACAAATGAAAAATGAATGAAAGTCTAATGAGAAAAAAAGTTGCAATTTTCTGAGAATAAACTTGTAATATTATAAGGTAAATAATGTCATTTTAGTACCATACAGTTCAAATATTCAAGAAAAAATATGTAGTTGTTTTTTTAATTGTAATATTATGAGAAACAAAAACTAAATAAATTATAACAAAATAATCATTTTGGAAAATTAGGTTAGGGAATAAAGTCAAAATATTATGAGAAGAAAATGAGATTAAAGTTGAAATATTTAGAAAATTTAAATTAAAAAAAAAAACAACAGTAAAAATGGGGGGAAAAAGAGCAAACACCAAAGCTTTTTCACCTACGTCACAAAGCTGAGATGCAGCTTTTTCTTGAAATCTATACAACTTATTAAATCTACATGATTTTGGGGGTTTACAAAATATCAAAGTGGCCCTTGCATCCTTTCATTTTGCAGTATGTGGCCCTTGGCGGAAAAAGCCTTGACACCCCTGCTATAGGGGCTCCGTATTAATGGAACTTACCACACCAAACGACAGCATGCAACTTTCATATACGATTCTTGTTTGTTTTGCAGACAGAGCCTCCAACGTGGACGTGGTTGGCCTCACATGGATGGCGGTCGTCCTCACAGTGACTGTGGAATTGACGTGAAAACTCTCTCACTCGAACACATACTTGCCCTTCTTACCCACCACACACACACACACACACACACACACACACATACACACTTTGAAACAAAACATCAATGTACGTTCCACAACCTTGCCAGTGTTCTCCAGCCATCAACAGAACACGTCAGTCGGTAAAAGCCACCAGATGGCACTCCTCCCATTTTTGTAACAAAATAATAACCAAGTTAAAAGTGATGAACATGACAACATCTTCCCATTTATCCCTCCCCAGTTCCATCTCTTTTTTTTTTTTGTTCCTTGTCCCACGTCTGCCTGTTGACCAATAAAATTAGTTGATTTAAACCTGGAAAGACGGCATTGGGATATTTTTTTTGTTTGTTTTATACGTCTATGTTTCATTGATTTGCGGCGGAAATGTGGTTCGGGTTGTTGTGCCAAAAAGCCACGGCACCCATCTGCTCTACGTCCTGGGATGCTCCAGATCAGCACCGAGCTGCTGAACCACAAGGGGTGGGAGGGACCAACACAGATGCGCCAAGAGAACAATCTATACTCTGTTCAACTGTTTTATTTCGTTTCTTCTGGATGGCTTAGAATGTACAAAAGAATTGGGAGTTCAGTGTATTTTGTGTACATCAGTGTAAATAATGCAGATAATTAAAAGAGGTTTTATCGGGTTGTCTTGAGGGACAGTTGAGTTTGGAGTTCACCTGTTTGTACTTCATTCATCACAGCTAAACCTTGGCTGACAGAACAAAAACCTGAACAGCTTATCCCATTTGTTTTGTTTTTTTTAATACCAGTATGCCTTGGAAGTGTTCTCACATATGTCCAATGTTTTCAGGGTTGTGGTGCATGTGAAAGTTGTTTTGTTTTTCTCTCTCCTTTTTCTTTTCCAGCTGCTGCAGCAGCTCCTTATCGCCAGGCTGTGCCGCTGCAGATATATTTACTTGTGTCATGCTATCTTATGTGACCTACATTGTGTGTACGTAACTCTCACCCAGACGTTTGCGAGATTAGACGCGTCATTCTAGCCGCCATTTCCACGCCGGCCTGAACAGGGTTGTTGCATTTGTTTCATTTCGGCTGTATTAAAGTGGAGAGGTGATACAACTCACATGCCTTGGCTTTACTTTTAGACATTTGTGTTCTAGGTTCACCTGCACAGGTCTCAAGGTCAATACAACAGCTAAAAAATGCTGCTTTTACAAAGATAATAACGCTCACTGTTGATTGATACTAGAAGGTATTTCCAGTATTGAACAATGTTTATTATGTGGTTATAGTTTGCAATGTATCACACTGTAGGGTGCCCGTTATTTCAGTACCAAAAACCAAAACACTTGGCCCGGCAGTGAGATACTAGAGGTTTACTCAAAAATGCCTTCGAATTTCAACACATTTCGAGTATGGACAGAAAAATGACAAAACACTACAGTATGTAACCAAAGACACAAATTCCAAAGGGAGAACCTTCAACGCCCATCACAAAAACTATTCAAAAAACAGAACACAGGAAGCTGAGGTCATATGTCATTTTTTGAATGTAACCAATATTTTTAAGGAGAAATATGCCTTCTAAAGTCACAGGAACTTGGAAATTTGAGCATCCATTGTGCATGATGTCCCTTATTTTACAAGACTTGACCTCAGGAAGTGTCAGTGGATTAACTTGCTTATGTTTTGCCTTTTTCTTTGGATTTTTGGCGACACTAATAAAAAAAAAAATCCACCCACACGACAGCCTTTCAGGATGACGTCACATGAATGCTGGTCAATGAAATGGCTGAATGAAAACAAATGAAAACCAGGACATTTTCATCACTTTCCAAAAAAATAAAAAAAAATCAAACAGGACGGCCAGGACAGGAAGTGAAAACATGAACTGGGAAAATAGGACGTTTGGTCACCCTATCATACTGTAGGGTACGTGTCTTGATTTCACGTCCTGTCCTGGCCTTCTTGAGTTTTTTTTTTTTTTTTTTTTTTTTTGAAAACGATAAAAATGTGGGCTGCCGTGTGGGTGGCTTTTTTCATTTGTCATTTGTGTTGCCAAAAAGCCAAAGAAAAAGCCAAACATGCACAGAGTTAATCCTCTGATGCTTGCTGAGTTGAAGTCTCGTAAAACCTGGGACGTCATGGAAGTTCTTGCGACTTCAGAGGGCACATTTTTCCCGCACATATCGGTTACATTCCAAAACCTCAGGTTTCTGTGTTCTTCTGTTTTCGTGCTGGTTTTTGAAAGTTCTTTCTTTGGAATTTGTGTTTTTGGTTATAGATAGTATTTTGTCATTTTCTATCCATAGAGAAGAGGAATACTTGAAATGTATTGAAACTATAAGGCATCTTTCAGTAAACTTCTCTTTGCCGGGCCGACTGTCCTGGTTTTTAGTAAGGCTGTCCCAAAAAAAACATATACACACTTTAAATACTGTAATTGTAAACTAGTTCCATCCATCCGTTGTCTATGCCACTTATCCTCACTAGGGTCGCGGGTATGCTGGAGCCTATCCCAGCTGACTTCGGGTGAGAGGCGGGGTACACCCTGGACTGGTTGCCAGCCAATCGCAGGGCACATATAGACAAACAACCATTCACACTCACATTCACACCTATGGACAATTTGGAGTCGTAAATCAACCTCTGGAATGTGGGAGGAAACCGGAGTACCCGGAGAAAACCCACACACGCACGGGGAGAACATGCATCCAAACAGAGATGCGGAGATTCGAACCCGAGTCTTCCCGGTCTCCTGACTGTGTGGCCAACATGCTACCCACTAGGCCACCGTGCGGCTGTAAATTAGTTGTTTATTCTAATTTGTTCGATTTTCAAAATGTACAAGAATTTACAAACATAATTATGTTGTTTTGTCACTGCCTTTTCTCAAAATGACATCCCTTCTGGTCCAGACACTGCTGACAATGCCAAGCAATGGAAGCGCACACATCATGAAACAACTCCACTGGTATCTGCGTGCATTCACGTTCAATGACCGCTCTCACTTCAGCGACCGTTGCAGATCTCATAGCGTAGTCTTTTCGGTATCCCCATAAAAAAAAGTCTAGCGGTGGTCTGGTGGACGCGAGGGTATTCAATGAAACCCTTCCCTCCAATCCATCGGTTTGTCAAGATCTCATCAAGGAAGGGTCTAGATGACAGTGTGGAGGTGCCCCATCTTGCTGAAAATAAAACTCTTCAAAGTCTTCATGATACTTGCCATGACAGACTGTTGCAGCAAGTGTATACATTTTTTGGGACACACTGAATGGTCACCCTAACATACTGGGACCTTTTTCAAATTTTTGGACACTGAAGTAGCTAAATATGGTATGCAAAATACTTTATTTCCTCAAAAAGTGGCTGCTGGTGTTTACTCAACTTCAGAAAGTACCAGGCACCTTACACTTGTGCGAATGATAATGACATTTAATGCATCAAATAGTGGCTAACTACTGGCATGACCTGTTTTTTAACGTCCTGAGGAACACATCTTGCATTTATAGGAGGCGTGGTGTTTATTTTTCAATGCAGTGCGTCTGTTACGGTGGAGGCCCCTCTTGTGAAATATTCCTCAAAGTGCATCTGCAAATACGTTAATAGAAACACGCCACAGTAGGACGCAGTACAATTGTGCACTGCAAACTACAAACGCAATAAGAGAGGTACTGTTACATGAATCCCTCGTTGCCTCACTCGATTGTGTGGGTGTACCCAATGTTGTCACCGGTGAGCTCAGTTCTGTATTGCACATTGCTGCATGTCTTATGCAGCATGGCTCTATTTCATGCAGCTCAACTACAGTAAAGAATGACCTTTGAAGGAGAGTGATAATGTGTGTCCACTGGAAGGTTAAACGAATGCAGCATAAGCCATTGTTGTTCTTTATTTAATAGCTCATCTATAAGCTGTAGTCTAAAGACACAACATGCAGGAGTTGACGAAGGCTTAAAGGATGTTTGCTGAAAACAGAGAGGAGCCAACATCAGCATCAGCTCACCTTCCAAGAGTGTGATGCAAATGGTACCCCAGCAAAGCGGAGCGCTGCCTTGCGTCATGTTTAACATGATTATAATATCACTAAGAGGCCTGAGCTCGGAGAGGGAAGCTGAGTGCACTCATGAATGTTCGACTGTATCTCGTCATAATTTGTCATTTCCATTTGAATTCAAGTGGCACTTTGGTGCTTTTTTCCTGATTTATCGTCACCAGACTGGCAAATAAAGAAATAAATCCAAATAGAAGAGGTTGATGCATTCTGGATCGCTAAAGTTATTGTTAAATGAGTCGTACGATTGTTCAAGATGTTTTTTGCACTTCCCACGGATAAGAAGCAATTAAGTATAAAATTGCAGGGACGACAAAACTGTTGGCCTCTCATTGAGAGAAAACTGAGTATGAATACTTTCCAGATGCTTGTCTTTGTTGCCTCCAACAGTTTAATATGTTTATCATTGCTGTTTTTCTGAAGGTTATGCTCACATTACCAATTTCTATAAAAATATGCCTGCCAAGAAGAAACACATCGCATGTTTTGGTGGACTTGATGGGTGAAAGTGTGGCTACAGATGCATGATTCTCCATAATGCCAGCATTATTCTTTATGTCTGAGTGAATAATGCATAATTATTGATGATAGATTCGTATATATGCAGACGTGTGCTGCTCATCCATATTTGGATTGTTCTGCCATGGCAGAGGGCTGCATTAACCTCCACTCTTCCTAAGGGATCTTTTCTCCTTCAAGGAGAAGGAGGTGAAGGTGGCTCGCCCATAGACAATCACCTTGTCCTACCGGCCTACAGCTCATCTGAGCTGGGAGCAAAAGTCAACGCAATCTGCAGAGCGTCATAGATGACCACCTGTGAATTATTCATTAAGTTAACCCTGCTTGAAGACTCTGGTTTCCTTCATGTTGTTTTATGTACTGGAAGCCATTGGGTTACATAACGCTAGTAATTATCCCGTCTGTTAAAACTAATGCATGTCCTTCCTTTTCCCTTTCAGCTCTGTCGGAACCATATTTGGTGATTTTGGGCACATTTACATGACCACATTTTTTTTTTGTGTGTGTGTTTGTGTTTAAACAAAGTTTCATGTTCGAAGGGAACGCTGAAAAAACAAAACAAAAGCAATAGATTGTAATAAGCATTCCAGGCCAGTTGTTGGCAATGTTGGCACATACGCGGCTTTGAAATTTCACACAATGTAAGTAACGCGTCTCCACTTGTGATAATACAAAATGTGGAAATCCAAGCTCAATTGTAAGATAGATCAATTAAAATAAGATAAAGATTCTGCCAACAGAACAATACGGGTCTTGTACAGCACTTTTGACCTTGGTTTCAGTTCTAATCGTTCTTGGATTTCTACGTTTTGTAGCGTAGTCCACAAGATGCTGTTATCACATTAACAAATAACAAAAATGTTGCTGTTTCTGTCCAGTTTAACTAAAAAAACGTTGCCATACGATTGTGCCATGTCCTTGTTCCAGTGATGCCTCAGGTGAGGCATGTGAGGCTCATTTGTCATGATTTAAAAAAAACAACAAAAAAACGAATCATAACATTAACAAAATATTAATATATGTCGATTGACTGTATTATAAATATATTTTCTGTACGATTCCAATCGTTTTTCACATTTCCTTAAGTAAAACTCTCTGAATTTGCACATTACCTGATCAAATACAAGGCAGAAACGTGGCTTCTCGGCTTCATGTGCAAGCCCCGCCTACTGCCAATGAAATACAGTAAAAAACAATACAATTAGTGAGGAAAAGCCAGTCTTTTTTTTTTTTTTTTACTTTATTGAAATACACAAACAGCAGTGCCGGCTAGAGCTAGATTTACAAACAAGTCAATCAAGATATTTGTTATGCGCTGCTGAATGAATGAATTAATTTGACTGCCAAGATGGAGGATTACATACCCAACCTCACCAAGAGGTGATCAGTCTTTTACAACAAAGTATCACACCTTTTCCTGGAGAAGGAAAGGGTGCATGTACTCCGTATACCGATAAAAGGTAAGAACGCAAATGTTTTTCAGTTAATAAAAACAAATAAATAAATAAATGGGCCTGAGAAGTATTTGAAAACAATCTAAAAACATTTTTTAACCAAAGTGAATTTGCCTGTTTTTTTGGTTAACCTCTTAATGAGCAACCTGTATTTATTCTTATTCTATTTCCTCATTTTGCTTATCTCTCCTGTCTTGCCTTGGTTGTTTTATTTTGTGATGAAGTGATTAAGTTTATTATGGATTATGGATAATGTGATATCTATCTATCTATCTATCTATCTATCTATCTATCTATCTATCTATCTATCTGAAGTTCTGTCTAGAGCCTACTTGAAATCAAACAGTAAAAAATGTAAATTCTTGTAATGTTTCAACTGGCCTTAAAGTGTTGATCAGGAGTGTTTATGTACATTGTTGACGGTGGTAAGTGTTTATTAAGAGAGCGAAGTGTCTTTCTTGCTACCAGTTTGCGTAGGGTTGAAAGTACACACAGAGTCGAGTTGAAATCCTGAGTTTTGTTATGGACCATAAGCTCTCTTCAGTGTGTTATCAGTGCAAGATGTACTGCATATGCAGCTTACGAAACTGAAAGAAGCTGTTAGTTTTCACTGTGGATGCTCTCTCCATTGATTGAAAGTTGAGGCATAACTGTGCAAACACATGTATCCTGGTTGTTAAGGATTTGATAAATGTCACCTATCCTCCCACCCCGCCCTTTATTTAAACCCTGCTGTTCAAGCTGTGCTGGGCAACTGAGCCAGTCAGTAATAAAACATCAAATGTTTACACAGCAAGTGAGAAATACACCAACAAAAATGGTAGCAAAATGTTTTCTTCCTCTGGAAAAAGACTGAAGTACTGAGTGAATGACTTTGCCAAATATTGATCTTTGGTGAGTGTGCAGTTCCATCTGTTGAATCAGCATCTGACTCCCCTCAGGTGTTGCATGACCCAAGCCCCGCCTTCAAAGAGATGCAAATATACCACTGCAGGTTTCATTTTACACCTGGAGGCAAAGAACAGCAGTCATCGAATGACGGGAGCTCTGTTGAAATGAAAACTAGCCGACATGCAGTCGTCAGCTGAGAGCACTTAACAAAAGGATCAGTCAACCGGTCACGAGCGCCATCCCCACCGCTGCCACCGCTACTGCCACCACCCCTCCACGCCACCATGGCCATTGCAGACCTTTTAGGAGTCCAATTCGACATGCAGCTGCTGCTCAAGATGAGTATTTCTGTGGCAACAATGCTTCTGGTGTCATTGGCCTACAGGTTCTACAGCTCCAGGTACACAGAAGAAAGCCCAGTCCAGGAGAGCAAAGCACCACAGACTTGCCAGAGGTGCAAGACAGCCCTGCAGGGCACGGGGACCGATGACGAACAACACGGACTTTTGCTCGCTGATGAGCCATCATCTGACAGCACCAGAGAGGCAGAAGATTATTCAACCCAAGAACTTGGTAATGTGGCACACTGTACTCAACATATTGGCAAAGAAGCAGAGATATCTTCATTTCCAAACCAGGCATTGGTGGCCTCCCGCGATACTTCAACCGGCTCGTCTCTGGACCTTCCTTATCCAAAAAAAAACGGGCTAGCCAGTGCAACAGGCCGACGTTCCCCTTGCTTTTTGAAGAAGTTGGAGGGCAGTACGGGCGTGGACAGAGAACTGAGGAAGGACTTGGAGCAACATGGTGTCTACTCAAGCTTCCACTCCAAGGCAAAGGTCAGGGTGGAGGATGCCAAGCTGGTAGTGGACACTCCAGAAGACCAGATAGTGCGTGGGAAGATATACGAATACTATGTGGAGACTTCGTCTCACTATACTACAGACCCGAACACCTTGCTGGGTAAGAATGAGAAGAAATCTGAGTCCCGAGCAGAGCATGAAAGCAATCGCAGCATGACAGATTCTCCTTCTTCTGCAGACCCTGATGTTACTGAGGAATCCTCCTCTCTCGGGAAACAAAAGCTGAGGTCCTTGCAAGGGTCTGTACCCCTACGCAAGAAAAGCTATCTGGCTGCTGCGGAGCTGTCAGAATTGTCAAATCCACCTCCATCCTCTGTCGGCTCAACCAGCACTGATCCCGTGGCAGTCAGTCCTTCCACAAACAATACATGCCTCAATGTGAATAATGGATCTGATCTAGCAGCTGGACTAGTGAGTCCTTTGCTACACCTTTCCACTAAAACTCCAGATTTTGAAACTCTAAAAAGTCAACTGGATCTGGGTAACTGTTTAGAGGCACTCTTCTTTGCCAAAAAACATGGGCAGAGCTCTGTGGAGCAAGCAGCACTCAGGTTCATGTCCGACAACTACCTCCAGGTCCTGCGGGACGGCAACCTTTATGGGCGGCTCACGGATGCCGAGCGGGAACAACTCCAGAGGCAAAGAGAAAGAGGAAAAAGATTCATTATGGTGGCGGATATGGACCCCCAAGACGTGTCGAGGAAAACGAGAGGAATGAGAAGAATGTCTAGTGCTGTGTACTATTACAACGACTGCGTGGATGCTTGGCAAACGCTTTGCCCTATCCCACAGGAAGTCATCAGCAAAGCCTGTGCCATGTGCACAATGGATAACTACTTATTTGTTGCAGTGGAATGCCAAGGCATCAAGAGTGAAATGAGCCCCTCAAAGCGAGTGTTTTGCTACAATCCTTTGACAGACATTTGGAAGGAGATCAGTCCCATGAATGAAGCCAGACCTCGCTGCAAATTGGCTGCACTGGACGGCCACGTCTATGCCATCGGAGGGGAGTGCCTCTCCTCAGTTGAGCGCTACGACCCACGATCGGACAGATGGACTTTTGTGGCCCCTCTCCCTAACGATACATTCGCCGTGGCCCACCATGTGATGGTGTGCAATGGGGAGCTGTTTGTCTCTGGGGGGAGTCTCCGTTGCATGCTGCTGCGCTACAGCCCTAAAATGGACATTTGGAGGGGGAGTCTGCTAGCAAGCGGGAAAGACAGGATTGTAGACATGGTGGCCGTGGGACCCTTTGTGTATCGCTTTGAAGTAAACCCCCTTCTGGGGGTTAGCGTGTACCGCTATCACACTGTGGCCCGACTGTGGTACGAGTGTGCCGCCAAACGGCTTCTCCGCTGCCCCGCTTTCCAGTGTGTGGCGATGGACGATACCATCTACTGTGTCAGCCGTGACTTCACCCTTAAGTTTGAGGCTGATGAGGTCTCTCCTGCTTTCACAGATGACAATTTCACTGTCCCCCCTGCAGCCAAGGGCCTACTTGTTCCCTTTGTTTTGTCACTCCCTGATAAGAGGCCTCTCCAGACAAGTGTGTAGCACAGATTAGGTTTTGTAGCGATGATAACGTTCTGCTTCCCAGCTCGACCTCAAGTAGCTTTTTGACCATGGCTGTAGCGAGCCATGAGGTCCCAGAGGTCCAGACTCACACTGATATATGCACCCTTACCCAGTGTTGGATGGATTGATTAGCTAAAAGTTTTACATGCTCAGCTGTACGTCCTGGATGTTTAATATTCATAAGTTATTCATGAATAAAGTCAGAATACAAAAAATACAAGGTAATAAAACCCTCAATGCATGAGGATCTTAAAATAATGCCCTGTCTTTGAGTGACCGTATTTGCTTTGTGCATGCTTTCTGTGACCCCGCCAAAACACAATCCTTTACAGTTTTATTGCAATTGCTCTTCTTCCCAACTTTATTACCCGTCCCTGCCCAGGAATGTAAAATATTACCGTCCTAATGGCAGTCCAATGACTGTTTGCTTAGATTAACACTGCATGTGCTGCCATGCAAACAGTTTGCTCCCTTAGATTTGCTGCTCCTCCCTGTCATTAAGTGACTGTTACATCATTTCAGATGCTGAACTTCTAGCTCTGAGTATTATTCATGAGTAAGTGTTGCAGTACGTCATATACATTATACAAATTGGGCAATAGAGCCACAATCTATCACTGAGCTCCGAGTGCACAGGGCACAAATATAGCTGGCACAGTGGCCTGGATAGGACGCAATTATCTGCAACCGCTGTGTAAATATGACAGCATGTAAATGGGAGTGTCATGCAATATAAATAGGTGAGCTTCTGAAAGCATTCGTCACGAGTGTCCTTTGGTAGCCAGAAACGGTGGCTGAGTCCACCTATACAATATTAATTTTTTTTAATTGTACAAAACATCCTAACCATGTACACACACGTCATTTTTTGCTTTTATATGTGCACGTGCACTTGGTAAAAACTGCATTTTGAGGTGCTGTATGTTACAGTGTTGATCATTAAGTGTAATCTATGAAGAAATGACATGTAACTATTCAACACTGGGGCCATGGAGCATCCTGTCTTCGAGACTGACAGCATCCCTGGAGAGAGATGCTGCTACAGCACCATCATGTGGTTCAGGCAGCAAACAGAGCCTGACAGGCTGCACTCCAGAACCTCCCTCAACATCATGCGCGGGACACAGCCGAGCATCTAAGCTGCCACCAGTAGAGGTGGCGGCGAAAAAAGATGGTTGACGCAGATGGCTGATCATCAAACACAAGCTTTTTTGATTCTTTCTCATTAAACACGTTGATTCCATGTAATTAAACACCTAATGGGATGGGAGTAGCGTGCATCCCTGCAGACATCACCTTGGATGACACATGACTAAATACACGGGTCACTTCCTGCATTTCTTTTTTTTTTCTTTTTTCTTTCCCTGCACAGGTGATCTAGGGGATTCTGAGTTGGAGAGATGAAGAATTTGTATACAATTATCCTCTGGAAGTGTAAACAATATATGCACCAAAGTAGCACCATGCTAAATAGTGTTTGAAGCAACAAATGACATAACAGTAACGGGGGTGTTTTTAAACAGTGGAACAGAGGCCAATGACGCACAGATACAGACTATAGTAGTTGACCAATGTGTCCTGAAAAATCGTAAACATGACAACTTTTTCCACGCCGCGGTGACACTGCTCAATGTTGACCATTTCCACTGGCAAAGGTGGGTACAGTTTTTTGTACCTGGTCAGACGGGTTTCCAAGCATGCCAAGCAAATACGAAGTGATACCACTGCTGGTCCCTCATTGGTCGGGCGGCTTTGTTATTGTAACGTTTGAGGACACGCAGATAGAAGTGAAAACAAACACAAATGCTAATGCTAGCTTACTGGCCTATTTGTAACTACTATGTTAATCATGTTATTTGATTCACCAATGTAGAATAAACAACACAATTCTCTGACTACCATGCATTTTATTCCCATTAGTAATACTCATAAATCCCCATATATGCCCATTAGTTCCACCTGTAAAATGTCCCAGAATGTTGCATCTCGAGGCATGACTGCTGCTTTCATTCTAGCTGGCCATGTTTGGTTGGAAAGGCTATAAAGGAAGTCATTAACATCTCTCTGCAACAATAAAATGTGCATCTAGGCGGAGCCACTTTTCATTGTTCATGAGCACAAAATATACTACCCTTAGGTGTGTTGTGCTCATTGCTGGGGTAAAGCTTAATATTTAATTCCTCACGTACGTATAATGTTTGGCTTGCTGTTGCATGGCTGCTTAAACTGTAGTCTGGTCAGGCTGGCTTTATATTGGAGGACGAGTCATGAAAAGACTTGTACACAAGCAGAGTTGTCTATTCTGTGAGCGACAGGAAGCCCGTGCAGAGATGTAAGCACTGGACTAATATGGTCATATTAGTTCTAGTCAGGACTCAAGCAGCAGCATTATGGATATGGATTATGCAGCTGCTTTATAGCTCATTTAGAGAGCCCGCTGTTACAGTAGCTTAGCTTGCTGGTGAAAAAATGCATGGCATGGCCTGATGATTAGGTTTTTTGAGAGAGTGTCTCAAGGTGACTAATAACACAATAACACGTTCTCTGTTTCTGTGGGCCCCAGACAATGGTTTCAGTTTTGTCTGAGTTCAGCTGGAGAAAACGGTTTTGCATCCGCACACAGCCAGCCAGCGTGACTGCGCAAGCAGTTAGTAATATACGTTAGTAAACCTCACTCCCTCGGCTTTAAGGGTCGTACTGATTGCTGGGTTGACAGTCCAGGCTTACGGCCCAGCGGTCAGCGTTCTTAACAAGGGATGTCCTGATCCACATATTTGGCTTCCGATCCGATCCTATTTTTTTTATAGTCTTGCCGATCCGATAAAAATGATAAGCTTTTGTTACAAACATGAATTTGTGGAATTGAATAAGGTTAGGAAAATAGCTCTTCAAAGCATTAAAAATAATGCAGCTAAATAAAGTATTGCTGAATTTACATTTTTATTACAAAGCATTTTGTAACAATCTCTGAGTTAGGTTCCTAACCCAATAAAGGATCAATCCAATTAAAAAAAAATCCATCCAATAAAGGATAAAACTGGAAAAAATAGACGTGCAAAATACTTTTAGGATAGGACCAATCATTTGACATGATTATACATCAATTTGTGGTGTGATTTAGAATACATGACATTTTTTTAACAAACTCGCTTCAGCGTAATAGTAATTTATTGACAGTCCCTAGTTTAAACAACCAGCAGTTAGAGCAGCACTTCCCGTGCGAGACGTGGCTGAACCAGGAATTTTTCATTGAGGTGGCCAAGGTGAGACCATTACTCACGGAGATGGCCCATCTCTAGATGAGGAGCATTGAGGAGCATTACTGCACCTACCATGTTGGAGTGTGGCTCAGAGTTACGAATGTGATGCGGCAACCGGATCGGCCCGATCTCGCGCCGGAAGCCGATAATATCTGATCTTCAAAATACAGCGGATCGGCAGCCGAACCCGGCCGATCGGATCGTGGCATCACTACTCTTAACTCCCATTCCGAAGGTCCTGTTTTTGTGCCCAGTGAAGGGCTGACTAAAACAGGCAGGTTGATCAGAGCTGTCTCGGTGCTGCGGTGGGGCCTAAAGCCTGATTGGAAAGTATCAAACACATGCAAAGTATCAAACACATTGTTAGACAGGAGAAAGATACTCAGCTGTTGGTATACTTTCTAAGACTTTTCCCAAGAATGGCAGATTTGATATGGGCTGCTCTTCTTCTGAAGAGGCCGAATGACAGCAGTTTTTAGGGCCTTTGGAAATGTTCCAGTCTGAAGTGACACGTTAACCAGACGAGTGAGTTGTGGTAGGAAACTGCTCAGCACAGACTTCGGAAATCTAGTGAGTAACTCATCAAGGCAGCACGTTGATGGAGTCAGGCCCTGTCCACACCTGCCTACAGAGTGAACCAGCACGCATTCTCACTCTTCATCTGCACTTTTGTGTGCTGACACTCGCCCGGCTTCAAATTGCTGTCTTAAGTAAATGTGCAGTTCTGTTGGGCAACAGTGGATACGTGCTGAAACAACAAGACGAGACACCCACCAGAAGTCACCTCGCAGCTGGCTGTTTGCTTACGCACTGGAGGCTCTATTGGCTTCTATTTACCCGGCACTCGCTCTTCTACCTTCCACGATGAGCTCTCAGGGCCCGCACCAGAAAGTGGTTAGCTGCTCAAACAGAGCAGAAAGGGAAACAGAGGGGTGCTATTTCCATGAATACGACAAACACCCAAAAGGAAAGCAAGCAGAAGGTTTACATGTGTGCGTGATATAAATTCTATTCCTAAATATCTTTCCTTGCTGAAATACAGTGCAATATAATGAACGTTTATTCCACAGATTGTGTCCTCGGGCTGCTTTTTTCCCCAGGTATTTTCTTTAGAGAACAAATATGTTTAATGATGAAGAACACTTTGATAATGTATGTTTTAAAGATTACAATATTCAACATCCATACATCAAATTTCCAACTCTCAACATCCCTCAGGACACCCATTAGAGCGTTCATTCTTTAAACTTTTTAAACCATCCAGGGCCCAGCTTAATATTGGGCCTTTTTTCTGGTCAAACATGGTCATTTGAATAGCTTGCTGGCGTTTTATACCCCCTCAGTCTCCTCTTGGATAAAATGCGTCCTTCTGACTGATGCATTCAGTGTTGGTACTATTTTGTCCATTTTCACATTTTTTTGTCGCATTTTCGATGATGTAATCGTGCACTCTCATCTCAAAATTTGGTTTTGTTTATTGGTGTGTGGGTTTACTGTTGCAGGATGATGCGAAAGCTACTAACCATGAAATAAACCATGAAAAATATTGGTGCTGATGTTTCACATTGGCTATGTCTCTAAATTGTTCTGTCAGTACACTTCAGTAGGTATACTACTCGTATACTGATAGGTACACCCCAGGTGGCCATTTTTGGCTTCAAAAATGTATGAAAACGTAGTTGTTTTTTTGGTTTGGTTTTGTGCATCTGTTGGTTGCCCCTTGGTCGCAGTGGCAAGTTTTTGTTATGTTTTTTTAAAATATTGCGTGGTGGTGACGTGGCTGGTTCCCTCAATGTTCCGTCATTATGGATGCATGTTTCTTTATTTGGGTTTTTTGGTACCTGCTGTTTGCCCCACGGTTGCAGTGGCCGGTTTTTGTTACATTCTATTAACGTTATGTGTTGGTTGTGTTTTCTGGTTACCTTTAACGATAGCGATAACGATAATATCTTGATACAGTGATAGAGTGACATAATTACACAATTGCAATTACACTGCTCTTTGATGTCAAGTTGCGGGCCTCAAGATACGATTTGGCAGGCTGATGATCTGATGATCTGAAAAAGGCACACAAACACATCAGACCAGTCACATGACATACACCAGGTTATTCATCATGAATGTTAGTTCCAAGCTACAAAATATGACTTGATTGGTCATGTTCTTAAATATGTGCATAACTGTTAACTTACCCACGGGGCGTGCAGGCATGCGCACAGTCCTGAACAACTTTCTTGATTTCTGACCATATTCATCTGGAAAGAAAGAGCATACAAATTGTAAAGTTTGGGAAAATAATACTGAATTATTTTAAATAATGTAGTCTGTACTGAAAAGGTCTTGCCATCACTATAGGCCTGATTCCAAACCCCCTTGGGCATCTACGCTGCCTCAATGGCGGGATGGTCACATCATCCGCCATCTTCCTCAGTCTCCTCTGCCAGTTTCTAGTTGTGGTTCTTCTAGCTGGTCCTGATGTGGAAGTAGCTTGCTGCTTGCAGACACAGTCTTTTATACTTTTTCCACTTCTAGCTGTGCGCTCTTTCATTGCTTTGTGTAGGCCTGTGGCCAATCTCTGTAAACTTGAGATTAGCCACAGGCGATCCCTGCAATAAAAATTAAAGCAAAGTCTTGAGTGCCAGGATTTCAATCTCTCTGGATTGCTTTGGAGCACCCAGTAAATTTTTGCTTAGATCACTCAATAAGTCAACGTGACAAACGCAGGACTGACAATATCACTGTAGGTGAATTGTACTGGCTGTACGGGTACAACCCTCACGTGTTCTAGAGGCAGCCAGTCAAATCAAAAGCCACTACAAGTCCATTAATGAATGGGGTGCAGCGGAGTGAAAATGGCTGAGCTACGTTAGCAAATAATTTATTTTATGCATGGAGCTCATACTGTCTTTGTAGTTAGTTGATGTAAAATTGTCATAAACTGCTAGATGTCATGCATGTCCAACAACACAAAGGATAGCAGATCATATTACAAATGGAGCCAGAACGCTGATGTTAAGTTTTAACTTGTCATTGTACAAAACGTTGCATTGACACTGAAATTAGTATTGGCATTGTAATTTTAAAAGCCATCTTTTTGTGTATATTTTTTGTATTATGACATGTTTTTCAATGCCAATATTCACAATTTGCAACACTATGGCGGCCAAGATGGTGGCCACATGGAGACAAATAGTCTTTAAAAACCAGAAAAACGATAAAGCTTTGCCTTCAAGGGAAGAGGCTTGGCACTAACTAGTATTATAACATCACAAAACTAAAAACTTAACCCGAGACAGAAAGCTGCAGAGAAACAGCAATGCATTGCCTACTTTTCCTCCACGCAACGTAAAGTTATGGAACTCATAACTATATTGAGATGTAGGGAGGCTTTGCCTCAGACAGGAACGATTAAGCAAGCCACTCAACACCTACCGGTACATTACAAAACATAATAAAAATCCCTCCTTCTTCATTTTGTAAATAGAAACATGATCGCTCTGATCAACAGAGTTTGCATCATTGATCCCTGTTTGGATCTTCTCTTGAAAGAACATTAAACCAGACATGGTGGACGGAGGATTTTAAAGCTGAAATATAAAGTAACTAAAACTACATACAAATGTATTTTTTCATAGCCTCTCAAAAAATAGAACAGTCATACGAAGTACAATACATAAGAAAAATATTGTCAATAATAAAAGACGAATAATATTTTTTGTTCGTCATATGCAAATTAAACTCTGTTGGCGCAACTTCTGCCTCTCTCATTGCCTGAAATCAGCTGTTCCTCCTTCCACAAAGAAAATCACACCCGTTCTTTAGGCTCCAGCAGACCTGTCCCACGTCCCCCTGGATTACATTGAACTGAAGGAAGTTTTCAGCAAGAATCAGGCACTTTCCCTTCCTCCTTGTCGGCCCTATGATTGTTGCATCAATCTCCTTCTGGGGGCCGTTCTCCCTGACGGAAAGTTCTACAACGTCTCACGTCCCGAACGCGAAGCGTTGGAGATGTATATTTGGGAATCCCTAGTTGCAGGGATAATTCAACCGTCCTCTTCTCCAGTGGGAGCTGTTTTTTCTTTGTGGACAAAAAAGATAGCACCCTTAGACCCTGCATAGACTACAGAGGGCTAAACAACATCACGATCAAAAATAAATATCCCTTGCCCCTCCTCACCTCTGCCTTTGATGCCCTATAAGAACTGATGTCTTCACTAAACTTGACCTGCACAATGCCTACCATCTAGTGCATATAAGAGCCGTTTGGCCTGTCCATCCAATTTTCCAGGCTTTGATAAATGATGTGCTGAGGGACATTTTGGGAAGATTTGCCTTTGTTTACCAAGACTACATTTTACTTGAAGAACATTGATGAACACATTTGCCATGATCGCCAGGTTCTCCAGTGCTTATTGGAGAACCGACTGTATGTCATAGCAGAGAAGTGTTTCTTCCACGCAAAATTTGTGCAATTGCTGTGCTACATTCTGGGAAAAGGCAGTGTCGAGGCGGATCCGGAGAAATCGAACGCGGTGGCAGAGTGGCCAACACCTCAGACCAGAAAGGAGCTGCAGCGTTTTCTGGGGTTTGCTAACTTCTATCGCAGATTTATTCAAAATTTCAGCAGAGTCAGGGCACCTTTTTCTGGATTAATATCGACTAAGACCAGTTTCAGTTGGAACCACCATGCAGAAAAAACATTCCAGGATCTTAAGCAGTGAGTGTGTGTTTGTTTACCACCGCCCCAACTTGACCCTTCCAGGCAGTACAATGTCTAGGTGGACGCCTCGGACACTGAAGTCGGAACAGTATTGTCCCAAAGGGCTGAACATAAAAAGCTGCACCCATGTGCTTTTTATTCCAGGTGCCTTTCCCCAGCAGAGAGGAATTATGAGCTGCTGGCAGTCAAACTGGCCTTGGAGGAGTGGCGCCACCTTTTGGAGGGAGCAAACCAACCATTTCTGGAATCTCTCATACATCTAGTCAGCTAAATAGCTAAACTCCCGTCAAGCTAGATGGGACTTGTTTTTTTTTCCGATTCCAATTCCAACTTACCGAGAGACCAGGCTCTAGAAATATTAAGCCGGATGCCCTCTCTCATCAGTTCAGTGGCCCCACTGATGAGATGTCAGAACACACGATCCTACCACCTTTACGGATAATTGGAGCCATCGAGTGGGAGCCTGAATTGGAGGTCCAGCGGGCAAAGTCAACGAGCCCGACCCTGTAAGAGGACTTCTGAACTCAGTATTCGTTCCAGACACTGTTCGTACCTAAGTGGTGAAATGGGCCCATGAGTCCCGCATGGCCTGCCAGGAATAAATAGAACTAGCTCCTTTATCAAGTGGCGTTTTTGGTAGCCCACCTTGGGCACAGATGTCAGGAGCTTTGTGTTAGTTTGCAAAGTGTGCGGCAGAAACAAGTCTATCCACCCACCACCCTCGGGATTACTGCATCCACTACCCCTTCCTGGACGATACTGGTCGCAGATTGCAGTAGATTTTGTTTCTGGACTTCCGTCCTCTAGTGGCAAAACTATCATCATGATCGTTACAATGGTTTTCCCGATGCGCGCACCAAATGATTATGCAAATTATATTTTTCTACGATTTTGCTAAATTGTCAATATAAATTACAGTCATGACCATTTTCAAGTCATCAACCTTTAGAGTACAATTTGAATGTTATTGAACAAACATCCCAATGATGTTTTTTTTTTTTTTATAAAAACTTAATTGCACTGTTAGACATTTTTATGCACAACAGAGTTTCAAAACATTTCACTGGTTAAGAAGTGAAAATGGTCATTTGTTGAATTTGCAGTATAAGGAAGTCATATTTACTGAAAGCAAAAGCTATTTCAATCACTAACATTTTAACAGGCCAGGTTACATGGTAACGTAAGATCCCTTCTTTGATATAACCCTCACAATTCTTTCATTGAACTTGAGTTTTTGGAGCGTTTCTGCTTGAATTTCTTTGCAAGATGTCAGAAAAGCCTCCCACATCTGCTGCTTTGTTGTGATCTGCCTCCCACCCTCATTGATTTTTTGCTTGATGATGCTCCATAAGTTCTCAATTGGGTTGAGGTCAGGGGAAAAGTGGAGAGAGAGGTAGGCATTCTTTGCATCATGAGATGTTGCATTGTCATGCATGAAGGTAATTTTGCTACAGAACGTACGGTTCTTCATATTGTACCATGGAAAAAAGTGGTCAGTCAGAATCTCTACTTTGCTGAGATCATTTTCTCACCTTCAATGACCATAAAGGGCCTACCAGCTCTCTCCCAATGATTCTGATCCAAAACATGACTCAGCCACCTCCTTGCTGACATCACAGCTTTGTTGAGATATGCTGGCCATACTCTGCTCCATCCGGACCACCCAAGGTTGCACGGCCCTTGCCAGTAAACAGGATTGTTTGAAAATTAATCTTCAAGTCTTTGTTGGCCCATTGCAACCGTTTCTGCTTGTGAGTATTGGTTAGGGGTGGCCAAATAGTAGGTTTAAGCGTAACTACAAGCCTCTGGACGATCATACACCTTGAGGTGTAATGGCTGTTTAGCAGGTGCTCTCGATTCAATAAATTTGTCTACCAGAAACCTTTCTCGTTATACTTTTACCAGCACAATCCTGGCTATCATCTGAATCAGCCACAAATTTCTTCACTGTACAAAAGTTTTTGTGAATTATTGAATGTTTTCATACCTTGTCCAAGGCATTGCAATATTTTATGCTTTTTTGTCAGCAGAGAGATCCTTTTTCTTTCCCATATTGCTTGAAATCTGTGGCATGCTCAATAGTGTGGAACATCATTTTTAAGTAGTTTTCTTTTAATTGGGCTCACCTGGCAAACTAATTATGACCGTTTCCGAGATTGACATCACTAATCCAAAGAGCCCCAAGACACCATGCCATCCATGATTTTCATTGAACTAACACAAAAAATAATGTTTATGATACTAAAATCCTATTTGTATAATAATTTGGAACACGGCGTAGTCTCACATTGGGGACCCCGGCCGGTTCATATCCCGTGTGTGGAAGGAGTTTTGTTAGGAGCTGGGAGCTAATTCCAGCTTCACGTCAGGGTACC
Source organism: Dunckerocampus dactyliophorus (assembly GCF_027744805.1). Classification (NCBI taxonomy): domain Eukaryota; kingdom Metazoa; phylum Chordata; class Actinopteri; order Syngnathiformes; family Syngnathidae; genus Dunckerocampus; species Dunckerocampus dactyliophorus. Next base: position 12,670,948 of record NC_072826.1, on the reverse strand, counting down.
ATCCCCAGTCAAATGGACAATCTGAGAGACTCAACCAGGACTTACAGTCAACCCTTAGATGTGTTATTGAGACCAATCCTGCCAAGTGGGCATAACACTTAGTTTGGATTGCGTATGCACACAGTCTTATGACCAGCTCTGCACTGGGTATGTCCCCCTTTGAGGCTGTGCTAGGCTATCAACCGTCTCTGTTTCCTGCCCAGTAGTCCCAACTTCATGTGCCCATCGTGAACGATCCAGGTGGGTCTGGAAATGCAGAGAACATCGGAAGAAAATCAGATGTTGGCAGGCAGACACCGCATCCCAGCCCCACAATACGCTCCCGGGCAGCGCGTTTGGCTCTCATCCAAAAACATATCCATCAAGACTGATATGATTTCCCATAGAAAATATGGTCAATCACTTGGCAATGAAGCTCAAGTTGCCCCCCACCCTACGGATACACCCTGTATTTCATATTTCCCAAGTCCGTGATGTGTACTACCAGCCCTGCGTTCCCTCTTTTGAGACCCCACCGCCTTCACCGTCCAACGTACCCTTGATGTTCGTTGGAAGTAGGGTTACAGCCATAAAGAGTGTTGTTGGATACCCTGGTCTTTCATCTGAGACCCTTCCCCTCCTCCCCTTAAAGATCTCTCACGCCCCTCCTCCCCTTGCCTACCTTTCATTCCTTTAAGGCAGCACCTTATTGTATAAAACGTTTGGTGGCTCTGATGTGGAATCACCGTTGCGTCATCATTGATGGTATCCCTTAAAGGCCCACCGAGAGGAGGAAACGTCACCAGACAAACAACCCTCTAGTGGCAACAACGGCTTTTTGTTGATTGAAAGACTGTTTCTTCGTGGTTTTGCCACTCCTTTTAACTCCCTGTTTTTTTGTGTACTTTTGCAGTGGGATTCATCTTCTTCCCTGCCTTGCCCCGTTGCTGCTTTCGCTGCCCAGCCATTCTTGCATTGCCCTCCAAGGATTCTCCCTCCCCGATTCATGAGCTCTGAGCATCAATAAACTCTCATCTTTTACTCACACTGACGTGTCTGCATTTTGGAGATCAGCCCACAATCCTGAACCCATTCATGTCATTTGCCCCCATACGGTGACCCTGGCTATCCCAAATCAATTACTGTCAAGGGACATTTCACAAAAATGACAGTTGCAACATTTACCCACTTCTTTGTCATCTTCTTCTTGGCTAGAACTGCCACCCTTTGACCAGATATCACTCATACTGAAGGTGGGAAGAGTCCAGCACTACACACTAACCAAAAATTTTGAGTGCACTTCATTTCGCTGTACTTCTCTGTGTGAACACGGTTATGCCCTCAAAAGACTAAGTATAACTATGGGAGTCACAGCCTTGCTCTTAATTGCATAAATATAGTGGAAGTTGACTCCTTTTTCTTTAGGCTTATTTGCAATGCATATACTGCCACCTACAGGACTGGAGTGTAACAGTATCAAGTGCAGCTGATGATTGTTTGCTTTTGTTTTTACCAAGATTTCAGTTGCAGCACAGGTGGTCATGCCTTGGAAGAGGTATACACCTTCTGAATGATCTTGTTTTTTTCTTAATTTGCTGTTGTTGTGACTTTTATGCTAATGCTTCCGATTGGCTGAACTGGCCTTATGGTTAGGTGACCCTGCAATTGACAGCCTGCAAATCCTGTGTCTTTAGTTTTACCATGGCGTGGTAAAACTCACGTGCCACACAGGAAGTGGCACGCTGTGGTTTCCATGTCAAGTAGGCATGGCAATCAGGGGCTAATTAGTAGGTAGGTAAGAGGTTAGTGAGGGTAAAACATGGAGACTGTTTGAAGCATGCCTTGCTATCTGGCTGACAAAATACGTTTTGGCCGCTTGTGTGCTTTTGGAAAGAGAGCGGACAGAAAGCACAGCGGTGTCCAACTCTTTGGCAACGAGCTGGCAGAATCAGATTAGATGTAACGCCACATTGCAGACTCATCATGTTCCACTATGAGATGCAATCAATCTCTCATTTAGGGAGTGGTTTTGAAGGCCGGGATTTCATTCTATTTCTTTCTAGGTCCACTTTTTTATCTGAGAATGTTGTTGAAATGTCGTCATAAATTTGTTTTTTGTGAACGATTATGTCGAGAGGCACCGCAGAAATTAAGACAAAAAATTCCATCTGCAAACAAATAGCTGTCTTTTAAACTCGGCAAGTGAAATAAAATGTGGCACATAATCGTCCAATCAAATATGTTCGGCTCCCCTAAGGTTCTTGCGTCTCTCAATATGACTACCCTGCGAGCAGAAAGTTCTTTTAAAAAATTACCAGGAATTATATCCAGGCATTAGATCCCACAGACCAAACACACAAAGTTCCTGTTCCGGCGTTAAGCTCCTGTGGCAAATGCGTCGAGAAAAAGGCACCAGTGACTCAGTGTTGCCTCTGGTGGACTAAACATGTATTACAAGCCAAAAAACAAGTGGATTTGGTATTAAAAATAATGTATGAAGTATGTCTTCTAATAAGCAGTTCCAATTACACTGACACTGTTGATGCCACGCCGCAGTTTCTATGCCAACAAGCCTTTTTTAGTCGCAGGCCCATGATGGACTGTCTGCATTAGTGTGAGTACATAAGTCCAATTAGCAGAAGGCTACAGCAAGAGCAGCGGCCACTTATTAAAAACGCCCACCTGATGTCTACAATGTTGATGTTCACCCGTTACACCCAAGTCTTTTAATCCTTTTTTTTAACATAATGACCTTTAATAACTTGTACAGTTCTTAGCCACTGAGGGGAAGTATTTTAATCAATTTCTTAATTATTTGCAATACAGTGTATCCTGTCCTGATGGATGAGCCTTACGAAATGTTGCACGATACCAACGTTCATCAACTGGCAGCTGGTGGGCCAAATCCGGCCAAATCCGAGTGAATTTCAGTTCAAACCTTGAGAGCGACTAAACATTTTTCAGCAGGTCACCCAAAAACACCAAAGCACCCCTGTCACATTGATGACTTTTGTTTAGTACTCATATAGACCAGTGATTCTCATTATTATTTGCCACTGACCCATTTTCAGTGGGTCGCAGGTCTTTGCCTGAGCAAAAATACTGTATATTGAAGTAATCTTACACTTTTATTCTTAAGGGCATTTTTTAATGCTACAGGGTGTTGTCCTTTAATACTCCTTAAGGTGGTGACAGCACTCTGTACCGCTATTTGAAAACCACTTTCATAGAAGATCAACAATGGGTTCGGCATGGTGGCCTAGTGGTTAACGTTGAATGTTGAATGTCACAGAGAAATTATTTTGTATCTTACGTAAATCATAATTGCCTTATTTTTGTATGTTCAGCTGTTTTTTAATTTTCAAGCTTTCTTCTTGTAAATTTTCTTATCATAACTATGACTCTATTCCCATAATATTTTGACCTCATTCCCATAATATTCTAACTTTTTCTGCAAAATCATTTTTTTATTTCTTCATTGTTTTTTTCTCATATAATGACTTCATTTTTTCTTTAATAATTCAACTTTATGCTACAAAAATTACAGTATTTTTCCTCATAATATTATGACATTATTAATTACTTTTTCTCGTTAGATTACCACTTTATTTTTAAATGTATTTTGACTTTATTCTTGTAAAATTACTGCTTATTTTTCCATTTTTGCCATTGTTTTTTTTTGTTTTTTTTTTTTGTTTTCTTGTTAAATTCTATTTTTAAAATGTGACGTAGGCCAATAAAAAAAACAGCCACGATCCACAAATAGCCCCCAGCCTGCACTTTTGACACCTCTGGACTATTGTTTTGCTGTAGGTCCTTTAAAACAGAAGAGCAAGCCTATCATATTTTGCTATTTTTTAAGTGTGTGTTTTAAGACAGCACTGTTGTACAGAGGATCTTTAACCAGCATTTTTGCAGTGCGTCATTAAAAAAAACAGCAATCAACTGCTGGAAACATACTGTTCAGTTGTAAGTCATGTCTTTATTTGAAGTTAAACAGTATATTGGCCTATATTCGGTGAGAAACATGATATATGAAGTAAGAATAATAGTGAAGGGAGAAGTCCAGCCCCACCAGTCATTAGCTTTCTGAAAATGTGGCACCCAGAACAATTGAGTTGACTAGCACTGCACTTTGCTTTTTGCAACTTTTGCAAATGTATACGCTTGCTTGTGTTCTCTCTGCAATGTTTGATTTCTGGTGTTCATAACATACTATCTGTTTTGAACTCAGTACTGGTATCTGAACTTTCCCATCTGATCTGTAGATGGCAGTGATAGCATATGTATAAGTAAACAGTGCCAGTGGATTTACACATTTCTAGCCTGAAGCCATGATTATTATTTATGTTTTGTTTTGGCAAATGCACCGTTACATATTTCATCTCACTTGCATGCCAGTGTTGCTGTGTTTTTTAATATCTCTCCCAAATACCCATAATGAAGAGAAGTATCTGCAGTGGAGGTCCAAAGAGCCTCCAGTAGAACGAGGTAGCACAAAACTTTGCATCACAATCACAACACCAAGGGCCAAAAATCACAGATGGGAATTTTGTCTGTTAGTGTCATTGTTTCCAAAGATTTGTTTAGTGTAGCTTCCCGAGAGTGGTCGGCCTTATTCCCAAACACACACACACACTTGTGTCAGCAGAACATAACGTTTTCTGAAGTTCCAACGCATGGTGGCAGAAATGATAATGGAATGCTCATGATTGTTTTTCCTTTCATTTGATTAGTGATGACGATGCTAAGAAGTGGGTTGCATTGGGTTAATGCTCATTTACTCTCATTCGTGTAATATTTTTCCTTAATATATAGTTTTTATTAACACTTTGCGTACGTATGGACACTCGCAACATTAGCTACACCTACACAATCTAATGAGATCCACAACAAGAGCTGTATCAAAAGTGTTATCTTCCCAAAGATAACAATGGTGAGGTCTGTTTATTATTGTGCTTGTTTGCAGTGGTGTGCAACTGCACTTCATTTTAATATCTGGGTTAGATTATTCAAATTCGACTTCACTATAGTGAACATATAGCACCAAGTACTTTTCCTGTTTTGAATGATTTGCAGAGTGCAGTGAGATGTGCAATTAAATGCATAGGATAAAACGCCAAAGTCACATTTTTGCAGTAGATCGTCAAAAACAGCACTTGTTTCAAATCTTCTGTGATGATCTGTAACTGGTATGTTTTTGGCAATACGTCCTTATAAACAGCAGTGTGCCTGTCATATAGAGGATCTGTGACTAGCATGTTTTGCAGTAGGTGCTTAAAAACAGCAGAGCTCTGTCATATACAGTAGAGGATTTTTCACAAGAGTGCTCCTATCATATAGAGAATCTTGAAATAGTATTGTTTGCAGTAGGTGCATAAAAACAGCAGAGCGCTCCTGTCATGTAGAGGATCTTTGACAACCATTTTTTTGCAATAGGGTGTTTAAAAACAGCATAGCGTTCCTGCCATACAGAGGATTTTGGACTAGCTTTTTTTGTAGTAAATGCTTAAAAACATCATAGCGCTCCTGTCATATAGAGGATCTTGGACAAGTATTTTTTTTTTTGCAATAGGCGTTTAAAACAGCAGAGCGTTCCTGTCATATAGAGGATCTTGGACTAGTATTTTTTTTTTTTGCAATAGGCGTTTAAAACAGCAGAGCGTTCCTGTCATATAGAGGATCTTGGACTAGTATTTTTTTTTTTTGCAATAGGCGTTTAAAAACAGCAGAGCGTACCTGCCATATAGAGGATCTTGGACTAGCTTTTTTTGCAGTAAGTGCTTAAAAACATCATAGCGCTCCTGTCATATAGAGGATCTTGGACTAGTATTTTTTTTTGCAATAGGCGTTTAAAACAGCAGAGCGTACCTGCCATATAGAGGATCTTGGACTAGCTTTTTTTGCAGTAAGTGCTTAAAAACATCATAGTGCTCCTGTCATATAGAGGATCTTGGACAAGTATTTTTTTTTTTTTTGCAATAGGTGTTTAAAAACAGCTGAGTGTTCCTGCCATATAGAGGATCTTGGACTAACTTTTTTTGCAGTAAGTGCTTAAAAAACATCAGAGCGCTCCTGTCATATAGAGGATCTTGGACTAGTATTTTTTTTTTTGCAATAGGCGTTTAAAAACAGCAGAGCGTACCTGCCATATAGAGGATCTTGGACTAGCTTTTTTTGCAGTAAGTGCTTAAAAACATCAGCTCATCAATTGGGGAGGGGGGAATCCTTGGAGGGCAATGCAAGGATGGCAAGGGGGTACGGGTCATGGGGGTACGTGAATAATAATAAAAAACAATAAGCGCCTATCACTCACAATTACGTGTGTGCCTGAACGCCTCACGGCACAAGGAGAACGGAACAGAAAGGAGACACGACATGTTGTTCATTGCTCTAAGTGCGACATATGAAGACATAAGTACGTTTGGTGATTATTTTGTGCATTAAGAGTGTTCAATCTTGATGATTTCATATTGGGGTTCCTTTCCCCACACGGCGCAGCGGTGAGAACTTGTCACTGTGAGTGGGGATTCCGCCGAAAAGGAGGCTTTATCGTCGGTTGTGTATGTACTAATGTACTTCGGATATGGCTTGATCATGAGTGTTAAACTTTCCCCTTGGATTTAGTACTAAATTAACATGCAAACTTAAACCATAGCCATCGTGAGTGGACAAAAAAAGGAAAGCTCAAATTCACCCTATTCAAAAGGAAGGATGCCAACATCAGACTGGAATAAAACATATGTAGGATGATTACTTATCTATTTATCAGTGCTCATGTGAAACGTTATCAAAATGTGACTATGCAAAATACACATTATTGACCCAAAATTAATTATGTTCAATATTTCAAGTTAATTAAAATAAAAAGGTTGTTTTTTTAAGCATCCAGGAGTAGGGGGTACATAGCTTCAGGTCAAATGTCTGAAGGGATACACCACTAGAAAAAGTTTGGGAACCACTGATATAGAGGATCTTGGAGACCAATGTCCCCACTCATTTTTCAAGCGTCCGAGCATACACACAAACGACCTGAGCATCGACCTCTGTGAGCGCCATCAGACGTGCACACTTGTAGTATCGCACCTGTCCAAAACCTGAGAACCTGAAGTAGACCAACGTCCATTCTGTGGTATTTTGTATATGAGCGGGTTCAAAAGGTCAGCAAGGAGTATTTCACAATGTAGCTTTCTATTTTGTTAATTATGCATACTTTTATTTATTTATTTCCTTTCTGTTTTGGAGCAGTGATGCCACATTTGCTGTATATGTTTAGTTTTGTCTAAATAAAAAATGAAAATAAAAAATTTTCAAAAGAAAAAAACAACCACCTCCGGTCACTACGGCATCACTTATGCATCACCTCCTGTATTCAGTCATCAAGTCCGGCCATCAAAATAAAAGCATGCCAGAAAACTGGATCAGAGCAGCCCTTTCTCATTCAAAAAAGAACAAATCTCACCCATATTCAACTCTTGTTCTTCTGTTCCCACATACTCCAGCAGCCATCCATCCATCCATTTTCTATGCCGTTTCTCCTCATTAGGGGTATGCTGGAGCCTATCCCAGCTGACTTCGGGCGACACCCTGGACTGGTCGCCAGCCAATCGCAGGGCACATATAGACAGACAACCATTCCCACTCACATTCATACCTATGGACAATTTAGAATCGCCAATTAACCTATTTTTTTAATTTTTGCAGGTGCTTAAAAACAACAGCCCTGTCATATAGAGGATCTTTGGAGTTGGTCTGGGGGGTGGGTTGTAGTTGGTCTCTCTAACAATTTTGAACTATCATTTTTTTGTAGTAGGTGCTTCAAAAAGCAGGGTGGGCCTGACACATTCAGCTCATTTCTGTCAGACCTCTGACCTTGTAGTTATTTAATGCTATTTTTCTTTCCAGACGTATATAACAAAAACAGCCCAGTATCAGATTAAAACCACAAATGGACTCATCAGTATAAACCTTGAGTTTTGCAGATAGATATACTTCCCGGTCCCCGGCCACCTCCTCCAGCTCCACAGGCGTTCCCAGGCCAGTTATGAGGCATAATCCAGGTGTCCTAGGTCTGCCCCGGGGCCTTCTCCCAGCTGGGCATGCCCAGAACACCTCACCAGGGAGGTGTGCCGATCCGGCACGAAATACGGCCCATTCGGATTCTATATCCTCGTGCTTCCCCCGGGATGCAGGCAAAGCTCTGCCGGAGGTGAGAGTTGAAGACTCGACGAACGGGAGACTCTGCTAGAAATTCCCTGCACACCGTTTGGCGCATACGCACAAACGACAGTCAGGACCATTTCCCCAACCCAAAGGCATAGGGAAATGACCCTCTCGTTCACTGGGGACGACTCCAACACAGAGGCACCCAGCAGGGGGGCTATTAATAAACCCACACCAGCAGCAACTCCAGAGTAGAACAAAGTCCACTCCCACTCGAGGAGTTTGGTTCCAGAACGCAAACTGTGGGTCGAGGTGAGTGAGACTATGTCTAGTCGGAGTGTCTCAACCTCTTGAACAAGCTTGGGCTCCTTCTCCACCAGAGAAGTCACATTCCATGTCCCATGTCCCAGATTTAGCCGCCAAAGACCAGATCGCCCAGAGGCCCGCCCTTGACCGCCACCCAAAACACATAGCACCGGACCATTATGTTTGCCTCCACAGATGGTGGATCTATGGGGGGAGATCCCGTGTGGCTTCTTCGGGCTGGGCTGGCCCCACAGGTGAAGGCCCAACCACCAGGCGCTCGCCTGCGAGCCTCTCCCCCGAGCCTAGCTCCAGGAGGAGACCCCAGTATCCCACGTCCGGGCAAGGTTCGGTCCCTCCTCTTGCGTTTATTCATAGGGTCTTCTGAAACACTCTTGGTCTGGCCCGTCACCTAGGACCTGTTTGCCTTGTGAGACCCCAGCAGGGACATATAGCTCCTAGGATCACTCGGGCACTCAAACCCCTCCACCACGATTAGGTGGTGATTCACAGAGGAGAGTAGATAGATGGATTTTGCAAAGATGGGAAAACGGGCATGAGAGGTAGAGAAACGGTGGGTGGATAATACGGTGGTTTGATGTGTTTTTACCGTCCATTGTTTAGTGGTATTAAGCGCCAGGAATCTGGTATACTCGACAATGTCATTGTGGAAAGTTCTGGCTGGTTCCTTTTTCCATTTTTCCTTTCCGTTAATCCAAAATGACCAAACAAGCAACTTCTCCCTGCATATAATGAAGTGCTTTGTTACATCAGCATGAATGTGACAAAACCAGATTTTAAGTAGCTGCTGTCATCATTTCATTTGCTTTCTTTACTCCTCATCCTCCTCATTGGTCTGGGAAGTTTTTTTCAGCGTCCCCAGTGAGAAAGCTTGTTAACATCTGTCTCGTCAGTGATCATGTGCGCCCGACTTTGACCCCAATGTGACATCAGAGTAGCATAAATGTCTCTGTAAAAAATAAATACCCTTATTTCCAAAATTGATAGGCATTTATATTAAATTTGCTGTAGTTATTTTTTTTAACTTGAGTGTCGATTTTTTTTTTTTTGCTGGGCTGCAGCCCTGTGGTTAAGGGGACCCCTGGTATAGAGGCTCTTTGACAAGCATTAACAGATTAATGATCTTTATTATCATTGTACACATAAGGCAATGACGTGTGCAAATAAATAATATTAAAAGATTTTGTTGACTAGGCATGCAGCTTTTGTATTGTAGCCCAAGGGTGTACCTAATGAATTGGCCAGTGGGTGGGTGTTTGTATTGATTGGACTTGATTGGTTTATCCATTATGTGTGTGTGTTGCTGATGATCTGTTTGTCTTGCTTGCATCAGTAATTAGGATTTGTTGATAAAAGTGCACAACAACAATAACAACAACATTATTTAATCTGGTTGTTAGCTGTGGTCGTTGTTTGGAAACGAGCTAAAGGACCGCCAAATTGCAAACAAGGAGAACTCCCACCTGGCTGGGACAGACCCTTGGGGGCGCGACCACTTTTTTTGGAGGTGGGGGGGTGGGGCCGCAGAGACGTGAAAGGGGGCGTGGTCGGAGGGCCCACACGTCCATCCCCAGCAGTGAACGTGTCAATCAGGATTAATACCCCCACCTCCTCTGCAGCCTGCCCTTGGCTCCTCCAGGCTTCCATGTGCGGGAGGCGCGCGTATAAAAGCGGCGCACTGCGATTTGCGGAGCGCATACAAGATGACCGCAGTGGCCCGGAATAGTGCTCCATGACTTGTGGAGGAATGAGCCACCATGCACCCACAAGACACGTCCTCGAAGTCCTGACGCGTTTTTAATCACGCTCTTCTATAAGTGCGAGGCTGCAGCCTGTAGGCAGGTGAGACTGTTTTGCAGCAAGTCGTGCTTTTTTTTTTTTAATCTTTGCACAAACATTACCATGGAGCTGAAGAGCGCTTGTCGAGTGCTCCTCTTCCCGGTCCAAATGCTCTTCTACGTGGTCCGGTCCACGTTGTCGTGGCTGGCGCCGAGCAGACGGAAGCAGCTGACCGAGGAGGTGGTGTTGATCACCGGAGGGGGACGCGGCATCGGGAGACACCTGGCCAAAGAGTTTGCCAAGCAGGGAACCAAGAAGGTAAGACCAGGAAAAAAGCAGGCACTTGTTGCACTTCTTTTTTAAGTGAGGGCAGCTTCCTTCCCCTCCTCGCACCTTGCTCAACTAGTGTCTGCGTTGCACTGCTGCATGAGCAAAAGCAGGGGTCATGACCTCTGCAGCCAGACAGCCGACACGAATTTTTTAGCATTGGCGTATTACACAACAACCAGGGTCACACAAAGGTCAGGATCCGGGGGCGGCATTTTATGTGATAAACTGCAGCAAAGACATGACTTCCAGCCTGAGGTGGATGGAGGAGGTGCACCATCAAGAACTTAAACGCTTGTTTGTGGTCATGTTCTTAAAACAACCTACAGGACACTTCATAAGGTACACATGCCCGGTCCAAAATGGTGTCGGCATGGTGATATTATTGCCCTAATTTGATTGACACAATTTTATTTGTTTTTGTGGTTGTAGTTTATTTTTTCCTTCTCATACGTCACTATAACCAAAATATTACAAACAGTTCTCAGTATGATGCAGTTTCTGACAAAAAGTGTGCAGTATTGTTTTTGTACAAGCTAGTCAGGCTAGTGTATGTTTTCATGTTGGAAATTAAGCTGATGATGATTAGAAACTGATTGCAGTGGCTTCAAATTTGTGAAAGTGGTCATCGAAAAAGAAATGATGCAAATAGTCTTTTTGAAATGATAGTGAAGATGTGGAGTTCCATAATCTGAGCTTCCCATACATTATTATTTTTCTGCTTGGCCTGCCACAAATAGATGTACCGCTACCTCCTACACCCTTGCTCAATAACACATAATGGGACTTCCTGTGAATGCAGCTTGTCATTGCAATTGTGTACAGTAGGTGGCGGTATGCTTCTTAACACACTGCATATGCGCCATGGTCTGCCAAAGAATAAGAAGCCATAGCAGGAGTGATTAGTGTTGCCAACTTAGCGATTTTTGTCACAATATTTAGCAAGAGCCCTCTCAAAAAGCAAGTAGCCAGAAATCTAGCGACTTTATCTGGCCCTATTGGAGCATAAAAGCATGTATCTTCTCAACGAGCAGAGGTTGCTCTCAAAGCACTCATAGGCGGCTTTGTCTTGTTTGTGATATTTAAAAAAAAAAAAAAAAAAAACGATTAAAGAAGTGATCGAAGAAAGTTCAAGTGTACTTCTAATAGTGCTCTCAGGGCATTGAATCCATCGCAGCTGGACTAAATGTTGATTCAATGTCTTGAGAATAAAATGACCTGGAGGAATGAGAGTATTCACAGGCATATTTCTAACAGAGCTGCAACAATTAATCACTGAATTGATGATTAATCGATTATCTAATTAATCAAGTACTTTGGTATTTGATTCATTGTTTTTTTTTATTTAAAAATGTGTATATCCTCTAATTTCAGCCTCTAAATGTGAATATTTTTTAAAAAATTCTTAGTTATCCATGAGAGCAAACCTATTATCTCTGGGTTTTAGGCAAAGCAAGATAATCACACACATCAGCTTTGACTTTGTAAAATAGTGTGACATTTTTGCCCCTTTTCTGATATGTTGTGCACCAAACCTCTGTTTGTTTGGTTCATATTGATTCTGTCCGTCTAGGGCAGGGGTCGGCTCAAAAGAGCCATTGGGGCCCCTTTCTACCAAATTAAATCCACTTGGAGCCACAAAACCTATTTGAACACTAAATTGAATTTAACGCTGCAGATACAATTTTCGTAAGCGTATTGTCACGTTCCTTTTCTGTCTTTGACAAGCCACACCTGTTGCCACCTGGCAATTACTCATGTTTCTTAAACCTTTTGTTAAGCCTTCTCCACCAACTTTGGATCAACATTCACAATAAGTGTTGTAGCACGTTGATTAGTTCCAGTTCTAGGATCACTTTCCATGTCGCTTTAGTTGCCAAAGGTAGCTAACAAGCGAAATAGTTGACCAGCATCATGGTATCTCACCGAGTTGAGTCACCAGAAAACACTGCCCGTAGCACAGAACTTTGCAACGCTCGTGCGGCGTCAGAAGAGATGGTGTAGTGACGACACAAAAGCATAAAGCAGCTGGAGCCACAGCACAAGGATAAAAGAGCTGCGGGTTTGCAGACCACTGGTCGAGGGCCTAATCAATTACTTGGTTAAACAACAAGCTTCAGATTAATCAACTAACAAAATAATTGTTAGTTGCAGCCCTAATTTCTAAACTTATTTTCATGTTTTTTGCTGTCTTCCACAGCATCCATTGCAATTACATGCGCATGCATCATGGCCAATTACGCAAATTAGAAGATAATCCCGCCCACCACCACAAATAGATTGCAGTCCCGTGGGAAACACTGATGATGATGATACTCTCCTCATGATGTGTAATGTAAAATATCCAATTGGATGTCATATTTAAATTAATGTGCAAAGTTTTATCTCCCTACCCCCAACCTAGTCTGTCCATTTTTCACCCCCTAACAAGGAGCTGCCACTTGGGCTTGAAACGCTCCAGAGGCCTCCTCCTCTTCAACATCATCATGATCATCCTTCCCAGTTGATCTGGCAGTCCAGCGGGTGAACATTACACACTCGAGTGCCTCATGAGCCACGCGTGTCCCTTTAGCACTAATGTGTTAATACAGCTCGGCTCTGTTATTTCGCATCAGATGGGATTCATCATGGCGTTGCGGCGCATGGAAAAATGACTGCACGTTCTCAGAGATGTCTGCTGGTTCTAATTAAGTGTGCATGTGCGACACAGGCGCCGCATCTCTTTTTAGGTGTCAATTTATCGAAAAAGAAAGAAGTTGCCAGTGAGTTTTAAAAGATGTTTTCAGTGTGCAGCTGCACAACAAAGGAGGTTGCCATTCTTTTCAGTGCCTCATTGTTGGCTGCCACAAAGGTGTGAAGGCACTGAAAACAACACCTGCGCTAATGTGCACGACAACTACCTCCTGCCTGCGTGGATGCTAAGAGGAAACAGCAGGGCAATTTTGAATGAGGCTAACCTCTGATGTGAACCAGCGCCCACCCCCCTCTTAGAACCCCTTTGTGATTGTCAGCCAGAATTTCCTTTTTCCTCTTCCGCGGACTTCCACAGCGCACGGAGCTGATGAATGAATCCTACGAGATGGGACTTCAGAAGGAGAGCCAAGCTTTTCAGATTTGGTGTTGCAAAACAAAGCTCCAAAACAATAAACTGAAGAATTTTTCAGAGATGACATCCAAGTTCATTACAGTCATCGCAGGAAAGCGTTTTAAAAGGGACACCTCGGTAGCCTAAAAAGTTTTTCACGTGGCTGGAAGATGAAGCCAAGCACAGTGCTGACAACAGGTTTGTGTGTGTGTTGTGCCAGAGGCGGGAAGCACACCACTCCCAGCTGGGTATTGCCCTGCAACTGACCTTGCTGTCTCTGCAGTAATTAGACAGCGGCAGGCGACTGCCTCCTGAACTCCTGCTGCCCCCTCTGTGTGCCGCCCCTCCCTCTCCTGCAGCCTGAGTGGAGTGGGTGTGAAATTTTAAGGGAAAAAAGGGAGTTTTGAACTCACCCAGCCGCGCTTACCTGATATTTTGACATTTGTTTTTGACTCATTGGCATAATTGGTTCTGAGCTGGAAGATGAATAGTTAAAAAAAAAAAAGACAAACTAAAAAGAGAACTCCCGTAGTTACTTTTTATATTTGATGTTTTAAAGTTGTTTTGTTTTTTTATCACACATGCGTTCAGTAAACTTTCATATCTTACATCTGGTCTCTGGTCTATTTCACATCATTATTCCCACTCCTTGGGCCTTATAATATCCACGCTAACGGAATCGCGTACAGAATCACAGAATTGGCCAATAAAAACTGAATCGATATCTGGAAACTGGCCTCATGTGAATGAAATTCTGTCATCGTGACGTTTGCGTGGTGAAATATTTACCGTACGCTCTTTTCAAACATAATCTGGCCCGGTAGTGCATCAGTGCATTGGTCTGTACAAGCGTTACAATTCACTTTTATTGCAGAGTATTTATCTGAAATGAGAAGAGAAGGCGTTTGCAAAGGTAGGTTGTATTCCTTCTGAACAAGCCGTATGCACACAGGAAACCAATCACAGCCTTTCCGGTCCATGTTGCCATGATGTGCAGGAAGATTTGGTAGGAGAGGAGTGAGCCACAGACACAGAAGCGTAAACCACGTTTTACACCAGACTTTCCCCTCCTTTACCTGTCCTCCACTGGCCCGCACTCGCACTGCTCTACAGCAATGACTATACAATGCTTTATTCTTGACTTGGTGGATTATTTTGAGTCCTCCTGTGTATTTTTATTGTGTAAGGTGACAGTTCCCATGAAAAACAAGTATGCTGGGGAAATGGAGGTGCACAGCTATGGCTCAAAACATTCAAACAAACCGGACTCGAGCATCAAGTGTGCCCAAGCACGGCATGGATTGTTGAATGTGAGTGTGCCCCTATGTGGCGTATACTTGGGTTGCGTGTTTGAGTGATGGGAATAACGTGAATGTTGTGTCAGCATGTTATCTTGTGGTTTGACATTCATGAATGAACGCTACAAAAAAGTATTGTATGTATTTCAGTGGGGGATTGGTAAAACCAGCATTTTCAAAAACATCCACGTTGAGACACTTCTTTGGAAGATATCACCCTCTAAGATGCCGTGTTCGTATAAATAAGAGGACAAAACTGCAACTTAAAAAAATAATAATAATTTAAAACAGTTCTATGTTATCTGCGCTTAGTGGAGCTTTGCAATATGTTTTACACAAGCTTGAGTTTAACTGAAAATTGATTGCAAACTTTTTTTAAAGCCCTCATTTGGCCTTTTGTCAACAGGACAACAACATTTTGGAACTTAAAAACCTTTTGGAAGCTGGTTTCAAATGACAGTAATCCTCCGTTTATTGTGGTTAACTGGTTCCAGACGACCATGATAAGTGAATTTCCGCCAAGTAGGATTCTTTCTTTATAAATGGAATATTTTTGTAGTTATCGAGTAGAAAACTTGTTTATCATATTCTAAATACGTTTAACATTATTAGAGCCCATGAGATAACACCTGTATGTTTTTTGTCTGGGGAAAAAACCATGATAGCGTGAAACCCCGAAATTCAAACTGCAATGTGGCGAGTGGTGACTGTGCTCTGTTTTTGCCATGTAAACACGAAAAAAGTATGTGGAAACAAAGGACATTATATTAAGTGTTCAGTGTAGGCATGCACAAGGATATCAGATCCACAGATAATCTGTATAACAATTTTCCATCAAAGTAGTAGATTTACTACGCTACTGATGTGTCCAATGGAGTCATGTGGCTTGTATTCATACAATTCTAAAGCCATACCGACACCAACAAAGGCAGCAATTTGTGTGCATGCATGTAGGCTTTCCTTACAAAGTGATATTGCCAACTAGTGGCCTGGTATGCATACTACAGCATGCATGTTCAGTTGATTTTGCAAGATCTGAATGATTTCACTTGGTGGTGGTTGTATAAAAATACAGTAAATTAGGAAAATGGGAAAGAAATCGATTTACTGGTCAAATATGTCTGCCTGCGGTACCATAGGAAATGTCATGTTTGTACTAGGGTGACTTATTTCATCATGAAATACGTAAACATGCAAGCCAGCAGTTCTCTGCTAAGAAGAGTAATGGTGGGGTTGTGCAGGGTTAATTCAAAGTGCTTTCTTATTGTTTCCGTTCAATTTGGCTAATCCTTGTTTGCTCTGAGGGTCTTTGTGTGTTGTGACGACTGATAAACCTTAATGATTCAAATGTCGTTTTGAGCAGGTGAGCGCGGTGGGAGTGCTGACACATTAATGGGGTGTTTTTTTGGTCAGCTTTGTGTGTGAGACTGCAATCCCATTAAAAGCTTTCACTTATTTATCAGGACCTGTCTTCTGCTTATCTCAAACGGCCTTGCAAACGAAGCAAACAAGAAGCCCAATCAATGCTCAATAAGTTAGCAGAGGCTTGCTGCTGGTGCTATCCAATTTCAATGTTTGCTTAGTCTTTGAAAGTAGCCCATTGCAAAGGACAGCAACAGTAATGGTTGGCCTTGCAAAGGCTTGCTTCTCAATCTGCTCACTCGACACATTGGCAGACAAACTACCAGTTCACCAAGGCATATGATTGCACCTATTCTTCGTATCTTTGTTAAACGACCTTTATCTCAGTTATCCTATAGGTAGGTAGTGACCTTGAAAGTGTCAGCCCAAATATATTATTCTTTTGCTGGAATTGATGCAAGACGTGTCAAAAGACTGTAGTTGTGTTAAAAGATATGAAGTTGATGAGAAATGTTGTAGATTGTGCTAGAGGTTACCAGGATCTTTCAGAATGATGGTAAAGATTGAACGATACACGAAGGATATGAATGATATTTGAAATGTTTTAAAGGATTGGAAATTATTCATATTTCTCACACAACTTCCCAGTAAAACCGCATATTCTTCTCCCAACACCTCTTGTTGAGGCTGGTTTTTAAAACAAGTAAAAAAACGAGTATCCGATTATATTGGCCTGCATCTAAAATCTCCAATATTAGCACTCCAATACAAGCAATTGCCCACCCAAGCACATCTATCCAGCTGCAGCCAGATAGAGCTTGTGTGATCACAACAGTGTGTACTAATGTGTTAAAGTAGCAAGGAGTAGGGGTGATGACGGCCGTGTGGCAGTATTTTTTTTTGTTTACGGTAAGTCCAAAAAAAAAAAAATTGCACCCTGGTTGCAAAACCTGTCATGCACAAGTTTCCCATGGTGGCACAGAACAGGGAAAGTTTAATACGACCAACCTCATTGAAATAGCACCACACGGGATGCTCCCACTGGACGACAAGAAGTCATTAGCTATAACAGAAAAGAGCCAGCCCGGTCGGTTCACCGAGTACCTCGAACCTCGCTACCTTATGCCAAGCTGCCATTACATTGTCAATAATACTATAAACCAGATGCATAAAGAAGTAGATGGCTCAGTTATTCTCATATAGTACCTACTGTTGCTGACTATCCTGAGTAATATCACTTGATCAAGCCTTTTCTAATATTCCAGACTACGTACAATAGATGTCATAAATGTATGAATTATTCGTTCTGATATCGCATCTGTATCGACCGATAGGCTGCAGTATTGGTATTGGAAGTGAAAAAATTAAATCGGGACCCCCCTAATACGGTATCTATTCTATATAATGTATTAACTATGAATTTTACTAGTTTTGCAATAAAGTACATTACAGTGAAGTATTCAAATAATCTTATGTAATATCCCTTCATGGATCATAGTTTAGTAAATGAGTTAAATCAAATGAAAGGCTCTTTTTCTATATTTTGCATACATGCAACATGCACTTGATTGTGCTTGTCGTTTTTAAGAATATAAGACAACTTTCTCTGTTTGTAAATCCATATTTAAACAACACACTAACTGGTCCATGGGTCAATATTTATACATACAAATGTTTTCAGCTAATCTCTCTCCACTGCATCTTCCGTTCAGATATTAGCCTGAGTCACGGGCAAGCGGCCAAATGGAAACACTTGCGCCCTCAGCACTTTGCACACATTTTGAGACTTCCTGACCAGAAATGACAGGGCTCATCTGCTCAAAAGGCCGTGTAATCTCTTTGAGAATTTGTGTTTGGAGAGATGAGGAGGGCTCACCCGTTGATTTCATTACCTTTCCCTGACCCCGGAGACTGACAGATCTAATTGCCCAATCACTGGTACACCTCCCCCAGCCTCACACCCCGCCTCCACCCGGCCTGTGTTCTGGCTCAGATGACTGGCTCTTCATTTGGTCTTGGGGTGGATGAAGAGACAGTTCATTCACACAGGGGCAACCCACCCCCGCTGCACACACAAGCCTTTAATCTCGCTCAAAACTATTTGTCGGACTGAAAATGGCCTCTCTGTTCTCTCAATGAAAAGAGCGTTGCTTATCTGCACAGTTCACTGAGATCTCTGTGCCAGAAATATTGTGCAATGCATACAGTGTTTTGTTGCCATGACGAAGCATTGCGTTACATGTGTTTTCTGTATTGTTTGTGTAGCCGGGCTGCCAGTGTATCCGCAGGTCCCGGCTATACTGCGTTGTGTTCTGGTGCACGATGAAGGGACACAGAGATGGCTTTGGAACAGGAGTTTATTCCTGCAGTATGGTGGAATCTGCAGTGTGGTGGAATATACAATGAGGACATGCACGTGAGCTCCTCAACAGCAACAGGCCTGTCAGCCAGCACAAACATGGACTCAAAATGTAAAGAAAGTAAAGTAAATAACAAAGGTCATGAAATGACATGAAATAAATACAATACATAACAATAATGCAATTCCATTAACTTAAATACACATAACTGAAGCACAAGAAACGGAATAAAAGAAATAAATCATTCAATGTAAAACAATATACCTGCAGTGTGGTGGAATATACAATGAGGACATGCACGTGAGCTCCTCAACAGCAACAGGCCTATACAAGAACAAGGCACATTCAGCACAATGCACGCTCACGCACACCCCACCCCCAATAAGAGAAAAACGTGGCTGATAGCTAATTAGTTAGCTTGCTCTCCCACAGTCAAAAACACCCCCAAAACCACACTACACGACATATTATTAAAGAAACATAAATAAGTAACAACAGGGGTCCCATTAGGTTAATATAAAGCAATATTTTAACCACTGAAATGTTATTACAAAACTTAGTTGCTCCCACACCAACGTACCTGTCAGCCAGCACAAACATGGACTGACTGACGACGTGAGCAACAGTATGACATCCCCTGAGCCTTCAAAATAAAAGCTCATACCATGGCAAAGGAAATACGAAAATAAAGTTACAGATGTTAAATTATAACTTAAGAAGAAACCAAAACAAAGTAGGGATTTTGGAGAAATTAACCCATAAATAAAAACATTACAGACATGATAATACATGTTTTTTTCCGCATCTGTTACATTCACCCCTCCTTAATTTCGCCAAAATCCTAAACATTTTAAGATAACAGCATGCAATAAATCAACCCATATCACGGGATACAATGTTCACACATACCCAAACCAAGATGACCTCTGCAATCACAGTCCTTAATACAGCATAGAAAGCTACTTACTAAATAAGCTCAGAGAGAACAGGAGTTGATCAGGCTGCTGTTTCTCCTAGTGAATGTGGAGCCTTTTACTCCACATAAGATCTTGGCACTAAATACCACTGTCGTGAACATGTCACCACCAAACAAAGTACAAAACTACAGTATTGCCATGGGTTTATAGCCATATCAGAACAAATTCAACAAGGATTGAGATTTCCTACTAAACCCCTCCACTAAACCCTTGGAAAGTGGCTTCTGCACCATATTCTCTATCAATCTGTTAACTGCTTTAACAACCCTGCCCGTACGTGTCCTAACAACACGACCCTCAGGCCCTGAATCTTGGGCTGGTGGAAGACCACCACTCACTGTTGCGGGCAAGATGTCACAAGACCCTGTCTCTCTCATGTTAGGGACTCCTGTCAAGGGGCCCTTATAATCAATGACTACCTGTGACTCCGAAAATCCACTAGGACTGGGTGAGTCTTTCAACGATGAGACCTCCTCACTTTGTCCCACGCTCCTGTCAACTACAGAGTCGGTCTGGGAGTCTTCGCACATCATGTGACCAGCGTCTCTGATTGGAAAACATGACATGTCATTCTCTTGTTCTGACTCCATTTCCTCTTCTAGTGACTCACTGTCAGCATTAGATGACCATCGCAGCCATGATCGAGTCCTATCCACAGAGTTTTCTTCTGCCAGACCATTCAAAGTGCTGGGTGGCCTATACGGAGACCCACCGTTCCCATCTAAGGCAACTGACTCAGCTTCTGCACTGGTCTGGTTAGGGAATGGTAAAAAGCTCACGTCCAGTATCAAGTTCCGATGCACAACTTTGGTCTTCCCAGTCACATCTTCGATTCTGTAGATATGGGTTTGGGGATTGCAATCAATGATTGTATAAATTGTTGGTTCCCACTTATCAGCCAACTTCTTTTTTCCCCTTTCTGCTTTGTTGGCAAGCAAGACTCTATCTCCAACATGCAGACAAGTGCCCCGGACCCTTTTGTTGTAACCATCAGCTTGATGTAGCTGCTCTTTTCGTGCATGTCTCTGGGCAATAGCAGCAGCTTCATGAAGATTTGTCATAAGTTTGCTGGCATAAGATCTGCTGTCAACCACATTGGCATCCTTCAATACCTGCTTGAAGACCATGTCGACTGGGAGTCTCGGAACTCGACCAAACATCAAATAAAATGGAGCATATCCAGTTGTTTCATGCACTGTGGCATTGTAAGCAAAAGTCAAGGTTTGTATCTGCTGTGCCCAATGCTGTTTGGCTGCTAATGGCAAGCAACGTATCATACTGCCAAGCGTTCTATTGAACCTCTCAGTTTGTCCGTTTCCCATGGGGTGATATGCTGTTGTATGTGACTTTGCCACCCCTGTAAGATTGAAAAGTTCTGATATGAGATTGCTTTCAAAATTGGCTCCCTGATCAGAATGGATCCGCTCGGGAAAACCATATATGCAAAACACATTATCCCACAACTTCTTTGCAACTTGTTTTGCCGTCTGATTTACACAGGGGAAAGCATGGGCCATCTTAGTAAAGTGGTCCGTTACTACCAGAACATCCACTGATCTCTGTTTGCTGTCCTCAGCGCTCCAAAAATCTATACACACCAACTCCATGGGTGCGGAAGTGTGGATGCTCTCCAAAGGAGCCCGTGCAGCTGGTTCAGGGGTTTTAGCGAGAATACATCGCTGGCAGCATTTCACATATTCTTTAATGTCTCTTTCCATTTGCGGCCAGAAAAAACGTTGTCTGGCGAGGTGTAGGGTCCTGGCTTGCCCTTGATGACCTGCAAGGTCATGCACACCAGAGAGAGCCTTGGTCTTCCAAATAGCAGGTAGGACAAACTGGTACCTTGTGTGTCTGGTCAATGGATCTCTGATGAGTCTATACAGGACGCCATCTTGGATTTTCAGATGGTGCCACTGCTTACATAGTGCTCGTGCCTTAGGAGCTAACCTACTTCTCTCCCTCCTAGATGGCTGTTTTCCGCGCGCCACAGATAGCAGGACCTCCTGGATGTCTGGATCTGTCTCCTGACTGCGCCTGAGCTCTTCTGAGGACAGAGCTGACAGTGTGTCATGTCCTGAGGGCACCATCTGGGGAAGAGCCTTGATAAACTGAACGGCCCGCGTTTCTGCGGCCTTTTCCCAGTCAATGTGAGCCTCGAGCATGGACTTTACATCAGACGAAGTGACACCCAGGGTGACATGACCAGAATCATCTGTCTGAAGACACTGAACTTTGCACCGAAAAACATCCTGCACTCCTCCTTCCTTTGTCCCATTAGCCTCTGCCAAGAGGTTCTCATATGACTCACTGATCAGCCTTTGACTCACTGACCGGGTAAATGGATCTCTACTTAAAGCATCTGCCACGATATTCTTTGTTCCGGGGATATGCTTGATACTAAAGGTGTATGGGGACAACTTGGCCACCCACCGTTGTTCGCACGCATCGAGTTTCGGTTTCGTCATTATGTACGTCAGAGGGTTATTATCAGTCCATACTGTAAAACAGTGACCCTTCAACCAATGGCCGAATTTTTCACAAACACTCCACTTCAATGCTAAAAATTCTAAGCGGTGGGCAGGGTACCTCTTTTGTGAGCCAGTGAGGGTCTTGCTTGCAAAGGCTATTGGACGAGCCTTGGTCTCTCCCTCCGGTATCTGAGACAAAACTGCCCCAAGACCATCGAGCGAGGCATCGATGGACAGGATCAGCGGTTTAGTGAAGTCTGGGTGAGTGAGGACTACACAGTTCAAAAGCTTCTCTTTGAGACTGACAAAGGCAGAGTTGCAATCATCAGTCCAGTCAGCCGGTTTAAGCTTTCTGAAGACTCCTGACTTTCCATTTATTTTACCAACCTTTCCCCTCCGTTTTTGACCTGCGGTGAGAGCAAACAGAGGCTTTGCAATTGAAGAGCAGTTTGGTATGAAGTGTTGGTAGTAAAATACCATCCCTAGAAATGACTTTACTCTTCGAATTGAAGGTGTGCATCCATCATCCTCCATCAAATCTTTCTTTGCCATTTTGACAATGACTTCCACTTTATCAGGATCAACAGCGACTCCATCTCCATCAATGACGTGGCCAAGGAATTTCACAGACCTTCGGAGCAGGTGACATTTTTTTGGGCTCAACTTAAGGTTGTGCTCTCTTAATCTCTGGAAGACGATCTCCAGCCTCATGAGTGCTTCTTGTTCCGATGGGGCAAAGACTAACAGATCATCAAGATAACATAGCAAACTGCTGAAGTTTAAGTCCCCAAAAATGCTCAGCATCATTCTCATAAAGGATGCAGGACTATTACAAAGGCCTTGCGGCATCCTGTTATATTCATGCAAGCCCAGTGGTGTTGTGAAGGCGGTATACTTCTTGTCTTCCTCGTGCATGGGCAGGTTATAAAACCCTGATGTTAAATCCATAGTGCTGAAGACAGAGTTCCCGCCAAGGGCAGCCAAACAGTCAGCCTGATGTGGCAGAGGGTGAGCATCCTTAATGGTCCTTGCATTCAGCCATCGAAAATCTGTGCAAATTCGGAGGTCGCCATTCTTTTTCCACACCATCACTA
This sequence comes from Dunckerocampus dactyliophorus, assembly GCF_027744805.1. NCBI lineage: Eukaryota > Metazoa > Chordata > Actinopteri > Syngnathiformes > Syngnathidae > Dunckerocampus > Dunckerocampus dactyliophorus. The sequence continues at coordinate 12,647,732 of NC_072826.1, read as the reverse complement.
GAGGGGAGGCAAATTCACTCAATGATTTTCGAATGATTCCCTGCTCTTCCATCTCAGTGAGGACTTGGCGCAGTTTTTGATAATGAGCTGGAGGGACTCTGCGGTATGGGAGGCGGAAAGGACGGTCGTCTGTGAGTCGAATTCTGTGCACAAAGCCCTTGGCTTCACCACAATCCAGGGGATGTTTTGAGAAAACATCCTCATATCGCTCCAGCATTTCCAGCAGTTGAGTTTTAGTAGAGTGGCTCACCTGGCAACTATCAACATCAACATCTCCCAAGCCAAGGTTCTTCAACTTCTGTTTCGGGTCAGTAGTAGCAGTACTTATGTTGTTTTGATCATGCTTTACTTCATCTGTGTCCTTCTTTCCCTGACAAGAGCCTTGAAACAGTGTGAAGTCTTCAGCGGCAATGCATGGAGAAACATCTGCTATCTTACAGTTTCTTTTCAAAGTGACGGGTTTTTCAGTGATATTGGTCACTTTCATGGGAGTCCAACCATCTCCCCACAAAGGTGTGACCACTCTGCCAATAACAATGCCTCGCGGGACACACTTAGCAGTTGTGTGTTCCACCACCACCGTGCTACCAGGTGACATTGGGACATTACTGGGCAACCGACCCCACAACAGGTATTCCTGTTTAGGCTGTAGTGTTACTGCCTGGGTCAACTTAACTGTGCCCACTTTATCTGGTACATCAGTCCCTCTCCACCTTGTCAGGTTAGCCATCATCTCCAGAAACTGCTCACACTCTGCAGACTCCTGTACATTGCAAGAGATAAGTTTCCAATAATCATCATCGTTCTTCATTTGATGGACTACATACTTCAACATGTTAGTGCCTATGATGATCTCATCTTTCTGTCCCGCAACTACCAGGACTGGAACCATGCACTTAACTCCATACAATTCCACTTCCAAGTCATACATGCCCTTTGGAGTCACCTGTACTCCCCCACAGCCGACAAGGATAACACGCTGTGTCATTTCTTGCTGTTGCGTCAGGATGTTCTCTGATACAAGTTTCTGTTCTGCCACTTCACTTATTGTGCAAGCCATTGATCCAGAATCAAGCAGTCCTCGCAACTGAACAGAACCATTGATTGTCACTGCAGCATGAAATAACTCGCCATACGGGTCAACTCTGTGGATGTTTTGAACTATGACTGTGCAATCATTTGGTATCATTTTACATACATTGGCATACACTTCCTTCAAATCTTCAACACATTTGAGGGTTGTTTCTTTGGTGCTCACACGTCCCCTCTCTATATGTGAGCCATGTGGTTTAAAGATGACGCACCTTGTCCATCTCTGGGTTGAGACTGAGTCAGATTGGGTAGGCCGTTCTGTCTTGACCTACGCTGTCGGCATTCTCGCTTCCAGTGACCTGGTCTGAAACAGCTCATGCAAAGGTTTTCCTGCCTGCAATGCATTGTGGTGGAATGATCCATGGCCTGGCAGACTTTACAAATCCTTTGAAAGACACGTGATTGTTCCCTTCTAGGTTCTGTGGCCACTACTGTATGGACTTTCTGCTCCAACACACGATCCAGCAAGCCGATGAGTGACTGAATGCAAGTATTCTCTGCTGGAGAAGTGGACGACAGCCCTGTCGCATTCTGTTCAACAGTGAACTCCCTCACCTTTTCGACAGTTACACCTTCCGGGGTTAAAATCTGAGCATGGGCCCCTACCTGCCTGTGCGGTGATGGGCGACGCATTTTACCTTGGGTCTTTGTTTTGGCCTCTCTCTGATGTTCTATGAGGTGTTCCTGTATCTCATGTGATGTCCATTTCTCTGCTGTTCTACACTTGAGAACACTTGAGAGTGCAGTGTCAGGACAGTGTTTTACAAACATCATGGTGACTTCATGAGCAGGGTCCTCAATATTCCTACCCTGTCTCCTTAGACACTCATCAGCCACATCCACTGCTTTGTTCAGGCGGATCCAATAATCCATTGGACCTTCTCCTGCCAGAGGTAATGTGTTGTAAAAATCTGCAAGGGGCATTGTCGAATATGTTACCTCACTGAAATGCTGCTTAAGAATATCAAAAACAAGCTTGGGGTCTTCAGCAGGCTTTAAAGAAGGGATACTGCGGAGTGTGACCTTTACAACATCTCGAGCCTTTCCCATCAGTTTCGACGTTACCTCTTGTGAGTGTTCATGTGTTGGAATGCCCCTTTTCCTCAAATAGACATCCATAATTTCTTCCCATTCATGTATTGTGTGCTTATCAGTTCCATCACCCCTGAAATGTGGTGGCTCTTTGACATCAGCTTGCATCACAAACTTCATTCCAGTCATATTTAACTCAGGATGGGCCTCGGCTATATTTGCACTAGATGTGGGAGTACTTTTGTCATTCTGACTACCTGCAGTCTTCTGTATCTGATTAGCAATGTTCTCACCAATTTGGTGGGCTAACTGTGTTATAAGGCTTCCTATGTCGGGGGAGTTGCTGCTTCCATCAAACCACTGTTGCCTGGGAGGAGATGCATCAGCGTGCATGTGGGTTAAACATGGTGTACTGAGACCAACCACTCCAACTCCCCTCCCCATGCCTGTAAAACTAGTGACAGACTTAGGTTCATGCTGTCTTGGTGTGAGGCTATCATGGTTCGCGCGAGTGGAAGATAAAACTGGGTGACCCACCATACTAACACCCTTAAGTGGAGTTGCATAACCTCCCAAACCCCGACCTCGCCCAAGACTTGTATGAACACTGTCATCATAGGTAAGCAATCCCTTACCAGCCTCACTGTCTGCCATTGTAGCCAGTGTGTTCACTTTCATCTAGTGACAATATAGAAAGGCAAATGAAACTTATTTTACATACACACAAACAAATTCGCTGAATTCAGGTTCATGGAAAATAAAAAATATCAACAGTCCTCAGTGGCTTCAGTGTGTAATCTATATATACTTTTTTCCAAAATCTTTACAGTGTCCCTACTGTACTTGTTCCAGCAACCACCGGTGATCACTCTGACGATGATCTGAAGAGAAGAAATCCGGGTCACGGCACCAATGTAGCCGGGCTGCCAGTGTATCCGCAGGTCCCGGCTATACTGCGTTGTGTTCTGGTGCACGATGAAGGGACACAGAGATGGCTTTGGAACAGGAGTTTATTCCTGCAGTATGGTGGAATCTGCAGTGTGGTGGAATATACAATGAGGACATGCACGTGAGCTCCTCAACAGCAACAGGCCTGTCAGCCAGCACAAACATGGACTCAAAATGTAAAGAAAGTAAAGTAAATAACAAAGGTCATGAAATGACATGAAATAAATACAATACATAACAATAATGCAATTCCATTAACTTAAATACACATAACTGAAGCACAAGAAACGGAATAAAAGAAATAAATCATTCAATGTAAAACAATATACCTGCAGTGTGGTGGAATATACAATGAGGACATGCACGTGAGCTCCTCAACAGCAACAGGCCTATACAAGAACAAGGCACATTCAGCACAATGCACGCTCACGCACACCCCACCCCCAATAAGAGAAAAACGTGGCTGATAGCTAATTAGTTAGCTTGCTCTCCCACAGTCAAAAACACCCCCAAAACCACACTACACGACATATTATTAAAGAAACATAAATAAGTAACAACAGGGGTCCCATTAGGTTAATATAAAGCAATATTTTAACCACTGAAATGTTATTACAAAACTTAGTTGCTCCCACACCAACGTACCTGTCAGCCAGCACAAACATGGACTGACTGACGACGTGAGCAACAGTATGACATCCCCTGAGCCTTCAAAATAAAAGCTCATACCATGGCAAAGGAAATACGAAAATAAAGTTACAGATGTTAAATTATAACTTAAGAAGAAACCAAAACAAAGTAGGGATTTTGGAGAAATTAACCCATAAATAAAAACATTACAGACATGATAATACATGTTTTTTTCCGCATCTGTTACATTTGCACCTGATCTTCTCACAGTCTTCAGGTCATGCCCACACCAATGCTGGGCTTTTATACCTGAATGAATGTCTCTTATTTACTTTCCAGTTTTAGCTCCTTCAGGTCCAAGAGCACGAGGATAGGACCGGTATTGTTCTGATTGCCATTTGTCAAGGGTTACACAAAAATGACTACATGACTATCACTTCGGTCTTTTTGGCCGTGATGTTTCTGCTGATCCTGTATAAGCATGATGGTCAAAGTCGACCTGGCAATTTTCTGCCTTTTGGAGGCAGTGTCGGAGCCGTAACATGAAAGGAAATGCCATATTGCCGGGACAGGGATGTGATGTTTAACACCTGACTTCTACTTCTCTGTTGTGTTGAAAGCGATTGTCTCTGTACGACAAGTCTTGCGTAAGTCACATTATACGCTGATGTCATGGAAAAATCTGATTTCGGAATGCTGTGTGAAGACGCACGCAGTTAATATGCTGCTTTGCTTGGTTCTGGTAAGGGCCTATCCACATGGGAACGTTTTCAGGTCAAAAAGGGAAAGTATTTTATCATTTCAAGCTTTCATTCACATGGCAACGGCATTCTGGGTGCCCTGAAACTGTATTTTTTGGAAACGGCTTCCAGAGTGGGAAAATCTTACTAAGCCGTGTTTTGGTTGCCGTGCAGACAAGCAAAACACTACTTGACATGGCAGCCGTCACGTGACTAGAAGTGACCGGTTGGGTACTGCTGCCGAAAAGCCAATATAATATTTGAATATTTCGACTGGCGTGACTCCCTGTCGACATTCTCCTGATATTTTTTGTCTTGTACTCCAAAGTGACGCGCAGAAGTAATTCCACTCTGTCGTCAGTACAAACAAGACGATGAACCTTTTGCGCTCATGTGCACTTCGAAAGGACTAAAATGTTCTAGTGCTACCTACTGCTTCAGCATACAGTTGACAGCCGACAAATATGCTTTGGTCTGTTATTTCCCCCCCTGCAGTGGGTAAAAGTAGATGATTACTCCTGCATGGTTTTATTATTGTGTTGTATTACAACCTCTAAACATGTCAATTTTGCGACAGGTGATCTTGTGGGGCCGAACGGAGAAATGCCTCAAAGAAACAGCTGAAGAGATCTCTCACTCGGGAACAGAGTGCCACTACTTCCTGTGTGACGTGGCCAATCGGGAGGAGGTTTACAAGCAAGCCAAGGTTGTTCGAGAAAAGGTACTCCAGTTTTTTTTTGTTTTTTTTCCCCCCTTCCCAGCCTTCAAGCATGTTGGCCCTGAGCTGCTCCATCTCCCATCTGGCGTATAGATTTATACTTCAACTGAAATCTCGCAGTAAGAGCGGAGAATGTTGATGACAGCTCTGGTGCAGCGAATGTGCATTATCTCATGAAAGCAGACATGCAGCACATTTGCCAATGTTTTGTCTTTTTTCCTTCTCTCTTTCCGGGGTTCAGGTGGGAGATGTTACAATACTAGTGAACAACGCAGCTGTGGTCCACGGCAAAAGTCTGATGGACAGCGATGACGACGCCCTTCTGAAATCGCAGCACATCAATACGATGGGCCAGTTTTGGGTAAGCAGCGGGTGTCATCTCCAGAAAGCTCCTTCCATTATTTTTGCCATGTCCGCTTTCAAGTCGTTTCTTCCGATTTCGTTTCAGGACGTTGTTCAACATTTCATTTAATTGTCATACAAGAGTAAAAAAAAGTTATATATGGAAGACTTGTTCATGGACATATGTGTAGTGGAATTTGCCTTATTTCGTCATCATTACCATTTTCGTCTTTATCATTACTATCATCACTTCGAAAAAAATGAGTTTTTTAAAAATGAGAATTAAATTCAAATGAAATGCATTGTAACTGCTGTGGATGGCCACATTATAGCATCACTTTGTACAAATTTTATTCCGATGGCTAATACAGTATGCCCTTTACGCCTTATTGCTAGCAAAATGATTGCTGATGCTAATTGTTATATTTTAATGTTCAACGCTAGGAAGTTGGCTTGATGAAAAATTCAAAACAAATGTCATGGTGAAAACAATATTCATTTCCAATAGGGAAAAACTGTAGAAGACACTATCATTATGATGGATCCCAATGTAACAATGTATGTCCAAATAAAGTAACCATTACCAGTATTATTCTAAATGGAATTCATAAGACTGAAATATGCACACAGAAATGCAATTATTCCCTGAATGAAAATAACAAAATAATCCATTACTTCAGTCTTGGCCACTATATTTCATTCCCCTGTTTTTTCATGACCTTCTCACCCTCCCTTTATTCTTCTCCCAGACCACAAAGGCCTTTCTGCCACGCATGCTGGAGCTGCAGCGTGGCCATGTCGTTTGCATTAACTCCATCCTGTCGCAGTCTCCCATCCCTGGGGCCATAGACTACTGCACCTCCAAGGCATCGTCGCTGGCCTTCATGGAGAGCTTGACGCTGGGTCTGCTGGACTGTCCTGGCGTTGGCTGCACAACAGTCCTCCCCTTCCACACCAACACTGAAATGTTCCAAGGCATGAGAGTCAGGTGAGAATCATAGACCTTGCAAAAACAAATATCTCCTCCACAAAAGGCATCCAACCCAGTCTTTAATGTTCTATCCTCTTGTTATTTGCAGTTTCTCCTCAGTCTGTCTCGGCCTTAGATAAGACCGTGGGGTTCCAAAATAGTTTAGTATTGACTCTGACACTGATTGTTTTTAAACTTTCATTTTAAAGGGTCAACCCAAACTATCCCACTTGTCAGTACAGCTTTCTTACGGTAAATAAATACAACAGTAAGCCTGCCTATACTCATATGCTATTGAAGTTTAGAAATGTTGAACCGACCCGAACGGAATTGTACTACAGGTTGGAAATGTGGTGGTAGAACAAACTTATCCACAGTCACATTTTGAGGGGCTAAAAAGTTGATAGGCTAACTCCAAGTTATGCCACAGCAATGAAACTTGGCATGAAATTCAACCTTTCTTGATACCAACTGCATTTTCCTTTCACATAAACTCTCATTGCATGGCTAAATCAGGACTTTGAAAAGTAGTACTGAAGACATTTCATGAATATGGATAAAATTTGGCACTGGAGTGCTATCGAATATCTGCAGAAAAAGGGGTTAGCTCCCAAGAAGATTCATTGTGACGTGGTTGCTACATGATGACACCATGCTCCAGCTGTGCAAAAGTGGGCAGCTGAATTCAAGAGTGTTAGAGGGAGCCTTGAAGATGACCCAAGGTCTGGAGGTTCTTTCACAGACACCACGCAAGAAAACATCGACCGCGTTCACTACATGGTGATGAATGACAGACGTTTAACTGTTAATCATATAACTAATGCTGTAGGCATTTCTCGTGAACGGCAGAGTCCATGCAGTGGAAACACCCGTGTTCTCCCTCACCAAAGAAGGCGAAGGTGGTGTCACCGGCATGGACAGTGTTGGCCACTGTCTTCTGGGATGCAAAGGGCATTGTGTTCAGTGACTACCTTCAGAAAGGCCAAAATGTCAATGGAGAATTACATACCAACTTAATGAGGTAGCTGCAAAAGGCAATCAAGTCAAAACGGTCTGGAGAAATGACCAACATGGTCCTGTTTCACCAGGACAATCCTCCTGCAAGTTTGTTCTTGCAATACGTACTATGCGAAACTGCTTTTAACTGGTTGATCACCATCCATCTCATGATTTGCCACCACATGACTATTTTCTGTTGTAATAGATGTTCTACAATAAAAACACTTTCCGAGGAAGCATTATCGGGCCAAAGATAAGGTCATACCTGCTGATGAGGGATTTTTTTTTTTTTTTTTTGAGGCTCAGGATGAGAACTTCCATAACACGGCAATCCAAGCACTGCAACAGAGATGGAAGAAGTGTGGGCCGCAGGGGAGACTGGGGAAAAATAAACCACATTTGGTGAAATTGGACCACTGAATTATGGCTAGCTTATGAACTTTTCAGCCCACCCTCGTAGACCTCAAACTCACACACTGAACTTGCTCCTGTGTGCAAATCAAATATACTCAAGTACGGGTTATGATGTGATGATGAGCCATCCATGCATTTTTTTTTTCTGCTTATCTGCATACAGGAAATGAGCTATAGATCTTATCATGTTTGTCCGATTGGTTGCCATTGTATCGTAACCCCTTTGTCGTTTCCCCTCATCAGATTCCCCCAGCTGTTTCCACCCCTCAAGCCTGAAGTCGTTGCCCAGAAGACTGTGGATGCAGTCCGAGCAGATGTGGCGTTTCTCTACCTGCCGTGGACTATGCATGCTCTGGTCATTCTTAAAAGGTGAGCTCATGTCCCATCTAGCACATTTTCTTTTCTTGAATTTTCTTCAATTAATCTCTGGTCTTTCTGTTCCAGCTTCATGCCACAAGTTGCACTTGAAGAAATTCACAAGTTTACGGGGAGTTATACCTGCATGAACACATTCAAGGGGCGGACATGAGCCTGAACGCGGCTTCAATTCAACCCTGGCAACTCTTAAATAAGGGAATATGGACCTAAAGACATTTAGAGGTGCTGGAGATGTCATCACAAAGACAGAAGGGACATTTGCAAAGTGCCTGCATATGCAGGTAGAACTACATTTGGACTGAGGGTTCACCCTGGGCACCTGTTTGAATGTCAGGGGATGTGTGTTTGTGCACATTGTGAGTGATGCCCTGCATAGGTGTGTACCTGAGACACTTGTTTTAGTCTAATTTTATGTTTCCTATTTTGTTCAGCTTCCTTTTATTTGTATTTGCATCAAGTCAAGATAATAAAATGCAGTTCTAGAGACCAACCTTCTTTTTTGTTTAAATGGAAAAAGAAAATGTCGTTTCATCTGTAACACTGTGATAGCAGTTTTTGGATGGGCAGGGAGGAGTGTGATCAGTGACTGTGACAGGAGATTGTCAAAGACGTAAAATAAAGGTGGGGGGGTTCAAATGCTGTCAAAAGGAATCGGGTGGCATTCTCTTGAAACGTAATTATCGTTGAACACATGGGTCAAGACCTTGTCATTGCCATGCTGGATGGTCCAAGATGTATTAGGTGCAGTTTTTTTCCTCCAAGTCTCCACTTCATCTCATGCACCACAATGGCTATTAACACTATTTTACAGGGGAAAACGTCAATGACTCGATGTGAACACTGACCTAATTTCTGCTTGTTCCCGCTAACTAGTATAATTATGTCAGCGCAAAGATCAGTGTTCAATGAAAGTGTTTGTGCTGCTTGTTGGTAAACCAAACACACAAAGGTCATCATTGAAACCAAAGGCCAAGTATGGGTTTAAATATTTACAGTCAGGACAGCATCAATAACCGTGAACTAATGACTTAATGATCATCAAAGTTTATCCAAGTAATGTGTTCAATTAGGAGGCCTGAAGATGTCCTCATCTTCTTGTAGATGATTTGGTCCTCATCAACCTCTGGCCTTTTGGCACTTGCTAGGGCGGTTCACAGTGGAATGTGAAGCAACCAGGATAAGAATCGCACCCACAAATCAGAGGGAATAGTCCTCAGTCAGAAAAGGGTGGGTTCCCATGTCCAGGTTGGGAGGAGTTCAAGTATCTCGATGTCTTGTTCAATTCAAGTAAGGAAAGTGCTGTATGGGTTGTGACATCAACAGACTAATGAATGCTTTGTCCACGGTGATGTGGCCGCTGTACCACAACACCATGCTGAATTTACTGGTTGCCTGAGGGCGGTACATGATGGAATTCATGTTTCCTTCCATGAACCACAGCTCCCCAGTGATGACATCACTCATACAGACCCAGTCTTGGTACTCACTTGTGTTGGCAGCTATTTAGAAAAGAATTGCTGCGTATTGAGTCATTTTGAGTGGACTCTTCTAAAATATATCAAAGTTTACTTTCTATAGTATTGCTGATATAGTAAAAATGCTTGCTGAAATATGAGAGTTGTACTTGGGAGCTAATGAACGTTCCACACTTACTGTACCTATGGTCACAAGCTCTAGTAAGTGACCGGGAAGATCCGTTTCCTCTGAAAGGTGGGACGATTTGTCATCCAGGGGACACTAAAGTAGAGACACTGGGGTGACTTGGACATGCTTTTCAGATATCTCCTAGATGTATCACTGGCCCTGTGAGGTCACACTGGCCTGGGGTTTTCTCTGCAACTTGGACCATATATGGGGAAGTAAATGTATGGCTGGAGGGTACACAGAGCCCACACTAGTGGGATATTGTCAGAACTGTAGTTGTGCAATTAGACATTAGATGTCTGACAGCGCCAGCGTCTGGTGTGACATATACTTGTCAGAGAGCAACAACTGCTGTCAACACAAAAGGGTTGGAGAAGTGAGTCTTTGTTGTAAAAAGTAACACCCTATCCTGGCATTGCGGGAATAAATACCCTTAGGCGTGTGTTACTCAGAAGCCGTAAAGTGTGCAGTCGACTTTCCCCATTTAGTGCAATTTATACAAAACAGCAAGAAAAGAAAAAGCTGTCTTATATGGAAATGACAGGTTTCAACAATCTCATACCTGGGCTAAAGTTCAACCAAGAGGCTGTATAGTCTGAGCCAGCTCCTGCACCCTTAGATCCAGGCAATTGTGATCAGTAGGTGACCCTCACTGGGTGAAGAGGAGGAGTGGGGGGGCCTTGGAGAGTCTTCCTCAAGGGCCTGTTTCTCATTCTCGGGCTGAGCTGTTGCGAAAGTGAGCCGGGACCAAGCCTGTTGGGATGGAAGTAGGTCGGAGAGGCACGTCGCTCACATACGCTGGAAGAGGAGGACTAAAATGGTTTGAAATCTCCCGGGGCAAGTTCAGAGCAAGGTTAGCCAAATACTGAATAAATCAAAGGAGGTTTGAAAAGCCCTTTTCCCTGCTGAAGGCCTTCAGCGCCAGGGTGACTGACCTAGTGCAGGTGGAGGCAGAAGATTTTTTTTTTCGGTGGGGTGGGGGGGTTACGTGGGGGGAGCACATTGCTGTTTCAGCTGTGACTCCACAGTGTTTACGCTTGGCATTTCACTTTTATTTAGGACTGGACTGCCTGCACATATGTGATGCATTTTTGCTCTGCTCCAGTGTTAGTCATTTTTAAAAAGGCCAAGATGTGAGGAAGCTAGACATGCAGTCCAGATCGCTAAATTGTTATGTGATATCAAAGAACTGTTCTCTTTTTCATGCTTAAAAAATGTGCTTTCCTGTGTTCTGCCCACGCTTTTTTATTTAGGCAATCCTAACTTAAGGGAGTCTGTATATTTAGATGTTTCAGTCAGTCCTCCTTATCCATTGAATTCTTACATCATTCTCCATTAACCACAAAATAGCCTCACATTAACAAATATAACACTTGTGTTTTTTGTTTTTGTTAATTAAACGCTGCATGTTTTTATTTTTGTTTGAGTAAAGGACTGTTCCCCCCGCCCCAAACCAACATAAAGTGCTTTTGTTAAGAGTTCAGCCTCATTTTGGAATGTTTATTGCTGTGTAAACCTTCACTGAATTACACAGAGCAGTTTCTCATAGTTTGGCATTTATGCACAGTGGTAAGTTTCATGGCTGGTGAGGCGCTGACTCCTTTGTTTTTTTTTTTTTTTAGAAATGTTAATACATTTTGCTCAAAAAGAATAAGAAGAAAAAGAAGAGAATCATTCACTTTAGTTGAAAAGATGTTTTCAAATACTTCTTAGGCCCATTTACAACTGCTGGCTTTTCCTCTCTATGGAAGGAGGGCAGTGTCAAGCACCTTCCGGCTCACCGGCTCACGCATGCCCCCACCCCTTCAGGATGACGAGAGTATTGCAAGTGCCTCCTGTAGATTTGACATATCTATGTATTTGTTGTCCAATCAGCAAAAATAAGGTTGTCACACTTGATTAAAGACATTACATGAAAGTCATGGTGTGTAATATATTACGGCCCGCATGGTCAGGAGATCGGGAAGATCTGGGCATGTCTGTGTGGAGTTTGCATGTTCTCCCCGTGCGTGCATTGGTTTTCTCCGGTTTCCTCCAACATTCCAAAAACATTCATGTTAGGTTAATAGGCGACTCTAAATTGGTATGAATGTCAGCGTGAATGGTTTTCTATATGTGCCCCATGATTGGCTGGCGACCAGTCCAGGGTGTACCCCGCCTCTGGCCCGAAGTCAGCTGGGATAGGCTCCAGCATGCCCGCGACCCTAGTGAGGATAAGCGTCACAGAAGATGGATGGATGGATATTATTACCGACATGCTGACAAACAGAAACTGGCAGGCGCCATCCTCCGGTAGGCAGGACTTGCGCAATAAGCCTCTCTTAGGTTTCTGGCCTGTATTTGATCAGGATATGCACAATTTCAGTGATTTTTACTTTGAGAAAATATTCAAAAGGATTGGAATCATAAAGAAAATACATTTATAATACAATTAAATTGACAAAAAAAAAAATATATATATATATATATTGTATTGTATTGTACTTTATTTATCCCACAGCGGGGAAATTCACTTGTTACAGCAGCAAGCAAGATACGCAAGTAAAGAATACATAGTGACATAGTGGCTACAACATGGTTCAGGTGGTGCAGGTGTTGTAGAGCCTGACAGCGGTCGGTATGAAGGACCTGCGGAACCTCTCCTTCTTACACCATGGGTGTAACAGTCTGCTGCTGAAGGAGCTGCTAAGGGAACCCACAGTGTCATGTAGCGGGTGAGAGGTGTTGTCCATGATATATATATATTTTTTTTTTTTTCATCACGCCTCCCTGACTACACGTTATTGTTTGTGTATAAGTTAGTAAAAGTAGGCATAATTTTGGATATGGCTCCTGTTTTAGCTGGCTTTAAAAGCTGCAGGTTATGAAGTGGCCAGGTAGTCTCATCACACCTGCTTCACAAACACATTCATCTAAATGAGCTTAAGCATGCAGTATCTCTACTTAGCGTTGGACTATCACCTGCAGTAAAGTGCGTGGACCAGTGGACATCGCCGCAGTCTCATGGTTGCACGGTCGCAACACAGAGGTGTTTGTGTCAACACCTATTCCACCTCTCTCCCTGCATAACACCATCAAGCCACTTTGGGTTCATCCATCACAGGGCGGCTAGCATGATAAAAAGACCCGGGCCTAACCCACGGCAAGGGGCCAGCCGTGATGCCTCAGTTGACTTGTCAAACTGCAGGATTTATTGTACGCAGTGGTGTTAAAGGTCGAGGGGAGCAACAAGCCCAGAGGGTGTCAGTCAAAACAAACACACACAGTAGATAGGTCTGCTAAACTAAATAAATGAGGGGGTGCATGTAAAGTAAGTCCGTATAATATATTCCAGCGTGAGGCAGGCAAATAAAATCTAAAATAAATCCTAATCTTTTATGGTGTGTGTTGTAATGCCTTGGGCTCGTTAAGAGCAGAGCATCATATCAAGGCAAAAGATAAGAACAGCACCAGATCAGCGAGCCGGAGGCACAATAAAAATAGGACTGTTGTCACTGAGCTGAAATACCGCAGAAATAAATGTATATATAATGTGGGAGAAAGTCAGTCAGAAACAAACACTAATTTAGCACATAAACAGTCAAAAGTAGGTTTCCAGCATGCCCTAGCAATCACCAGATGACAATGTGACCCCAAGGGACTGTGAGCATCATAGAAGATGACATCAGCACAATTAGATTGCTTTTCTTGTGAATAAAAGTCAGATACTAAATAGTCAATGTGTTTTGGGCCTTAGAAAATGACGAAGAGCAGCACATTTTCAATGAGTTAAGAAATATCAATGCTAATAGTACAATACAAAACAAATAGTTCTAAAATGAAAAATTAGAAACATTTCTATGGAAATTTTAAATGGAATACCTCTTGCTCCGTCCCGACATTTGAGATCGTATGTAAGTCGTCTGGTCCGCTCCGTACACGCATGGGGCTCAAACCATGGTTGAGAGTCGAGAGTGCTAGGCATTGAGCTAAAAGCCGGAGCTGGCAACTTGATGTCCAGGTGGCTCTTAAAGAGAGTTCAGATTTTTTGACATGAAGTTGTGTGACATCCCCATCAGCGGTGTAGCGGTGTCATCGACGGCGACTCACCCCACACTTAAGTCACTTAAGTCCAGTTCTGGTCGGAGTTGGGTGATGAAGAACGTAGTTCCCGGTTGTCGCTGGGGTTTCTTTCACAAGTAAGGAGTTTGGCTTCTCAAAACAATATGCGTCCCAAAGGGTAAAACAGATTTTTTTGGGGCCCCTGCATCAGGGAGTGAGGTCTACCAGCATACTTTTGCACAACTGCACCAGCCGGCATTCTTTTGTAATGATACATTTGCCTTCTAAACTGTTTTAACCTGGGCCAACAAAACAGGAAAAGCTAACAACGCAAATGACTGACCTGCGTGGATACCTTGTGATAACATGGGAAAATAAATAGGCGGAATAATACCTTGTGGCACGTCGCCACACTGAAGAAGGACAACATTGCATTTGTTCTTTTCCAGTAACCTTCTGCCCTTCATTACACTACTCACAAAAAGTTTGGGATATTCAGCTTTCGGGTGAAATTTCAGGACCGTACTACAGTCGCCCCTTGTTGCATCGCGCCCTCTTTTTTTTCCAAAAATGAATTCATTAATAAATGATTGCTGTTTTGTGGTTGAATATGCGCTAATATTAGCAAAGAAAAAGCATTGCACTTTTGTGTGTAGTATTCTACATTGGCCAATGGGTGTCAGTAATTGTGTTGGCGAGACAAGCAGCAGACAGCCACAATAATAATAAAATAACAATAATAATAAAAATAACATGAGCTACTGTTGGCCAGAAGCCACAACAAGTAAAAACTCAACTCTAAACCTTTGAAGTCACTTCCTGCCCGCCACACATCTGTTCGCCCGCCAGAAAGGTCCCCTGTGGAACACATTAACTGTGACACACACAAGCAGGAGTTTTATTAACATCTTAAATGGCTTATTTATTCTTATTATGTCTACTATATTGGGTAATACAAGTGTAAAGCCATTTAAAGCCGTCATTACAATACACTGATGAGACAATAGCCACCCCAGGAAGTGTGCTGTCCAGAAAAAAACAAAAAACTGCTAACGTGCGAGTCTATGTTATCTTATTCATGTCTAATATAGCTCTACTACACTGAGTAATGCAAATGTAAAGGTGACTATATGTGGGTTATTTCATGTCTAGAGGGCTCTAATAATGTTAAAAAAACGTATTTAGATGATCGTAAACAGGTTCTCTATGCCATAACTACAAAAAAATTCAATTTATTGACATCGAAAAATACTTCGCGGACATTCACTTATTGCGGTCAGGTCTGGAAATAATTAACCGCGATACATGAGGGATGACTGTATAACCTTTATAGGTGAACTTCATTTGACCTTCTCTAAACTTTGAATGCATATTTGTCCATCTGTTGAATGTTTCAGTCCTTTTTGCACAACTTGCAAAGAGAATAGCTCTGGTCTTCTGCGGGTGCCCAGAGTCAGGACTAAACACAGTGAGGTTGCGTTTCAGTGTTATGCTCCCAAAATCTGGAACAGTCTTCCTGAAGATGTGAGACCACAACTTTGGCAATGATCAAATCCAGGTTGAAAACACTTCTATTCAACTGTGCGTATGCCAACCGAAAGTATTTTATCTGCACTCTTCCCATTTAATTAATTGGGACTTTTATATTTTATAGAATGATTTTATGGGATCTTTTGTAATGATTTTAGAATGATTTTATGTTTTATGAAGTGATTTTGCCCTTCTTTTCTGTAAAGCACCTTGAATTACCTTCTGTACAAAATGTGCTCTGTGAATTGGACAAGCGGCATAGAAAATGAATGAACGAAATAAACTTGCCTTTGTCTCGCCTATGTTTACGTATTCACCAAAACACATGAAACTGGGGTGACAGATGTAGCCAGGATGATGATTGAATCAGAGAAAAAAAAAATTCTGAAATTCTCCACTCTTCCTTCATGAGCTACGGTCTATGTGACTCAATACGAAATAAGCGAAATTACATTACAAGATTACATTTGACTAACACACTACAAAACAAAGGGAACGTGCAGAAGTGTGTGAACAAAATGAGACAAAAAAGTGTCGAAAAAGAGGCACACATGAGGATTTCACATTCATCTTGGGTGTACCTAATAATTACAATTTTGTCTGGTTTTGGGAATCACGTCGGCATGGTTAGAAAATGTTACGAAATATATGTAGCACATTGAGACGCATCCAGCGATATAACATGTTTGGTGGCAAACGTTATAACAACGATATTGGACATTTTGTCTGTACCTAATTTAGTGGCCCAATCTTTGATCCTTTCATAAATTTGCCATGGTAGCGTGCAATGTTACCTCTGCGCCATTGAAACACACCTACTGGTATTACATGTTAATTAATCACAAGAAAAGCAGCAGAATAAGATGTAAGTATAATCATAATAATAATACAAGTATATAAATAATAAGGTGATCTGCATTGCCAATGCAATTAGCAGCCTTTATCGCTGCTTAGAAGCTGCTACTGCTTTGCAAGCAGGCCCATAATAAATTGTATTTAATTTATAATAAATTTAAAAACATTTGTGGAGTATCACACTATGGCAAACGGCATTTTCTGCAATCAGCAGCATGTGCCCTGACAAGAACAAGGCAGTAGGTGCATGGCAACGCTTCCATCATGACTGAAACAGCAAAAATATAAATCGGTGGTGTGGTTTTTGCATAGTACTGACAGCTGTTAAACAAATGCATTTTTACTACTCTGTGTCTTGTCTATAGAGAGTAAACTCGGATATACTTTAGAGCAGTCAGTGTACAGCTTGTATAGCAGTGTAGATTTACAATGAACTGAATATGATTGCATCGGCACACAATTATTATTGTCTACGGAGCTGCCCGCACAAGTGATGAAGGAATAACATAATTGTGTCATGGTCTGGGGCTGCATGAGTGTTGCCAGCAATGGGGAGCTGCGGTTCATTGAGAGAAAGTTATGATTTTAAGATTCCTGTCATAAAAATGCCTCTCACTCTTACCCTTGTGTTGTGTTGTGCTTGTTGGAAGCAATAATTACAAAAAAAAAACATTCTTTTAGTTTTTAATTTGAAGTCACCGTCACTCACGTACATTTCAAAAGGAGTGAGAGCAACTTCATCCTCCTGAGCAACCATAAAAAAATCCCTCCGGGTCATGAGGCTGCGCGGCAGAGCCAAAAGAGTTGTGTTTCACATGTGGTTTCCAGTGTTCTGCTTTTGAGCGCCGACAGTTAGCAGCGAGAAAGTGGGAGGCGAGCGCTGAGGGACAAACAAAGCCAAGTGAAGGCTGCTTTTCAGAAGGCGAACACTCGCAGGGGAAGGGCGTGGGAGGGTGAACCAAAGTTCAAATTGCCGCAACGGTAAACGGGCTTGGCATATTTAGAAAGCCCACCGGGCACCGGAACGGGAGAGCGCTCCTGAAAAATGTTCTTTCCCACAAGATTTATTTATTACCCAACAGCCTCCTCGCCGGTTATGCAAGAGAGTGTCACAGCAGCGAGTGAACTCTGTGACCCGCCGTTGTTTGCCTGCAAGCTTGTCTTGTTCAAGGTGAATCAGATGTGGGTCACGTGGAGTACGCCAGGATTACACACCACTCTTAGAACAATACTGTACAATGAGGTCATCTGAGTAGACAGATAGTAGGTTTCATTCAGGGCCAAATCCTGTGTTGGACCACTGTTTTTTGCTTTGGACCATCTTTCTTTATCAGCCCAAACAATAATGATTCACGCTCTGTGGTGTCATGACCTCTTTTCATTGATGTAAAGTGTAGAAATTAGCTTTGACGCTCTCGCAACACACATTTCACCATGCAAATACACTGTCAGAAATAGGGACACTGCACTAGTTTACGAGTACAGTCGCCCCACGCGACTTCACGGTTCAAATTTTGCGCCTTCACAGTATGACAGTTTTTCAAAAATATATTAATTAATAAATCATGCTGTTTTGTGGTTGAATACGGCCTATCATTAGTAAAAAAATATGCATATTAAAGCAAATTATACATATTTTTGCCTAAAATAAGCATTTGAATGATACAGTATGTAGATGATACAGTATGTGAAAGGTATGTAGTATTCTACACTGGTCACTAGGTGTCAGCAATGTTACTCTAATGTTTGTTGAGACTTGCACACAAACAAGAGTTGATCGCCACAACAACGGCTTTTATTGCAGGTTTGAATAATCTCACAGCAGGCACAATAATCCCTAATGAAAATTTCTAATAAAAACACAAACTACTGTCGCAGCCAGAACCCAAGCCAAGCTAAAACTCAACTCTGAACCCACGACGTCACTTCCTGTCTGCCCGCCATTCATTAATAGCAACACACACAAGCACAATTCTTATTTATGTCTGAAATGGTTTATTTACTCTTATCATGTCTACCCTGGGTAATATGAGTGTAAAGGTGATTATAGCGGTCTTAGCTCATGTCTAGAGGGCTCTAATTATGTTTAAAAAAACGCATTTAGAAGGTTGTAAACAGGTTTTCTATGCTCAAAACCACTGTAATAAATGAGGGATTACTGTAGGGTAAATATGTGACTCCAAGGTAACTCTTTGTACTTCTTTCACTGACAAAAATTGTCAAAGGGTAAACTTGAATATTCTTTAAAGTAGTCAGTGTAGAGCTTTTATAGCAGTATAAATCGACTATTCTCTGAAAATGAGCCAACATGCATCCATTATTGTCTAAATAGTTGGCAACACACATGAGTGGCAAGATAATTGTCTCGCTGTCAAGCATGGTGGTGGTAGAGTCATTGCTGCACAAGTGCTGCCAGCACGGGCGAGCTGCGGTTCATTCACTGTGTTGACTCATTTTCAGTGGGTAGTAATTCTACACTGCTGCACAAGCTGTCCACTTACTATTCCGAAGTATACTGAAGGGGCATACAGTAATCTCTCTTTTATCGCGGTTAATTGGTTCCAGACCCGACCACAAAAGTGAATTTTGATGAAGTAGGATTTATATTTATGTAGATATTTATACAGTAAATTGAATAATTTTGTAGTTATGGCATAGAAAACCTGTCTTCGATCCACTATATCCATGTTTTAACGTTATTAGAGCCATACAGACATGAAACAACACCCTTATAGTCACTTTTAGATTCGTATTACCCAATATAGTAGATATAATCAGGGAAAATAGGCCATTCAAGACAGTTTACCTTGTAGGACTAAACAGCAATCATTTATTAATTCATTCATGTTTGAAAACCAGGAGAGAGTGAGGGAACGATGTTCGAACTGCCATGTACCAAGGGATGACTGTATTGTTGGGAGGTACTGTGTTAGGTGAATATCAGGATGCAGCTATCATTAAAAAACACGATCAATTAAAGCAGCGACCTTCTCCAAGATGGGACTGGCACTTTCTGGAACAAACATCATTATCAGTGTTATTATCTTTATCGTGGAGAGCATGGCTGTGCTTTCACTCAGCCTCACACAACTCCAGCCACACTACTCCATTGCGGAGGTCAAATAGGAGTCCAGTGAGCTTGGATGAGAGGCATCAAACCGTCAGTTCAAAGCCCTTGGTCAGCTATGAGCTGGATGAATGACAGTCTTCGCAGACGTCGCTCTCTCTGCGAGTTCTCTTGACACAGAAGCTGTGGAGAGATCGCAGAGCTCCATTACACAAACAAAGGCCTCCCGAGTCCGGCGCCGAGATGCGGGTCTCATGAGCAGAGCGGGCAGGCCGGCAGTCTGCGTGAACTACACCTGAACTTAACTAAATGGAAACAGACCAAACACATAGTGTGCGTCAGGATGAAAGCATCCCTCTGGAGAACTGGTCCTTAGGCTTTCTGCAGAGAGGATGTGGGCTCACAGGAGAATCTTAAAGTGAAATGTTTGAATCAGCATGGGTCTGACTTGTTGATGTCATACGTCAAAACTCAGGCGCTTTTCTCCTTGTTTTGACTTTTGCTTCAGTTACGGCAGTCCAGGACATGTGGAGGCGTCATTATGTGCATATTTGTGGCTTGTTTTGTTCCATAATCGTTTTTAAATGTCTGCTAGGAGCTTCTGTGTGATCACATGACAGCGTATGTCATAATATGATAGATGATGTGCACAAGTGGAAGAGCAGAGGCCTTTACTAGGGAGAACATATCCACCAGAAACACAAGCAAAAAATGCTCTTCTCACGGTAATTAACCTGCAATAGCACAAATGAACTGCAATCGGCTGGTGACCAGTCCAGGGTGTACCCCGCCTCTCGCACGAAGTCAGCTGGGAAAGGCTCCAGCATACCCCCGCGACCCTAATGAGCATAAGCGGCACAGAAAATGGATGGATGGATGGAGGACAAATGAATCTCCCCAGCTCAATGTCACAATTGGACTATTCAAACATAGGCAGAAGTATTGGGACATGTGGCTACAGGAAGTGAAAATGGAGGAAAATAAAGACCTGCCCTACCCTTTGCTATAACAGCTTCCACTCTTCTGCTAGACCTGAGAGAGGGTCTTCTAGCTCTTGCTTTGTCCTAGTTAATCTCAAAGTTCAGTGGGTGTTGTTCCACCCCAAAGTCATCCAAGCATACCTTCATGGTCCTTGTGTTGTGCACTGGGAACAGAAAAGGCCCTTCCCCAAACAGTTCCTACAAAGTTGGAAGCATACATGTTGGTTGCCCTTCAGCTTCTCCCATCACGGGTCACTCACATGATTTGTTTGGCTTACTTTTTACACCAGATGCCTTCCCTGACATGACCCTCCAAGGCAGGAGTCAAACCCACACCATACAGCTACAGCACCAGTACAAAGTTGGAAGCATACAATTGTAGGAAATATAATGATATAGTGTAACATTGCAGGATAACTCATCGTTTTAGTGCAACCCCTGATGATGACTACCTCATGGGTTTTGTTCTTATAGTTTACTATTGTGTCCTGTTGGAGGTAGTGATTCATTTAAAGTACTTTTTAGGGGCAAAAACCAACCTCTCCACTCCTCCAAAGGCTGAAAGGAACATCTCAACTTGGGCAAGAGCAGGTTTCGTGTAACAGAATAATCCCAAAGGCCCGCCCACTTCTCTGCCACTGCTCCGCTGCCGGGCTTGGATGAGCCAGACTGGACTGAGATTGAACTGAGTCGAGGAATTCCAACATCTGGCTTGTATCTGCAGCTTACGGTCATTTGGATGCCGTTGATGATTTCCAGTAGATCCACAAAGGCTGGATTGTTCTGGGCCAGGGCCTCGTCTGCCTTGGACTTGGAGGGAGTGGTGCTCTGGCGCCTGACTGCCACAGCTGGGCCTGTCCGTCAAACCTTCAGATGACACACAATCCTGCAGAAGAGAGGGGATGGTGCCATCACACCAACACAGCAGCTAAAAAGGCCTTATAAAAGACGCTCAGAGAGGAAATTCCACCTTTCACACACACTTGTTTTCTCTCAAATTAGCTGTGTTTTATGAAATAATGACACTTTGAAAATGACAAACACTTTAAGCCAAACCCTCGAGTCCCTTCCCCCCACCAAAGTCCCAAACTCCACGGCAAGGGTTCAACACCAGGTCAAGCTCTGGGTTTGACAATGGGCCAAGCCGTCTTCAATGGGAATAAAGCAGACAGCTTTCCCACAAAGAGCTCAGTCACTCAGAGGGGAATCTGGCTTAGTGGCCTCTCCTATTTAAAAGCACACTGACTGGAATTACAGAAAATCTCTCTGGGCTGCGTTGCAGGCGTTGCAAGAGTGCTGTTGACGTTGGTGTTGCTGCTGGTGGGCCGCTATCGCTCGATTACATCTGTGAGCTGCCCCCCGCCATTCGTCCGCCTGCGTATTTACATTGAACATGTCTCCTCTATATAAACTTTGCTTGCACTAGTGTGAAAACAAGACGCCCGCTCATGTGCATGTGGAACCGTAGTGCTACAAAAACCATATATGTGTTTGTGGTATGCACACAATCACACACACACACAGACACAGAGTTTATTGGTGTTTTTGAGTGTGTGTGTGTGTGTGTGTGTGTGCTACATGGCAAAGGGACATGGATCTTGCACACCGAATGTGTGAACTCTGGCTGAACCCCTGGGTGTACTGTTTCAGGCACGCTCTGACAAACTCGCCCCAATGACCCGGCTCGCGACTGCACAGTTCATGGGGAGGTCCTCTACCCATGAACAGCAACCCCCCATGCCCCTCCACCTTCCCTTACACCCTGCCTCTCCCCTCAACTTCTCTCAACCTCTCCCTTCATGCTGTTTTCTTCGCCGCTCCCCCCTTGCTTTCTCCTCCTTCGCTCTCTATTTCTATCACACTCTTGTCAACAAGACACTCTGTCTGCTGGCATGGGGACGGGACAGGCCGGGCCGGGCCTTCAGAGCCGCCAGCGGGGAGACAAAGCGTCTTTAAATTCCAGACGTCCCTAACACGCTTATCAGGCTCTTGGAAATTACTCGCCCCTTGTGGATAACTCAATGTTGGTTTCCTTCTCACTCTTTCAGAAAAAAACAAGGGTAATTAAGATATAATCTTCTGGATTTAAAGGAAATAAAAGGAAGTGCTGACTAAAAGGAAAGAGCCCAAAAATGTATGGCCGTATTGGTTGTTAGATAGATTGTTGTTTTACCACCATTTCATTTTTTTTAACCTCAATTCATTTATTTGTTTATTAGTGCAACAACAGTTATTTTGCTCCCAAGCGCCTCCTAATCTTGTGAAGCGTAATTCACTTATAAGCCACTCTCATAAATACAAATACAGAGTGCAGAACCTGCTCCCATTAGTCCAGATTTACAGACATTTTGGTTGCAGGGTTACAAATGTCACCATTATAAAATCTTGAACTGTGCAGGCATACTTTCTCATTTGTGTTTTTACCTTTTATTTATGTTATTAGTGCATGCATCCTACCCTTCTCCAGGAAAAGCTCTGATTCTTTGTTGTAAAAGTCTGATCACCTTCTGATGAGCTTGGATATACAGTGTAATCTTCCATCTAGGCAAACAAATTCATTCACTCATTCAGCAGACACTGAAAATGTCTTTCATGCATTTGACTTGGATAGTTCAGAGTTTTTTACATGAAGTTGACATCCCCTTCAGCATTGTAGACCAATAACAGCGATTTACCCTTTTTTACGTTATACAGGCTGTAGAAAGTCATGGTGTATCATAAATGTTTTTACAACATGCTGACTAACAGAAACTGGCACACTAAGTGCTCTCACTGAGTGCACTCAAACGGTAGGCCAGGCTTGCGCGCATAGCTGAGAAGAATTCATCGATTTTTACAGAAGAAAAACGATAATCAATAGCAATCATACAGAAAATACATTTATTTTACAGTTTAATGTCAAATATTACTATTTATTTTATGTTTTATTAGTGTTTTTATTTTTCATCTTGACAGGCTCTGCCTCCCTTGCCGCCCTGACCGCATGTCACTGATTGCGCGTAACAAACTAGTCCGTTCGCCCTGTACTGTATCATTCCACAGTATCAAGTGCCCAAACAAAGCACCCTGTGTGTTGCTGACTCACTGTCTGCAATGTTTTTATTGAGTGTGACTGCTCAATAACCCGCCATTGGGCCAAATAATGTTGTGACTGCAAGCAATTTGATAAAAAAAAAAAAAAGACAAACACTATGAAACTCAAGAAAGAACTCATCGCAAAGTACGATGATAGCGTTCCAAGACCTCCTCCCTCTCTGCTCCTCGCAGTCTCATACATGTACTGCACAGACCAGAGATAGCAACAATCAAATTTTCATGTCTTGTCCCTGGGAAAAGGCAAACTAGCATCAGGTTAAAACAAATACATACAGTGATTCTACAAAAAAAAAACATTATGAAACTCAAGAAAGAACTCATCGTAAAGTACAATGATAGCGTTCCCTGACCTCCTCCCTCTCCGCTCCTCGCAGTCTCACCTGAAAGAGTCTTCAGTAAAGGTAGAAGTGATGTTAAATGTTTATTTGTCTAGTTCATTTATTATTTATAATTATTTTGCATTGTTTTCTGCATGTATAACTATAATTATACTCCATAAGATGTATTTTTAGTTATTATTTTGTGTGTCCGGAACGGATGAATTGGATTTATTGCTTCAGTTTTTGTACGTTTCGATTTTATTTACTTTTTACTTTACTTTATTTATTTGACAGGGACATTGCAAATACATGTATTGCACAGACCAGCAACAAGCAAATGTTCATGTCTTGTCCCTGGGCAAAGGCAAACTAGCATCAGGTTAAAACAAATACATACAGTGATTCTACTAAAAAAAAATTTTTTTAAATTAATGAATTAATTAAATCAGCATTAAAATGACCGCGTACAAAATCTAAAACATGGATGAACAAAGCAGTACACAGTAACAGAGCGCCAGAAGAAAGATCAGGTCATCAACAGTCCGATATGTTTACACAGCAGAGATACATGTATGACTAATGACAGGTGATCCTTTAACCATTTATTTCCCTGGGTGGGAGGGTGGTTTGGGTTGCCCCTTTTTATTTATTTATTTTTATTTTTTTTTTATTTTTTTTTTTTATTTTATTTTATTTCACTGATTTATGTGTGTGGTGTATGTGTGATAGGTGGGAGCTGCCTGTTATCCTCCGGCGCCTGTGGCTGTCCCCCGGGTGACGGGGGGCGCGGAGGTGGGGGTCGCGGATGTGCGGTTTGGGCTCGGGGTGGGGGGTGCGTGGTGCTGGGGTGGGGGGGATCCCTTGCTTTCTCCCCTCAGGGACGGGGCCGCTGTGGCTCGGTGGGTGGGGCGTGTGGGGGCCGTGGGCGGGTTGCGCGTGGGGGCGGGCGGCGTGGTGTCCATCTGCGTGGTGCTTCCCGGGATCGGCGGGAGGATGCTTGCTCCGGGGTGGGGCGGTCGGGGGGTGGCTTTGGCCGGGGGCTTGGGGGTCGGGCTGGCGGGGGGCTGGCGGGCGGTCCCTGCTGCCTGCTGGTGTCAGGCTGGTCCTTGCTTCCGGGCCGGCGGTTGTCTCCCTCCCTCCGGGGTTTCCCCCTTGGCGTGTTGGTGGATGGGCGGGGGGTGGGGCGGTGGCCGGTCTGTGGCGTGGCGGGGGGCGGGGCGGGCGGGGGCATCTGCTTGGGCGCCGGGCGGGGGGCCGCTCCTCTCGCGGGCCCGGTCATGCGGTGCTTGCTTCTCTGTCCCTCCCTGGCGCCTCTGGCCTGCGTGCTTCGTGGGTGCGGCCGTGCTCCGCTCTATGTGGGGTCCGGTGCTCTTGTGGTCGTCGTGGTGTTGCTCCCTTGCCGGCCGTGGTGGTATGCGGGGGGCGCGTGGGCGCGGCTCCCGCTGTCCTGGTGGCGGTCGGATCTGCCTTGGGGGCGTGTGGCTTGTCCGTGGTGTTTGGCGGTTTGGGGGTGGCGCTGTGAACGCTACCTCCGGTGGGGCTCCGGTGTTGGGGGGCGCTGGGGGTATCGCCTCTGGGGGGTTGGGTGGGCCGGACTGGGCATCCTGGCGGGCCGGGTAGGGCCTGTGGTGTGTCCTGCGGCTCGCCCGAGCCTGGGCTGTGGTGGGCGGCCGGTCGGTCATGTGTCCTTGGTCCCCCCCCTGCTCGGTTTGGGCGGCGTTGGGGTGTGGGGCCCCCGTCCTTCCTGTGCCACTGCACCACCTCACATATATATAGGACATTGGGGGGTGGCCTACGGTCGGGCGTGATTGGGGAGGGGAGCTGCCTTGCGGGGCTCCTTTGCTCCTGCTGTGCCACTGACCTGTTGCCCCCCAATTTTAATCGCAGAGTAGACACTTAGGGTTTGGGGGGGCTGGCCAGGTGAGGGGCCCTCCGAGCGGCAGCTGTCCCCCGATTTTAATTGCATCATTAGCTATCATCCACATACACTCCATATACATGCACACAGATACACCATCCTCTTTTATTTTATTTTATTTATTTATTTATTTATTTTTAATTGCATCATAGACACTATCACACCTTATCACATACACGGGTGGGGCGGGCTGGATTGGGGTGCCTTGTGCACCTCGGCGTCTGCCCGCCAGGGTCGGCGGTGTGGCCGGGGGCCTGGCCGTCGCGGTGGCTCGCCCGGGGCGGCCTGGCCTGTGGGGTGCCCTTGTCTGGTTCGCCTGCCCTTCCCTGGGGTGGCCCTCTGGGGCCTGTTGATGCCGGGGCTTGCGCCGGGGGGGGCGGCTTGCGGTGCCCCCCCTGGACTGACACGTGCCGCGGGCGCCTCTGCGCTCTTGGGGCGGGTTCGGCGGTCTCCGGGGGGCGGTGCTGGTGCTTCGGGTGGCCCGTGTGCTGTCGCGGCGGCCGGTGGTTGCTGCGCTGTGGCGGCTGCTGGGGCGCCGGGCCAGCTGGTGGGTTGGGGCTTGGTCATGCTTGCGGGTACTGTGGGCCTGGGTGGCGGGGTGGGGGTGGGGGGGCGGGTGCCCTGGGGCCGGGCTCGCTGGGGGGGGTCGTGCTCTGCCGGGCGCTTGGGCGTCTGTCGCCGTTGCGCTTTGTGCGCTGCCGGGCCGCTGTCTGTGTCCTCGCCTCCCCCGGTCTGTCTGTGGGCTTGTCGGGGGTGGGGCTCCGGTGCGCGGGTGGTGCGCTGTCGGCTCTGGTGGCATGTGGCTGGTCTGGCTTCTGGTGGTTTGTGGGGGCCGTCGGCTGGTCGGCTGCTGGTCTCGCCTTCTCGGCTCTGGTGCTTGGCCTCCCTGCGGCTTGGGGTGTGGTGCTCCCGCTCTCTCTTCGGGGTTTGCTGGCCCGCGGGTGTCGGTTGGCGCTGTGTGGTGGTTCGCCTGGCTGCTCGCCCGTTTTCCCGCCTGCCTGCTCGGTTTCCCGCTCTCCTCCTCGCTGACTCCCCTGTCTGCCTCGCTGGCGGCGTCCTACCGCTGGGGGGGTGTGGCCGGGTGTCTTCCTGCTCCCCGGCGGTCTGCGCTCTCCGCCCCTGGGTTCTGAGTCGTATGTCTGGGACCCCGGGGTCCCCGGCTCCGCTGCTCCTTGGGTTACCAACGGGGGATAGGGTGGGGCTTCCGGGTGTCGGGCAGTCGACCACTGTGTGTGTGTGTGTGTGTGTGTGTGTGTGTGTGTGTGTGTGTGTGTGTGTGTGTGTGTGCGTGCGCGCTTGAGTAAGTAAGAGTGTGTATGAGCGTGCGCATAGGGGTGTGTTTGTGCGTAGGAGTGTTTATGTGCGTGTGTGTGGGTGCGTAGGAGTGTGTATGTGCGTGCGTGTGTGTATTTTTATTTATTTATTTATTTTAGTTATTTATTTTGGGGGGGGGGGGGGCATACAGGGGTTTGCTCCGTGGGGTCAGGTGCTGGGCGATACATCTCTGCCGCCCGTGCCTCCGCCGGGTGGGTGGAGGGTGTGCCTCCTGCATCCCTTGGCGGGGCGGCCCTGTGTCGGGGGTCGGGCGGGGGTTGGCCCGGGGCGGGCCGGGCTCCGCTCCCTGGGGGTGGGGGTGGCGGTGGGCGGGAGTTGGCGCTTCCGGCGCGGGCGGGCTTCTTTCCGGCTGTGGAGGCGTCTCTGGGCCTGCCGGTTTGTGGCCCCCGGTACCCGTCTGCCTTTGTGGGGTGTGATCTCTCGCTGGTCTCAGGGGTTGGCAGTCCTCCGGCCCGCTGGCGCCCTGTCCTTGGCTGGGATTACCTCTCTTCGGCCCCTTACTGGTCTTCCCGGGGGGGGGCTCTCTGGGCTGGCTCTTGGGGCACTGATCTTTGTGCTGCCTGCCCCTATGGGCCTGGTGGCCTTCTGGCGGCCGGGGCCCGGCCTTGCTATTTGGGGCGGGGCTCTCTGGGAGGTGGAAGGCGGCCCCTTTCCTTTCATGCACTCTCAGTGACAATCACACGCCCACACATTCCTGCACCTCTATATATATATGAAGTCTTCCTTACATACAGAGATACCTGTACATATGCACACTCACAGTACATACGTACTTCCCCACATTACTCACTGAGTTAACCAGGGTGTTATTATGTTGTTGGTTTTATTACAGCGACGGTGATTTCAGCAGTATGACTATATATATATATATGTGTGTATGTGCAGTGTGTATGTGTATATATATATATATATATATGTGTATATATATGTATATATATGTATATATATATGTATGTATGTGTATGTATGTATATATGTGTGTATATGTATTTTTTTTTTTTTTACAGTGATGTGCATTACAGTAACTTTGATTCTATTCACTATCATGGATAATCATTTCATTACTACAGTTATGTGTGACTGTTTCAATGCGGTATTATCATGGTGATCACTATCATAATTCATCATTTCATGACTGCTATTGTGTGCGACTGTTTCATTGCAGTATTGTCATTGTGATCACTGTCATAGTTCATCATTTCATGACTGCTATTATGTCTGATTGTCATTGACAGCTTTGTCATTGTGGTTGTTGATATTGATTTGTCCTTTATCCTTGTTCGTCTTTATAGTTGTCACGGACATTTATTTGCTGATGTCGTTCTGTATGTTTCTGTTGTTCTGTCACAATTGTTGTTGTTGCTGCTGTTGTCCTTGTCTCTTGTCTCTCTTTTTTTTGTTTTTGTCCCCCCCCCCCCGTTTCCTTTTCTCTTCTTCTCTGTCCCCACCTGCTCTGGTCCGGTCGCTCCAAATTTGCTTTATAACAAGCATCAAGGTCGAATAAATTTTGTATGACAGGGGAAGTGTATATCACACTTCTCTCTGGCAGAGTAAATCTGTTGAGCACTTGACGGCATTTAGGTATACAATTCTATCTGCTTTAAAGGCTGGACAGGACAGGGGTAAAAAAAAAAAAAAAAAAAAAAAAAAAAAAAAACCATTTATTTCCATTAAGTTTAAAATGTTGTAAAGCGATGGAGTCTCGAACACTTGATGGTAAAGAATTCAACATCCCTGTTGCTCTAATTTACAAACAGCTTTGTCCAAATGATGAGGATTTAAAATTGACATAACAGACTTGGATGTGGTTGTACAGCTGTTACCTGAAGGAGCCCAAGTTGTTATGCAGTATTTAAAATAACGAAAAATCCATGGAATGCATATAGAGCTTGGCTGCATTTGTACTCACTTGATGCGAATGAATCAAAACTGAGCTAGACTGAATTTCACAGTTTTAGAAACTTTAGAAATAGATAGCGTACTGTCCAAAACCACCCCTAAATATTTCATAGATCCTACTTCTCGTATATTTTGTCCTGTAACAATTATGTCATACTACAGGTGTTTTTTCACACAGAAAAAAACGTAATTTAACATAATTTAAAGGCGTACAAAGAAACAGAGTATATTTAATTCCAACCTGTCTCTAATTCTCAGATTTTCCTGATATTCATCTCACTTCCTGTTGAACTTGTTCGCTTATTCAGTAATGGGAGAAGAAATAGAAGAAATAAAGGTGTAATGTAAAGATGATACACAGAACTACAGAAGTGTCACCCATATGTTTTCTGGCCCTAATCTTTCATTGTCATGCTTTGATTTTTAATTTTATTTTTAGCATATGCCCATAAAAGACAAACTTTGGACAACCATCCTTTAATGTGTATTCCTATTTATTATTCAAGCCTTGCAGATGGAAGCTGCTCTGCCAGGATGAGTAAAACTGATCTTAATTAGTCTTTATAATTCAATTTCAAACAAATCCATTTAACTGCAGACTGATGTCCCT
The DNA here is from genome assembly GCF_027744805.1 of Dunckerocampus dactyliophorus. Classification (NCBI taxonomy): domain Eukaryota; kingdom Metazoa; phylum Chordata; class Actinopteri; order Syngnathiformes; family Syngnathidae; genus Dunckerocampus; species Dunckerocampus dactyliophorus. The sequence goes on along the minus strand of NC_072826.1, from coordinate 12,618,174 downwards.
GCTAACGCCTCATGTGGGTTGGAGACTATAAACGTCTCGCTGCCGTGTCACACAAGGGCTGATCACCCCACCAGTCATGTCATTAACTCCCTGCCAAACCCTTACTCAGGCTTACTCTTGACATTATGGGAGGGACCACTTAACCACTCAAAGCCCCCATGCTGGGCTGCCTGTGCAAACTGCCTGATTAGTTGGCCACCCCTGTCTTGCTGTTTGCTCTGTGAGTGTCCAGTGATAGATGGTCTCATTTGTCTTTTTTGGGGGGGGTATTCTTTTTTTTTTGTTGTTGTAATTTTGTTTACCTTTCTTCACTGTCAGCACAACCACCTGCATGGTGCCTGCCATAGTTTGCTTCCTCATGGAGAGGATTGGCCATGTGTCAGTTGTTATTGATGCTTGGAGAAAATCAAATACTCACTTTAGCCACGTTTCCACCAAGTGGTATGGTTCGGTACGGTTTGGATCGGATGGAACACCTATAGCTTTCAGAATTTTCCAATGTTATTTCCATGTTGCTGTTCTTTATTAGATTTCTAGATTTATTTATTGAAGTGACGAATGTTAAGTTACGCCTCTGATGTAGAAACTTCAGGCGCTCTCTGCATTAAAGAGGATGAAAAATCCCCATTATGCAAAATATACTTTGTTATAATGTTGTAGCATGTGTCCCTAGACCTGTGAGCACCAAACATGAGAAATCTCCCTTACTTGGTTGCTCCACTTTTGAGAGAAGAGGCGCTGAAACGCTTGCTTTTGAAGTTGTGGCTTTTCACAGCGTCATGAAGGAAAAACCTCCTTCCTTATGGACATAATACCATCTCTGATCCACCCCTAGCTGGATGAGCCTGCTCTGTGTATACGCTCACCACTTCACGGAGGACAGCTTTCTAAAAAGCAGGCTTCACTACACATCTTAAAGTAAAGCCTTGAGCTCTGCCAACAATCAGTCTGCTACAGACGTGGCAGCTGTAAGTTTGATCATTTTGTTTTACTTCAGCGAATAGGCTAACCTAGCATGATGTTGTGTTAAAATGTGACTGTATTGATAGCATTGTAGCTCACATAACTATGCTAGTGTTAACGTTTGTATCCTCCTGTCCTACCGAACCTAAAATAAGTCAGTTTTTTAAACTATAACTATAACTGGAGACAATAAAAACGTACCTGTTCATAAATGTCAGACTGCCCTGGAGATGGGTCTCTCGACAAGAACAAAGTTATTTGTATCTACTGTTGCTATGACTTGAGTTGTCACGGAGTACGTCGCCTCTCAAACGCCAGGGAGAAGAGAGAAGTTACTGGTGCACTGTAGGTATTTTTTCTTGTCATTTATACAGTGGTACCTTGGCATACGAGTGTCCCAAATAACGAGTGTTTTTTAGATGCGAGCCGTCTCTCGGCTGATTTTTTGCTTTGAACTGCGAGGTAAAATTTGGGTGACGAGTTGATAGTTACCGCCAGGCATAGCCAAGGACAGCTATTTGGGGGCCTGTGTCAAAGTGGCCATGATTTAAGATGTGAATGGATGTAAATAGCATTAGCAACGCTAGTCACCGGGAAAGGTCTTCAACCCATCAGTAAAACATATATACACTATAGCAATCTAATTTATATGATTTATTATGTATTGTGTAAAATTATGACAGGAACGACATCAAATTAAAAGAATTAAATAAATAAATAAATAAATAAATATAGACCCACCATCCACCAGTGCAAGCCTGGTGGAATTTTTTTTTTTTTTAATATCATTTACACATTTGAAAATACTGTAAGAATGCCGGTTTCAAGCAATTGCTTGGCTTCTTTATTCTATAATGTAGGACTACTGTCTATACCAGCAAATGTAACCGTTCAATCGTACCGAAATTGAATCGTTTCATTTTTATACTGTATCGAATCATTCTGTTTTTAAAATAATATCATTTTTGAATTGGATCTTAACCTGTGTATCTAGATGCGTATCGAATCATTTACCACAAAGAGATTTACATCCCTACTTATTAGAAATAAAAACTTCTTTAATTGCGATTAAATATGAGCTAACTATGGACAAAATGCGGTTAATCACGATTAAATATTTTAATCAATATTAAACTATTCCCAAATTAATTAAAACCAACTAAAAATCATATGTGTGTATTTAGTTATTGGCTGACATAGCAGCTTCAGTCTCCAAGCTAGACATTATTAGTGTCTTCATTAAACAACACTGCTCTCTAAAACATTTCTCAATCCACACAAATATCATATAATAATAGCTGCACATTACTTACAGATACATAGTCTGAGGCGTATTACAAAGTATTCTGTAAGAAAAACGATCCGGTATGCTTTGTATCATTCAATTTGCAGCAAAACTAGTGCAATGAATTTGTGCAGCCACTAGGTATAAAAATCCTCGCAGTAGGGCTTACTAAAAGCACTTTTAAAATGTCTAAATTCCATGGCCGAAGCTAGATATTGGCCAACACAATTCCAGTCCACTATTCTGGGACCTCTGAGACTTATTTAAAATTGGTAAAAATACTTTGTTATGGGACCTTTAAGTAACTAGCGTGACATAATAACAGTGACACGTATGGAACTCGCAAATGAACTCAAGGTGAAGGGTACGTTGCACAGTGCTGTAAACCAATTTCACAAACAGTGAAAAAGCCACAGTGAAATACATACCGCAGCTAAGTGGACCAAACCGGACTTGCCTGGAAAGCAACATGATCTTTTACGAAGACGTAGGATGTAGAAAACATAACTTTCATTTTTGCTGCCAGGAAATATTTATTGACAGAGGTGGCTCTCCTCAACCTCAGATTGACCTGCACCTACCTACGACTCCCACCCACCACCACCACACTCCCCACACACTCAACAGAACTCCTGCTGGAAATGGGTTTGTGTTACAGGGCCCCTGGGGGGCTGGCAGCAAGGGCTGGAGGCCGTCAAGAGCAGGCCCCTTTAGCCATGGACAGCTCCTCCGCTCTTGCAGAGTCAGCGAGGGAAAGACCTGAACTTGGAATGACCCCACCAAGCAAAGTCCCCGATGGGTTCATCCACAGGCCACAGCTCCGGTTCCCCTCACCCCTAAATTTTCCTTCTTCTTTTTTTTTGGACTTGTTTTTACAACTCAACCAATACATTTTCCAGAGCACAATAACCTCTGCTTCACCCCTCTGCCCAGTTCACTCATGAAGAGGGAAGTCCTTTTAAGTTTAAGCATCAGATGCCCTGTTCTCATTACACCTGCCGAGCCACACCATGTTCAAGTCAGGCAAGGCCAACTTTATTGTGTTCTGATTGCAGAAGAGGATGTCTGCTCCTTTATAACGTATAGCAGGGGTTCATAGGAGGGAGTTCATAGGAGAACATTTAACAAATCAGTGTAGATAATTGTGGCAAGCGGCACTGTCATCAAAATTTTAAAATAATGTGTGATTGCATATGACCATGATGTATTCCATTGAACGTCTTCTGGAGATACTTATGCTCACCAATGCATGGTGAAGAACATGGCTGCTTTGTCTAATGGGAAAGTTGGACCCAAAATTGTTACTGTAAATTCCGGTGTACAAGCCGCACAGATAAATTTAGAGGAAAAAATAGATTTGTACATATATCAGTCACACGTGTCCACGACATAAAATATATTGTGGCGCGCACAAGTCTGTCAAATCTTACAAACAACACTAAACTCATCACACAGCAGCTTAACACCCAAAAGGTATACTTAATAAATATACAAACATGTGAGTTTACATTTTAAAGTTTCTCCATAGCGCATTTCGCTTGAGCAAAGCGTTTCATTGGAGGACAAGCAGCATAGAAAATTGTGGATGGAGCTGCAATGCTGCCTCTGTCCACCAGAGGGAGCCAGAGGAGCACAGAGGGAGACTGACGTCATTGCAGCGCCCCAATGAATGCGTTGCTAAGACGCAATGCATTATGGGAAAACTTGTAAATGTTTTTTTTTTTCATTTTAAACTCGTATTGGTACATGTTTTGAGTGTTACGTTGCTGTGTGATGAGTTTAGTGCTGTTCGTAAGATGACAGTTATGTTGTTATACTGTTATATATAATGACCTCCTGTGATTACCAAGGGGTTGACAAGCTTGTTGTGAGTGCACTGATAGCTCGCAATTGGCTTCTGCCAAAGAAAGACCTACCGTTGCCTCACTGACTCGGGAGTGGCACAGTATTTCAACAATTAGAATTTAGCCATAAATTAGCCGCACCGATGTATAAGCCGCAGGGTTCAAAGTTTAAGAAAAAAGTAGCGACTTATACACCAAAATGTATGATACATTTTTAATGGGTTGGGGATTTCCAGAGTACGGTATAAAAAGCACTCATGCTATGATTGGCATATTTGCTTGATAAAGAGCTGTTTGAATCATGTTTGTTGGAAGAACTGTGTTGTTTATCGTTAATTTATTCACAGTATACATACACGTAACTCTTCTAGTCCTGAACGGCTGCACACAAAAGGGTAAAAATTTGTCAAAACATGACCACCCACCATGTTGCTTGTGCAATTATGTTTCAGACAAATACACCACATGGTGGCGCTGTAAGTAAAGTCGGAAGTTAGACCCCATAAGTCGAATTGATTTGAAATTTCTTTCACAACTAACAAGCATGTGTTTTTAATATTTTAGCAAGATTGGTTGAAAAAAAAGGCCGCCATCAAGCATTACGTCTTTGAGATCCAAGGTGTGGACTAATTATCAAGTCATTGACCAATTGTCTAATGATTATAAGACTTTGAGGATATCTGCATCATATGTATGCTAGCATGTCTTTGATGTTTTGTATTTTTTGTAAAAATGTTTTGGAATGTGTCATCAACCTTTGACAAAAAGAGAGTAACCACTTTTGGTGCATGATGAGTTCTGTAGTATGATATAAAGACACAAAATAGGAACATGTTTCAAACCCAGCCAAGAAAAGGGAGGAAAAGCGTCACAAAAGTGATGCAGTAGCACTCTCTTGTGGCCGTATCTTGTCATTACACATGAATTAACTTTTATTAGAAAATCGCCTTATGATGTGTACCACGTTCTGGTTGTTTATTAATAGACACTGGTTTCAAAATGGACAATGGCATTTATGATGTATGCACTTACGGTATGTACACCTCCATCTATATTGGTCAATGGGAGAGAATGTTCTGACCAACAGCAACAGCAACCATTTTTAGCTATCAGACCAATCCACACATTAAGTTAAAAACATTGCTAAAAGCACTTAATATGCACCTTCATGCAAATTACCATTATTCAGCAAATGAGCTCCACCTCCACTAGCAAGAAAATTTGTGCTTTTGCCGCCGCCTTCTGGCAAAGCAATGAATCTCAAGTTGAACCCATTTTTTAGATTCAACATTCATTTGGAACATTTGCTCTCTTGTCTGTTGTAAGAATATGTCTCCATGTCTTTCAGTTTGTTCCACATCCCACAAATAAATGCCATGTCCCAGTAGAAACAAGTATCTCTGCACCAAACCTGCGTTCAGCATGTCAGTATTAATGCTGGTGGTTGTCCAAACAGACCTGGGCCAGCATTCACAAAGCATCTTAAGGCTAAAAGCAGTTCTTAGTGATGCTAGTCTAAGAAAAAAAAAGATAAAAGGACTTAAGAGACTTAGGACTTCAGAGAGCTCCTATGGTGAAAAACTGTTAAGAGGAGGGAGAAAGACTTTTAAGAAACGTTTTAAGAAGAGTACCAGTATCTTAAACAGACAAGATGGCATAGAGGAGGGAAGGAGAGATATTCACCTTATGATGGTCGACTGTGTGGGAATAATGTTTGTGGTTGACGTTGAGGTTGTACTGTCATTCTGCCAAATCAACACACTTTTTATAAGAACGCCAGCAATCACAGGAATAACTGACAGCTGAGTCCGCATTCACCATCAATATCAAACATGTGGTAAAATTACCAGCATGGACCGTAAACATTAAAATGAGCAAATCAAGATAATTAGCATGTGAATTTTGAAGCTGTGCAACAATTCATTTAACTTTGCTGAGTTTCATCATCAGGACATCAAATTAATTCCACGATTACACATTTCTTAACAGAGTCTAAGTTGATTTTACTGAGCATTTGTTTTGTTTTGTTTTCTTTTTCCCTTTTGTAACAATTAGGTGTGTCACGAGATCTCGCAAGGTTCAAACGTGACAAGATTTCTCGTTTGGAGGAAGGCTGTCTCACGAGAACAGGGCAGCCAGAAGCAATCAGACTGTCAACCATGGCATCGCTACTATGAATGAGAATAAATGTAAAATGGAAGTGACGGTTTGAGAGGAAGCTTAGAAAGTGTCCAGCAAGCTGCTGGTGGTCTTCTACTAGTCTGTGGTAGCCAGTGCCTTGTACTTTGCTGTGGTTTGTTGGGGGAGCAGCACCAGCAAAAAGGACATAAACCGTGTGGACAACCTGACACAGAAAGCAGGACAAATTATCGACACTCAGTTGGAGGCGTTTGTGACAGTGAGAGACAGGAGGACACTGGACAAACTGCTCTCCATCATGGACAATCCCACCCACCCACTCCATCAGATAATCGTGGGGCAGCGAAGCTCATTGTCCAACAGACTCCTCCAGTTCTGCTCCCACAGTGAATGCTACAGGACTTTAATCCCTTTTATATAGTCTACATTTACTTGTATTTACTTGTATTTTTACTCACTGTTTGTAAATATGCATATCTTGTTTATCTTATATTCTTTCTATTTTATTATATTTTACTGTACTTATATTGCATTGCAATTTATTTAAGTTGTGTTTTTCTTTTTCTTCTGCAATTGAGCTACTTCCCTTGTGGATTGATAAAGTTGGTCGAAGTCGAAGAGCTTGTGCAAAAGGTTGAGACATTCCGACCAGACATACGGATTCATTAATCAATCTCCTTCAGAGAGGCTGGACCTTTCTACTCTGGATTTGCTGCAGGGGAGAGCTGGCGTGGGCTACATTGCGTGGGCTACATGTCATGAGTTATCCCCAGTGAACGAGCTGGGAACTTCCCAACACCTTCGGATCAGGGAAAGGATCCTGACCGTCGTTTGTGTGTACATACCAAACTGCAGCTTAGAGTACCCAGCCTTCTTGGGGTCCATCAGAGGGGTGCTGCAGAACATCCCCACTGGTGACTCCGTAGTTATACTGGGAAACTTCAATGCCCATCGACAACAATGACAATGTGACCCTGGAGGGGCATGATGGGGGGAAACGACCTCCCTGATCTGAACCTGTGTGGTGTTTGTTACTGGGCTTGTCCATAATAAAACACCATGTTTGAACATAACAATGGCCATAAATGCACTTGGCAACAGGAAACTTTCGGTCGAATGCTTATGATAAACTTTGGTATAATCAGACCTGATCAGATTTTCAGTCAGCTTCAAAGAGGTTCTGGCAAACCGAAGCTGTCCACACTGTTTACAGTGGGGACGAAGGCATGCTAAAGTCAACTGAGGATATAATCAGGCGATGGAAGGAATGCTTTGAGGCACTTTTCAATGTCACTGACATACTGTACCTTCTGTGGAGGAGGCAGCGTCTAAAGTCTATGTTTCTATCCTCACCTATGGTCATGAGTTTTGGGTCGTGATCAAAAGAGCAAGATTGACCTGGAAGAGATACAAGCAGCCGAAATGAGTTTCCTCTGTAAAGTAGCTGGACTCACCCTAAGGGATAAGATGCAGAGCTTGCATCTGGGAGAAGTTCCTTCATATCGAAAGAAGCCAGCTGAGGTGGCCCAGGCATCTGGTCCGGATGCCTCCTGGACGCCACCCTGGTGAGGTGTTCCGAGAATGGCCAGCCGGGAGGAAACCCCGGGGTAGACGTAAAATACGGTGGAGGGATTATGTCTCACAGATGGCCTGGGAATGCCTTAGTGTCCCCGGTGAAACTGGACGAGGTGACAGGGGAACTGGATGTCTGGGCTTCCCTTTTGCTGCCCCTATCCCAAACCCGGCTAAACGGAAGAAAATGAATGGACGGATGAACATGACTTACTAATGCAAAACTATTACATGAGTACATTTTAAATCACTTTTTTTTACTTTGAATAGATATTTTTGATCTCCTACATAGAGTACATTTTTAGATCTGTACCACTATTTGTACTTGAGTGTAATTTAAGCAAAGCAACCCTTCTCAAACTAAACTGCTAGTTCGAGTCTGGGTGCAATAGTTCGCTTGTCAAACTAACTTTCAGTGCACAATTTATTTTGTAAATGTAGGAGCCCCCGTTTTCCACTAGATGGCCATGTTTGACTCTTGTATTTTCACGACTAAACAGCAAGCCAATCATTTCGGAGGTTAGTCAAGCAGTTCCCAACTTTTATTGAGCCAAGCCACATACTTTACACGTTTGCTACAAGGTTAATACATATTGAGACACGTTGTTAACGTGTAATGGAGCCAAAGAAAGTTGCCGGTGACACTGCCAGCACTTTGATAAAGATGGTGAGAAACACTGTTTAAGTCAAGTCACATATATCTAATTCATTTGTATAAAACTGTAGTTACAATATATAATAATAGGTTAATTCATCAGTTGTTAATGTGTACACAAACTCACACTAATAATAAAATATATGTACACACACAATAAAATCTAAACGTTCATTTAGAGTCCTTTGCTGAATATTACAGTTAAGTAGTGAAGGCTAAAATATTTATGCACTTATATTAACTACAAATTAATGTAACAAAATTAAATATATATACAGCATGTACTGTATATTACTCATAAAAGTCATTTAAAGTTATAGTATCACAATCGCCAAATATCTACCCGTATTTCAGTAAACCTCAACCATCCTTTAATAAAAACTGTCAAGTGAGGTGACAGCATCTTTTATTTGCGGTGGATTAATTTTGTCTATTTGCTTTCATTTGATTTAACAAGTACGACAATCCATCCCACAAATGAAACTGTCTCTTTTTTTGGCACAAAAGCTATCAAATGCTCTTCACCTCCTCGACGCTTCCTTGGATAATCCAAGCAGATGTGGACTACCCTGTTAAAAGCCCTCTTCCACCCCTAGCAGACATGCAACCCCTCCCACATGGTCTAATCTCAGCCAGAGAGGACCATCTGCTCTGTTCCAGCCCTCTGACATTCACACAGCCACATCTGGACCCCCGCCTCCTTTTTTTATCCCCTCTTTATGGTCTGTCGTCTGGATGAGGGCTGTAAGGATTGAACAAGCAAGCCACCCCATATGTCACTCAAAACATGAAAGATGAAAAATGGAAAGTACAAATACTAACGTTAAGTGTATTTCACAACTATGATTGAAAATGATGAGTGTGCCATCATGTTTCTACACACAAAAGAGGCAAGTGAATTCAGCTTTATTTCTAATCCCTGCGTTAATCCACTGAATGTTAAGACTGACATGGCAACCACACAAGTTGAAGCTAAACTTTGCATCAACCATATTTGTTTTACATTACATCTGAATGGCTGAACGTTGCATTTGCTGACAGTGGAACACTCCAAAAGTCACAAAATTCAACCAAAATGCTCAGGAAAAATCCATAAAAGTAAGGGTGTATGGCATAATTACGATTCGGTATGTACCCTGGTATTAAGGTAACTGTTCAGTTTAAGGAAACAAAACACTACAACATTAAACAGTAGGTCATTCTCAAATAAATAAAATTCTCAACTAAAAACTAAAAATGTTTTTTAAAAAGAAATTAAATCAGATGAACTAATATATAATATCTAAATGTTTACAATGTTTCCTTTTCGGGAAAACGCAACAATGCAGACAAGTGCAACATTAACAGTTTGATCAGCCTCAATTATTATTATTATTATTATTTTTTTTATTCTTATTTTAGTCTTAGGAAGTTAAAGTTCCTTATTGGCTGAAGTGCAGCATTAATCGTTCCAGCTTGTAGCTCCATTCTCGATCTCTACTAGTGGCACACTGCTGTGGTCTTATCCACTTCTTTTTGTCCATTTACATATTTCACCGGGAACGCCAAGTGTTCCCAAACAGGAGACTTCAACGACTGCAAAGAGTTTTCAAGTTCTGGCTTCTCCTTGGCACAATCGCTAGCCATGACTCTTGCTAACCAAAGGCTGTGCTGCACTATATTTGTTTAGGGAGTCGATGTCTGACTATTTCAAAGTTACACTTCCTGTCCTTCACTTAACGTGTGGGAACTCGGTATGCATCTGTACTGTACCAAATGTTCCATTCCAAAAAATCTGATTACAAATACAGTACATGTACCGTTACACCCCTACTCAAAACACAACATGCAGGTCTAACCAACATTATTTGTGACGTCAGCAAATCTTGTGAGACTTCAGCTCAGTGAGCATTGAAAGGATTAACCAAGTATGTACCGGTATTTTGTGATGCCATCATGAAAGCAAAATGTCTCCAATCCTGACTTCCTGTACTGTCTCAACCTTCTAAACGCTAACTAGGCCACATGATATTTATTTATAGCATATCACTAAAAATAAGTGCTCTCTCTTTGAGTTATACATAGCTGCTTGACATTTTTGATTATTTCTCTCTTCATAGCCGCACCCCTTGTAGATCACGCTGCGATTTCATTTCCAAGCCAAGACCACCGATAAATCATGACGGCTCAAGGCTGCGTCATGCACAAAACGCTGACAACTTATTGGCCGCACAATAACCGTAAACTGATAAATCTTATCTAAATGACACTGTTATATTTTGCTGTCCATTTGCTGCTTTGATTTTCATCAACTGTGACATGACCTCAAGGTTTTAATGTCTTTTTCTACCAAATGCAATTCTCAACCCATGTTCTGTTCAACATCACAGCAAGTACCTTATTGATTTTAAACATAACCTGTGGCACATAACGGCAGATGTCCCAAATAATATCAGCTCATGTTCAGACCACTCTTTAATGCTTCAGACCTAAAAAAAAAAAAACGATACTTAGTGTGTGTTTTGTTGCGATTTGCTTAGCGTTCAAGCTTGTATTTTTGTCATGGGACCAAAGCTGGAGTTGTACAGAACATATTCATAAAGTTGGGACTGATATCTAGGGACTTTCAACCAAAATCACTTAAGTTCTTACATGAATAGCTATAGCATTATACTGCCAAAAAATTTTACTCTTATGAGCTATTTTTGCTGTCATTGTTATATTTGTCCAATCAAATGTAGCTTTTGTTGTATCAGGCATTAAAATGAACAAGAAAATCCTGAAACCGTGACTAACCTTTCAACTTCATCCATTAAGATGACAAAAATGGTTCCTTCCACAAGAGATCCCACAAGACTATCTCTCTTTTGTTGAGCTAAGGCGTGTATCCTTGTAGCCACTTAACTGAAGTGCAAAACAGCAACATGAAAGCCAAAGTACTGTACATACACTGTACATGTTAGATTGACATGATTTTGAGGGTAATTGACTCTGCCAGCCTGCCAGCGTGTGTTTTGGTGCAGTGGGTGAGTGCAGTTTGCCACAACCATGCACTGATGCTCACTACTGCATATGCCAACAGTGCCCACATTCACCTCTCATCCCACCCCGTGTCCAACCGTGCTCTATTGGCCAAATATCACAACAAGGCAAACATGTAACGTATTTATTCCTTTGCAGTGTTAGCTTGTCTCTCAGGTATACTGATATGAGCAAGGCTTGCGTTGATCCTGAGTGTCCTTGCGGTATTGAGGTCAAATATGGAGGGGATTTTCTCTCTTGGTGAACTCATGCGTGATCTAAATAGATGAGAGAGGGTGGTTGCATGTGATCCTAGCTGCAAAAGCATTGCACTGGCACGGATTAATAGCATGTTCACTACATGCATACAGTGTCAATCTTATACAAGCAAAGCAGAGCACAACTGCTGGTGTCAGCTTGTGACTTCATAATAACAGCAGCCTCTTTCAGCCTGCCAGATTTTTACCATCTCACTGGAACAGAATGTAGGGGACAAAGGCGAGCCGGCAATTTTGCAGCTTTGGCAGTAGTCTTAAAAGAAAATTGCACTTTTAAAAAAAAATGTATCCATCACCCACAACCCCTTCGTGAGACAAGACCACAGGTCTTTCCCTTGTACTGGCAGTTTTTCACTAAGAATGGATGTAATTGTGATTCACCTATTCCGCATATAAAGCCCTCGAAAAAAAACTCAGAAAATCTTTTATATACATGCTGTAACCATGTAGTAACAGGCACATTCATAATAACATGTAACTTACATTATAACTTACAGTATTTTGGTCATTTTAAGCATTACGGGAGCTTCTTTCCTGGGCACACTGATTTCACAGAGCGCAGAGTAGCAACTAACGCTACTAACGAACGTGGCATACAGTGTTACCATGGATGGAAAGGCCTTGTGTATCTGGCGGGAAGGACACTGCTCCAAGAGACTGCATCACAACAAACAAGAATTGACCCTGCAGTAGTATAAACTTTTTTCCACCTACGCATAATCAACTGGAAAAGATGCCGCAGGCCAGCTGGACCAGGCAGACAACTGTCGATCCAGTAAAACACCATGATATTGATTCTGATTCTGACAAATATTCCCACCAAATGCTAGGGTGTGAAAGCACAATTGTGCAATATCCATCCATCCATTTTCTATGTCCTCATCTCAGGTGAGCTGGAGCCTATCCCAGCTGAATTTGGGGCCACCCTGGACCGGATGCTAGTCAATCACAGAGCATATTCACTCACAACCTATGATAATTCAGAGTCTCCAATTAGTCCAACATGCATGTTTTGAAATTTGGGAGAAAGCTGAAGTACCCGGAGAAACACCATACAAGCAAAGTGAGATTTTTTTTTTTTAACTTGTCTGAACTTAGAGGACGTCCCTGTTATCTGTTACATCAAGCACATCTCCCTTTTCAGTCATGCAACCTGAGCTTGCTGCTGCTGCGCACACATCTCGGAACTCTAATCCCACTGGTTGCCACCGAGCTATTACTCATTCAAAGCTTCCTCTCCAGGGGTTGTCTTACTCTGTCCTGAAAGTCTCCTGTATTTGTAGACCAGGGGCCGACAGCAGCAGTAAATAAATCAGTTTCACTTGATACACCTTTTATTCACTGTATGTTACACAAAATATCAATATATCAAACTACTGTGATATTTAACCCTACAATGGATTATCCATACGCTCTCGCTGTGTATCATTTCTTTTTATTATTTTAAAATACAGCTGCTACAAACGTCTTCCACCATTCTACCTTTTACATGTCATCCAGGAGGATCTCCTCATGAGAGTGGCAGAAAATAGGGCGCATGTCACAGAAGAAGAAGAAAAGAAAGCTGAACAAAATACAAACAAACAAATGCCGCCCTTATGGCGAACTCGGGCAGTGAAGTTAAACAGTTAAACGGCGTAGTTGAAATGTGGACTCACTTTGGCTTTTATAGCTTGGATGAGACAACACTGACTTTGCAGGATGTAAGAATACAGAATAAATTGCGTCATTTAAAGTCCCCCCAAAAAGTAGAGCTTAGCTTAATCAATAATACCAAACAGTGGCGGACAGTGTATTTGGTACCGGGGCCTTCAATGGGGACTTAAAAGAAAACTGTCCTTTTTTTTTGGAATTTTGCCCATCGCCCACAATTTGTAGGTAGCTAGCATGAGGCAGCTAACAATATATGCAATGGGACACACCTATTTCAACTACAAAGCCCTCTAAAAAAAACCTTAAAAAATGTATTGCGTTTTATAACGTGACCTGCATATTAACCAAGCTACAGCAACATTGTTATTGTAGGAGCTAACGCCAAAGAACTACTTTTCAGGCATAGTGACACAGCGCCTCACTCAGAGCGCCGCCCTCACAACGCCTTACTGAGAGGTAAAGTAAGCCAGTGTAGTTTCTGCATCGCCTGTGAGTTTGAACTGAATTTACCAGCTCAACGGGGAGCACAAGTCTTGTGCTGAAAGATACAGCCATCCCATCCGTGGGCTTCCCAGTGAGAGCGAACATTGTAAGTAACTGTTGCATTATGGTTTTATTGTGTCTGTGAAATTTTTAGCACTAGTGCTACATGCTAACGCTATGAGAATGGCTTTGTGTTTCACTATAGCTGGATCTACATGGGCGGAGTAAAAGTAAAAAGTAGTTGTTGTCAAGGTTCTCACAAAGTTTGCGATGATTAGTGATAGCAAACGCTCTCTCTGTGTTGCTCTTTTTGACGGAAGTAGCGTTCGTTGCTATGGGCTCTGTGAAGTCAATGCGTCTAGGTATGAAGTTCCGGTAATGCTTAAAATGATCAAAATACGGCAAAATACTGCAAGTATTACATATTATCATAAGTGAACCTGTTACTACATGTTTACAGTAAGTATATAAAACGATGAAACATTGTTGGAGGTTTTTGGAGGTGTTTTAATAGTGGGCTGCATGGGAATCCCATTATGTGCATTGTTAGCTGCCTCGTGCTAGCGTTTTTTTCTCTATTTAGAATGAGCAGAAAAGAGAAAGACGTGTGTTCATGTCTCACATAAGATGGGCAACATTTTTAAAAAAAAGTGCAATTTTGCTTTAACTGGATAGAATTTTTCTTGTAATACACTGTGAGGGCCAGTATTTAAAAAAATAAAACAAAACAAAACAATGATACTATGGGATTTCAAGGAAAACTGCACTGATTCTAGAATTTTGCCATTCATCCACAATCCTTATGTGAAACATGAACATATATGTCTTTCCCTTTTCTGTTCTTTCTAAAGAGAGAAAAACAGATAGCATGAGGGAGCTAACAATGTACAGTACGTAAAGGGACACACCTATTTCTACTATAAGGCCCTCTAAAAAACCTCCAACAACTTGTTATGGTTTTAACAGGTACATTCATGATAACATGTAATACTTAGTGTTTTGCCCTATTTGATCATTTTAAACATGACCGAAATGTCTTTCCTGGGCGCGTTGATTTCACTGAGCCCATAGATAAGAACTATCGCTACTTACGTCAAAAATAGCAGCATAGAAAGTGATTGTCTGTTTGCAACTACTTATCATGGCAGGCTTCGTGAGAGCTGCCGCCGACAACTACTTTTGAACAAATGAGGATCCAGAACCTTATCTTTTTTAGCCTGAATATACGAGAAAAAAAGATCCTTTAAACCCCAGTCCCATGCGCCAAATGCCAGCATCATTACTCGATATTCAGGAACTCGATAATTTGGCAGCCATGTGTATGCGTGTCTGTTTTCCTCATCTCTCGCCTCCAAACAGCTTTTACCCACAGGCCATCAGGCTCCTCAACGAAGCACTCGCACACGCCGCACGCAACACACGCACACACTCGTAGCACTTTATTTATTTATTTATTTGTATTATTTACTTGTATTAATGTCTCTTCTGTTGTTGTTGCTTAATTTATTGGTATATATGTTTATGTGTTTATGTTTCTTATGTTCTTATTCTTTCATTTGTTTTCTTTCTTTTCTTGGGAGAATGAACAGAATAAGATTTTCATTGCATGGTATAACTGCTGTTGTACTATGCACATGACAATAAAACTCTCTTGAATCTTGAAATAGGCAGGAAGAGAGTTCACTCTGTGCATTGGTTCAGCACCTTGGCTCATTTGTTCCATAGAACAACGGCATGAACGGAGTGAGCCCTTTTTTTAACTCATACAGTCCCTTTGTCTCGGTGGGTGGAGGAAGGGCCGGTACCATACACAATCACCCCAGAAGATTGTAACGCAGTAGAATTTAAATTACTAAATTGCAATATATTGTCATATATTTTTTATATTTTTTCATTGTACTTTTCTTGAAAGTAACGTTAAAATCTCATCTCGTCTGGTATGCCGAATCTTGTGTATCATCTCGTCTCGTGAGCTGAGTGTCTTGTGACACCCCTAGTCATTACCCACTGCAAATTAACTCGAACACTATACATCGTATAGTATACGTATACACACAGTACCATGATTGAGAAAGCAAGACACCCACTTAACCCTCTCTTCGAATACATTGTCACCAATATGCCTGACTTTCATTTCTGTTAGTAACTTCAAGCATTAGTAACTTCCACGGTGATTGGTTGTGCCTGTAAAGTTGGTACTCAGCCAAATATAACAAGCGTGACGGCTTGATGATGAATGGTTTAGAGCAGTGATGCCCAACCCCCGGGCGGTTCGAAAAAATAATCTCCATGATGTTTTATTTTGAAAAGTGGCCGGATTCTCTCTGTTACATCCGTCTCACTTGACGCATGTCCATCGTACGTGTGCTAACTTTCTCTCGCCGAACAGACAGACTACTACTGTATTTTTACCATTTTTCTTTCACCTCATATTTGGTGTCAAATGCTGATACTATGTGGGAATGCATGAAGGTAAGTTTTGATGACTTATTGAGTGCTAATGTGCACATTTGCCTCAAGTGAACTCATGCTAGCACACAGCCTTTTACCACACACGTCAAACAGGGATGTAATAATTTCTCTGGAAAATTGCTAGTAGTGTTTAAGTGACATGGGCTCTCCCAGTTCTGACAAAAACATCTAACATATATTATACATACCTACACGAGTGGAAGCAGTGCAGCCAAGAGACATGCTACAAAATGAAGATGACAAGTTGCTGGGAATAAATGAATACAACTTCATGAAACAAATACTAGTATTTAAGTTGTAAATGTAGGTCAGTGCTTCTGATAGTGTTTAGGCTTTGCTGGCCCTGACTGCTCACCGCTGATATACTGATACCAAATAATCCACCTTGAAAGAGATTCACCTCGGGTATATGTTTGAATGGTGTCGTGAGGTGTCATGCATTTACTGAGAATAAATCCTGGATTTGTATGTAGTTTTTTTATGTAAAAAAAAAGAAAAAAACAACCAAACGACGATGATGAAAACAGCAATAGTAGCCAGTGAAGTTATGTAACATGCATGTATATTATAATTATATTCCCTTATAGCAAAAAAAAAAAAAACAACAGCAGGAAAAATGGAAAAATCTGCAGTTATTTTACAAGAATCAAGTCAAAATATTGAGAGAAAATAATTTTACGCAAAGAAGTTGTGATTTTTCAATAATATTATGAGAAAATATAACGTTAATTTAGGAGCATAAAGTTGAAATATTAAAGAAAAAAGACATAATTATTTAAAAGTCATAATATTATGAGAAACAAACAAAACAATAAATAATGTTGCCATTTTGGGAAAATTAGGTTGCTAAAAAAGTTATAATATTATGAGAATAAAGTCAAAATATGGGAATAAAGTAATAATTACACAAAGAAGATGTAAGTAGTTTACATTAAAAAAAACAACAGCAGATGTGGAAACAACAGCTGCAATTTTATGAGAATAAAGTAAACATATTAGGACAAAAATGTATTCTAACGAGAACAAAGTCGCAATTTTATGAGAATAAACTCATAATATTAGGAAAATAATTCATTTTAGTAGCAATGAGTTGAATTATTAATGAAAAAATGTAAGTCATAATTTTATGAGAAACAATCAAGACAAAATAATATTATAGGAAAAAAATCAAAATATTAGAGGAATAATTTACAAAGATTATTTGAGAAAAAAGTTTAAATCTTTGGAAAATAAAAAAAAGACCAAAGTTGATACTAATATACTGTTTCACCTGTATGACAATCAAAGTGGCACTTGCAGCCTTTCATTTTGAAGTATGTGGCCCTCGGTGGAGAAAGTTTGGAAACCCCTGGTCTATGCAAAAGTCTTCGCAATCGCAATCATCATCTTGTTAACTCAGATTAAGCTTTACATGGAATGATTCCATCATGCCTGCAATGAATGCGGTTATACTTGTGGTGATGTACAGTACTTCATCATTAGTTCATCATACACCAGTGAGCATGATGACCTCTTCAATGCCTCACATACATTCACATGCAGTAATGGGTTGTAGGGGGGCAGGAAGTGACAGATGAAAGTCACTGACTGGTTCACGAGGCCACACCATTATTTTATTTTATTTTTTTTTAAATGCCACTTCCAGTTAGTTGTGGAGGCGTAGAAGAAGGCGAGTCGAGGCGGCCACACTCGGGGCCACGCTTCCCAGCATCCCTCCCTGCTCCATGTTCCCGCCTCGGCTTCCAAGAGCTCAGGCCCCCGGCTGTGTTGCCGTGACAACGGGATGAGGTAAATGGTTGCAGGAGAATCCTCCTCACGACCGCCGCCGTCACGTTCCTATTTCACTCAAGGGCTGATTTGTGTCCGACGGGGACACCTCTGCTATGATTGCACTGTTTTTAGTTTTTTTTTTAGCCAAAATGACCCATCGTCATTTATGTGATGGACTTTTATCCTGTGGCAAATACACACAAGAGAACACAGTGACAAATGCACATAAGAGAGAACGCATGGATAAATGCATTTATGCAGCTGCACAACTTGACTCTGCATTAAGGAGATTGCTTGCAAATTCACCAGATGAATGTTATGCAAGCAGGTGGCATTAAACCTTTTTTTTTTCTTAAGCCTCTAATTTTCTCAACGCCCTTTCCTAAAATAGTGCAGCGTTTTGCATAGTGAGGCAGAGCGATCACTGTTCTGGGTGAAATAACACACCGTGCTGTGTTTACAGATGAGGCTGGGACTGTGTGAAATAGAGAGGGATGGGTGTGGAGGGGGGGCTTACTGTTGCTGTTTAGTCATTATTAACACCGTATGTATTTCATAATTCTGTGCTCACAATCACATTTGCAGGTCAACTTAGTGAATAAAACCTAAAATATTTTCTACTGGTTATTATGTTATAAGGATGCATAATAAACATACACTTGACAAAAAAGAAAAAAAGGGTTTTTATTTTTTTTAACCAAACAACAAAATACAGCTACACATACGATGTGTTTGACATTTTGAAATGCATTTATGTGCAGTGACAGCGTCACAGTCGCCACAGCTTAATCTCAATTTGAGTCTGACCAAACATCACCTTGATTTAAGATCGTGCGGCCTCGTATGCGTCTGATAAAGCCATATGTGAAAGGCGGCCACCAGGTGTCGCCACTTTCCGGGTTCACAATGTCAGAACTGACCCCGGGGTCTGGCCTGTAAATAAACACTCCGTTCCAAAAGGTTTAATATAAAAATAGACATGAATCTAAGAGTTGAACGGTAGTTAACGCAACAGTGCATGCTCTGATGTTCTGGTGTGTTTGTTAACCAAATGAGCAAGAGAAATGAAGCTGTCATGCCAACATATGCTTCAAGCTAAGAGCTAAACTAACGTAAGAGTCAATACAGCAACTACACAGTAGTTGGAAATGATAATATGTATAAAAAAACTCCCTCTTGGATTCTTCCACTGCAGAAAACAATCTCATGCCTCAACATACTGAATGATTGCACTTTGTTTGTGAGTTTGAACTGTCAAGTTTGATTACGGAACATGTGAACTAGCATCTTTCGTAGTTATTTCTATATGCAAATCAGAGTTCGGATGGCACCCTTAAGTTCTACAAATACAGTCATTACAAAAATTGTTAGATCGCCCTTGTTTCTTCAGTTTCTTGCTCATTTATGCCTAATACAACCAAAGTTACCTTTGTTTGGACAAATATAACAATGACAACAAGAATAGCTCATAAGAGTAATTTTGTTTGGCAGTACAATGCTATATGTAGCTATTCATGTAGAACTTAAGTGATTTTGGTTATTATCAACAAAACCATGGAAGTTGCTAGATATCAGCTCTTAACTTAACTCAGCTCTTAACTCTCATGAGCTCTATTTATCCCAACAAATGTACCTGTAGTTGTACCAGGCATTAAAATGGATCAATAAACTGAAGAAGCAAGGGGGCTCTAATCCTTTTTTCCATGATTGTACGCAACCAGTCATAATTTTTCACTGTAATGTTAAAGGAAATTGTAATGACAGACCCCAGGCCAAAATTGAAAGGAAACCTTTCAAACAGCAACGTTTAATACATAATCAAGGAGGCTTAGGGAAATAAGAGCAGTGAAAGAGGCAAGTGCAGCTCCTTCATTGCTTTTGACAGTATTCTGCTAGCCACTGGCATTAGCATCATGTTTACTGATGCGGGGATTAAAACCAGTGCAAAAACCCCATAAATAAACACAAACTGGAATATCATCTTAGTAAAAAACTCTTACATGTTAATTAGGACTTTTGTGTGTTACGCGTCTGCGTGGAGACAGTAAAGCTGGTTTGCAACATTGGTGCGTGAATCTTACCAGTTTCCTCTGAAGCAATTTTGGCCATAAAGTCGCTGCCTTCATTTCTTGTGTTATTTCCACTGTTGGGAGTAACAGCGTTATTGTTGTCCAGTAACTGGTAATCTTATTAATTACTATTTGAAACTTTACAACACTGTTGCCATTTGCGATAGTGAATTGTGGCGTTTGTTATGCACTGATATCTTAACAACGATCTGGATGTTGCTTCAGTTGCCATTGATCACTACTACGACACAGGGAGCTAAATAGCTATTCAATAAGAGTTGTGGTTGCTGACTGTCAAGTAAACACTTCCTCCTAGAGTTGCAGGCCATGAGCTTACCCTGTAGCCCTCAGCTTAAATCTGCAATGCAATGCAATAATTAGTTACATTTATGAATGAGTCATTTTCTAATAAGTCAATTACTATTTTGAGGAAATTAACTAGTAACTATAATTACTTGTGAAAGTAATTTGTCTAACACTGCTTATTTTGCAGTTGTTTCGCATGTTAAGAATGCTTAAGGCTCAAGGTCAACAGACCAGTGTCTTTTTTTGTAAAAAAACAAACAAAAACAAAACAGCATAGGGGACAAATATGTGCTTGTCCATCATTTACATTTCGGGGACTGTCATTCTTTCCATTCCACATCTCAGTTTCATAGAATTATTCATGCCTCACTAGAATGTCAGCTGCAACATGCCTTAACAATAGCAGTGACACAAACACCAATCTTCCGGTACTGAGCATTCGCAGACCCAAACAATAGAGGACTAATAAATAAAGGATGCAATTAGCACATTCAGGCCTCCTTAAATCAGAGTGTTCTGTACTGTTGCCCTGGTGTGTGATAAATGCTGCTCCAGTATTTTTCATAATTAAACCTTTCTTGTAACTTAAGTCATTAGCTTTATGGCGGGGCCTCAGAAGAACTCTATTAAAGCACGACAAGAGACTCCCGTGATAATGGTGGTGATTTATTAATTGAGCGGTTATAGGGCTATTAAATGGACCCAAAGATGTATTGCATTATGATGTTTAATGTTAGAATGATGGTTCATTCAGTGTAATTTAGTGCTGCCTTATGTTGAAAAGAATGACAAAACATACAAACAAAAACAAAAAATCCCAGAGGCCCTCTTCACTTCAACCTGATCTTTGGCAGATGAGGACGATATGGTGTACTTAGGGGTGTCACATCATTAGATTCACCATTAAAGTGCGTTAATTGACACAATAGTTCTACGCAAGCTTTCTTTAATAATACCATATTTTGCCCTAATTGTGAGGATTATACTCGGAGCTAATTTACCTTTCTACACTAATGAAAGTAGAGTATATTCTCTCGATTCATATGATGCTTTTTTTGTGTGTTTGTGCACGTACATGTGTGACTACATCGTATATATAATATACCATGGAATCTGCCTGTCCGTCCACTGTACACATCCTTGAAACACACAGGGTAAATGACAAGATATGATGTCATAGGAGTTTAAATACTAAGGTCACCGGTCTGTATGACATCTTTCATGACATAATTCAGACAGGTTTAAGATGTCGCAATCCGACTTTATGGTATTTGAAGGTTGTGTTCATAATTTTTGGTTCGGTAAAAAAAAACAAAAAAAAAACAACTTGTGGTGCCATTGCTGTGCTAGTGAAGACAAGTGGACCACTGTTGCTTTCACGCCATTTTCTGTAGTTTGTTCCTTGATTCATTAGGTGTGAACACAGCAAACCCACTGTGGTTTGGACCAAATCAACCGCTTCAAATGTGGTGTGAAAGCAATCTGACCTCGGTCCGTTACAACCTGCGTATGAGTGCATCATGTTTTATAGTTTATATTTCGAGTTTTGCAATATGTCACCATCACTCTCCAATTACGTTGTGACTAGGGGTGTAACGGTACATGCATTTGTACGGGTATTCTATATTTTACTTATCTTTAAAGTACAGCATTTTGTTTTCCAATACGGTTGCTGTTAAAGTGGTTTATACTAAAGTTGTGAGAATTGTATTTCATAGAAAATTACCTCCTAGCATTTTGCAGTTTTTTTATGTATAATTTTTCAAATCACCAAAGCTGTTTACACAAAAGTGTGTGTTTTACATTCTCTCTTACTGGACCCTAAACCGTGACCTTAAACAGAGGTACGTACCAAACCACGATTAAAGCGTACCGTCCATCCAGCTATGCATCTTCTTCCGCTTATGCGGGGTTGTGGGGGCAACAGCCTAAGCAGAGAAGCCCATACGTCTTTCTCCAGGCTACTTCATCCAGCTCCTCCCGGAGAATCCTGGGGCATTCCCAAGCCAGTTGAGAGACATAGTCTGTCCAACGTGTCCTAGGTCTTCCCTGAGCCCTTCTGCCCGTCAGACGTGCCCTGAACGCCTGCCAAGGGAGGAGTCCGGGAGGCATCCTGACCAGATGCCAGATGCTCGAGCGACCTCATTTGGCTCCCCTCAATGTGGAGGAGCAGCAGTCCTACTCAAGAGTTTCTCCTGGATGACAGTGCTTCTCACTCTGTCTCCTAGGGAGAGCTCAGTCACTTTATGGAGGAAACTCATTCGGCCACTTGTACCCGCGATCTTGCCCTTTCCATCACTACCCAAAGCTCATGACCATAGATGAGGGTAGGAACGTAGATCGACCGGTAAATTGCAAGCTTTGCCTTCCGGCTCAGCTCGTCTTCACCACAACGAACCGATGCAGAGTCCTCATCACTGTAGACACTGCACCAATCCCTCTGTCGATCTTGTGCTCCATCCTTCCCTCACTCGTGAACAAGACCCCAAGGTACTTGAACTTCACTTGGGGCAGGATCTCATTCCTGACCCGGAGATGGCTTTACACCCTTTTCCTAAAGCGTACCATTACACCCCTAGTTGTGGCATACGTTCTTTTACTGGCCAAAACATTAACGTGATCTCTAACAATTGTGACAATATGGTATGGCGCTGCAAATGTGACCACAGCTTAAGTTCTGTTTTTCCCTGCATCTTCTATGCAAAGTGCTACCCTAGCTATGTTGGAAGTGTGAGATCATGTTGAGTGGAGCCCACTAATACACTGTATAATCCCTAAGGAGTGCCTTTTCATACCATAATTAGATGCCCGTGTGCAAAGAAAACCCCGACTGTACCAGGCTAGGATACTTCCATAAAACAGTCCTTGTTGTTCACCAGGGAGGAAGCAGCATAAATCTGTCCCCGTGTTGCACACTTTGTCCGTGGAGTCTTGTCAAGGCCTGAAATAGCCGGATTAAACAAGCCCTTAAAAGTACATCCTTGTCACTCTTCGCTCTCCTCCTCGTCACCCTTGGAGCCTTTACTCCAACGCTGGAAGCAGTGAACGGTGGAAGCCAGAAAGAAGCTGGTCATGATGGCCACCACGGACACCGAGATGCCAGAGAAAATTATGATGAGCAGGTCTGTTAGAGTCAGGCTGGCCTGGCACTCGCGGAAGCTGTCCTTGGAGAGCTGGGTCAGGGACACGCGCCGGCCGTCCATGGGCAGGGAGCACTCCATGCCTTCCACTCCTGGGCCAGAAGAGAAAATAAGATCAGACAGATTTGCCAGACATGCTAAAGCAGGCTTCCAGTGAGTGACGCCATATTTGAACTTGTAGACAAATGCATTTGCGTAGCATCCATGTAGAGGATTACGTAATGTGCAAGGGCAAGCAGACAGGACTGAGGCTTATTGTTGTGCAATATGGCCTAAAATAAATGTCATCCAAGATTTCAATTATTCCCACTAAAGCCGCTGCTCATTATCATTCCAAAGATGCTGGAAATGGAAGCCTGCTTGTATTTGGAAGTAAATGGACCAAAATGTGAACACAACCGAGAAGAACGAGGATGGATGTCACAAAAATCAATTGAAATATTTATACATAGCACACCATAGTACAGCAAATTCTGCAGGGCAAGAATTTGCCCTGCTCTCCCAAAAATTTAGAGAGAGCTGATTTAATAAATGTCAAAGTGTTCACTCGCAGAGTTTGAATTCTTGGTGCGAGTTCAGCTCATCCACTTACGGTACTATCTTCACTATAGGAACAAGATATGAACAGTAAGACACATTAAGAGCCCATGATATATCTACTATATCATTATGTGCAGTAAAAATTCACTTAACAATTTAATTGCTGGAAAATGATGACACCTTCAGCAAAGAGTCTTTTCCCTTTTAGAAGGTTGACACATTTCTGGTTTCCCCCAGAAAAGTCCACTTCTGTCTGGGATTTCAAACATCTGCAGTATCTGATAAAAGTGATAACTTTATAGATTTGCTATGTAAATATGTATTGTAGATATAAATCTATACTGCTATACAAGCTATACACTGACTATTCTAAACTATATCCAAGTGTACTTTTTATAGTTTTATCACAGGACAGCATAGACAAAAATGTTTGCTGAAATGTGAGGGTGTATTCACTTTTATCAGAGACTGCTATACAAGCTGTACACTGACTAAAGTATATCCAAGTTTACTTGTTTAGATAGACAGCGGAAGTTTGCATTATTCAGTTTTTGATGAAAAATATTTTCACAAATGTCTCTGATTTTCAAACAGTGCGTCTAACAAACTATTTGAGTGCCCAACAAAGCATCCACGCATTACAGTCATCCCTCTTTTATTGCGGTTCCAGACGCGACTGCAATAAGTGAATTTCCGTCAAGTAGGATTCAATAATAATAAATGGAATATTTTAGGAGTTTTTTGAAAACCTGTTTATGACATTTTAAATATGTTTTTTCCATAATTGGAGCCCTGTAGACATGAAGTAACACCCCTATAGTAACCTTTACTGTTATTTGTTTACACAACGTTGCGTAACTGTTCACTGGATCACTGCAGGGACATAAGAAACAGCCACCGCTTTAAGTATAGCATTCTACCAAGCTAACTGGGTAGCCTCCAGTTTATTCTAAACTTAAAGTGTTTCAAACAGAGTGGGGAAGAAGGACAAAGTAAAAAGCCAAAAATCTACGACTTCCACACAGAATGTGAGGAGAACTTGTTTCCACTATGTCATGTCGGACATGCCATAGATGACTCTGTGCAGTTTTAACGTCTCATCAATGTAACATTACTGATGCCTAGTGACCAAAATACTACATAGTACTTTTCTTTCAACATTTTTTGACTAGTAAGAGGACATAATCAACCACGAAAAAGCGATCATTTAGTAATACATTTTTTGAAAAACCACAATAGAGTGAGGGAGCAATGTATGAACCACAAAGTGGCAAGGGAGAACTGCACTGACTTAGTCTCTGTGAAGAATGGATAGTGGTTCTTTTAGAGGTGTGACACTATAGACAGATTCCAGCCAGAGAATCCTTTAATCATCTTTATTATGTCTGTGTTGTCTATTTGTTCATAGAATGCATACAGAATGATGAATAACTTTCTGTCTCCTTCTTCCTCCTTTCAAGCACTAAGCTATGCGCTGATGAGGCATTCAAGTGCACTGCGTATTTCTGAGTTAAGTCTAGAATAGAGTGAAACAGCAGCCGCATGGCTTTTCCGTTCCCTTTTCCGTTCCCTTTTCCGTTCCCTCCCTCCCATCTTCCACTCATCTCTGTGTTTGCTCGTCTTCAATAAAGGTGAAAGTAATGTTAAATGTTCATTTATCCACTTAATTTGTCATTGGCTTTGATTTCTGCATGTAAAACTAGAATTGTTCTATAACAAATGTGTTTGGTGTTAATATATTTGGGTTTAATTTGATTTCTACTATTTCTAATGGGGAAAGTGATTCGCTTTTCGTATGTTTTGGTTTTCGTCTGACTTTTTGGAACAGATTAATGATGAAAACCGAGGTTTCATTGTATCTTCGTTGAGAAGTTATACTGTAATAAAAATGCCTGGTGAAATGTCCAACAGACATTGCTTTTTATTTTATTACTCCTGAGTAAAAACAAAAATGTGACACTTGGTTTTCATTGTAGACCACAAACAGAGGACGCAATCAGAGCCTCCCCATTCTGGATCTGGATCAGATCCGATGAGTCAGAGCAAAATAGACAAAAAGCCAATGCCAGCGATTGCAGGAATACAGAGCACATTGATTAATACTCAATAGTCAAACATAAGTGTGGGGAAGTCAAAATAAATGAGGATCTGTTTCCACAAGAGAAACCATTAAAAAATCTAGAGCCAATATTACTTATTAACGGTTACGCTGACCAGTGACAATTATGAGCTGCTGCATTTTGGCTGGCTATGTTTAAAAGATTATTATTCTAAGACATGTTGCATAATGACAATATGGCACGCAATTTCCACACAGCCGGTCCTTTTACACTTTGACTCTGCAGAGCTTTCAGTGAGATTATTTTGAGTAAAACATGGCCAGGCATGGCCTCTTGCGAATTGATGAATTAAATGAGCAATCCATCTATTTTTTTATACCACTTATCCTCATCTGGGTGACGGTTAAGCTAGAGCCTATCCCAGCTGATTTCGGTCAAGAGGGTACTTACAGGGCACATTCACACTCACATTCACACCTATGGACAATTTAGTGTTTCCAATTAAGCTAACACGCAGGTTTGGGGGATGTGGGAAGAATCTAGAGAACATCCGCACTGCGGTAGAAAATGGATAGCTGGATTAAAATGCATTATAATGTTTTATATTGAACTTGTTTTAACACTGATTTCTGTAATGTTTTACTTTAAAATGTCAGCAAAAAAAGAAAATAAAAAAAATGTTTAAGTGTTAAGAAACGTGTGACAGCCAGAGGCAGACATCAAGAGCCATATATGGCTCGCCAGCCATAGGTTTCCGAGCCATGTTATATGTTGTCACCGCTTATTGTTTCCTGTCACTCAGTTGCATTGCAAAAAAAATGTTGTATTTCATTTACAGTTCAGGTTTTTTTTTTTTGCGTTGCATGGATTTCCTGTACACAATTGCTCACAAGATGAAAAAAATTCCAGCCCTTCACTGTCATTGTCAAGTTCTTTCGGACTTAGGCCAGCCTGGACTTGAAAAGAAGGCCAAGAAGATCGCAGAGTATGCTTTATCAACTCAACTCCAGCAGACTTTCTTGAGTTTTATTTCACACTAAACTATTTACAGGAGAACAGGTTAGGTTCATAACCTTTAAATAAAATTACTACTCAAGACTAAACACAGTTGGAACAGTTGGAACAATAATAGTTGGTACATACCAGTGGTCTTTCCGGTCTCTGATCAAGTCTTTTAGGATCTTTATAATCTCTTGAATGATTTTGTCAAGTTCCTCTCAACCCTTGGGAGAAGTTGGGAGAGTCGAGCTATCAGTTACCTCAGGAATCTTGTGTTCTTGATGTACTTCTTCAGAGATTGTAAGAATGGTTTTGTCAGTCTTTCTTGACCTTTTGGAGAGGTCAAGGTACCAGATACTTCAAGAACCTTGTGTTCCTGAACGACTTCTTGAGAGCTTGTCAAAATGATTTAGTCAAGTTTTTTTTGACCGTTGTGAGCGGTCAAGATATCAGATACTTGAGTTCCTGAACTAGTTCTTGGGAGATCGTAAGCCTAGAAGCCACATGGTTGTCTTCTTGAAGAACCTTGTATTCTCAAACTACTTCTCAAAGTACTTCCTCTTCCATGTGAGAAATGTTCACTCTTGCAGTTTCTTGTATACTAACAATGCAACCAGTTGATCTGTGTCTTCCACAAGTTCCTGCAGTTTGTCGCTTAAACGAGTATTCTCAACACATCCATTCTTAATGGGAGTTTCAGCTTCATTTATCCGCTTTGTTAGATCATCCTGATCTTGCAACATTGACCTGGTTGTCTGTTCTGAGATGATACATGATACATTACATATGTTTGGTTTTTGTCCCTCTGAGATTCAAGGTGATGCAATTCAGCAACTAGATTCTCTTTGCTTTCTTTTTTCAGAACTTTTACCATGGCGTGCAGGTTTTCTTTTTGTTTCCCAGTACTCACACTCTAATTTTGCAGATGGGCCAGTTCACGACTGAGGAATTCCTTTTCCTTCATCAGATTGTTCCAATTTTCTTGAAGGTACTTTTAATGGTGGTCCCTTGCGCACTCCCTGTTGCAACCACTGATAATGGGTAGACAAGTTGAGCTGGGATTGGTGGAGGTTGCATTCACACTGTACTTTCTTCTGCCACCAGCGCTCCTACCATCTGCGGGATGCAAATTTGCGTTATCTTACGCTCCAGTTCACTTTTAATTTCTTGGATGTTTTTTTAGCCCTTGTTCTTAGTTTCTTCATACCATCCTGTGATACCCACATTTCCCACCCTGAAACAGCTTGTGATGCTTCCCCAACTTGTCTCTCAAGTGTGTCCAGGTAAGTTTTAAGGTAATCTCAATTCACTTCAGCAGGGGATCGCTGTTTAACTATGTTGCTGCCCTTTTTAGCCCTTCTGATTGCAGATATAAGACTGTTTTCCATATCATATATCTTTCCAAGAAGTGTGCCTGGGCAAAAATCTATGAACTTTGTTTTGATTTCTTCCATGTCTTCTACCAAGTGCTCTGCACATGGAAACTATGATTTCCTTTCCATTAGCTGTCTCAACCTCGAGGAGTTCGGTCTTGAAATTATCTTTTGCTTCTGTTACGTTACAATGGACCCTATAGAGTCGAGCAAACTCCCCCAGGAACTGGCTTTCCATCATCTTGTCTGCTCATTTGAGGATAAGGTTAACTCTCCTTGTGAAGGAGTCTTCAGCATTGGCCCACTGCTTCTTGAGCCAGTTTAGTTTTGTAGGTGGATCCTCAATTTTACTGGATCTTGGCTTATCCTCAGTTTGGCTGGGAGCATTAAGATCTCTTCTCCATCCACCAATGCACCGGTGGTTACCAACTGTTTATCAACTGTCAAGTTCTTTTGGATTTACACCAGCCTGCACTTGAAAAGGCTGAGGAAATCGCAGAGGATGCTTTATTTAAATCAAAGAGGAATAGCATCAAATTACACATCTCCATCTCTTCTCGTTACAATCATTTAAATTGTCGTGACAACGACATTTGAGTATTCGAGTAGTACTTTCTGTTGTCTACTAAATTTACCATTTACTTTGTACAGCCTCCTAGCATCATATAATGTCATAGTTATGGCACATAACGGCCATCACTGTTTGGTACGGTAACTGTACAACACATGATAGGAAGGCACTCCAGCAGGTGATCAAGACCGCAGAACACACAACCTCATCAAGGACAGCACACATCCACAACACTCATTATTCACACTCCTACCGTCAGGCAGACGCTACAGGAGTTTGAAGTCCAGGACCACAAGGCTGGCAAACAGCTTTTACCCACAGGCCATCAGGCTTCTCAACGAAGCACTCACACACGCCGCACGCAACACACGCACACACTCATAGCACGTTATTTTTATTTATTTATTTATTTGTATATTTATTTGTATTAATGTCTCTTCTGTTGTTGTTGCTTAATTTATTGGTATATATGTTTATGTTTCTTATGTTCTTATTCTTTCTTGTGTTTTCTTTCTTTTCTTGGGAGAATGAACAGAATAAGATTTTCATTGCATAGTATAACTGCTGTTTTACCATGCACATGACAATAAAACTCTCTTGAATCTTGAATCTTGAATCTTGAACATAGATATCAAACAAATCCATTTGCCGTCATACTTTGTATCAGGCATTTGAAAGACATGCACTTTTAGCATCATAATCATCGTAACTGTCCTACTCTTGAATGAATACTCTCGATGAATACATGTACATGCTTATTGCTTATTTTTAACAATATATTCTCAAACAGAACAGTCATGACCGCAAACAAGGCCCTCTGATAATGATAAAAATGACATTTGAGGACAATAAGGACGTGAAGTTACATACTGTGCCAGATGACACAGTGAGGTGATTACAGATTAGCAATGAGGAGACTCAGGGTAGTATTGCAACCTATAAACCTCCGCCAAGTCTTAACAATGTGACACCTGCAAAATCATCCACCTAGATAGATATCAGACACTGTGGTTCAGCATTCTTCCTCCTTATTGTTGTACATTGTTGTAAATTGTTGTACATGTACCACATTTTTGTATAGTTTTGTAAACTGGCTCATATTGGCACATAGTTTGAGTTTCTTGCACAGTGCATTCCAGAATTTTTACTCTGCTGTTATGCTAAAAGTTGTAAGTGTTGTGCATGCATACAACTATTTTAAGTGTAATTTTTCCAGAATTTTTAATGTTATGCATGCATAGAACTATTTAAAAATAATTTTTCCCGAATAGATCGACAGACAGAGCTTAAGTTTTCCCAAGAGCGAATAAAGTTGATTGAATGGAATGTGTATCCCAATATAGTAGTATTATAAATATAGTATGAACAGCAAAAGAAGGCCGACTGTATAAAGGACACAATGATGGGATTTAACTGCGTACTAACATGAGAGCTAATGGTATGATGGTGCACCAATCTTTGCCTCTCACGCTTGCCGGCCAACACAGACAGCCGTGTTACATTCCTATCACGGACAGTTGATGGATTACATTTGGGATTATAGTCAGCCGTGGGGACAGGCAATGTGCTGTGGTGTGATTGATCTATCTTGTTGTGACAGATCGCTATCAGAGCCGTATTTTCCATCCCTCCTTTAACGACACGCTGTAGATATTATAACGTCCGCAGTAAACAAAAAAGCACTGAATCATCTTTCATATGCCCAAGACGTCCATAATGCCTATACAAGAGGAAAATGTGCTAATGACTCAACCAGCCTTCAATATCAACCAATTCAATAATTCAGGTGTGATAAAGCAATGAAAAATTGATAGAACACGGGGGGGGAAGGGACGCAGACAGCGTGTGAAATGCAGAATGACGAGCATTAGTGCGACAGTGCAGTCGAGGGTGAATCACTCAGGAGGGGATTCCTTCTGCATGGAGAGCCAATCACATCACATTTCATCAGCGCTCCTCGTGGCCTTTGGACGGCCGCTCGTCGTCACACCAAGCAGCATTTTGCTATCGTGTCCTTTGTGTTCGCTGGCTTTTGGCTTTTCACCTTTGACACTGGATTAGCTGCTCCGCTTTTGTGCCACACAGTAGCTAAGGCTGTGCCCACCGAGCCCTGCCAGTGCCGTCTCACAGCTCGACTTTAAATAAACATGAAATTAGGCCAGGATACGAAGGAGCTGCCAGTTAATGAAATAGATCTTTTTGTTATCACATACCCACAAGGAATAAAGATGGGTAGCTCATTGCTTCCTATTTTTAAAAGACAAAGGTGCGGTGTGTTTGTGGGTCTTTGTAGAGCAACTTGATAGGCTGCGAGGGAAAATTCAGGCTCTGGCCCTGCCACAAAACTGCTACTTTGTGGTGAAGCTGTTCCTTGTGTCTTCCATGGGAGCTGGCCTGCCGTGCCCCACAGGCAGATCCAGCTCCAATTACCCCGGCCAATGCACCCAAAGAACTGTGTCACCCTGAATTATACATAGCCTTTGTTCTTCCTTAACCCGCCGGCAAACAAGACAGCACTGGATCATGTTTACACTTATCCTTTAATTAAAACATTCATCTACCTGATTACAAAATGCACTAACACACCTATAAAAAGCAATAGAAGTGCTGCAAATATAATGACCTCCACACTCATAGATGCCATGTTTCAATTAGTTGCAGGGTGTGTGGTCCACTACTCGACAAATGAATGCCTTTCCGTACACAGACACCTTCTTTTTTCACCTTGGGGCGGAATACCAGATAGTGACACTATGTATTCTGTAATTGATTATATTTTACTTTAATTCCCTATACAGCCACCAAATAGTACAGTTCAATTCTGTTTGTTTTTCCAGCGTTATCTACATCTGCATGCACTTTAAAATACTGGTTGTGCTACTCATTTGGTACACTTGCCGTACTGTTGTTTACAATGAACTCATCAGTGGTATTAATACTGGCTGAGCACTATGCTCCTTACCGCTATTACAGCATTGGTTTCGTTGCTGCTGAATTTTTAAATTAAGTTTTGTGGTTTAATACAGCCTATTGTTAGTCAAAAATATACATTTTGAAGGAAATGTTACATATTTTTTGCCTAAATTAAGCATTTTCAAGCATAAAAATGGCTAAATGAACTATAATACAAATATAAAGCATTCAGAAGACACATTCAAAGACGATGTGAATGATAAGTAGTATCCTACACTGGTCACTAGGTGTCATTAATATTACTGACACACAATCATCAGACGTAATCACCAGAACAAAATTTTGATCGCAGGTTTGAATTATCTCACAACAGGCACAACTAGGCCTGTATTTAACATTGTTATTGGAATGTCAAGAGCTTTTAAATAAACCACATAATAAATTAAACAAACAAACAAACAAAAAACACTGCAAAAATTGCCGTTAAATAAAAATCACAATCATAACCAAAAACAATAAAAAATACTTCCTGTCTCTGTTAAGAAAAAAAACACTCCAATAAAAACTATGCACACACACACACATATGCAGTTATGTAGTGAATTGTTAATCTAATGTAGGGGGTCATATTTGACCTGCACCACATATCTGTGGTGGCGCAGTATGCAATGTTCTGATGTCCTTCAACACGTCTCCTTTCACTTATACAGTTCAGGAATTGCTGTTTGTGACATATACGTGCACGTTCTCCCAGGCAATTTTTACTGTCTGTCAAACATTTCTAACAATTTCCCAAATGTTGGCCTTTAAACCGTATTGGAAGGTTGCATTTCTTTTGCACTGTCACTAGGGACACTGTCTGTGAGCGCACAACATTTTTTTTAACAGTTTTGTTAATGTTTACTTTGCCGACCAAACGCCTCAGTAAGCGTTGACTGTTGGGACGAAGGCTCTGCTGCACCTCCACACTGGGGCCGTGGCATTTGGCTTAGAAACCATCGCTTTTGTGCCTTAATTCATATTAGCATTTGCTTACAAACTTGCTGCTATCACTCTGTCTGTAGAGTATCCACTCATTTGTAGCCCCGCATCCACGAATACAGAAACATGCATTAGGGTTGGGCATCGTTTGAATTTGAACGATTCTGGTTCCGATTCCGATTCCTTGTTTTGATTCGGGTTCCTAACGATTCTTGATTCTGATGCTTTTAAGAGTAAGGGTCATAAAATTTTGCATGGGGCGCTAACCAGAATTCTTTTTGGATGACATTTCCATTCAACTTGAATATAAATGTTATCAACTTTCTACGGGAGTACACTTTCACAGAAGATGTTTACTTTTGAAAAGCTAATAAAAAAACATTTCCACTTATGCTGTTGTTTATGTGTTAGTGTGTGATGCTGCAGCCACTTAAACATGCACAATCAAACAACTTGTAAAAGATTTATCTATGAAAAGTACACAGGCTAATGTTTTCACTGAGCACTAGTATACTTTGCTGCCTGAATGTTGGTGTAAGCTATTTTTTATGGCACCCTTATTTTGTTATATAAACAGGATGTAGCCAACGGACGTGCATTGTGTGGGTTGAAAATGTGTCTTGACTGTTGCTAAAAGAGTTTAGCTTTAAACATGATTAAACTTACCTCCTAGCGCCGTAGCTCCCGTCCTTTATTTACACCAAACTTCCTCATCAGCGGGCACCCTGAACCCCTCGGTTAGATTGGCATGAGACAGTCATCATTTTTTGTTGGACTACTCTTATTCTGACTGCTTCGATGAAGTCCCACGTAGCACATCAAAGACGAGGTACTCTGTTATTTATCCACCATGAATCAGGAGGTGTTTAATCATGTTGACCCTCCCTGGCATGATACAGTATCATTGCGTTGAAAATGTTGCACTGAACTGACCACTGTTTTTTAAGATGATAAGCCAAACTTTGGATCTGCTTCTTCTTTATTGGTGCTGGCGGGATTCTTATTTGTCTGTGCATCCCGGCTTCTTCGTTGGTGTTTCCGGCTATCTGTAGCATCGAATCTAGGAATTGATATAAAAAATGTGAACGATCCCCGGAGAATCTTAACGTTAGTCCCGGTTCACATCGATACTCGAGACTCGATGCCCAACTCTAAGACGCATACATGCACATGTCAATTTATCGAGGCCGGCAAAAATATCAACTCAGTTTTTTTTTATCGTTTGATTAATCGATTTATTGATTATCGTGACAGGCCTACACGCAATAAAACATGGATTACTCTTGCGGCCGTAACCCACTCCAAGATAAAACTCAACTCTGAACCCCTGATGTCATCACTCAGCTCCCCTAGAGAACACATTTATTGTAACAATCATGAGCACAAGTTTTATTTATGTCTTAAATGGCTTATTATTAAGTTTACTATATTGAGTAATACAAGTGTAAAGGTGACTACAAAAGCCTTAGTTCATGTCTAAAGGGCTCTGATAATGTTCAAAACCGTATGTAGAAGGTCGTAAACAGGTATTACATTCTGTAACTATGAAAATATTCTATTTATAAATATGAAATCCTACTTTGGGGAAGTTCACTGATCACGGTTGGGTCTGGAACCAAGTAACCGTCATAAACAAGGGATTACTGTGCTTGTTAATGAATGACCATGTGGTCAAAGACAGCTATATTTCCATTTTCTCATGCACTCCAAACATTATTAAAGTTAAAGAAACTTTAGGTAGTTCTACCTCTAATTGCAGTGCATTATTCTTGATCTAAACCAACAAGAAAAAGATATGTAAATATTCCACACCTACAATAGTAGCATTGCCAGATCGGCATGTCTGCTTCCACCTTGATACACAAGCATTAGTACAAATAAAGGATAGACACCTGTATGCCAGACAGGTCAGCAAATAAATGTTTTGAGGAAATATACTATGGTTGTCCGACCTTCTCATTTTTTTGTAAGGAAGTCAATTTTCCCCCAAACTCCCCAAAAGCCCTCAATTTTTTATCTTGTGCCATCACACTGACTGGCAGTAATCAAACTTATGCAAACAGACAAGTGTGCTGCTCGCCTACTCGCCGGGAATCACGGGGGAAATCAAGACATGAGAAATGAAATGGGAATTGGCTTTACGGCATGGGGCTCTCTGCATTATGCAGGCCATTGCTGAAGATCTCAGGAATTCAAAAATAGCAGCTTGTCCGAATATGCTAACAGTCATTGAGTCTTTCCCTTGCTACACCTGCATTTCCTATTGAGAGTGTGTTCCAACCTTTATATTCAACATTAGGGTAACTATACATACTGTATGCCTACTCCCTAGTGTGCAACAATTATTAAACATACCCAACCTTTATGTTCTACATTTGCAAGTTAGCATCATCATGCAAGTCCAGGAGATACATTGAAACCCTTATGTTCAACATGAGCTAGTCAGCTACACTCGCACCACTTTTTATTCATGGCTTTACAGTTTATGTTCTACTTAAACTGCCTAGCAACAGCTTCAGCAACCCCTGATGATGGGTTCCAGTTGGTATGTTCTACATTGCCTACCATTGCCTCTTACTTACCCTTCTGTTCCACATTATCAGGGTAGCAACATTTGACCTTTATGTTCTACATTAGCCATTTGGCGAACACCAACTTAACACCTTAACAAGCCCGTGATTGATTTATGCATTTGTGTTGCAGCACCTATACCACTGGGACTAGACTGGTGTGGACGCAGAGCATCCATGCTAACAGAAAGGACACAAGTTATAGAAGCACTTTGCGTCATGTCGTGTAATTGAGTTCTCACTCTCTGATGAATGAAACATTAGCTGCCGACGCCCACGTTGAGGATGCTTGCTCGAGCTGACGTACGCTGAAAATCTCATCATGTCAACCTCATTCACTAATGAGTGTCCCATCTGTGATTGTGTTACCACTTCCAATAGCACACTTTGGAGAATAGGTCAACACGTTTTCCTATGATTGACAGCCACCTGTCATTTGGTTAATTAGGTCTGGCAGAGGGATGCCCGCGAGTTTGCACCAGCAACACTATAATCCTGCCTTCTGCTAGCAAGCTCTGTGTTTATCACTAATCTTCATGGTGAAGTCGGAGCATGAAATGTTGTTTACAATATTGTGTTTCTAAATAAAAAGTTCAGTGACTTCCTAAAATGATGTTCCTCTGCAGATATTGATTGCAAACACTGAAAACTGCTAGCCTGACATGCACAGTGCACATCCGTAAAAATATGGACTGTAGTTTAAATACAATCCTACGGAGTATTTTTTTTTTTTTGTAAGGCTGTTGTCTCAAGAAGTGTAATGTCCTGTAATGGGAATGTGAGCGTTGGTTACTGAAATGGTGGTAAACACTTATCAAAGTACACCTACACCCTATCAGTGTGTTAGTTCTTGCTGGCTATAGATTGTGAGGGCAGAATCTTTCATAAAGAGTTCTACTTTCACCTGCTAACAAACACTTGCACATAGTCAATATATTGCTTGTATAGCAGTATATACTGTATTTACTATCCACTGAAAATGACTCAACACTAGGGGTGTCACGAGACACTCAGTTCATGAGACGTGACGATACCTGCTATTGGGTCTACGAGACAAGACGAGACTTAAGAAATTAAATGAAAAAAACAAATATCTCACAATATATTGCAATATATCTGCTAATTTAATTTCTACTACGTTACACTCTTCTGCACTCTGTGTGTGTAATTTTCATTTATTGTGTGATTATTATTGTTCCAGGCATAGTGTCAACAAGACAGTTTTTTTCGGAATGAACTCTTGTCACGCTTTACGTTGTCACGTTTTGTCACGTGTCATAAGATCTTGTGACACGAGATCTTGTGACATCCCTTCTCAACACATCCATTATTGCCTTATTGACTACAGTCAACCATGGTGGTGGTAACTTCGTGGTCTGGGGCTGCTCAAGTGCTGAGAGCACTGAGGAGCTGTGCTTCCCTTCATTGGAAAACTGGGCCATATGGCAGTTTTCCAACATGATAAAGAACCCAAACACACCTCCGATATGACAAGTGCCTCGCTGAGAAAGGTGAAAGTGATGGAGTGGCCAAGTATGTCTCCTCTAGACCTGAACCCAGTTTAGAACCTGTGGGGTATACTCATGCGGAAGGAAGGTGAATGAGCGAGATTTTAGTTACAAACTGTGCAGCTCTGGTGAATTCCATGCCGAAGAGGATTAAAGGCAGTGCTTGATAGCAGTGATACTCACACTAAATATTCACACTTTGGACGCAATGTGTGAACTTCTGCTGCCAGCTATTTACACAATAATGGCTGTGTGTTGACTAATTTTCAGTGAAGAGTAAATCTATACTGCTATACAAGCTGTACTCTGACTACTCTAAAGTGGATCCAAGTAGTATTGTCCCTTGATATTTTGTTTTCTATTCTAACAACAGAATGCAGATTTGAGCAAAGGAGACTGTCTTGTAAACATAACTCAACACTCCACCCAAACAACCTCGGAACGGTAACAGATAGAGGTACGCCCACTCGACAGCAGTCACCACATGAACACCACACCACATCCTAATTTCTTAGATTAGGCTCAAATTTGTGACAAACACTTAGATCTAAATATGGTAACAGCATAAAATACTGTACTAGCCATGTGATGCTGCAACTTCGGGTCTGTTTATTTTTACCTCGTCAGCTCCCACGTGCTGCCTTGCTCAGACTGAAATGATAACTAAAAGATAGTAACTGTGTATCTAAGCCTCACTCAGAATTACTTGTGCAGGAGCATGCCTCGTGTGATGGGATGCATCATCTGCTTTGAGCTGAGTGAAAGCAGATTTTAAAGACGCTCGTTTTGTGCTTGAACTAGGACAAATATTACAAACCCCTTGGCTGTTAGAGGCCGATCTTCTCCTGTAAGCAGCTCAACTGTGCAGCTCAACAATACAACTGTGAGTCTATTCTGCTGTGTTGTTACTCAGATGCACACACACACACACACACACACACATAAATCTTCTGCCCTGTTATCTAACGCAAAGTCAGAAGGCCTAAATTTCACACGACAAAATGTCTACCCGATGCCCAGCATTATGTAAAGAAAGGCTGCAATTTGCCCGATTAGACGACCAGGCAGAATACAAATACTGTAGGGTTTATAAAAACCCAAACCAAACCACTTCAACTATGTACTCGCAAAATCTCCCTCAAATGTATCTTATTACATAAATAAAAGCTGACCATGCATAATAAAAGTCTACGGAACCACCACAACTATATAAAAAATCTGCAAAATCTCCCCTGAATGCCCTTTATTATATAAAATACCTGTGAACTGACCAATTGTATGACCATAAACTGTACCAAAAAACAATATTCTTAAAAAAATCTCTCAGAAATGTCCTGCGTTAGAAAAAATGTAAATTGGCCAATTGGATGATCATGCAGGATAAAGTCTGAGACTTTAGAAGAATGGAACCATGAAAACAATAATCTTTCACAATCTCCACCATATGTTCAGTATTGTATAAGGAAAAGATTGTACTGTACTGTCGACCAATTGGATGACCATCCAATGTCTTTAATAAAAGGTTTGGATAAAATTCTGGTTGTTACTCTTGCAAAATATTCCACAAAAATCCAGTATTGTACTATACAAAGAAAAAATGCAAATATACCATTTGGATGACAATGCACGATTCAAGTCATAGTTCATAAAAGCAACCTAATACAATGTGCCCAAATGTTTCATTTTATATAGAAAAAAGCTATAAACTGACCAGTTGAATGACCAAGTATGCTTTTTAAGGACAGACTGGAACTTAATCTTGCAAGATTCCAACCAGATGTATGGAATTACATGAAGTAACAATGTATTTTGACCAATTGGTTGCCCATCCAAAATAGCAGTCTTGTTTGAAAATCGTAGGATAATATTCTGGTTCTTCAGACCAAACCAGTGCAACAATATTCCTGCAAAATCTTCCCAAAATGTTAAGTATTATATCAAGAAAAGCAATGGATTCTTAGGAATGGAACAGGACCAAAAAAAAACAATATTCTTGTAAAATATGCACCAAATGACTTGGATGACCAAGCAGGTCAACATACCGTATATATGAAGTGAACCAGAACAACAATATTCTTGCAAAGCCTCCACCAAATGTCCTACATTCCATCAAGAAAAATGGAAATTGACTAATTGGGAGAGCATGAGTGGAATCAGAAAAACAACATATTTGCTACTATCCTGCTTGCAATGAAATGAAACAACAAGAGATATTGTGTCATATTACACACTGTCTCTCACATTGGAGGCTATGGGGGTGGAGGAAGAAAGAGACAAAATTAGAACACGGGTGCGGGAGGGAGGGTGGGGGTTCCCTCTCCTACAGGGGAAACATAAATAGACGTGATTTGCCACGACACGGGTGTATGTTGCACAAACATGGAAAAGCCGTCCTGCCTTTGCTTACCGTTGGGAAGCTTGTGACTGTTCTCCATGAGCCATGCAAACAGGTTGGCAAAGTTGCAGTTGCACACCCAGGGGTTGCCCTCCAGCCTCACCACCCGCAGGGAGGGCAGCTGACTTAGCGCCCCCACCTTGAGGGTGGACAGCGCGTTGCGCTCCAGCTCTAGCTCCCGGAGCGAGGTGAGGCCCAGGAAAGCATCCTCGCTTACCATGCTCAGATAGGGATTGTTGCCAAGACGTAGCTTGATCAGGCTCCGGGACTCCCCAAACGTCCCCTTGGGGATTTCTGTCAAGTTGTTGCTGCCAAGGTCCAGGAAGACCAGCCTGGAGGAGGTGCTGAGAGTCCCCGGTTCAATGTAGGAGAGGGTGTTGTTCCGGAGGTCAAGGTAGACCAAGTCACTATACAGAACCAAGAAGTCGGAGGGGATGCGGGGTATCCAGTTGTCAGCCAGCAGGAGCCTGCGCACGTCCAGGGGGATCTCATCGGGAAGGTGGGTCAGCCCCCGGCCACTGCAGTCCACCGTATGGGGGTCCGGGCACAAGCAGGTCGCTGGGCAGTTCTCCCCCCGGGTCCAGAAGACAGAGGTCAGCACCATGAGGATAGGCTGGAGCCAGCAGACACATGGCAACATGGTCATGGGGGTGAAATGAATTTGGGGAGGGGGGCCTAAAGAGGGGACAGAGGAGAGGGGAGCGATGAAAACAAGAGGGTCAGAGGGCAGGAGATTGGGAAGAGGGCGGGGCAAGGGCAAGTGAAAGGGGGATCAACCCCAGTGATGGAAAATGTTCGTCTGTAAGAAATATAGAGGGGCTCAAGAGGCGACGGCGGAGCAGCGAGGAGGTCCAGGAGATCATTTAGGCGGCAGAAGACTGCTTCTGGGGGGGCTTAAGGGATGTAAATACACTCATGCAGGCAGAGGTACAGACAAGGGAAGGTTGAGGTTTTGGACGAGACAGGAGGCTAAGGGGGGTCCTCGCTCTGCCACGCTACCCCACAGTGGATCTGGCAGCGGTCACCAAGAAGGTCTGGGACAGCGGTTGTGCGGAGCTGGGATTCAAGCATGACAAGCCGCCGAGTCCCTCCATTAGTCCATCAGTGAGCGGCAAAAGCCTTTGTAACGAGATAGAGAATCCTGTGGAACATCGCTCAAGCGTGCCGTAAGGTCATCCCCCCTCCCCACCCCCACCTTTTATTATTATTATTATTATTATTCCCTGGCGCAGCTCCCAGTGTCCTGCTCCTGCTGCTGCAAAAAAGAAAAAGACAACCCAGCTGTCCGCTTTGTCCTCGTTCAAAAGTGGGAATTAGCACTGAGGAGAATGCATGGAGCGTCTGAGCGGGAGCATGATGCGTGCAGATGGCCGCTCCGAGGCGCTCACACAACCACGCAGCTCCGACGTCTGCCTCTGACTGTGGCACGACTCAGCTTGCAGCCTCAAACAATCCCATCCTCCCTCCTCCTTCACTCATCTCAGAGGAGGCGTGTCCCAGCCACGCTGTCAACACGTGATGTCACTTCCTGTGGTGTGACGAAATAACCATCGTCTGCTAGATGTGCCAAGGAGAGGGAACAGGTGCCATTTTGTTGACCTCTAGTGTTGATTTATTTCAGATATAAATACCCCTTTCAACTAAATCATGACTTTTTGGAATCTCCTTGCACATTTAATTCAGTGTCCTTTTATCCTATTTTATACTTTCATCAAAAAATAGGTAAATAATAAATATGACAATACAACATATATTAATTTTAAATATAATAAATACAATGATACTATATGAAGATATATTACAGTAAATAACAGTGTTGTTATTTGCATAGTTTTATGTTAACTTTTAAATAATAGATTATTTTTGTTTTTTTAATGTCATTCTTTATTCTTCCTGAACAGGAAATGGGTTCATGCTTTGATGAATCAGTGTAGGTAATCAAGGTAATAATGTATTTCACTATTTACAAATGTAATGTTTTCATCAAATTTGACATTAATTAATAACTGTCTGAAGAAGAAGAGGCTCTGACATATTATGCTGCAGTTCACTCCGTATTATCACTCCCTGTGATGGAGTAACTCACAGTTGTCTCTCCAACTCATCAATGAGACATTGTCAGTCTCACGACAAGTTGCAATGCAGATTGCATGCATCGCTGTCCTGAATGGCTTTGAAGTGACGGCTAAATGGAATTATATCAAGGTCGTTGCAGGGAGACTGGGCATAGAAAGGTAATGTTGTAAAATATTGGTATGTATTTGGAACTGTTTGTTTACATATAAGAAAAAAGGCCTCCATCAAAAAAAAAACTGGGACGTGTTTGCACTAGCTAAGTGCTAATTAGTCTTTACTTTGAGCTGATGCTTGCCTGCCAATTCAAACCTGACCAATTACTGCCATGAAGAAACAGTCAACTGCAAGTAAAAGGTTGTTATCATGCAGGACAGCACATTTCCCAGGCGTGTTTCTTCCTTTTGATTAATTGGAAGCCTATCCGATACTGGACTTGCAGATGTAGTAGACGGAGGCTCACTCGAAAGGGTCCCTATTAAAATGCAGCACGAGTGCCGCTACAGGCAGACGTAATGAGCGCGCTGTTGCCGAGCGAACCCGCGCAGTTCTCCAAATGAGACCTTGTGAGGCCTCCCGACAGACTTTTTAGCGCCGGATAGTTCAGGCCAGTAGTTGTTATTTCTGCAGCTCGGTCGGTTCAGAAGCAGTTCACCACGCACATTGCTTAGAAATGAATTTTGTCTTTTCTGCATAACCGAAGCGTAAAAAGTCTGTTAGAAGGGTGACAGCAGAACCAAGGATAAGTGACCACTGTGACCTTGCTGCCGGAGGAACATCAGTCAAGATTTACCAAGCTGTCGGCAGGTTAGATATGCATCAAGAGTAAATCTATTGTCAGTATATTTGCATGTGCAGCTTCACATGGAAGCAAATGAAATGTGGAGATTGTCAGTCAAACGAGGAAGTTCTGTGCAGGTTGAGGTCGAGTATGGAAAGAGTGTCAGACTTGCGCAGATGAATCCAGATTGCTGTAGGAAGTTTAAGAAACTTAATCATGGGTGAACTTTTGGCACATGAAAAGTTGATTTTGTTGCGTAACATTAAAACTTGGTTGCAATTAAGGTAATTAAATTACATAAATAACAATGCTATTTTTCCCTTTTTTTAACATACTTATCAACACTTATATTTGGAGATCACGCTAAATAAGGAAAATTTGCTGCACCATTGTCCTCACAGATTGCTGTTGTTCAAGCGTGGATATCATCACCAATGTTACCTGCAGTTTCGGTGA
The DNA here is from genome assembly GCF_027744805.1 of Dunckerocampus dactyliophorus. Lineage (NCBI taxonomy): Eukaryota > Metazoa > Chordata > Actinopteri > Syngnathiformes > Syngnathidae > Dunckerocampus > Dunckerocampus dactyliophorus. The sequence continues at coordinate 12,575,325 of NC_072826.1, read as the reverse complement.
AGTTTTTTTTTTTTTAATTAAAGTTACGACACTCGAAATTTACGGGCAACTATTTAAACTGGAGGGCAACGGGAAAGACTGGCAGAGGGAAAATGAGAAGTTTGACAGGTATGGTCTTAACCGTGGACTAAAAGTGAAGTAAACAATAAAAATGGTGGCCTTGAAGATCAAATTGTCTCACATAAACATGCACTAATCCCTTCTTTATCACAGTTATTTGGTTCCAGACTCAATCGCAATAAGTGAATTTCCACAAAGTAGGATTCCTTATTTATAAATCAAATATTTTTGCAGTTAGAGCAAAGAAAATTTTGAAAATTTAGGACTTTCTAAATACGTTTTTTAACATTATTATAGCCCTCTAGACATGAAATAACACCCCATAGTCACCTTTACACTCATAATACCCAATATAGTAGACATAATCAGAGAAAATAAGCCATTTTAAGTGTTCCCGACATGATTTATCAACTTTTCTTAAATATGTTATATATTGTTTTTAATTATGTTCTACATTGTTCTTAGAAAGCGAACGGTAAATTTGCAAACATTACATTCACAGTTCATGGCTCCAACCTTGACGAGCTAGCTCTCGCTGTTCAGTCTCATTTCCGGAAGTAACGTCATCATGGTGACACCTCTCAGTTACACAAACATAGCGGTGTATGGGACAGAGGATGTTTACAGTGATTATAGCAAAGATTTGAGCGATGTGTGAATAGTTTTTGAGAAGAAAAGAAGGGCAAAACATTTGGAGATTAAAAAGAGGACTTGCAGAACTTGGACTGAAGACTTAAGACATGGAAATGAAGATTGGTCACCTTCAAATCACAGAATGGTATGTGTAAATTACTCTGGAGTTGCTTATCCGTTAATTATTGTTTTATATTGGCTTCTTAATGAGCATAAAGGGGTCTTTGTAGCCTTTTTTATTGTATATTTTGGCACCATCGCAGTCGCCGTCCCCCACCGTCAACATATTATATTATATTATAAAAACTATACCTTACTAGTCTTTTCATCAACGCTCAACATTGCACAACTTTGACATATTAACTTACCCTTTAAAAAAAAAAACAGTGGGGCAACAACTTTCGTTTTTGATTTTATATCCATCCATCCATCTTCTATGCCGCTTATCCTCACGAGAGTCGCGGGTATGCTGGAGCCCATCCCAGCTGACTTCAGGCGAGAGGCGGGGTGCACCCCGGACTGGTGGCCAGGCAGGGCAAATATAAATATATATAAATATAACACTAGATGGAAGTGTTTTAATCCAGTTGATTGATGCCTCAGACCGTTTGTTCCTCCAGCAAATATTGTAATATAAGAAGACTAAGAGGCTCAGTACTCATGCAAGGACTCCCATGACATTTGCATCTGCTAACATTAATTATTAATATTTCATATTGCATTTTATTTCTGGTGCTCGCGTGAGCATATCCAGCGTATTGCCTTGGCTGAAAATGTATCTCACTTTTAGACGGATAATATCATCAGGGAATGCTCTTTTTTTAATTTATTTTTTTCATGTCCCCTCGAGAACCTTGTAGGTTCTAAATAAATGGTGATGCCATCTCCGTATGGACATAACCTGGTCCCAACCAGGCTGTGAGCTTTGCCTAAGTTACCATGGCGATACAGCTGCTTTAAAAGAGAGCTACCTTTGCTGAACACGCAAGTCCGGCTTTCCACTCAACACAGCTCGCTAACCCACTAAGCTCGCTACCCAGAATACCCCCTTACTCTATTCTGTGGCAAATTTGACGTAGTTCTTCTTGGGATTTTTTTTCCTGTGTACCGCACCAGGAATAGCATCCTTTTTCAAAATATGTTTATACCGTACTTCTTGCAAGTGTTCCTTCGAAGAAGTAATCAGTGAAATTGACTCGAGGTGGGTGTCCATGTGTTAGTCTTAAACCTTCCTCTTTGGAAAAGAAAACAAACTTACAGTATCACTTGGATACTGTGAACAGCCAGCAGGTTTTGGCCAGCAAATTTTTCAATTTTTGCAAATTTACCGTTCACTTTCAAAAACAAACAATATAGAACATAATTACAAGCAATATATAACATTTTAGCAAAATTGATAAATCTTGTCATTGACCCCTTAAGAAATAAATAAGACTCGTGCTCTGCTGTGTGTTTCTGTCCTCATGTGGAGGACAGGAAGTGATGTCAGGGGTTCAGAGGCGAGTTTGGCCTTGGAGTGGATTACGGCCACAACAGTAGCCTGTGTTATTATTATGACTTTTATTATGATGATTATTAGGTTGTTATTATTGCACCTGGCGTGAGATAAATCAAACCTACAATAAAAGTCTGATGCTTGTGTGGCTCACCAAACGTTACAGGAACACCACTGACACCTACTTATCAGTGTAGGACACTACATAGCATCACGTTTTTGAATGCATCTTCTGAATGCCTTATATTTGTATTTCAGTTCATTATGACATTTTAAGGCTTGCAAAAAATACAGAGATTTTCTTTAAATATTCATATTTTTTGACTAATAAACGGCCATATTCAACCATGAAACAGCATGATTTATTAAGTAATATATTTTCTAAAAACGTGACGTGAGTGATGTGGTGAGGGATGACTGTAATGGACAATATGCTGTGATGTCACATTAAGGGGACAAGTAATAAAAAAACATATTTTTTAAAACTAAAATTTTTAATTCTTGGCTAAAAATCTCAGCAAAATTTTCCATGCAGTTATTTTCCAGTGTATGTGGAAAAAAACTTTAAGAGAAAAGAATATTGTATTTTAAAAAAGATGCTGGTCTTACACATAATGAATGGAAGCCAACACATTAGGTTAGTCAACAGTTGCTCAGTCAATGCGGGGCCCCAAGTGGTTAGACCTGACCCCAGCATGACGGCTCCCTTCCACTATAATTAAGCACCCCCCATCTATTATGGACGAATGTCAAACACAGCATGATATTTAGCCTGCTAAGCTTACGACGTCCTATAGACTCCTGACCACAGCAGGGTAGGGGGATGGAGGAGCAAGACCGGTGAAAACAGACGGGAGGATGTTAAGAGGAGCCTGCTGCAAATGTCACTTTGCCCCTTTCAACGCTTCCCGAAATGAGGCGGCGGCGTGCTGAAGATGCAGCAGCAGCTGTCATTTCTTTAAGCCCTCCCTTGACATTTGGAGATTGTGGGCACCTTGCCCCCACGCTGCTACTGGCGGCAGGATGGAGGACGGGCTTGTTTGAGTGGGATTGCTGCGGATGAGCACCAAGGCCAGTGGTGACCGCTTTAGTGTAATTCAAGACTATGTTTCCACTTGAGCGTGTGCCTCTTTAAATCTGATAGCCTTTTAATAATACTATGTTGTCTATGTACAACAACAATACACAAGTTAACAATAATTAACACTACTCAATGTTTCTTATTGTTCATTTAATGATCTACTTCATGGATATTCAACTAAATAGTTCTGGGGGACACATCTTCAGAAAGCTAAGGACCTTTCACTGTTATTCTTATTTTGTGCATAACGCCAATGCAAGGCCCTACCATAGCTTTACATTTTTACATGACTAAATTGCCAATACCTCTATACTGTATGTGACACCTACAAATAGTAGTCACAATTGTTTATTTGAGTATGTAAAAAGTTTGAATATTGAGTGGCCTATGCCGCTTAACTCTCTTTAGGGTCACTGGGGTATGCTGGAGCCTATCCCAGCTGACTTGGGCGAGAGGCAGGGTACACCCTGGACTAGCCAATCACAGGGCACATACAGTATAGACTAACAACCATCAACACTCAAATTCATACCTATGGACAATTTAGAGTCGCCAATTAACCTAACGTGCATATTTTTGGAATGTGGGAGGAAACCGGAGTACCCGGAGAAAACCCACTCACGCACGGGGAGAACATGCAAACTCCACACAGAGATATCCAACAGAGATTTGAACCCAAATCTTCCAGATCTCCTGACTGTGTGGCCAACATGCTAACCACTAGGACACTGTGCGGCCCGTAGAAGCACTACTGTTTGTTAAATGGTGGTTCGGACGGTCACTTTTGTATATGATAACAGCAATGAAGTACCTGCTTTGTTGTTGAATTCATTGGTAGCTCATATTGTGTGGCGGTGCTATGATGTCATATTGTATGTAGCTGATGCAGCTCAGCCCAACTCCTTCCTACATACCCTGTGATGGAAACACAAGGTATTTTCGGACTTACAGTTCCAAATTTGAGTAAAATCTGGTGGAAATATGGCTTTAAAACCGATGACAGTTCAATGGCAAGATTTTGGAAAACCCAAATCCCTGTGGTCCCTGTGGTTGTGTGACTGTGTACAGTATATGCCGAGCTTCCGATGTTATGAAACATGTCTGTGAGACTGAAGCTGTCACATGATTTTGGTGGTTTGCTGCCATCAGCGTTCCCCATGTGGGAAGTTCATCAGAAGTGGCAGCTTGTCCAGAATCCTGAGTAATGGAAGGACAACAACCCTAATAGTGATGACCATTTTAGAGAATAAGAAGGCAAGATTTAGTGCATGGCATTATTTATAAATGGAATATTTTTGTAGTTAGAGCATAGAAAACCAATTTACGACCTTCTAAATATTTTTTTTACATCATTAGAGGCCTCTAGACATGAGATAACACCCCAATAGTCACCTTTAAATTCGTATTACCCAATATAGTCAACACAATAAGGGAAAATAAGCCATTTCAGACATAAATAAGACTCGTGTGTGTTGCTATAAATATATTCCGGCGCGAGGGGAGCTGATTGGGGACGGACAGGAAGTGACATCGGGGGTTCAGAGTTGAGTTTTGGTTTCACATGGATTATGGCTGCAACAGAATGTTAGGGAATATTGTACCTTGTAGAATAATTCAAACATGCAATAAAAGCCTGTTGTTCCGGCAATCAAGTCTGATACTTGTGTGACTCACCAAACATTACAGGAACATTACTGACACCTAGTGACCAATGTAGAATACTACATCACATCATCATAATGTCTTTGATGTCTTATACTTCTATTTTAATTAATTGAGCAATTTTTATGCTTGGAAATACTTAATTTAGGCAAAAATGTAAAATTTGCTTAAATATGCATTTAAAAAAATAATAATGAGCCAACTACTAAAGAGCATGATTTATTATTTAACATATATTTGAAAAACTGGGATGAAGCCGAGAAATTTGAAGCATGAAGTGGCAAGACATGACAGTAACACTAAAAATGGACCTGTTGTCGCCTATGGTGTTTTAAGGTGTGGTCCCGTTAGAAGATTTAGAAATATAATTAGGATGACTATTCTGGGCTTGACAAGCTGAGCTGAGTACATGTATATATCTCAGAGTCCAATTTATGTCCCTCAAACTGATCATAGCACTGTACGAAAGATGATGAAGGAGGCTGTAACGTAAGCAGTTCAACCAGAAATATGTGCGACGTCACAAATGATGTAGTGTTTTCGGAGTTAATTGAGACCAACCATTACCACGCAAAAGTCTCCATCACTACTTTCAGAAAGAGCTCAGGAGTCTAGACACCATGACGACAAGTAATGAGGAGTCTGTCCCGATATAAGCGGTTCAAATAGAAGACCCATTTTGTCCGCTGTCTTTTTGACAGGCAGTCACGTTGTCCGCCACTTGACGACGCATACGGCCTGTCAAACTGACTGCATCCCTCAACTTTATCGAGCGCCGTCTCTCGCCTTCCCAGTCCGCCAAACACCATCGCTCGCCTCAACTGCCAGGCCGAATGAGATGGTTGGATGGGTTTTGGGTTCAATAGAGGCTGCTTGGAAAACAAATGTGGTCTGAAAGGTACGCTTTTTGTTTTTCATTGTCAAATTTGTGAGGTTCCCCAGGCTTCTTTAGTTAGCTGATCAATACATCTTCATGTTTGTTACTTTGCTATCGTACCCTTGGACAGGACTGACATTGTGTGTGTAGCAGCCTGAATACAAACGAAACCTGCGTGTGTTCAGATGATGCCCTACTCGCTACCTAAATGAAAGGAGAGCGCAATTGACATGTAAACATGTGTTGTGTAACAGCAAGTGGGTCTGCAGAGCGCCATTGTGAACATGTACCACGTGCTCTGTGACGACACAGTCCTCAGGGTTCAGACACATGCAAAAATAGATCTGCTTTGAATGACGGGCTGAAGTGCGAGCATCTGTGACGTGCACGTGATAATGTGCACGATTGCATCCCGCGTGGTCTTTTTTGCCCGAGTCAAGCATTACATGCAGCCTGATGTGTTTGCGAGGTGCCAAACGAAGTGCAATCTGCTGATGCAGCGGCGCAGAATGTCGCCTGATGACCTTGTCAAGCCGCCAGAGGGGGGCGCTGTGATTGACGGGACACAATCCTCAGACAGCAGCTGTCTCCCGCAGCTCGGCTGCTGAAGCGAAATAATGTCACACTGGGACGGGGACAGGACATGTCCCGGTGCATTTAGTCACCGCGGCGGGGAGATGGGAGGACAGCGTGGTGGACCGGAATTGTGAATTACAACTTTAGCCAAAGGTCATCAGCAACATCTGGACACTGGAGAACTGTCACAGGGGTCGCAAAGGGGAATGTAGTTTTTGTCACAATATTTACTAGTCCTTCCAATCATTAAAGAAATGATGGGTAAAAAAAATGTGCCTCTTCTGAAGCAAGGAATTGAAACACATGGAAGCAGCCATCTTGTTTTCTCTTTTTAATATACACTCCTGATCAAAATTTTAAGACCAGTTGAAAAATTTGAAGAATTTACATTTTGCAATGTCGGATATTAAGGAGGCTCTAAGTAGAGCTTCAAAATGCAAAAAGAAGAACTAGACTAGGGTCCCTGTGATCCTAGTGAGGACAAGCAGCACAGAAAATGGATGGATGGAAGAAATAGACATTTTTAAAAAGTATTTTTTAAAAGTAGCATTCTTGTTACTAACCTAAAAAATGGATTTGGGCATGCTTGATGCCAGTGTTGCTCCAGGTGGTGCAGATGGCTTCACAGAGGGCATCCACTCTCTGGAACTGATGCCCACTTTTGTAAACTTCCCTTGCCGCCCATCCCCAAATGTTCTCAATTGGATTTAGATCAGGAGAACACGCACGGGGGTCCGAAAAAATGTCTTAAAGAAGGCCTTCGTCAGGCGGGCATTGTGAACTGCAGCGTTGTCCTGTTGAAAAACCCAGTCATTACCACACAGAAAGAGGGCCCCCTGCAACATCTGCACATAGCCAGCTGCCGTTTGAAGCCCCTGCAAAACCTGAACCTCCATTGTTCCGTTGAAGGAAAAAGCACCCCAGATCATGATGGCGCCCTCTCCACTGTACTGTGTGGAAAACATCTCAGATGGGATCTCCTTGTCATGCCAGTAACATTGGAAACCATCAGGACCGTCAGGGTTACATTTTTTGTCATCAGAGAATAGAACGTTCTTCTACCTTTCAGTTTTTTCTTTTCATGTTTGGTGCTCTTGTGCAAATTCCAAACAGCCAATTTTGTGGTGTTGAAGGAGACAAGGCCTTTGACGATGTTTTTTGTTCTTAAAACCCTTCTCTAGCAGATGCCATCTGATGGTTATTGGACTGCACTCGGCACTAGTAACAATCTTCATTTGGGCCGAGGATCATCCATATCTTGACGGATCCTCCGGCTCACATATTTTTGGGTCTACCACTTGACTTTTTGTTTCATAACCCTCAGGATCTATTAAGAAGTTTAAATGACCAGCAATGGGCTGCTGAGGTTGGATGCAGTAAGGCCTTACCAACCGCGTTCAAAGAAAGAATGTTTTTTTGCCTTTGCTATCAAGAGATCATGACAGTGTGAATACCTGACAGAAAATGACATTGAATTCCCATTTTTGCTAAGATTCTGGTTTTTAAAGGCTGTGGTCTTTAACTTTTGATCAGCTGATAAACAGCCTATTTCACTTTAATGGTTGTTTAAATTGCTTACTCAAAAAGTTTTTTTTTGTCTCACTCCCATTTCTTCTTTTTGCATTTTGAAGCTCTACTTAGAACCTTCTTAAGGTCCAGCATTGCAAAATGTAAATTCTTTTTTCAACTAGTCTTACAATTTTGATCAGGTGTGTACATTATGCATTATCTAATGCCGGCTTTTCAATACTACGGTACCGCACGACACCTCACGTTTCAGGAAGCATTCTTATGAGGGGTCAATATTATAGAAAGCAAATTTGGGTGTACTTCGGAGTAGTCAGTGGTAGTAGTCAGCTTTTATAGCAGTATATGGCAGACGAGCAGGAGCTCCTCGCAGCTGAAGTACAGAAATACCGGCAGTTATATGAGGCAGCCTATACCCCGACGCACAGTAGTTTAAGCATAAAGAAACACTGAAAAAACCTGTGTTTTAAGCAAAGTTACGTGTTTTTTATTTTCTTTTGCCGTGTGCAGCATGGCATTTGTAAGCACATTCTCCTGCTGGGGGAAGAATGACGTGCTGCATTGCTGATTGCAGCACTCCAACTCAAACGACATGCTCATTCAACATTCGGAGATAATCGTCATCATTGATGTTGTTGCGGAAAAAGTACGGTCCAACAATGAAACCATTTCCAACAAGATCAATCTTGCCGGAATAATCTGGGTATTGCAGCGTAGAACAAAAATTTGTATTTAGCATCACAGAATTAGATTTTTTCTTAAATTTTAACCCTTTCATTTTTTGGAGGAATTATTATTTTTTGCCCATTGGAAAACAGGCCTGTGTTCAGTGATACACGCAATTATGCAATTAATGTTGGTATGGACCGAAGGATGATGTCCATACCAACACATGCAAATAAAGAAATGTCATGAAAATATTCAATTGTAACTTTAGTGGCTACTTTTTGGAGAATCTACTTTTTTTTACACACCCTGTACTGCCTCGACATATTGCCATGTGCCTGCGTGTCTGTTTTCCTTGTCTCTCACCTCCAAACAGGCAGGAAGAGAATTCAGTCTGTGCATTGGTGTCAGCACCTTGGCACGTGTGTTCCATAGAACAATGTCATGAACGGAGTGAGCCCTTTTGTCAGTTATACAGTCGCTTTGTTTCAGTGGGTGGAGGCGGGGCCATTAGCATACACACAAAATGCACGAGCGTGTAGCCTTGTGATGAGCAATGCAAGGTAATGTAGTAGAAGTTAAATTAGTAGATTGCAACATACAGTATTAGCATATATTTTTACTATTTTTCTTACTTTTCTGAAAAAATCTAATCTCATTACTTGCAGACCCAATCTTGTGTATCGTCTCGTCTCCTGATAAATTAATTCTCTTTTCTCATATTCATTTTGTGTGTGTATCTTCATGACTAGATCTACATAATTTAGTGGCTGATGAGTCCAAGAAAATGTTCCAAAGATGGTACCTGGAATGTGCTACTTGCCACTTTGGTGGAATGCAGCATCCAGCCACACATGGCATCCTCCAGAGGTCAGAGGGCAAGCCGGTCCAGCTGAGAGGAATGGTGACATTCCGAGGTGTGTGCCAGTGGGCAGGAATAAGGCATGCTGAGTGGAAGGACAAAAATAACACTCCTATGAATCCCCAAATCCTCTTCGCCACCAACAATTTATTTCGTGGCCAGTGGGCACTCGGCTGGGTTGGCATGGATATGTGAAGACTGATGCTGAGACGCAAGGTCGGAAATGACGTGTCCAGGAGGGCGAAGTTGAACAAACTGCAAAGTCACCCTGACTGTGAGACGGATGGAGGCGGTTGCCAAGGTGATGTGAGCGGGAGGTGTGACCTCGACTACATGGAATCCTTCCCTCCTCCCCGCCTTGTGATTTTCGCATTTTGGCACCTTTGAACTTCCTGTTCCTCTTCTGGCTCACAAGCAACATGTCAGGATGTTGTGTCAGCAATGACTGAGCACATGTACACACACATACACACACACACACACACACACACACACTCAAATGAGATCGATAGCTAGATTTCAAGGTTTCATGAATCGTAAATAGGTGAAACGAGTGAGATTCATATCTAACTGCTGTCACATCACACGACCTTGTGGGCTAGCTTAATGGGTTACTCGATAGAGGATGTTGACATATTTATAGAGGATAAAAACCTGCTCCTGGTGTGTCCACTTTGAGTGCCTTTTAAATGCATTAAAGGAAATGTGTTCCAATTAATGACACTATTCAATTAACGGCTGGGTATCCAATAGTCTCCAATAGTTGTATGGGTCACAAAAGCAAATACAAACGCAAATAACCAAGTCACAAAACGGCAAAAACAGCTGTGGCTGAATGCCACCGGATGGCAAGTATCGTGAGTGGTCAACAGCCAGCATCTACCTCTGCATGCACTTTAAAATGTTGGTATGGTTACTCAGCTGTTGGTGTGAAACTCATGCGTGTTACACTACTGTTGTTTACAATGAACTCATTAGTGATATTAATGCTGGCAGAGCACCTTTACCATGATTACAACATTGGTTCTATTGCTGCTGTGTTGGGCAGTAAACTTGTCTATAAATGACCATGTGGTCAAAGAGAGCTAGGTTTCATCTTCCATTTTCTAAGGTGCTAAGAAATACTCCTCATAATAATACAGTGAGTTTTCACATTTGGGAAATAACAGCCTCAATCCAATTATCGCCTCCTTCCAATTAACGCCCCATCCTCTTTGCGGTTGGGTAAATAAACATCTCGATGTTATTAGGGAATAGCACGATAAGATCTTTAAACATACACTGAGGGGACACAACATTATTGTTTGTATTATTATTATGGCTTTTCAACGTCTTAGTCACTATATGTCCTGAATAGGACAGCCCAGTTCGTCTTTTCATCATCCTGGTAACAGGTAGTGCTGTTCTAGTTGAGGTGGGTAGTTGAGGTGGGTATTGTGGTATGGTGAATATATCCTGACACGAGGGAGCCACTGTGGGAGAAAGCACCGGCCATACTGGCGCCAATCAATCATCTCTTGAAGCGTGATGGCCCTAACGTCACTTGGAAGAAGATTGAAGGTGAGCCATGACCTTTCCCGGCTGACGCTCAGACTTAATAATGTGTTGGTACTGCAGGGCACCTCGCTGCACCTTCAAATATTCCTTTTTCAGTGTCTCTGCTCTTGGGAGACGAGATATTAGCTGGCATTTATCTGTCTTCTCGCCGTGGCCACGCCAATTTCATCAGCTCTCAGTTGAGTGTATGAGGTGTTTGTTCAGGTAGAGGAAAATAAATGTCTGAGCTCCAAACAAAAGTGATTAGTGAAGACCTTCAGGGGATCTGGGGAACCTGATGCGGAACAACACTGCCCCCGTATGGCGGATCGAAGACAACATTTTTCGTGAAGCTGTGTAATGAAACATCCAGCTTTCAGACATAAAATTTAAACAAACAACAATTGTTGTTTTTTTTGCGGGGGGGGGGGGGGGGGGGGGGTTGTTCCTTTTTTAGCTGCACAATTTCACATTCTGAGCCTGCTAGAGACAGCTGTATGACGCTAAAGCTTCCGACTCACCAGTTTTCGATTTGATTTAAGGTGGAATTAACTGAAAATGCAGTGCGACTGTTTGCCCACTGATTGCCTGTTTTTGTGACAATTCACAATGTGAAAGCATTTTAGGTAAGACATTATACATTTGGCTCACAGCCACAATTTTATCACATTTGTGAAAATGCAATGAAAGCACATTTCACATTGTTGTCAGCATGTATTTTAACCGGTGGTGTTCGTCTCTCTGAGTTGTGGATGACGAGTGATGACAGACACAGGGTCGCTGCGGCTGCGCTTCGTTTTACTGATGGAAGTAAAACACCGATGATGCAGCCACAATGTGGCCGGATAACGTGCCCCTCTCATGTGGAGGTCACGAACAAAAAGGGAAGTTCAAAGGCGTGGCCCAAACTTATAGTGAAAGGTGCAGTAGGGGGTACACAGCGACAGACGTTCTTGATGTTCCACATTAATAACATGACAATACAAACACATCAGGTTTAACTTGAACTTAATCGACCCTGTTTACATGTAGACCAATGGTTCTCAACCGGCTTGGCTGCGGGACCCACCATCACCCCTCAATGACGATTAGTCACGCAAATTGCAGAATTTGTTTCAACTCAAATTTTTGAAATGTCTTATCTTAAAAGAGACGGTTTGCAACACAATGTGAGCTTCAGCAGTGAGATGCTGTCCTCTCGATTGAGTGCTCTTCTCCAGCAGATATCGGCAGCTGTATGTTGTAGTGATGTGTGGGTCACGAACAAATTGGCTCCAAGAGACGGCTGTTTGAAATGAACGACAGTAGCCGGTTCGCATCGTTGGGAGTCAGTTGGGAGCCGATTCTTTCCTCGAATGCCATTGGTCAAGATGCGTGGCGGCGTCGCTGTGTCCACACTGAGCGGGGGTAGGGGCGGGGTTAAACACGCTGTGGTTCTCTTAGAGCTGATTCACTCTTTAGAGATTTGCATGAAGAGATTTGACCTATTTTTACCTAATTTGAGATGGTCTTTGTAATATATTTTTGTAGCTGTTCATTGAGGTTTAAATAACTCATTTAAATAATAAACATTTGATATCATGTTGTTTTTTTCTTCAATTGTTCACATAATATGGTAAATTAATTTAAGACAACAAAAAAATCCGAGGAGCCGAAAGAGCCGGCTCCCAAGTGAGTCGATCCAAAAGAACCATCTCTCTAATTCACCACTCGATGTCCTTCCCCTCCCGCTCAGGCTTGACTAAGTCGCCCAGAAACATGGCATGCACGCCGTGGCGGCATAGCAAGCGAATAGCATAGACAAGAATGCAAGGTGCATTCATGGACATGTGGTCATTACATTTTTTTTTTTTTTTCCCCAGGCACACACCCGTGGCCCACTGAAAACAGCTCCACGACCCACTTTTGGGTCCCGAACCACCAGTTGAGAATGCCTGATCTAGACCACATTACACGAGTTTGGAAACAACTGTACCGAGACTTCCCAAATCTGGATTGATTAATCTGCAGACCCTGAAGGTTCATGAAAACACAATTTGTGAGTTATGAAACCTTTTTTTCTATTTGTGAAAATGCAATAAAGGCACATTTCCGTGTGTGCTTTTGTCCAGCATCTAGACCACATGAAACCTGGTCCAGTTTTAAAAAGAAAGCACTGTACCCAGACTTCTCAAATCTGGAGTAGATTATGCCACAGAGGCTAAACATTCATTTTGACTCAGTTTTGATTTGTGAAACCTTTATTGTCAAAATGGGACATTTCCTTATTTAACAAAAAACAAACCAACCTTTTCAGCCACATCTCTCCGTTTCATTTGTGAATGACATGAACATGTCTGCCTACACCAGGGGCGTCTAAATCGTTTTCACCGTGGGCCACATCGCAGATATGGTTATCCTCAGAGGGACACTTTTTTAATTCTATTTTAGAATTGTGTTAATTACTACATTAATTTTTCAATAATGACTAATAAAAAAATAGTCATTTTAAATTGTATTTGGAAGGTTTTCTGTCAATATTGACAACAAATACATTTAGCAAGAAAGATTGTCTTTTTGATTAAAAAATAATTGTGTTTGTTAGTAATATTAATTTTGCTTCTACTTTAATATATTTTAAAATGTATTGTAAATGTAACAGTAAATGTTAAAATTGTTGTAAAAATGTTTGAAATACTACATTTTTTTAATATTGTAAAAATATGTTTATATATTAAAATTTTTACTAATTTAAATATTTATATTAAGTAAAAAAATATTAAATTACAGCATACATATAAAAATACAATAATATAAATATAATTTTACAATAGTATAAAAGTAAAATCATGAAAAATACACCTTAAAAAAGTAAAGACAAAATTAATATTAATAACATTACAATATACAATTACAATATATATACAAATATTTTTAAAAATAATATTAAAATAAGTGTCCTTTTGACATGCATTATTTCAAAGCTTTCGTGGGCCACATAAAATGATATGGCGGGCCAAATCCGGCCCCCAGGCCTTGAGTTTGACACCTGTGGCCTACACTACAAACCAACAAAAAAACTTGTGTTTATCGCTTCCGAAATATTAAACACATCATCGACTGGTCAATGGGGAAATATCATATGTAAAATATGCACTTCTAGAACTTCTTTTGCTATTAATGCTATTATTTCTCATTTGAACAATGCAATTACGGTAATTATCATAATTATGAATTCCTGATTGATTAGTTTGTTGGCTTTACTAAACATCTGCCATCATTTTAGACCCTCTTCTTGTTCTTTCCTCATCATCTGGAGATAGAATATGCTGTGCAGGAATAACATTTAAACTCTGGAAAGGGTCAGGATCATGTCTGCAGGTGGGTTGCTTTGATGTCATTCACCACAGGTCATCCGTTGAATAGCCCTGATGTAGTATTTTGTGAAAATACCCAAAATAGAATCTAGTCATGCAAATAGTAATATTTAAATATTATTTCATACTTTTCAGGTAAAGCGTTGTGAAAAGTCAGATTTGAAATTGCTTTAGCTGACTTTTTCTTTGCTCAAGATATGACGAGAGATAATAGAAAGGCTACATAATATTTATGCAATATATAAGAAAACAAATACTGTATAAGTATAAATAGAAGGACATAGCTTATGTATAATTATAATTAAAATCTAAAATGTGTACAAAAAATACTTTGTCGACAAAGCATTATGAAGTTTATAATAAAGCTTAATGGATTCAAAACAAAAGCTTTAAGGGTTTACATTATAAACTCCGCTACTTTTAATTTCCTTACTTATATACTTATACTATTATACTTATACTTATACTTATTATACTTATACAGGGCTGTATGTGACCAACTCCACCAGTAGATGGCGCACTTGTTAAACGAAAAAGCCAAAATGGAAATGCAAGGATTACATTTTCTCTTTTGTATTATAAATTGACAAGATTTCGTCCTTTTATTTAGTAGTGTGTCAACAATAGCAAGCGGGCCAGAGGGCGTACGAGCTCAATTTGTTGTGAGAACAACATGAAAGGTTGCAGTAAGACGTCACGAATGGATGAAATGATATTAAACATCATAAGAGTGTATTATTTGTAGGTGGGTTTCATATGCTGTTGTTGGACTCATCTGCCATGAAGATAAAGCATCATACATTTGCTTCTTCAGTCTCCCTGTAAACAGGAAGCGAATCTGAAGACCAGATATGTTGGAAGGCAAAGAAGTGCCCCCAGGTTGTACCATGTGGTACATTATGGGCCTAAATCAAGTGGGTAGGAATTAAGAGGGGGGGATTTAAAAAAAACCTCAATTCTGGGACTCTAAAAGCAGTCATTGCAAGTTCACGTCGCTCTTCATCATCGTGAAAGTTTTCATCTTGCCACTTGATTCCTTTTTCATGAGGCACGATGCTTCTGGAACATAATCATGTCATTTATTCATGCTATTTTGGATCACTTTATTTTACCATTAACTCATCAACAATCTTCTAGCATTTACTCTAAAGTTGTTTCTTTAAAGTTGTTGTCGGACATCTGTCCTATAAAAGCAAGCTGTGTTTAAAGCGGAACCAACAGAACGTATTATTGCACACTGGTCCCATTTTCCATCGTTTTAGGGAGCAGGACACGATGACACGATGACAGGATGACTTGTGACACCTCTGACCTATTTGAAGGTCTCCCAACTCAATATGAACACAGATAAGTTAGTGCTCTGTGGCCTTAATGGACTCAATTTTTTTCTCTTCTGGAACACTGCATGCAACCCTCCATACAGCTAGGTGGCAACACTGAGCTTTGCCTTGCACGACTTTGCACAGTTTACATGTCAGGAAAATCTCAAATGTTTTGTGTCCATTATTCCATTTGTTTTTAATGTTATTTATAATGATGCACTAACACACATACAGTATGTATTTCTGCTAAGACACACATGAACGTCACACTGACTTGCTATTATTATCTGCTGGAGGCTAGAGGTCTCCAAAACAAGTCCTCCAAAGGCTCATCACCTGATTCATATAGCTGGCAGTGACTCGCTCGCCATCGTGCCCCACCGCCAAGCCTGGCTCCAGAGGGGGTCCCGGTGACCCGCATGCGGGCAAAGGAAATCTCGGTCCAATGTTGTTTCTGTTCACTGGGGTCTGTTGAGCCACTCTTTGTCTGGTCCCTCCCCTAGGACCTGTTTGTCTTGGGTGACCCTACCAGGGGCATAAAAGCCCCTGACAACCGAGCTCCTAGGATCATTGGGACATGCAAACTCCTCCAACACAATAAGGTGGTGGCTCGGGAAGGAGAGGAGTTGCACGTCTTTGGCTAGATACTAAAACGAGCGTAGATAGTAAAAGGATGACAAAACATTAATCATAATAACACATTGTTAGATATGCATGATATGATCTCATTCGAGAGTCGCCATAGTGTGTTTCTGGATCCATATGGCAGAGATGTGTCATATTTTAATAGAAAGCGATAAATTCTTCATTAGTGAGTTTTCATTCGAGCTCAGTTCAGTCCAGATGCTCAGCAGATGTTCTGTCCATCCATCTTCTATGCCGCTTATCCTCACTCGGGACGCGGGTATACTGGAGCCTATCCCAGTGACTTGGGGCGAGATCAGCAGATGTTATTAGATGTAATAAACGTACTGCTAAAACATCACATCAACACATTTTTAGGGTGCAAACAATGTTTTTAATGAAGACGTCTGGAGGATTTGTGTGTTTAATTGGAAGTTCAGGGGGTGTTGATCGACAGAGAGGTTTTTTGCGGGTTTGAACTCGTGAACCCACTCTGTCAACTGCTCACTGGGGTAAACCTTTTAGCACACGCACCGCTTTCCCCCGGGTCAGGCCGGGGTCTGGGGCCTTTAGCGCCGCTAGCTGTTAATGAGGTTGAAAAATCTCCCAGAAAGGTTAAGGGAGCGGGAGCTCAGACGAAGATGAAGTCTGCTGCTCAAATGACTCGTGACAGAAATACAGAGACACACTGGTGGCGCTGTGAAAAAACTCAAACTTCATTATATCCAAAATATTTGAAAGAAAAGAGGTTTCTATGAACTCATGTTTTTTGAAGAACTTTTCTTTCAAATATTTTTGATGTAATGAAGTTTGAGTTGGAAACGTGGTTTTTGAGGACTTGTTATGGAGGAGAGTTTTTTGCACCGATTGTGACTATTTTACCTTTTTTTTACAGTGTTTTTTATATTTAGCATTTCCGGTGGTGCGTGTAATATCTTAATGTAGGAAATCTACATGTAATTTATTGTTATTTAAGCCTTATTTATATGTACTTTTGACTGTGATGAATGACGTAAGTCAAATTTGCCAGAGGATGATCATAAGGTCATCTCTGTTCCTTAAATTAGGCACAAATGGTTCTGGTGTGTCGCATTGAAAATATCATTTATGAGCCCACATATATCCTTTACGTCAGTGGTCCCCAACCTTTTTTGACCCACGGACCGGCTTGTGTTCCCACAAAATTAAAAGCACAAATGAATGAACCCACCATCCACCAGTTCAAGTTCCAGCCAAGTTTTTCCAGAGAGATTATTACACGCTACATCGTGTGTGGTAAAAAGGCAGTACGCTAGCATGAATTAACTTGAGACAAATGTGCACTTTAGTACTCAATAAGTCATCAAAACTTACCTTTATGCATTCCCACATAGTATCAGCATTTGAGACCAAATATGAGGTGAAATAAAAATGGTAAAAATATAGTAGTAGTCTATCTGTGCGGCATGAGATAAAGTTAGCACACGCACAATGGACATGCGTCAAGTGAGACGGATGTAACAGAGAGAATCCGGCCACTTTTCAAAATAAAACAAAAAATTAAATAAATGTATTCTTTTTTTTCTTTCTGTGCGGCCCGGTACCAAATGACCCGGGGGTTGGGGACCACTGCTTTAAGTTAAGAGTTCAAGTTAGACTACTAGCAATCAATTATCCATTTTTCTAATTTGTTGACCACACGGTGCTGCTTTTCTCATTCAAATCATGCAGCAATATTTCCTCCTACTGTTACTGTTTTCAGCAAGGGTGCCTTTCTACTGAAATGATAGGTGTGTGTTGCTGTTGATGTTGAATAATTGTGTACACTGGGGTTTCCGAAGTACGGCCCGGGGGCCATTTGCGGCCCGCGGCTTGTTTTTTATTGGCCCAAGGTACAATATAGACATCAAATTAGACAAAATTAAAATAATTGGTGAAATAGAGCAAAAAGGCAGAATGTGAAGAGAAAAAGATAAAAGTCTGATACAAATAACTAATAATAACACAAAGCTTTGTCTTGAAATAGAAGAATAACTTTTGTTTTTAGCTTTTTGCAAAACAAAAAAAAACATAAAAATATGAAAGTGGCCCTTACATTCTTACATTTTTCTGTGTGCAGCCCTTGGTGGGCTTGGTGGGTATACACCCCTTGTGTATACAGTATGTAACCCCCCCTGACTTCGGGCGAGAGGCGGAGAACCGGAGTACCCGGAGAAAACTCCACACAGAGATGCCCAACGGAGATTCGAACCAAGACCTTCCCGATCTCTTGACTCTGTGGCCAACATGCTAAACACTCATCCACCGTGCCGCCTTTTAATAAACTATACAGCTTAAAAATGATCAATATTTGTTATTTTCTTAATTACTTTAGCTTAACAAAATAATTAAAGTGCAACTCTGTTTTTTATAACAGATCTTGTTTTTTTATTGAGGAGAATCAAGTTGAGCTTCTATTTTTAGAAAATAAACCAATGACAATATTACAAATAATGAACTTGTTACATCATTCACAGGGTTACAGTCAATATACATTTATACAGAAATACAACATGTCTGAACCAGCGTTAGTCTGCACGGTGCTAACGGGGGAACACACGGACCCCCGCCTTGCACTAACCAACAGACTTCCAGGGAAGGTGGCGGGAAGCGCGCGGGGCATGAAGGATGGGGAGACACTGGACGCTGGAGGCTGCACGTGAGCACGACGGCAGCAGAGGGCGCTGTGGTGCTTTGTGATAAAGCCGGTCACATGACAAAAGGAGCCAACCGATGCTCTGACCTTTCTTTCAGCGGCTCATCATGGACGCCACATGGAATCTGCTTCCAAATGATTCCCAGTACAGCGCAGACTAGCCAAAATAGAGTAATGTATTGTTTATAAAAGGCAAAAACAGCTTTAAAAGAGAGGCTCAATTAAGTCAGACCTATTAAGACTTAATAGGTCTGAATGCACTATCAAAACATTTTGAAACACGAGTGGCACTTGGCAAATATTAAAAACAACTGTCTTATGCCGGCCTGTCCAAAACCATTAGAAGGCCAAGACTGTAAAAACAGACATTATTGAATCTGCACCCCTATTGCAATCTGCACCAAAATCGGGTGTACCTCAAGGCTCCTTCCTAGGGCTCCATTTGATGAGGCTTCCACTCTCATTTATTTGTAATTTCATCTGAATGTTTGTTGGTGAATCAAATTATTTAAAAACTATTTAAGGCAGGGGTGTCCAAACATTTTCCAGCGAGGGCCACATAGTGAAAAATGAAAGAATGCAAGGGCCACTTTGATATTTTATAAACCAACACATAGAGATATGCTAAGAAGCTACATATGTAGCTCAAGAAAAAACTGCATTTCACCTTTGTAATATAGGTGAAGTGCAACTAAAAATGATGTTTTTTCCATAATAATACAAGTTTATTCTTGTGAAATTGCAAATGTCTTTTTTTCTTAATATTTTTACTTTATTCCTGTAAAATTACAGCTGTTTTTTCCATTTCTGCTGGGTTTTTTTTCATTTCAGCTTTCCTCTTGTAAATTTTCTTCTTGTAATTGTAACTTTATATCTTCTAAAACAATAATGTGTTTTTCTTTATTTCAACACTGTTACGATAGTAACAAATAGTAACGTTCCTCATTTTACAAGTTTATTCTCATAAAATTGCAACTTTTTTCTTGTTAGAAAACAATTTTTTTCTCTTAATATTTTGACTTTACTCTGGTCAAATTTCTGCTGTTGATTTTTTTGTATAATTTTCCAAATATTTCTACTTTCTTCTTGTATATTTTCTTGTCCTAATATTTTCACTTTATTCCCATGTTATAAATTTTCCCCCAACCTAAGTTTTCAAAAATTACAAATGTATTCATTGTTTTTGTCTTAAAAAAAATTGTTTCTTTAATATTTCAACTTCAGGCTACTAAAATGCCATTTTTCCTGATACTATTACTTTACTTTATTCTTGTGAACATTTCCTTGCTAGATTACAGCTCTCCTCTTAATATTTAGACTTTTGATTGATTTTCCCATTTTTGTTGCTGTTGTTATTTTTTTAAAGTTTCCTTGTTAAATGACATTTTTAGACTGTGCTGCGGGCCGATAAAAATCTCATCCGCAAATGGCCCCCGGGCCGCATTTTGGACACCTCTGATTTAAGGTGATGCAATTTTGTGCAAGTGTGGACACGGACCACAAGTACAATCCAGGAATATTGCGAGATTGTTCCAAATCATAATAATAATACATATTTACAAATGTATATTTTTCCTAATACATGAATCTTATGAGCACACTATGGTACTTATGAATGTGCTGATCCACATTGGGATTGTTTGGCCTCTGCACTCTCCTGAGTACCATTCTAGTTCCAATTCCAGTATGGACTGAATATTTAAGGATGTGCTAAAATCATTGTCATGCTGTATCAAATATAAATATTTAAGAAAGCGCAGCAAGTGACTTCGTAATTTGCTTTTAATCCATTTGTAATCGTCTGAATGGGACACGGGTTGTTTTTCACAGTGTACAAAAGCTTTTTGTGGGCAAAAATGTGTGCAGCATCTTCTCTCTTGATTATTGCTCCGCTTCAACTGCCACCACGGCTTTCCTTTGTTGTTGTTGTAAATGATAAAATACATAAATACTTCATGCAGTAAACACGTAATCCTTCAGATAAAATGGTACCAGAACCGCCCCCTCTAGGGCTCGGACGTGCTGGCCTGTAAACAGTGAACAAAGAAGCAGATGGAAAATAAAGACGGACTAACGCTGAAGAACCGAGCGGACGGGCATTATCGCCATTTGGGTCACGGCTTCCTTGTTACGCTGATGAGCTCATGGTTCTCCTCTGCGAGATTCCAGCTATGTGAAAGCTTCCAAGGTGGGGGTGGGAAGGTTCGGGTTGTGTTGTCATGTGCTGCAGCATGTGCAAGGGATGGGTCATTGAGGTCTGGAAGCTTATGGTGACAACACCTGAGGAAACACACTCCAGTCTGCAGGAGATAAAAACCAAGCGCTGACAGACGGAGGCCGGACCACCGGTACCGGACTGCACGCCATGCCATGTTTCCCACCATTAGGTACAACAACAGAAGTATATCGTCCACAAGGAAAAGGGTCGGGTCTGTTTATCTACATGATTGTGCAGCTTTGCAAATCAATTCAAAGCACTGATAGAAGATCCAACGTCTTTTTTTTTGTTTTGTTTTGTTTTCAGAGTCAAACAGTCAACTCTTTGCACAACAAAACTCCAAAAGAAATGGTTACAATTCAATAATATGCATACAGAAACTGCAGAAATAGAACACATCGCATCCACCTGATTGTAAAATCTATTTGTGAGTATGTGACTGGAGGAAGAAGATGATGAAGAAGCGGCCATGTTGGCTGGGGTACCCAGCATGCGTTGCAAACACACGAGCACGACGCCAGGAGCTTCGTGCACATGCTGTGCAACATGTACACAAAAAGGGCCACCCGACACAGCTCTGTTTAGTCTTGATATGTCCACTAGGGGGCGAGGTAAAAACAATGTTGTCTATCCTGGGAATTTTCAACACATTTCACACAATACTGAAAATGAAGGAGATTTATTTTTTCGTTCTTGAGATTCCGATGAAATTTCTCCTGACATCAGTCTGTGCCGAAGGATCCATTTCATGGTTGGTATGTTCTCTGCTGGTCTTCCTCTGAAAGTCCAAAGGGAACGACGCCAGGATCCACACCAGAAAGTCGCATCCTTGTTTTCTTTAATGTTGCCCTTTTAAAGGGTAGCTTTCCTACGCAGTTCATCTAGTTTACAACCTCATATTGTCTTTAAATGTAGATAAACACCTTGCCTCTTCTCAGTTTGTCTGTGTTTCCTTACAAAATTCTTTACAAAATGATGAGAACAAACCAAAGTATCAATGAAAAGTGGTGGAAGATGAAGAGAAAAGTGTTGCTGGTCACTCGTTTGGGCTCCCGTGCTTTTGGCTGTCAGAAGAAGGCCAACCCCCCGAGGATGGAGGGTGGGTGGGGGTGCAGTCTGGGAGAGTGGAGGGGTGAGGGGACAAGCAGAGGGGGGAAAGTGTGGAGGGGAACGTCACACCGACAAGCATCCACTCCGTCCTCGGTGCCCGCCAGGCCTGCATCCCGACCGCCTCCCGGACCGCTGCTCTGCTCGGGAAGGTCAGACCTCCACGGACTGGATCTGGTTCATCTGGGCCCGCATCATCTGGACACTGTTGAGGATCTTTTTCTGATGGCCCGCTAACGTCACGCCCACCCTCAGGATGTCGCTGTGACCGCACACAAGCACACATTTAAACATCAATCACAGCATCATAACGTTTGAGACAGTAATGCTGCCTTTACTAAATAATAATAATATGCTCTGTTTCAAAAAGAATTTACTATGGTGCTTGTAGTTTGCACTGCATGATGCAGCCTTGTCTTATATTTTCTCCCTCTCATCTTGATAAATATCCATCCATCCATCTTCTATGCCGCTTATTCTCATTAGAGTGGCGGGGGTATGCTGGAGCCTATCCCAGCTGTCTTTGGGCGGGAGGGGAGGTACACCCTGGACTGGTCGTTGCTAAATATGGCCACCAAAATACCCTAAATGTTCCAATAAATGCTGCTAATCAACTGGTAGCTCCTTGAGTTGCCGTGTGTGTAATCTTCTACAAAAGCTAATAACCGCCAAGGCTGAAAAACATTGGCAGTGATAGCTGTGGCTGTAGATGCTTTTTTGTTTTTTTTAATTTACACTACCAGATAGCCGTCGCTGTATTTGCAGTACGATAAGTGATCAGCATCCAGCAGCTTTATCTACCTACGCATGCACCTTAAAATGTTGGTATCGCTACTCAGCTGTTGGTGCCAAAATCATGCATGTTACACTGTTGTTTACAATGATTACAATGCAATTATCAGCTTATTATTAATGCTGGCCGAGCAGTTTGCGCCTGACTGCTATTACAACATTGGTTCTGCTGCTGCTGTGTTGTACAGTAAACGTCTTAATAAATGACCATTTGGACAGCACCTTCTCATGACTCCAAAACATTATTGAAGTAACAAATAAAAAAACTCCTATAGGTTTTTTCACATTTCAGAAATATTGCCGTGTAGGTAAATAAACAGCTACAGCTATTCCAGCTATGTTTAGAGCATTTATGGTACACTGCAAACTACAGCCTTAACAATAATAAACATATGCAGTAGTTATTTGATCAAATAGTACAGTTCTCTGACAGTGTCAATCAAAACAGGACTCAAATTGTTGATAAAACTCTCTGAGTAGGTCCCATTGATCGTGCAGGTATACATAATATTGTGTCTATATTTGCGATATGAGTCATATTGTGAGGTTTGACGTGAACCTAACTTAAAATAATGACGAGACTCTTGTTTCATGACTACAAATGGCTGTCGTGCCACATTCTACTGCCTACAAAGTGACATCATGGAAACATGGCAGAAAAGCCCTTGTCTTCATTACACTCCCAAAAAGAGAAAACTTACTCCATGGTCATCTGGGACACAACATCAAAAGTCGTGAAGTCGGAGTTGGCAAAGCTGTCTTTGTATTGGCCCATTTTGATGGCGTCCAGCCACTCGTCCACCGTGCTGAAGCTAGAAAAGTCTGGGATGCTGCGGTCCAGCAGAGGCAGATGCACACTGAAAGGGAAGCACAGGCAGGATGCATTAAGATGAACGATGATGGAAGGCGACGGGTCTCACTTCATCCTGGCTGCAGACCACCTGGAATTGGTCATTGCGTCACATTCTCACGGCCTGAGGAGGATCCCGCAGGCCTCATCCGTCAAAAAGAATTTTCCAAAATGATTTCCTTCTAAAATGTATTTTCCAAATGAGGTGCTGAGCTTTCAAGGAAGCCGGCACTCAATCTACTGGACAGAGAGCCCAGATGAGGATGATGGAGGTCAGGAAATGCAAACTAGCACCGCAGTAAAAAACACTTCTGGAATAAACCAAATGCCTCGAGATTTGTTCACTTTAGGGAACCATTTCAACCATCAGACGTTAGTGCCTGGCATTAGGAGACGCTAGAGTTGGTTCTACGAAGCTGAACTGTTCACATTATTTAGCATCCTTCTAAACACACAGCTCCAAGAAATGAATCCCCACTCACCCTGAGGATAATGGGGTCATGGCCTTCAAGGTGTTGGGATTGCGTATCATCTTGTCAAGGTTGCTGACGATCTGGCTGAACTTGGGCCGGTTGTTGCGGTCCTTCTGCCAGCAGTCCAACATGAGCTGGTGCAGAGCGCTGGGACAGTCCATAGGGGGCGGCAGCCGGTAGTCCTGCTCAATGGCATTGATGACCTGCAAGGGGGGCCACACGTGAGCGGGGATGAGCTGATGAAGTGTCTCCAAATGCTTTTCATTGAGATGTCATCAGTGAATTGATCAATGGTTTTGGACTAGACCTCTGAGTTGACCCTGAATCTTAAATCTTCATTTCCAAGACAGTGTGGATGATCGTAAGAACAGCTCCGCCATGGCTGAGCCCTAAACCCAACCCAAACACTAACGTACATTAACGTACATGAAGCCAATCGAACACCTTAGGGATGAATTACAACAGACTGTAGCAGATCCAATAGGCCCTTTCTCAGGTCCTACAAGTCTCCCCAGTCATCCTGGAAGGATGGACGCTGCGAAGGATGGAAGAACTACCAAATTTCCTTTCCATTTGGTTTCCTTTAATGTGGACAGAGTGGAGATGCTCCATCGGGGTTTTATACTCAAACAGAGTGACCATCGTATTTATGCTATTGCGCAGTCAATTGTCATTATAAAGTCTGAATTCAACAGTTAGAATAAAAAAACTACTACAAGTTGAAGCAAATTTTCTTTGACCCTTTGGTGAGCGACTCAAAATCAGCTGTCGAGCTAGCTAGACCCTGCGATAATATCATCATCATAAGGCGGGACTCTATGTGTGGCAAGCTGTCAAACGGGACACCTTTAAGGTTTTACAGACTAGTTTTGATTGATAAAGTTGTAGCGTTTGTTGTTGGCTCAATACGGGTGTTGGCAACCCTACGTGACAGAGCAGACATGAAGGCTTTGCCGCCACACAGCAATCGGTTTTTGTGATCGGCTTTGAACAGCATTTATCAGCATATGCTGATCAAGTGTTTTTTTACTGAAATCGGCCGATACTGATGGGCGGCCGATTAATCGGGGACATCCCCAGTACAGAGCATTGTTCTTGTACTCAACACAACAGCAACAGAACCAATAAACCAAGGAGCAAACTGCAATATTTTAAAGCACATGCAGAGGTAGATAAAGCCATTGGATGCTAACTGCTCATGATACTTCACATAAAGTTACGGCCAACTTGTGAAACTACATTGAGAGGTTAATGCTAATATTTTTTGATCGACGCTACTTAGAGATCCATCCATCCATTCTCTATGCTGCTTATCCTCATTAGGGTAGCGGGGTATGCTGGAGCCTATACCAGCTGAATTCGGGCGAGATGCAGGGTACGCCCTGGACTGGTCGCCAGCCAATCGCAGGCTACTTAGAGATGCCGGCGGTTATTTGTTTGGAAGATGAAGTAAATTGTGATGTAATGTGACGCTGGGCATTACTTGCCTTATTTGCTACATTATTTCCAATAATGACCTAATCCAAATCTATCTCTAAGTATTAAATTCTCTGACTAAAAACAAGGTTCCCACCAGTGATTGGTTGGTTGGTGAGTTGATCGGTACACTGGATTGGTTCTTGGTTAACCGAGCGAAATGACCCAAAAGTCCCTTGCAACCAGGATGCACAATTCTCCCTGTTCATGATGGGGGTCCATAAAAACACTCCATTGAAAGCCAGACTAATCTCATTCAAGAGGCTCCCAAATAAGGGCCCGATGGGGCAGAAGCACTATCTGGAGCTGCTGATAAGATAACAGTCGAGGTCCTCTGTCCCTCTTAGCACATTAGTGTTCTCACTTTCAATTTCAAACTATTGTCATCATCTGTCCAACCCTCTCTCTTCCATAATTTCCTCTACCCTCCACTACCTAGGAAATGGAGGCTGCGGTCGAGAGTGGAAATTGAGAGCCGCTAAGCATTTGAAATAATGTAATTATATCTGCGCAGCAACTGGGAGGGAATTATCATATGGAATCCACGCTGCTGTTTGGCTAAGGGGAGCCAATGAGGGGCTGCACCACTGAGTAGCTGAGGTTGGATATTAAACATGTTTGGGCTGGATGAACTCAGTACGCACGTCTTGATTGGTCATGTCCCAATAAGGCCTCTCTCCGTAGGACATGACTTCCCACATGACGATGCCGTAGCTCCACACATCGCTCGCAGAGGTGAACTTTCTGTACTGGATGGCTTCGGGTGCGGTCCATCGGATCGGAATCTTCCCGCCCTGCAAGGGCAAAAGAAAAGCAGATCAGTGAAGACCAAGAACGTAATACAATGATGATCATTTAAAGTGCGAGGAAGACCTTGGAAGACAACCGGATGCAAAACTAAGCGACACTGTAAGAGGAGAGAGGGGAAACACTTCTCCAGCAGAGGTAGGAATATAAAAGGTAAGCATTTTTGAAAGATGTGCATCAATTATGATGATAAACATCTTTCATCTTCTTGACACCTAAAGTCTCCATCCTTGGTCCCATGTCATTGTGCTTCACTCTATTCACATTCGCCAAAGAGGTTGTTTTTATTATTTGTTTCATATTAGTCAGCATGATAAAAACCTCAAAACACTTTCACAGATTATTACAGAACTTTGAAGTTCAAGTGTGAGGCACAAACTGAAGAAGAACCCACTAGATTTTGATGAGGCTCAGGGCCAAGGTCGGATCTCGCGTTGTAAGAAAGCCAGTCTCAACAATCCTCAGTGAATAATACATGAACCTTCATAACAGAATGATTTTTGATCGTTCGGCCTTGATGGAGGTCGGCATGCTACTGAGTACCACTGTAGCTTACTTTATGAATGTAGTCTTTATCAAATATATGCTGTAACAAAAACTATTAACTTCCCTGATCTTTTAAAAAGTATTCAGTATGCTACCTACAGTTAATCAGTTTATCATTATCAGTGATCTTTTCCTAAATAAGGATGACTTCTCTGAACTTTTCTATAATGTATGATTTGGTATTCAACTACTATACCACAGTACAGTTTTCACGTATTAACATATACTGTAGAACGATACATAAACCTCGACAAATAAGTACTTCTTTAATATTGTTGTAGTGTTCCATCATGGGCTGTTTCTCACCAGGGCACTGGTGTAGGTGGGGTCCGACGTATCGTCCTCCAGGAAACGTGAGAGGCCAAAGTCGGACACCTTGCACACGAGGTTGCTGTTGACCAAGATGTTGCGGGCGGCGAGGTCACGGTGTACGTAGTTCATGTCGGCCAGGTACTTCATGCCCGAAGCGATGCCCCGCAGCATTCCCACCAGCTGGATCACGGTGAACTGACCGTCGTTTTGCTGGAACATACACAGAACTCATCACAGAACACTAGTGTGGACTAGAGATTCTGACTTTGATGTTAATGTGCGACCACGATTAACAATCAAGTGAACACCTAAGGAGCTCCAAGTATTGTGTAGAAGTCATATTGAGACTTATTATCAAATTTAGCTACATCAGAGGGGAAAATGCTATTGGCAAAGTGATAATGTGCCCACCACTCCACTAAGGACATAAAAAAAAGCAGGCTTCGCTACACATCTTTAAATCCCTATTCATCAGTCTGCTACAAACATGGGAGCTGTAAGTATAATCATTTTGTTTTGCTTCAGTGAGTAGGCTCAACTTGCATGATTTTGCTGTTAAAATGTGAGTGTAATGTTAGCACTGTAGCTCACATAGCTACGCTAATGTTGCCAAAGTTTGTGTCCTCCTGTCCCACTCCTTAACGTCGCTGTATGTGATATATGGAATCTGTTTCGTTGGACAAGTGCAGAGTTACAGTGTATATGTAAAAAGAGGATAAAGTGCACAACAGCGCTTCTTGAAGCCACACACTGTTGGTAACAGGTGTGGACAAACACGGACACACTTCCAATACACCATTGTGGGACCTCTGAGACGTATTTAAAATTGTTGAGTAAGGGGCTGCTCAGTCCTGCACCAGTACGATCTTGAAACTACAGTATAAAATGCTGTGTTTCTTTCTTTTTTGAAGAACTCATACAAAGATGATTTATAATCTCAGTCAAGCCGCATCAGCGTCATTATTACTATTATTTATGGCGTTTTAGTTTGACCAGAAACCAAAGCTATCAAAGTTTAATGCACTTTCAAATAGTAGTTGGCCATAAAAAGGCACCACAGGACGCAAAGAAGACAAGTGCTCTCTGCAGGCCTGGACCGAGTTAAGCCGGGTCTGGATGCCTGTCTACAGCTGTTCCCCCTCCACGCTTTCGTAAAGCGCTTTAATGCAGCGCATGGCGTCTGGAACAGAGGTGCAGCTGTGCCTCCAACAGTACACACCTGCACCCCCGCCACCGCCCACCATGACGCCTGCAGAAGAGAAGATTCTTCAGGATGGCGCTTAGGAGGGCAGCCACATTAGCAGTCTGCTCAGACTGCTCCAGTAGCCTACTTCTCTTTCACGCTTTGCTGCTCGTTAGACCGGACTCACGCTTCTCCTCCTCACGTCAAGCCAACCCTCCTTGCGCAAGGCGGCGATTAAGCACCATACATTATGCATGGCATCGCCCTCGCAATTACACATTGTGTGCTGCCTTTCATCGAGATAATGCCTGCAAAAATACCAGACCGGCTCATCTCCATCTAATAGGAATAGTTCAATCGCACAGCACAATCAGAGGCACTGTTGCTTTGCATGCAATGCGCTGCAAACAGCAGGTACCTTTATGGAAAAAGAGCTGATGTTTACTTTTGAACTACATCAGAAAAATCTGGCATTTTGACAGGGGTGTGTTGACCTTCCATATCGACTGTGTGCTATCAAGAGCCTTTTGCACACAGAGATTCCGTTTTGTAGACCGTTTTGTAGGTGTGTGGTCTACACAATCAAAAACCTGTCGGGGTCTCTAATTAGCGAGGTGAAAAGACATTGACATTACATTAACAGTTGTAGCTTTAAGCAGCGGGTCAGCATCCAGCAGCTTTATCTACCTCTGCATGCTTTTTAAAATGTTGGCTGCGTTACTCAGCCGTTAGTGTGAAACTCATGTACGTTACACTTGGCATACTTTTGTTCACAATAAATGCAGCAGTGCCATTAATGCTGTCTGAACAGTTTACTCCTTACCGCTATTACAACATTGGTTCTGTTGCTGATGTGTTGTGCAATATACTTGTTAATAAATGACCTTGTGGTCAAAGAGTGCCACATTTTCCTTTCCAATTTCTCATGCACTCCGAACCATTATCAATGTTAAAACATTAATAAAGTGTTATTCATAATGAGATTTCAAATCTCGGAAATCTCTCCAATTATCGCCTACTTCAAATTAAAGCTCCGCGCTCTTTGCGGTTTAAGTATAAAATAATATAAATAACAAACCGCACACATTTATGGGAATGTGCTTGTGTCTTTTATACAGAACCCAGCGAAACTGGACATTGACTTAATTGTGGGTGCTTCCACAGATAATTACATGTGCGTTGTTTGCTGTTTCGCATAAAATAATCTGAGGTGTTCATTTTGCACCCTAGTCCCGGCATTGTGGTATACCCTTTCACACAGGCATTGTCAGAGCTCACCGATGAAGCTTCGATAATTGCTTGGAACACTTTAGCCATATTTGCATGTCATTCACCTAGAACAGTGACACAAAGGAAAAAGCCAGGAAAATGCGGCGTAAAAGGGGCTTGACTTACCCTGAGGAAGGAGTCCAGAGATCCATTTTCCATGAACTCTGTGACAATCATGACGGGGCTGCTCTTGGTGACCACGCCCTCCAGGCGGATGACGTTGGGATGGTCAAACTGGCCCATGATGCTGGCCTCACTGAGGAAGTCCCGCCTCTGCTTCTCCGTGTAGCCCGTCTTCAGGGTCTTGATCGCCACAAACATCTCCCTCTTCCCGGGAAGCTTCAGGTTGCCGCTGCACACCTCGCCAAACTCTCCTGTTGAACGGGCATCGACAGTCAAGGTTTTTTTTGGTCCGTAGAGGGCATAATAATCCATCCATTTCAGATCCCATTACCTGCACCGATGACCTGCTCAATCTTCACGCAGGATATATCAATCTCCTTGGCGAACTCCCTCACCGCCTCGTTGGGGTCCTCATACGTGAACGGATCGATATAGATCTTCATTCCTGGAGTCACTTGGAAAACAGGAAAGCGACACTAACATATTTGATTGCTGTGCTCATCTGCTTTAAGGTTCAAGTTTGACCCCATAAATCGGACTGACTTGACATTTCTCACACAGCTCAATACGCTCTACAAAAGACCCACTGTGATTTTACAATGTTTCGCCGAATCACCATGAAGTTTGGTACAAACAACCCTTTAGAGGACTGACAGGCACATGAGCACATGACTGTAGAATTTAAGCAACATTGGTTGAAAAACATGGCCGCCATCAGGCAAAGCATATTCGGAGGGGCATGGACAGGAATTGGCCACGACAGTAATTGACAATTAGTCACTGACCATATGTCTAATGATTATAAAACTTTCAGGATATATCAATTCCATGTATGCTGGCATGTCTTCCAAAGCAGTTTAAGCACAACCCATAGGGGATGCCGCAAACGTAATTTACAGTGTTGAACAATGTAAGAAAACCACAGTGTGTCATTATTGCTGTTAAGGTGACTGTCGCTGGATCCTTGGGGCTGTGAGGTCATTTAGTCAACAAGGACATGGCCCTTTTTAACACTGTTAATGAGGCTGGTAAGGTAAAGTAAGGGAAATAAATAAATATACAGTCGTCCCTTTGAATTTCCCGGCTTCACTCTATCACGATTTTTTGAAATATATTAATCAATAAATCATCGCTGTTTCATGGCTGACTACAGCCTACGTTATTAGTCTTAAGATATGCATGCTTAAGCAAAT
The DNA here is from genome assembly GCF_027744805.1 of Dunckerocampus dactyliophorus. Classification (NCBI taxonomy): domain Eukaryota; kingdom Metazoa; phylum Chordata; class Actinopteri; order Syngnathiformes; family Syngnathidae; genus Dunckerocampus; species Dunckerocampus dactyliophorus. The sequence continues at coordinate 12,544,025 of NC_072826.1, read as the reverse complement.
TTGATGTACAGTAGACGCCCCTACAACGTAAATAATCCATTCCGAGAACGTTTACGTTATAGGGTTTTTACGGTATGCAAAGCATAAAATACATGTAAATAGCCTAATCCGTTCCAAGATCTTCCCAAACTCACCCCTTTGACCCTTCAAAATATTCAAAGTCCACCAAATATGGTGGGAAAATATAAGAAAACGTCAGCATAAACATAGTAGAGTAACATTCCAATATAAAATAAGGTAATAAATTAGATAAAACTGAAAAACAAAAACAATCAACTAGTTTAAGGGCAACTATGATGAGGAAGGGAGGTTGAAGGGAGAAGCCTGTCTCTCACACAAACTCACGTACGCGCTGTATGAGTCAGCCAATGAGATGATAGGGTAGGTGGTGCCCCGATAATCAGCCAATGAGATAGGAGTGTAGGCGGTGCCCCGATAATCAGCCAATGAGAGCGTGAAGCGTCAGAAGTGTACTCTGTTAGTCATGGAAAATGTTTCCCTCTCTCTGTCGCGCGAGCTATTCAAATCAAATTTCTGAACTTGCACCGACTTGACGCTTTACGTTATATGGAATTTCTTACGTAATACCATGCAAAAATTTTACATAAGTTCTTTACGTTCAGTGGAATTTACGTAAAAGGAGGTTCACGTTATGCGAGGTACTACTGTATTTTTGGCCTAAATTTTGGCATTTTCACGCATAAAAATGACTTAATGAACTAAAATACAAATACAACACATTCAGAAAACGCATTCGAAAGGCATGTTGATATGCAGTTTATATGTTACATTAGCCACCACAAGGAACTATCCCAGTGCTAACATGTACATAAGACATATTATGTCTTATACAAGCGTAAAGGTGACTATACAGGTGTTATTTCATGTCAAGAGGGCTCTAATAATGTTAAAAACCCGTATTTAGAAGGTCGTAAATATGTTTCATTTCTTAATAAGGAATCCTACTTTGTGGAAATTCACTTATCACCATCACAGTTGGGTCCACTTAACCGCGATAAACGAGCGATGACTGTATTCTGTGAGCCATCATTACTCACCTAAGCCCCGATGCCAGGTAAATTGGCTTAAGGTGGCCTTTAAGCATCCGTGGACTTAAATGTTCTGAGTTTTAAATCCAATTATTTGGCTCCACATCAAGCCTGGGCGATTTGAATGCTTACTGAGCTGGTGCCCGCTGCAGAGCTACAAAAGGCTCACGATGTGTCACACGGACAGAATCGTTTCTCTAAGTTATAAAATGCTGAAAGACGGTTGAATTGTGACCTCCGCCAAGGCGGCATAAACATCAAGATGCTTGGTGGCAAACTACCACTTAAAGCATGGAGAGGGGAGGTAATTCCTCAAGGAAAAAGACTCTGATGTACTTGAAATGGAACTGAGTTGGAGCATTTCCAATAATAAGAGGAGGAATAAGTCATAATATCCTAATTGGGTGAGAAATTACTTTTCAGATCATCCTTGAGGAGTTTTTTGGGGATTATTGCCCCATAATCTCCATCGCGGAGGCATTACATAGATCCACCTAGCCTTTTAAATTTTTTATCAATGGCAAATGACTTGTGCGGCATTAGCATGCTAATGACGTTAGCGTGAGCGAACGACTGACCTACTTCCACAACAATGGCTTTAGCTAACGGTGCAACGTGATGATGACGATGCATGGATATGGAAGTGGTTTAGACTACGGAAGTGGTTAACATAGGCTCACCCCAAAATGGGGTGGGATTTTTTTTGGGGGGGGGGGATATGGTGGGTTTTAGCCAAGGACATCAGCATACAAGGTGGTAGCTATGGTGACAGGTGTGTGAGGTGGCGGTGGGCTCACTGATGTAATTGACTGTGCGAGACGGTAGTCATGGAGACAGGTGTCTCAGGGGGAGACATGGGGGCTGAAGGCGTGGAGTAGGGGAAGTGAAGTGTTAGGAGGTTTACTCACTGTGGCCGCTGGTGTAGTGCTGCAGCTTGTCTGTGTACTCGGAATCAGCCCTGTCGAAGCCACGCCTCCTGGGGAACAGACAAAGAACTCTAGTGGTGGTGGAAAGACAGACGGAGGGTTGGGGCAAGGGGGTTACATGGCCCCCATACACTTGACAGGCTGTCATGTATGCAATCTTTACACAGAAACTTCAGTATGGTTTTTTTTTTGCACTCATCACAGACGTGAAGGAGGAACACCGAAAGGAAACAAACATAACATATCAGAAGAAAAAAAAAAAGTCAAGAATTGCAAGGATTACACTGAAATATTAGGAAAATACAGATTAATTAGAAAAGAAAAAAAATAATTTTAGGAGACAAAAACTTGTAATTTAACAAGATAAATGCCATAATTAAGTTGTAATTATAAGAGAAAAAAATCCAATACTTTTTTTTATGAATTAAGTTGGACTTTGATATGGAAAAAGTCATAATTTAACAAGAAAAACTGTAAAATAAAAAGTTGACTTTTTTCTCTCTTATAAGAAGAAAGTCACGGTAAGCGGAAGAGGATGGATGGATGGATGGATGAGAAGTCACAGTTTTTACAAGAAAAAATGAAAAGAGTTGCAGTTGTTCAAGGAAAAAAGGTATAATATTACAATAATACATACTAATAATACATAATAATAATAATAATAATAATAATATAGTGTTCAGAAAGGTATTGATTCATGTGTTTATTATTGCGCTTCTACAACTGCACTGCAAGTGTACCAAATGTCATAATGAAATTCAGCGATGTCGTCCAGTTCAATATCAGCTGCGAGCGTCCTTACAATATCAAAGACACAAACGTCACAGCAGAGCTGCAGCCTCGATGACGTTGACAGTCGCTGTGAAGTGTTAATGAGACGCATTTCAGCTGCTGTCACACTTTATAGAAACTATGACTGGGACCTTTACAGCGTGATGAAACTTCAGGAATATTCATCAGACATGTGCCGGAGTTACTTGCAGACTTGCATATCATTAAAAAGAGCGTTGCTTGCTGATAGCCTTTTTGCTATTATTACGCTGAATAAAACATTTAAAACAACAACATTTAAATCAGCTGGAGGCTCACCGATTACACACGATGATGATGACAACCACGGCAATGAGGAAGACCAGGCCGGCAGCCGCGGAGCCGATAATGAGGGGCAGTTTCTCCCGAATGCTGGTGTTGTATTCAGCTGCAGGAATAAACAAATAGAACACATTCATAAGCAAATATGCACATTACACACACACATGCTGAGACATGCGGCAGAGTGTCACGCTGCGATGGGTGACAGACACGCTGACATATGGCAGGGCTGAGCACATTAGCATGTTGGCATGTATGCTCTGGTCCGCATGGTGTTTTATCGGGACCACAATCAGGCTGGGCTGCTTATTTAAGAATGCACCTATCCCATGAGGAATAATGCGAACGGAATTAATCCTTTTAAAATTTGAATTAATCATCATAAAACCTACATGTGTAAAAAGAAGTCCGCTAGTATGCAAAAGTACCTTTTTAATGATGTTCTAAAAGTACAACGTGTTCCTGAAGCCTGTTTATCGGCACCGAATGTGAGAACAATCTATCATCTCCCTTACGTGTTTGCTCCACTTTTGAGCGAAGAGGCGCTCAAACGCTTCCTTTTGAATTTGCGGCTTTTCATCACGTCATGAAGGACAAACTTTCTTCCTGATGGACATGATACTTCTCCGACCTGTCCCTGCCTATATGAACTTTGTTAAAAAACAAAAATTTTAAAAAGAGGCTTCACTACACATCTTAAAATAACGCCTGGAGCTCCGGCAACAATCAGCCAGCTACAAATTCCTGCATCAAGGCTAGAGGTGGTTAGAGTTGGAGTACTTGTTTAAGCACTGAAGAAGGGAACAGCTTCAAGATCTAGCTATTCGTAATCTATGTGAAGATAGCCAGGGTCGCTTTAAAGTGGATATGAAATCTGTACCACAAGAAACAGCCACTAAAAGTGTACATAATGCTATGTTTTACTGTAAATTCACTTCTAAGAAGCTTTTGTATGGAGAGGTCAGTGTAAGTTGATGAATGGCATTCCGGGGCTAATGACAGTCCTGGGAACTACGGGCTGGAGGAAATTAGCTTTTCAGAAGGAAAAGCCCCGAATGGTTGGAACATGAACGTACATGAGTGATGTAGAATGTAATGACCACATTCTTGCTTTTTGCAGATGTGTCAGTGAGTAAGTCATCTTTAAAAGGGCCATATTTAATGCAGCATTTGTATTGGGTCTAGATGGAGATTGTGTGTGTGTGTGTTGTGGCTAATAAAGGGGGGGCAACTGAAGCTCTAATGATCATTTCAGAGATGCCTCCAGATATACGTATCAAGTTTACACAAATGCAAATTTTTTAACACTACCGGAGGCTTTGGGGTCCCGACTTCTCACCTTCGGTCATGGTCTGGAAGTACAGTTTGCCGCTGTAGCGTCCAAAGCCGGCCACGGTGCGGGCTCGGACCTGGAAAACGTAGATGCTCCCCGATTTGAGGCCTCGGATGACCACTGTGTTGGTCTGGCTCCTGATGGTGGTGGCGTTATGCTCCGACTGGTCCTGGGGGAGGAATTGAGTCAGTCAGGGGCGCATGAACAATGACGTATCAATTGTAATTAATGTCAATATAGTGATTTTAAATAATACCCACAGTTCTATAACTAAACAATCTAGTATAATCTGATATAAATCCGATATTTATTGGTTTATTTATTATCTATTCTTATTCTATTTTTTATTTTTCTTGTCTGTCATGTCATCTATCTATCTATCTATCTATCTATCTATCTATCTATCCATAAAGTCATACAAATATTAATATATTTTTGTTATAAAAAGGATTTAATAGTATTTTTTTAAATACTTATTAAGTTGAATGTGATCAAACTTTCATTCAGTTATCGAGTATAATAAATGTGCGTGTACCTTCTCATAAAACTGCAGCTCATAGTCCAGGATGACTCCATTAGGCTGGTCTGGCTGGGACCAGGAGAGAGTGATGCTGTCCACAGTGCGGCTCACTTGGTGCATGATGGACACAGTGGACGGCGCTGCATGGGCAGACAAAACAAAAGTATAAGAAGATGATTACAAGTTTGGGTGAGAGCCAGCACACGACAATATTGCAATCTGCTTATAAGCAGATGCACTCGGCATATGGTTAGCATGTAGTTTTTGATTGCACCATTACTAGATAAAAGCAATAATTACCATCCATCATGCATTACTGGTGCACCCGAACAAACGGACACACAGAGGCATTGTTATCTTGCACAAGCTTATTTCATTTAGCTGGAATTGTTGATGTATTTTCCCTCCTACATGAGAGCTTGAAGCACCAATGCGGTATTTTTCCATGCTGAGGAATTACATGTTTTCAACTACTTTGTCCGTTGTGCTTATTTAAATGTTTAGATTGCGGTCTTCGCTCGGAGACAACACACGTCAGCTTCTCTTGCATGTTGAAAAGGTAGGACATTTCTAACTGCAACATCCTTAAGCAGGTTTTGCATGGGCTTATTTTATTTTCATGGCTCACAGAAGTGCTGGAAATACGCAAAAAACAATTTCACACAGCAATCAAGTTTGGGACTGATGTTTACAACATGGGTGGCCAGTGACCTGCTGCTCTCTCTCTCTCTGTGTGCGCTACAAACACCATCAAGCCAACAACCATTACGATTAGTTCAGGGCGCCACAGGTCAGTGTAATACTAAGGGAGGCACAAGTTAAAAACTTCTGTCTGGGGAGTGTGTGTGTGTGTGTGTGTGTGTGTGTGTGTGTGTGTGTGTGTGTGTGTGTGTGTGTGTGTGTGTTGGAAAGGGTAAGAGTGGTGTGAGGCAGGAACAGGAGGGGAGGTGGGAAAGATTTATGGACACAAGTCAGTCGGCATGTTCATTCCCCCCCAGTCCCGACAGTAAAGACACACGTCCGTCTGCTGGGACACGTGTTCCCCCGGGTAGAACGCTACAACAACCGCAATATTCTATAGGCTATAATCATGGACTGTGCAGCTGCATTCAGTATGTCGGTTTCTCGTGCACAGTACTGGTAATTTGCTGCCTCTGTGTACGGAAAGCTAAGCGAAGCGGGCACGTCCTCGCTGGCTCAAGGCCGATGATAAAAAGTCTTTTCACAAACTGCTTCACTATCATCAGCTATTTAGCCGAGTTGAACCAAAGCACCCATTTGAGGGGGCAAAACATCACGTCAGAAAGCTTGATGAAAGGGATGGCGTGTTACTGTGCTTCTGTACGCTGATTTGTGTGTAAGTAGTCGAGATTTCATCTTACAGAGTGATGGTCAGCAGATCTGCAGCATGTTGACGGTCCACTGGTGTCCACTAATGATGGGCATCGGAAGATATTCACTGACCATTGGGAAAGTTAATGTTCAAATGTTGCTGAAATGATATTACAGTGGAAGCTGTGAAGTCACAGACACTGGCATTCGTGATGATAACTACGAATGCTGACAAAGCAAAAGTAAGTGATGCGCCCGTAAAAATTTCTATTTTTGACCCCAAACCCTCCTGCTAGCTTGAAGTTGACATTCTCCTCATTTTGAATCAACATTTGCAATTAAATCGACTCTTGTAATTATTAGAATCGATTCAGCTCCCTTCTCTCTTCAACTGCCATTGTTCATTCATGACACAATCCAGATTTAAGGCCTAAATATAGCCCAGGTGTGTCTTGTTGTGTAATTAGCCTGTGGATTTAGTTCCCAGTTTTCCGTCTAGTCTTTGAGTCTGTGCCATGATAGTGACAGTTTTGTAGCTCTTTGCATGGTTTGTGTGCTTTGGACATCCCAGGCTGAAATTTCGTACTTTTGGATCCTGAGTTGCCCAGTACCTAGCATTAAACCTTTTTTGAGCAGCATTCCTTTGTGGCCTTCATTGCTTCCCAGCACTTGGATGCACCATGCCTTGCCCCTGCATCGCAACCATAACACTCACACACGTACTAAAGGCATTTCAAGTATAAGCATCATCCACTCCTTTGGGGAAACTTTTTAGTCCCTTGTTTAAACCTTCAAACCCAAGAGCCAACTGAAAAAAAAATAACGCAAAGCCTGTAGCTTCAAGCAGCGTATTGACAGTCCAGCAGCTGAAAACAAGAACACGTCAAAGTGATCGTACACATTGACTTTACGAGCTTGGTGAACCTCAGTCCATCCACTGTTCTAGGCTTGGATGGTAATACGGTATTTACACACAGCTTGCCGTTCGTTTCCTACCCACTCTTCCTTTTACTTATTTCCTGTTCCTCTTTCTACAGCAGCCCGTTTAGGCAGCAGCAGCGCTCCACTAATCAAATCTCAAATGATCAATAACACCCATACTTGTTTAAAAGCTGTCAAACTCCTCATGTACATCCTCAAAATGGACATTGAGCCCAATATATGAATGCTCTCTGTTGCTTGTTTGCAGTCGCAGCCTAATAAAGCAATCAGTTACTCTGAGGGGAACTCACGAGTATCCCATTACGGATGCACGCAGACTCAAGAGCAGCACATGGCCTTTTTTCCTGCACAGCATTTCCATTAAACACACGCGCGGTAATCTGACACGAGGCCAAAGAAACAAAGGCAGCTCATGTGTTTCACGTACACGGCATGGACGCATGCCAACAGAGCACTGAGGAAAGGACGAGGTCCAGACGGCACGGTGGTACACTCGGTGTCATGGTCCAAGATGCTGAGATGCTTGTGTCTACAATCTGACTGAGAGATAGCTGCTTAGTAAAGAATGCTGTGCAAATTCAACATCTTGAGCCACAAATGACTCAGATATTGCATAATCCCATTTTCTTGTGAACTAAAAAAGACCCAAGAAGGTTTTGCGATAATTTATCAAATGAAGGTCGGTTTGTCAAGAACTGTCACTTTCTTACAGAGAGGGCAAGCTAGCTGCATGCAAGCATTCTATTCATATTCCTAAAATTAATCAAGTGGTGATAATGAAAAGGACAGGGATTGTAAGTTCACCTAATTAAATTAGATGGCTGATTTGGGAAGACAAATGATCTTTGTGAATAGGGCTGCAGGTTTGCCACATCCTACCCGTACAAGTCCTACCCTGGAGTTCTGGGGAAAAGAATTATATCAGAGTCAAGGATGTTTCATACAATCTGCTCGTTTGTGGACAGACTTGCTTTAAAGACAAAATCAGTAAGTTGATGTGATAAACACGTTGGTGTTGGGGCGGTTGGGGTGGGTTGTGGTGGGGCGGTGGATGTCACGTAGCTTTGATGAGGAAACTCCAGCTGTTGAGGAGGATTCAGGTTTCAGACCTCACATTGCTGCTCGGTCTGGGCTCTAACGTAACTCCGGCATGGGAAGGCAACACTTCTATGGCTCCACATATTATTTTTGGGCACACTGAGAGGAAGCTTTTCAGTGAATTAAAGATTCTAGAGGTAATTTGTCCTTCATTCTCTTTATGTTGATAGAAAAAGCCTTACTCTCATCAATCTAGTTCATGCCATTTTGTCTCTTTTAAAGTAATCTCCAACACCATCCCTTGGTATACCTCGGTGTTATAGAATAACATGATGTAATAATGACAGCAAAACTGGTCACCACCAAGGACCCTGAAGGCCAAACAGCAGAAAACAAAAAGTAATAAAGCTGGTTAATTACTTCAGCTAGATATAATACATTTTCTAGGCTGGCACAAAAATTTGAATTTTTTAAAGAGCTGTGTATTTCAGGCCTTTATTGCGATTTCTTCTTACATCCCAACGTGTCTACAAACATTTTATTAAAGTCCTGGAACAGTCTTCAAATACAAGGATTTAGGTTGGGATGGAGGAGGTAGCGAGAAGAGGACAGAACCCCATAAATCCCTTTTCCTTTTTGTAGTAAAATTTTTTTTCCCAAAAGTGCAATATCTTCCAAAGGTCCCAAACCAGCTGTTCCTCTGGGCTTCCAAACAGGCCTGCCGTTGCTGCTCCGTTCTTTCTCTCGGGCTGCCATCCATTTATGAGCGCTGAATCAGGCGCTCTTTAGCAGAAAGGTCCGTATATGCATGTACTTCTTACTCGCTGGCAGCCTGCCCCGTTTCCACAGCTGCAAAGTATTGTGGCTTTTACACGTATGACAATTTTCCAAAGTGAGATTTGAGTTGATCAAGCTTTAAACCATCTGCAGGGGAAAGGATGGACTAGCAGCATCCACTTAAAGTATAAACTCTTTCTTAAATGAGTGTTTTAGCATCCTAGAAAAGTTCCTGAGAGCCTGTAGGAGTTCTGCAGACCAAGAATATGAATGACAGAGCTAATATTTGGTTGGAATTTTATTCATTTTAATTTGGCATTTCGGGCCGCATGGTGGCCTAGTGGTTAGCATGTTGGCCACACAGTCAGGAGATCGAATTTTCAAATCTCAGGTTGGGCATTTCTGTGTAGAGTTTGCATGGTCTCCCTGTGATCCAGCTTACATGTGACCTAATCAGGACAAACGTTATAGAAAATGGATGGATGAAATTTGGCATTTGACAGTACACAGCCATTACTTTATAAATAGTTGGCTGTGAGAATGCTTACAGTGAACTAATTGTGTCCAAGGTGTGAATATTAAGTGTGAGCACCATTGTTATCTAGCACTGCCTTAAAGCCTCTTGGGCGTGGAGTTGACCAGAAATGCACAGGTTGTTACTGGAATCCTCTTCCACTCCTCCATGATAACATCAGCCACTCCATAACCTTCACCTTCAGCTTCCTCAGCAAGGCACTTGTCATCTTTGGGCGCCTTATCATGTTGGAAAACTGCCATACGGTCTAGTTTTCCAAAGGAGGGGGTCAGAGTCTTCTTCACACAGATCATGTTGCTACCGCCACCATGCTTGACTGTCGGCAAGGCACAATAATTACTGAAAAATATTCCTAATCACAAACTGTAATCACAAGCTGTAAACTGTCTGCTTAAATCAGGGGTGGGCAAACCTTTTGACTCCAGGGCCACACTGAGTTAACAAAATTGGCCGGGGGCCCAGACTACATATTTGATACACGCACATTAGTTTAATCTTATAATTCCAACAGTCCACCTGGAATTTTTTGCCTTACTTTATCTGTAAAAGTGTCAAACAATCTGCTATATGTGGTTGTGTCCCTTCTTTCAGGAGCACTTTAAACATCAGACCACATCAAATAACAAAATTTAATTTTACAGTGTTTTTTTACTGAGTAGGACACCTGGAATGTACATGAATAAAGGATGTGTGATGTACAATATGAAGTATGAACGACAAAACACGGACCATTAAAGAGTAAATGTCCCTCCTTTTTCACGTCCCGTTTTTTTTTATACAGCTTTTGTATTGGATCTCACAAGACAGCTATGGCATTTACAGTTGTGTTCAGGGACACAACTTGCAAGTTGTGTTGACAACTAAGTTCCTTCAGAGAATCAAAACTGGGACAAACGAGTCTTGCAGAAAACATTTAAGACGACAGTACACATCAATTTAAAAAACAGTATTTGGAAAATATTTTTACAGATTTTCTTAGGACACTTGGGGCTGACTTGGGTCAAACGCGATCAGTATTGGAGCTGTCTGTCACAGCCATGCAGAATGATGGTTTTGGATCGCACGGCGCTGGAAGGAAACTCAACAGTTTAGTGAGCTTTGAGGCAAAAGTGTCGTCTGCCGCGAGAAAATCCTCTTAAAACCACAAGAAGCATGTCAACACTCATCAGGAAGAACTGTGTGGATTTGGTTGTTTCTTCTTTTGCAAACATATTTCATAGTCATGTCAGTGTGACACTCGAGGCAGAATGTTTATGTTTTTGCTGCAGGAGCACACAGTATGCTGGAATAGCACCTCTGTTGTGGTCAAAGACCAGTTTTGATTTTTGGCTTAACTTCCTAAGCTGACATCCTGCTTATCTACGAAGTGAGAGGTCGTAGCAAAGATTGTTACACAATAGCTACCATTAGGATACTTCATGCTTTGTTTCTCAAAGAAACAGGGGCGTTACAAGAATAGCAGAGTTTGCCATTGTTTAAAAGCAGTAAGGGGTATAGGATTACGTCATATTTTAGCATATCCATTTTCTACTTTTTTGCAAAATAGTGCATGACAAAAATGCAAATGTCATGCAAAGTTTTCTGAACAAACTTTAGAAAACAATCTTCAGTCAGGTGCAGAAATAGAAACTCAGCAAACTGACAGTCGCTTCATCAGGCAAGCATATTATTTCAGGTAACATCACTTCATAATCGTTGCTAAGTGCTGACAGAGGAAAGAATCCAGAAACCGATCTCAATGTCGAAACTGTGTGTGTGAGCGTATTGCTCTAAAATATTTGCTTTTGCAGCAGGTTGACATTACCTGAGAAACGTGCGCTTCTAGGGCATCTATTCTAAATGCAGCCTCTAAAATAGAAATGCTAAATTATTAATAGCTCCCTTTGCTCCCTGCTTCGTTTGGGGGTGAGGGGACTCGCACGTATTTGCACGTCGCGTCCCTCTCTTGCACCAAAATATCACCGACCAGCGGCGCACATCTCAAGGAGACTCAGCTAAGGGCTCTCTTGGTAGTTTCCTCGTTTTGCTTTTAATTATCAGCATCATCGCTGCCGGCTGAAGTAAATAAATGACTGCATTAAAGTCTGATCGATGATACTGGCATTGAGAGTGTACCGTGAATGCACTCAACAATTATTTGTATAATCACATTATGTTCCCTTTTACAGCCCACTGGGCCATGAGACTGTGGTCTTTTAACCCAGATTTATATGCAGGCGATGTGCATACCCTCTCCTTCCTGCATGTCAAGGCTTATGCTGATGGAGGGGGAAAGAAAGCCCACATGACTAGTGAATGATTCATAAACAGGATCAATTAGTTACTAATTTGGCAATCCATGTGGTAATTCTCCGCTGGGAAGACGTAATTAAATTCTTGTAGTGGCATACATAGATTATTTAAGTCACCTGATGAACCCTGAAGGGTGCACACAATATTTTGACATTTCATCTCCACACTCATCTTGCTGCTCCACATCTTTTCGAGGTGAACAGGTTGTTGTGCATGACAAGCAGTGGGAGCGGCCTCCAGAGGTCCCTGTCCAATGCGGAGACATCCCTTCTGACCCTCACTGGCACAGAGCATATGTGTCCTCCTTGACACCTTCTGTCACTGTCACTGCTTGTACAGCTCGCTGCCTCTTGTGCACACAGCCGCTCAGCAGAATATGCACTCAAATTTGTTGGGGAACTACCATTTTTCCATCCAATCCCATTTCCAATCCTAATAACCTTTATACACACCTGATGAAAATGTTAAGACCAGTTGAAAAATTGCAGGAATGTGCACTGTTGGATCTTAAGGAGATTTTACGAAGAGCTTCAAATGCAAAAAGAAACAATGGGAATGACACAAAACAAATTTTGAGACATTTATGATCCGGGGGATCCGATGTCCGTAAAGACACAAGAGGATCCTCTGCCCAAATACATGTTTTTACTGGTGCTGAGTGCAATCCAATAACCATCATATGACATTCAAGATTCAAGATTCAAGATTCAAGAGAGTTTTATTGTCATGTGCATGGTAAAACAGCAGTTATACCATGCAATGAAAATCTTATTCTGTTCATTCTCCCAAGGAAAAGAAAGAAAAACACAAGAAAGAATAAGAACATAAGAAACATAAACACATATACATAAATACCAAGAAATTAAGCAACAACAGAAGAGACATTAATGCAAGTAAATAATACAAATAAATAAATAAATAAATAAAGTGCTATGAGTGTGTGTTGCGTGTGGCGTGTCTGAGTGCTTCATTGAGAAGCCTGATGGCCTGTGGGTAAAAGCTGTTTGCCAGCCTTGTGGTCCTGGACTTCAAACTCCTGTAGCGTCTGCCTGATGGTAGGAGTGTGAATAATGAGTGTTGTGGATGTGTGCTGTCCTTGATGAGGTTGTGTGTTCTGCGTAGGACTCTAGATGTATAAATGTCTTGCAGTGAGGGGAGGGCTGCCCCAACAATGTTCTGTGAGGTCTTGATCACCCGCTGGAGTGCCTTCCTATCACGTGTTGTACAGTTACCGTACCAAACAGTGATGGAGGCGGTAAGGACACTTTCGATGGTGCATCTGTAGAAGCAACTCAGGATTGTGGTGGACATGCCAAATTTCCTCAGTCTTCTCAGGAAGTACAGTCTCCTTTGGGACTTCTTCAGAATTTGTTGGGTGTTGTGAGACCAGGTGAGGTCCTCGCTGATGTGTGTGCCAAGGAACTTGAAGGTTTTCACCCTCTCCACCTCAGTCTCACCAATAAACAGGGGTCTATGTGGCTCCTTTTCCCTTGTTCTTGGGTCGATGATCATCTCTTTAGTCTTATCTGTATTGAGAAGGAGATTGTTATCACGACACCAAGCTATGAGGTCCGCCACCTCTCTTCTGTATGATGTTTCAACACCACCAGTGATCAGTCCGATGACTGTAGTGTCATCCGCAAATTTAATGATGCTGGTGTTGTTCTGGGAGGCCACGCAATCGTAGGTGAAGAGCGTGTAGAGGAGTGGACTCAGCACACACCCCTGTGGGGTCCCAGTGCTCACAATTCTTGAGCTGGATGTGCGGTTGTGGACTCTGACTGACTGGGGCCTGCCTGTGAGAAAGTTAAACACCCAGTTACAGAGGGAGGGAGACAGGCCAAGTGTGAGGAGCTTATTTGTGAGTTTGTGGGGGCTGACTGTATTAAAAGCGGAGCTATAGTCTATAAATAGCATTCTGACGTATGTGTCCTGGCCCTGTAGGTGAGAAAGGGCTGTGTGGATGGCAGTGTTGACTGCATCATCCGTGGACCGGTTCTGGCGATATGCAAACTGTAGAGGGTCCACAGTTGCCGCCGGGATGCTCTTTTTGATGTGGGTCATGACTATTCTTTCAAAGCACTTCATTACAATAGGAGTGAGTGCTATAGGGCGATAGTCATTCAAGCAGGTCACGTTGCTCTTCTTGGGTACGGGCACTATGGTGGTGGACTTAAAGCAGGTCGGTACAGATGCTTGTGCAAGCGACAGGTTAAATATGTCAGCAAGCACATCAGCTAGCTCTGATGAGCAAACCCGAAGTGCACGTCCTGAGATGTTGTCTGGGCCTGCTGCTTTTCGTGGGTTTGTTTTGTTTAGAACCCTGCGCACATCAGCTGATGTCACCATGAGAGGTGCGTCCTGTGTGCTCCCCAGGTTCAGCCACCCTCTCTGCTCATCAGAAGTTTGGGTGTCAAAGCGGGCATAGAACTCGTTCAGCTCATCTGGAAGTGTGGTTTGGCTGGACGTGGCTACGCTACTCTGCTGTCGATAGTCTGTGATGTGCTGGAGCCCCGCCCACATGCGCCGAGGGTCTGAGGTGGAATAGTAGCCCTCCAGCTTCTGTCTGTACTGTCTTTTGGCCTCTCGTATGGACCTCCTCAGGTCATATCTGGCCTTTTTGTAGTCATCAGCGGTGCCCATGACAAATGCAGTCGAACGAGCACGTAGCTTAGCCCTTACATCACAGTTCATCCACTGTTTTTGGTTAGGGTATTTTCTGTAATACTTGGTGGTGGTAACAGTCTCTATACATGTGCTAATGTAGCCAGTAACAGCAGAAGCATATTCATCCAAATCAACAGTACAATCTTCCCTCCCCGCTGCAGTTTTAAACACATCCCAGTTTGTGCAGCCAAAGCAGTCCTGAAGTACTTGATCAGTTTCTTCATTCCATACTTTAACTGCTGTACTTACAGGGGGAGCTTTTTTGAGAAGTTGTCTGTACGTTGGATAAAGGAATATAGAGATGTGGTCAGCCTTTCCAAAGTGGGGTCTTGGAACAGCCTTCAAAGCACCTTTCATGTTGCAGTAGACTTGGTCCAGGATGTTATTTTCCCTTGTGGGAAAGCTCACATACTGGTAATATTTGGGGAGGACAGTCCTGAGGTTACAGTGGTTGAAATCGCCAGATATAATGAATACAGCGTCTGGGTGTTTGGTCTCGTGTTTATCGATGATGTCATGCAGGAGGCCTAGTGCATTAGCAGTGTTAGCTCGTGGTGGGATGTAAACAGCAGTTAAATACACAGCGCTAAACTCACGAGGTAAATAAAAAGGTCTGCATTTCACCATCAGCAGCTCAATGTCCTGCGAGCAGTGCTTTTCCATCGTCTGTACGTCTGTGCACCACCGTTTGTTTACGTAAACACAGACGCCGCCACCTCTGTGTTTACCAGACGCTAAAGTCCGATCTCCCCGGTAAGCAGCAAATGATTCCAACTTGATCGCCGAGTCCGGTATATCCTCCGTCAGCCAGGTTTCTGTGAAGGTGAGGACACAGCATTCCCTGATCTCACGTTGAGCTGTAATCCTTGCTCGTAGTTCGTCCATCTTGTTTTCAAGAGAGCGGACGTTGGCTAGCAGCAAGCTTGGTAGCGGTGGCCTAGTCGCTCTAGCTTTTAGCCTAGCATGCAGGCCGGCTCGCTTGCCTCGTTTACGCCTCGGATGCTTTGCTCGCCGGGTATTCAGCTCACCGGGGCCGCAGGCTGCTGCGTTCTCCCGGCGCAGAAGAAAGGCAAAGTCTGAGAGGCTAAATGAAAGTTCATGGTGAACCCTGCCGATGTTCAAAAGTGTCTCCCTGTTGTAATGTACTGCGCGAGTGTGTTGAATGTCCAAAATGAACAATAAAATAGCAAAAAATAGAAAAACACGGGAGAGTGTCACAGAGACGTCTGCCACGGAGGGCGCCATCTTTGATCTTTGATCTGACATCTGCGAATGAAGGGTTTTAAGAACAAAAAACGTCTTCAAAGGCCTCGTCTCCTTCAATGCCACAAAATTGCCTGTTTGGAATTTGCACGAGAGCCCCAAACATGGGACACTGAAAGGTGGAAGTAAGTTTTATTCTCTGATAAAAAAAAATGTAACCTGAACAGTCCTGATGGCTTCCAACGTTACTGGCTTAACAAGGAGATCTCACCCAATATGATTTCCACACGGCACAGTGGTGGGGGTGCCATCCTGATCTGGGGTGCCTTTTCCTTCAACAGAACAATAGAGCTTCAGGTTGTGCAGGGGCGTCAAACAGAGCTGTCTATGTGGAGATGTTGCAGGGGGCACCCCACTCTCATGACTGAAGGCCCTTGTCTGTGTGGTAATGACTGGGTTTTTCACCAGGACAACGCTGCAGTTCACAATACCCACCTGACAAAGGACTACTTCCAGAGGAATAACCTCACTCTTTTGGACCATCCTGCGTGTTCCCCCGATCTAAATCCAATTGTGACCATTGGGGATGGATGGCAAGGGAAATTCACAAAAATTATTATCAGTTCCAAAGAGTGGATGCCCACCGTGAAGCCATCGTCACCACCTGGAGCAACATTTCCACTAGGCTTCGGAAAACACTGGCATCAAGCATGCCCACACCAATTTTTGAGGTGATTAACACGAATGGTGCAGCTACTCATTACTGAGTCCTTTTTTCAACATTTTATTTTTATGTTTAGTGGGTTTCTGGGCTTTAATTTGAGCTTTGGTCTTAAACCTTTGATCAGGTGATGAACAGCCTATTTCGCTTCAGTTGTTGTGTGCAATAAATTGCTTACGACATAAATGTTTTGTCTCACTCTAAATTCTTCTTTTTGCATTTTGAATCTCCTTAAGATCCAACGGTGCAAAATGTAAAGGGTAGCAATTTTCCAACTGGTCTTCAAATTTTGATCAGGTGTGCATGAAGTGTTCACACGACCGCGTTGAAGTCACTAGCTAGTGCACTGACACGCTCTGGCAGTGCACCA
This sequence comes from Dunckerocampus dactyliophorus, assembly GCF_027744805.1. Classification (NCBI taxonomy): domain Eukaryota; kingdom Metazoa; phylum Chordata; class Actinopteri; order Syngnathiformes; family Syngnathidae; genus Dunckerocampus; species Dunckerocampus dactyliophorus. The sequence continues at coordinate 12,527,228 of NC_072826.1, read as the reverse complement.
GTGCTTTTCACACCAGCAGGTAGGCCTGCATGCTCCCAGTCCAACTTGGCTATTTGCACAGTAATTAAGCCATACATCTTCCCTGGACCACATGCAAAACCTGATTACACCCTCAGTGACTGCTGAGTGAGTAATGTGGTTCACCGGCACAATCGGACAGTGTCAGCTGATAAGGAACCAATCCAGTCGCTGTGCATGTAGCCGGCTCAGTCACCTTGAGCTCAAACAAATATGTCCTCTGGAGTGAAATATGTGGCTAAAACCTATAATGCCTGTTCTATGGCAAGCACGCACACACACACACACACACACATAGTATATGAGCAGAATTAATCAAATTGGGAAATACTCAGGTGGCAGGTACTGCAGCAATTAGTTAATACCTCTTACTTGTCACCATCTATCGTTCTATCCCACTGACAGCAGAAACTGGGCACCATTCAATTGTAAGGGTGTTGTGTTGTTGACTTCCTATTAATTAAAGTGCATGACTCATAGGAAATCCTGCTCATTTCTCACTCCCTGTAGCATCCAGCATTCATGCCTTTTTTCTATGTTACTGTTCTGTATAAACGGCAGAATGTGGGGGTCGACTGGTCAATTTTCCACCTTTAGAGGCAGTACCAGAGCTGTAACACAAGTGGGACAGAGCCTGTGTGTAAGGGATCGGGGTGTAACGTTTGACACTTGACACATACAGCCCCGCTGAAAGCAACTGGTGCTGTCTGATACGTTTTCTATAAGGGGTTGTCCACGCAGGAGCGTTTTCAGGTCGAAACGGCAAAGTATATTACCATTTCAGCCTTTCATCCACATGGAAACGGCGCCATGGGTGCCCTGAAACGATATTTTTTGGAAAAAGGTTGTGATAACTCTGATAACACTGGCTTGTCATTGCCATATAGGCATGCAAACCAAAAGTGACAAGCCGACAAGCCAACATAATATCTGAATATTTCGACTGGCAGGATGTACCTCAGTCGACATTCTCCTAATATGTTTTTGTCTTATACTCCAAAATGACTCGTTGTCAGTCTAGACAAGTCCTGGGAAGAGGAAGACGACGGATGTTATGCGCATGCGTCCTATAGTTTTGGTGTCATGTGGTTCTGTCTGTGTGTCTGTTTACAGCGACACAGGCAGGTGTGCCTTATGTTTTACATCATTTTCATCCAGTGATCGATTCCCATCTGGATGCTACTATTTACTAATCCGATACAGTGTGGATGTAATTCTTTTCAACCCGCCAAAAAAATAATCCCAGGAGTGTTCCCATGTGGGCAGGGCCTTGCTTACACTCGATGGCGGTAATAAAACATGGGGTTATGTATAAAATCCTTTACTCTTCTGCTACAGCTGCGATGCAGTCATTTTTCAGGATCTCTGAGTGAAAGAAGCGACGACTGGCTAAGTTTTCACCCTTTGGCACCGGATCCTAACTTCTCATTGAATAGCATGCACACAGCATCGTTTTAGAGTATGAGCTGAGCAAATCATGTAAGGCTCACCGTGACTCATCGCTACTAAAAAGCTTGGAGCCAGTACTGCAGAATTAGTGAAGCTCATAATCAAACATAACACTGAGCACATCATCATCATTTTGCGTGCTATGACGTTACGGTGTGTAATTGAACGATGATGAACGTTTCAAGATTCCTTTTTATTTACAACCTCCTACAGAGTGGAGGGATGAGCGTATCTGGGATGCTTAATGGGGTGTCCCGCCCTCACCGTCCTCCTCTCCATCCACTTGCCTTCACACTAACAAGCCGCAGCTGAGGACAGCGGCCATTCACATCGGAGGCAGGACGTAAATTTGACACCATTGGCTTACAATTTCTTTGTCAATGCAACTGCAACCAGTGGTTCTGTGCTAGCCGCTGATTAAAGGTCACAAACTATACTATTTTTCAGCAATTTGAACAAATGAGTCTCAGATATTCCATAATAGTGTATTGGAATTTATACAGTATATAAGTGCTTTTAGTAAGCCCTACTGGAAACGTAGTTTTGTGTGTGTAGCTTTGATGCTAATGAGCTGTGTGCCTCCACACCTGTCTCCAACAGAGTGTGTGGCTCCAAGAAGAACTATTTTGCACTTTATCATTTTTTACATACAGTATACACTGTAACTCTGCACTTGTCTAGCATAATAGATGCCATACATCACATACAACAACATAACATGAAGGAGTGGGACAGGAGGACGCAAACGTTAGCAACATTAGCATAGATAGTGAGTTACAGTGCTAACATTATGCTCACATTTGAATCATGCTAGTTTGGCCTATTCACTGAAGAAAAAAATGATCAAATTTACAGCTCCCACACCTGTAGGTAGCTGACTGTCTGATAGTTAGTTATGATGCATAACAAAGCTATTTTCTTTTACCATGTGAGGTGAGAAATGGTGCGTGTATTCAAGGGGCAGGCTCATCTTGCCAGGGGCGGGTCAGAGATGGTATCATGTCCAGGAGGAGGGAGATTTTTCTCTCGAAAGTGGAGCAAACGAGTGTGGAAGATGACAGTTTGATGCTCATAAACCAGCTCTCAGGACACAAATTACTTCGAGAACATCAGTAAGAGATACGTTTTACATAATAGGGGACCTTCAAGACACGTGTATTATTTGATATTTAATTTGTTTTCACCCAGCTTGCGCTCTCCTCACTGCCAGTGTGAAAGCCCAGGCACAGAGCTGCCTGTGGTAATTAGGGCTGACATGATGTTTATGTAACCTCCAAGCCTCACAAACCAGATGCAATTAGGCTCCTGCTCGGTGTGGCCCCCATCCTTGTAGCATAGCACCGAGTCCTGCAATTGCATGCTTCACGAGCGAGCCCACTTCTGCTGCGTCACGGGGGAAAAGGTGGTGGGGTGCACTGGTAGAATTTCACAGCTCCCTGCGACGGGAGCATTGCCCCATAATCTAAAATGACGGACACTTCGGTAGAGAGGGCGCAGAGCCCCCCAATTTCCGCCAGAACCCCTCAGCGGGGGAAGCCGGGAAGCCAAGGGCCAAGGCAGCAGACTTATTGTGGTCCAGTGAGAGAGCGAGCGGGGCAGGGGCCTCATTACAACGCTTAACTGCACTCACAGCCCTCATTAAGCGACCACACTAGTGACTTAAATCCAAACAGACAATAAAAAGAGGCTGCCGTTTGAGTAAAGGCCTCCATTTTGGACTCTCAGCATTGTAATGGCTACTTTATGGAGCTGTAAGGCAAACAGATTTCCGTAAACACTGTCGTTTGCTACAATGGGTCAATTTGAGAGGAACGTTTAGGGAGTGCAGTGCGCAGTAATGAGAGTGAGTGTGTAGTTAAACAAATGCAACATGTCCAGTGTAATAGAAGCTGAGTAACAGGGTGCTTTAGGTGGCCCAGTCATACAGGAATCTGCAGGGGGGTGCGGGTGGGGGGAGGGGGGGGGGGGGGGGGGTGAAGGATAAGACATCACAAGACGTCACAGCAACATCATTCCTCCCCTGCTATGTGATGCATTTGATTGAGACAGTTAGAGAGCAAATCAATGCTTTAGCCTCAGTCAAATGATGAGGGTTGGGGGAGACTAAAGGCACAATCACAAAGGCTAAAAGAGGCAAGTGTTTGCAGATCGAAAGAAGGCTTTAAGGTGTCTCTTTATGGAAACCCTGAGATTAAAAGGCTAAGCCAGCCCTGAGGAAAGTTTTTTTTTTCTAGCGGAATACTTGTCTATAATCAGTGAATGGGAGAAAGGTAGTGTTTTATATTGTTTAAAATAACGCTGACACCAAGTGGGTGGATGAGCTGCAATCAGCAGTGAATGGAGATAGAGCAGCGGGCCTGCCACCGCCACAATCTGCAAATCATGGCTGTGAGGTTAGAGTGTAAGGACCAGAAAGCCGTCCCATTTTGTCTGTCCCGCCATCGACAACACACTCAGAGACACTAATCTGCATTCATCAGCATACAGGATAGGGAGAGAGGAACGTGTGCACTCTGCATTATGTGCTTGTGGAGTGTGATGAAGAGGAGGCATAATGGTGTTCACTTACCAGCCTGGTTGGTGGTGATGTTGACTGAGGCGTACTGAGGGGAGTAAGGGCTCTGATCCGACACCCCGTTGACAGCCTGCACCTCAAACGTGTACTGCGTGTGGGCCAGCAGGTCACTGATGTACACCCGTGGCTCCGTCAGGCCCAGCTGGCGAGGCAGGAACTGAACGTTGTCCCCGCAGCGGGTGCAGCCGCCCCGCCCGCCGCCGCAACTCTTGCAGATGATGTTGAAGACCACGTCCTCGCGGCCCCCGGAATCCCGAGGAGCCATCCACTCCAGCATGACCGAGGTCTCGTTCACGCTGGAGATCACGGTCTGTGGAGCGGAAGGGACCGCTGGAAGACGGAATAGATTCCGGAGTGAGGAAGCGCACATTTACATGATAAAAAACATTTTTTGTTTGTATGAAAACGCTCACATTTAGACACAAAACCTACCTCACTTGAAAATGAAAAATGAAAAATGAGCATGCCAGGCCAAAAGTTGGTGATACCTTCTTCCAAAGTAAAAACACTTCTTATTCACAATCATGTTTTGAAAACCCTTCATTTGCATATCTGTAAGATTAACATTAGGTAATGTGACTCATTTTAACACTTTAGTAGGGCAGTAAATGCACACTGAAATGCCTAAACAGTGCTGTTCAAATTATGGTATTTTCATACTCCAAAAAGTTGTCACCTGAACAAATGTCCTAAAAAACTAATACTTCTGTCTGTTTCCCATTAAAAATGTTATGTAAACGTCCTTTCAGTTCGCTGAACACATGCTTTTTTTATTCATTTTAGCTGGCTGCAGCGCTTAACAGGAGAATATTAAATAACTATCACTTCAAACCACAACAGTCATTAAGTACATTTTCACAGATGGTGTGTGTGGTGTAAATGTGAACCAATGGGGACATGTGGTCAAGGGAGTTTGGTTGGGAAAAAAAAACATACTAAAATGTATACTATGGAAGAGGTTATGTTTTCAACTTTCAACTAGCTACTAGCACACCTCAATTAAAAAGGGAAGTAGCTTGAGCCAAGGGGGAAAAATTGTTGAATTTTGGTGCAAAAGGTAATACCATCGTTTACAGGACCTAAGAGGAGAGATGTTTGTCTACTTGGTGTTGCTGTTTAAAAGAATCACGCTTTTTGAAATAATCCCCAATGCATTCATAAATTTGATACCGAATGCTACTAATTTCTCAGGAAAACTTGATAGCTCTCCAAGGCTTTGGCTGACAATCGTCCCTCACAGGATTCCCATTCACTGGATCGGATTTTCTAAGCTAGTGCTCACAATGAAGTGTTTTCTTCACAATTTCCCCGCAGAGGAGCATCATGAAGAGCTACTAAAGTAGATAAAGCACGAGCGGGCTACACATGTTGACTGAGAAGCCACTCATATAAGAAGTGTTTATCTTTTTCAGGCACGTGGAGGACGGCGAGACTAATGTGTTAAACAACGGCACTCCTCCCACAATATCCGGAATCTGAATCGATCACTTCTTGTTAAACCGCCTTTAAAAGGCAGCAATTAACAGACCTCCGGCTCTGGAAGGAAGCCCCTTCTTCTTGGTTGTGAAACAGAACTCCTCCTCGGCGTCTCTGTCCCAGGGAGGAGGACTAATACACCCCCATTAGCTTAGACGGGTGGCTCTGGTGGGCCCCGCTTTAATCAGGCCGGGTCGTGCTGTGCTTAATGCCAGTGACGTGACGCTGCCGCTCTCATTCACAACAGCTGCTCGACTCCCACAGCCGGGCTTATGCAAATCTCCTTTGTTGGAGACCATCATCTCGTCCTTTCAGCACACACAGAGGGAGTAAAAGAAATAAAAACGCTACCAAAACGATGAAAGGGGCGTTTTTCCCCCTCCCTTGCTTTTGTTTTAGATATAGCGAGCCCCCCCACCGCCAACCTGCGTTCCTTCCTATCAAGCTTGGTGTCAACCTCAAATTCACATTCAAATTCAAACAGCTTCATTGGCATGACAAGAGCCAGCGCGGCCCAGGCTCATTCTCCATGGCGGCCTCTCTCACAAAAGCACCGCATCCCGGCCCAGTAACCTCTGCTCTGGCTCAGAGCGCTAGCCGCGTGATGTTGAGGACAGGCCGGCCCAGCCTTGTGTGTCGGGTGGGATCTTTGGAGAGCTGCACTATAGGGATGAGAGCATCACATTGGAGTGCGGCGGGTGGGTGGAGGACAGCTCTGACAGGAGCAGCAATGACCGCCATGGACCTCTGACCCTCAGCTCTTCTGCTCGTGAGTGTGAAATGTGAGGGTTCACACACGTGACGCCCGAGTCTTTAGAAAACACGATTGTGTGCTACATGTTCAACACTTCCAATTAAGTCCGCATAAAACAAGGTGGCTACAATACATACTTGTGCAGGGCATCTGGAAGGGATCTGAGTCTGTGCGATAGTATCCGTTGCGGCACACACAGTTAATGGCACCCTCGCTGGTGGTACGGCTGTTGATGGGACACTGCGTGCAGGACTCGTCTCCCTGGGTCGGCTTGAAGAAGCCTGACGGGCAAGCTGAAAACAGATGAGATACAACGTTTGAACGAGTTATGGGGCAATGAATTTAGTGGGTGCTCATAATGGACCCCACCCTAGATGCTTCGATGAAGATAGGTCAGGATGATTGGAGCAAATGTATAATGAAATACATTTAACATGATATGTTTATGATATTACATTTTAAAATGTCACATAATCAAGAAACGTGTTGCTGTGAGTTCCCCTTATCATTAAAACAAGCATTGTTTTTATTGAGTAATGAATGAATGAAAGATTTTTTTTACATTATACTGTAGTGACATGAAATGGATGCTGTGTAAATGATTTGGAGTGCATGAGAAAATGGACAGCAAGACAGCTTTTATTAACAAGTATATTGCACAACATGGCCGCAACAGAACCAATGTTGTAATAGTGGTAAGGAGTAAACTACTCAGCCGGCATTAAAGGTGCTATATGCAGCTCGCTCTAAATTACATTTTTTGAAACCAAAAAATATCAGAACACCACCACCAGATAGCATATGTTACCATTAGTGGTTTAAAAGAGCTAACTGTACAAAAACGTGTCTATTTGTCACAACGATGGATTAAACTGCATAAAAATTGGCCTAATTTCCGATCGGCATAAATAAAAATAACTGGTTTCTGTCACCGTTGGTATTCACGTACACGTACATGACGCGTACGTACACACACAAACGCAATCTCAGAGAAGCAATCAACAATTTACAGTCATGTTGTTGTTACAAATGGCTAAACATTCAACGATGACTAACTTTAGTAGCTAAAACTTGCCGAATTGCTATCATTAGCTGACAACACACATAAGCGCAAGGGTGTGTGTTACATCGGTGTAGTCAAAGCAGGAGGAGTCGGGAAACAATGCCAGCAGTACATTTGAATGTTGGCACCCTCCAGGCAGCTGGGGGAACCCGCTGCATACGGTCCCTTTAATACCACTGATGACAGTGGCTAGACAGACAAATGGACAGATACGGGAGATTGAGCTCTTGACACTTCAGCATTTTAAGTGACTCTCTCACAGAAAACAAATGATGCACACAATGAACAACACCAAGGAGCGATGGCTCGCATGTGATGCGGCTCTCAGCGCAACATGCTGTATGTTGAATAATTCACTGCGCTCTGCCTGCCCACCATACATCTGAAGTGGCCCGCTTTCTGTTAAGAGCCCTTTTAAGAGTCCCCTAACACAAAAAACAGACACAGCACCAACATCAGAACCTCTACTGTGTGAACATAAAGGCTTTTCGCCTGGATTTGTGCTTTGTCATGAGTGAGAGTCATGATTTTTTTCTAAGTGCTTTGTTTCTACTCTTGAAATCTTCTTGGGCCAAACAATAAATGATATGTTGAGTAAATGCTGAAATAATTTGAAGGCGGCATGGCTTCTGAGAGGTGACTGGGAAATGAACACTATAGAAAAGACCCTCTTTCCACCGGATCAACTTTAATACGTTCATCGGAGTAACAGTACATGCCTCGTTAGGTGCTGCTGTTTTGGTTCGCGATGGCGTTCAAGTCTAAGTGTGAACAATGGCGTCTATGAACAGACCTATTTTTGTCATGTATTTTTTTGTAAAGTAAAAATGGTAGCGTCTATCTGTGATGAGGCATTTATTTATTTTAAGTGTATGACGCACTTTGTAATTAATTGAAATTGCCACTTGGTGAACAAAACTGTCTTTTTGGACTGTTTGTAAGCCACATATTCATTGATAGTGCGCTACACGCTCAATACAATCAAACAAAACATGAGACTAGATTTGCTGCGGCACAAGGAGAGTGTTTACAAGCATCTTGCCGTTTGCTTCACTTCACTTAAATGTTATCTTGTTTCAGCATGAGGCCATCTTTGCATGTCACCACTACTTAGCAACTTTGACATGTTTTCCTCTGCCATGATTGATGTGCGAGTGCTCTTTGCTCGGAGTGAAACGTGAGGCATGAGCATTCAAAGCACCAGTCGACCGGCTCACTGAGGCCCTCCAAACAGCTCGGCGGGGGAATTGGGATCAAACCTCACGGCTCCATGGAAGCAGTGTGAAAGTCCAAATGGAAGCGGCATACAGACGTGTTGATGGGAAGGGGCGGACAAAAAGTGGAGCGGCGAGAGGCCGGGATCAATGTTTCAATGGGATCAATGTTTGGGAATTCAGCGCGTTACTTTAGGACCAGTTGATCGATGTGGTGCAACAGTGACAATCAGAACAATGACTCCAGCGTTTACATGGGAGGGCAAGGGAAAGACTGCAATGGATTAGCACGTATAAAACTCCATGACTCCTTGCTACCACGGGGATTTTATTCAAATATTGTGAGAGCTGCTTGGCATGCTGCCGAGAGATGAATAGCTCCCACCAGGCATAAAACATTCAAGAAACAACTTTTCAGAACCTCAAACCTCTTTATTTTCTACTAATATGTGCATGTTTTAGAATAATTTTGTTTATTTTCAGAATTATCTACATATCCAACAGTTACATGCACAATTATAAATTGTTCCCATTTGCGTTCCGCATAATTAGCTGTGCATTTTTTCCATTTATTGGTCTAATTCTGCTTAAACCCACACCCTGATCTCTTAGCATTATCTTCCCCTGTCCTTATCTTAAAAGCTCACACAAGATCTCCTTTACAACATGCCAGTGGCCACCAATAAGACTTTAATTTGTTTGAGAGACTACATTTTTCAGTAGGTGCTGCTGTTTTGGTTAGCAGTGGATTTGAAGTTGACCAAGTTGAAATGTATGTAGGGGAAAAAGGGAGGAGTCCAGCGCCTGTTTGTTTCAAGTCACTTTGTGACTAATTGAGACATGCCGTCCATAGAATGGAGGCCGCAATTTGAGGAAATATTTTTAAAACCCCTTTGTGATTGTCCAGACAATGAATTCCAGAGCCATCAAATCCAGTTTAAGATGATGTGTACCTCTCTGTCATTTGTTTGAGGGGTAATTTCCACTTTATGGCGAGATGACAGATTGGAAAAGTGTTGTCTGATGTCACATGTAGCCAGGCGGTGATTAAAAAAAACCCCATCAGAGCTTTAATTCTGCATCTCCCGGTCTGCAGCGCTTCAGTCTTTTGAAGTTGCCTGTGTCGGATGTCTCGTCCAACTTTAGAAATCTTTCTAGCGCGAGGAATAATTATGTAAAGAATATTCCCTAATGACACTTCCACTTTTGTTGTGAGTGCCTCTAATAAAAAAAGACATTGTCAAACAGATTTCCTTGAACAGATGTGCTGTCAGAGCACCCGCGGGGAAGAAGAACATCACGGAAACGGCTTTTAAGGAATTTATAAATATTTCTCTTTTCATTTCAAAAGTTGGTTGAGTGAAAAGGTCCAGATAATCTCAGACCAAATGTTCCTCTCTCACTTCTATCACGGTAAGAACGCTTTGATTCTTAAATATAGCATTATTTCAATCTTAACACCATGAACACACAACTTTACCTATTCTCCCGCTACTTGTGTTTTATGGCTTTTAATAACACATTGTGACGCCAGCTCTTTCATTAGGCTTTTTACAAGACTGACTGCATGGAAACATGACTGTGAGTCAGGGTGCAAATCACATTTTTACAGCAGCTCATTTGCTCCTTTTTGTTTCAAAGGTTTCCTGACTCTCACAGCCGGGGAGATTTATGACACAGTGGAGATGAGACCTGCAGCTGGAACCACCTGGTCTAGTATGCGTGTGTGTGTGTGCGCGTGTGCGTGCGTGTGTGTGTATGTGTGAGCATGAGATACACATCCACCCGTAACACTATGTGGAGAAACGAGAATATTAGATTGAGGATGCTCTAACTAAAAATTTGTAGGACGATGTACAAAAAGCATTAAAATTTGTAAGCCTGGAACTTAGCGGATGTTATTTTACAAATGTAAAAACTCATAATGTAAAACAACGTAATTTTTTTAAACTTGATATGCTTTGGGGTGCATGAGAAAGTGAAAAGGAAAACTTTGCTTTCTTTTACCACATAGACATTTATTACAAGTATGTTGCACAACACAGCAACAACAGAACCAATTTTGCAATAGCGGTAAGGAGCAAACTGCTCAGCCAGCATTAATACCACCGATAGGTCCACTGGAAACAACAGCACAACAAGTGTAACACGCATGAGTTTCACAACAACAGCTGAGCAGCCATACCAACATTTTAAAGCACATGCAGAGGTAGATAATGTGTGCTGGATGCTGAAAAACTCATAATATTTCAAACACATCTACTGCCATCTTGAGGAGTGAAATAAAAAAAGCTTTAAGAGCTGTCATGCCAATCTCTTTAGACCAGGCACAAATTAGATATCCCTGCCGTCATTTGCTTTTGTAGACCACATAGCCGGTATTTCAATTTCCACTTTCCATATTGTTCCTCCAAAATTCTGCTGAGATGACTTTGCTTCTTATTAAAAGTTCACAACCATACTGGATGGTATCCGGTCTATGGCAACACTGGAACACACTCGTCCAAACGCCACCCCATTGAACCTATTTCAACAAGACGGTCAGGATCAAGCCTTTCTTCCCCCAAAACTTAATGGACACACAGTAAGAGACAAGGGAGACAAAGACGGTTAAGGTGTGTGCGTGTGTGTGTGTATGTATGGGTTCCACTTTGTGTGTGTGTGTGTGTGTGTGTTAGTGTGTTTGTGTGTTGGTCATGGTGTGAAAGAGAAAAGGCTGCTGGGGGTGAGGGTGTGGATCAGAGGTGCTACCTTTTGTGGACACTGCAGAAAAAAAGTGCTGAAAGCAGTGAAAATGGCCAGCGTCACATGATGTGTGTGTGTGTGTGCGCGCGTGTGTGTGTGTGTGTATGTGTCTGCTTTGTGTGGCGGGTATTTCCCAGAATTCAGAGTGAAAAGTGCACAACCTTGGGCATCACTTTGCTTTGCTGTTTTCTATAAAAGTGTATGTTTAATTGCTGCTGGGAAGCAGACAAGCCTCTGAAAACACGTGTTGCTTTTACAAGAGTGCAATTAGGCCCTGTCCACACGGAAACCTTCCTGGCAGTTTTTTTTTTTCCGGGTTGAAAAAATTTGCGGATTGTGGATTCGTAAATAGTTGCATCCAGACGGTAACGAGTCACGAGGTGAAAATGATGTAATACATAAGGCACATCTACCTGTTGCGCTGTAAACAGACACGCAAACGGTACACGTGCCACCAATACTATAGAACAGGGGTCGGGAACCTATGGCCCACGAGCCATATATGGCTCTTTTGATGTTTGCATCTGGCTCTCACACGTTTCTTAACACTATACATTTTCTTCTTTTTTCGCATTTTGTAAAGTAAAATGTTACAGAAATCCCAGTGCTAAAAAAATGTCCAAAATATAAAGCATGAAATGCATTTTAATCCATCTATCTATTCTACCGCAATGCGGATGCCAACTGTCTTTCCGATATTTTCCAGGTCAGACGCCAAAGCACGATTATAATTTGATAATGTAGTAGCCTACCGGGTGATCGAGGGGTCAAGCAGTAAAATTCCCGTCTAGCTAATTCGGTAGCTAGCGGAAACACTTTTGACGAAGAAGGTGGCGAAAAGAAAGAAATGTGAGGAGTACTGTACATTTCATCACGAATGGACAGAGGAATTTGCCTTCGTGGAGAGAACAGGATTGGCGGTTTGTCTCATATGCAGTGATAAAATTTCATCAATGAAACGGTCAAATATAAAGTGGCACTTTGACACACTGCATGCTCCATTTGCATCTAAATATCCAGCGGGGAACAGTCGCAAGAAGGCATGCCAAGAGCTACTGCCCAAAGCGCAAGGTAATCAGCAGCAACTCCATGCATGGAGCCGACGAGCTGACTGGTCTTCGGCCATCTTTGCTGGTTCTTCAACAAAAGTGAGGACCGGAAAGCCATTCATATGTGGCAAATTTTCCAAAACAGCCATGAACTTATCATGTCCTATCTTAACTTATCATGAACCGTGTGGGTATTGCCTATCGACCATGTTTGGGTCTACGGATGCATGTGAGCAGTCCTTCTCACATCTAAAAAAGATCGAGACCAACCGACGATCACGTTTAACGAATGAAAGTTTAACCTCACCACATATCAACCAAACGACAAAGCCATGCAAAACCATGCAGCACCAGAAGTCACATCAATTAACTTCACCATAACAAAATTATTAAAAAGAATAAATGCCTAGAAATTCACGCATTTAGTTGTCTTTATTTTAATGGCTCCACTTATTCTAACTTATTTGTTTTCTATTTACTACTAACAATGTCATGTTAACAATGTATTTTTAACATTTTTATACAGTGGAACCTTGTTTATAAAAGACATGAAACTTGACATGACGTTCCCAAAGACATGATGTGGCAGCGAGATCAACACCACCTTGTGTTTCTCACCTCGTAATCTCACCCAAAATGGAGCAAAGAAAGTTGCAAGTACCAGCATTTTGATAAAAAAAAGGTGAAAAACACGACTGAATTCAAGAAATACAGTAACTCATGACAAAACAAAAGGAAGGTGGTGTTGAAGCAGAAGGTGTTGATCTCGCTGCCACATTGTGTCTTTGGGAACAGTCACGTCTTCAATGAAGGTAAAAGTAACCTTGTTCATTTATCCTCATTATTTGTCATTTCTATACATTTAGGATTGTTTTATACACGTAAAACTATAATTGCAAAACTATAAAATCGGGTTTTGTTTTAACATTTTTGAGATTACATTATAGACGGGTGACATAGCTGACTTCCAGTTCCGGTTGACATTTTGTTTGCAGGCGAAGAATGCTAACATGTTTTCTGATAAAAACACATTAAAAACACAGTTGGACTCACCGCATCATATGCTAACCCGAAAATGTACGCAAACCAAAATTTTGGCATTAATTTTGGACTTAACTGAAACACACACACTGTATCACTGTAACACTGCACAAGCTATATAGTGTCATTTTTCATTGTTTTTAAGTCCTATTTGCTTATTAATATATATATATACACACATATGCTGTATATGTTGTATTTGTTGTGTACATACACCGAGTTGTGTTTCTGTTATTGATCATTAGCACCACAAGGAAGAGGAGCTTGCAACCTTTTCTATTCAATTAGGACCGCAATCCTGCCGTCGTCTAATTCAGTCACGCTTGACTGAAAGCTACTTGACAACTGCCGTTAGCTTCACTGCACACTGCACACACACACAAAAGCGTGCACGCAAATCAGATATTCATTTCGCCCTCTTGGCTTCAAGGTTGGTTGCAGCAGTCAGCAGGTCTGCAAGCTCGTCCCGCTGCGAGCCGCGAAAGAGGGCGAGTGCTATTGACCTGCAAGGTGTGACTCAAGCTGCACCCAAACAGCACAGTGTCATTTTAAATGATTTGAACACGCTAAAAGCGGAGGTTTGACATGCAGAATCTAGTCATGCTGGCCACCAAAAGGCAGGGAATGTGTAATTCCCTGCAAGTGCATGTGCACCTACTGATTTTAATTGGTACAGTACAGTAGTACAACGTGGGAAATGAAAACATGACAGGCAAATAATTTCAGTCAATCACAATTTAAAACAACATTTCAGTAAAATTGAACGGCATACTTTGTGCCTTTAATGATGTCATGCTATTTTACATCTTTAACACTGCCATTGGCGAGCTCTACAAAACTAGACCGGTTGCTTTTTGTGTCTTTAGCACCACAATCATCATTTTGCTGCATCTGGGATTGTGTGACTCTATGTTTGAGTAGGAGAGGAGTAAAGTAAAGTAAAGTAGGGTGCGCAAGAGGAGACGTGATGAGTCGGAAGTGACTTTCGCCGTCCGTTTAAACTGTAATTTCGCCTCTCTAAACAGCTTCTCCTGATGCAGCTGTCACAGAGCTCACAGTCCCCGTTGGCCTCAGCAGGCTCCTCTGAGGCAGATTAGCAGCCAAAGTGAGCAGTGGCAGATTAGCTGGAAATGTGGAACACCTGGGAAATGAGACCTGAGGGTGTGGGCTACTTGGGGGCTCAGGGAGTCCAAGCGCAAAACTAAAAATCAGCAGCCAGTGCAAAACCCTTCTGCATCCATTGGATTTTGACACACTATTTTGTGTGTCTGCATATTTAATGCTAATTAATTGTGTTTTCCACACCTGTCGCTGACAGTGTGTCTCTCCAATAAGCACTATTGTGCACTTCATCTACTTTTTACAAGACTGTAACTCTGCACTTATATATGTAAAATATATACAATACACATACAGCAATGTAACATTAAGAGGTGGACATGAGGACACAAGCTTTGCAACTCTACCATAGCTATGTGAGCTACATTACACTCACATTTTAACAACAGCATCACGCTAGGTTAACCTATTCACTGACTTACAAACTTACAGCTCCCACGTCTGTAGCTGACTGATTGATCATTGGTGGCAGAGCTGAGGCTACATTTTAGGATTTGTAGCAGAGCCTGCTTTTTACAAAGTGTTGAGCATAAACATGGGTTGCGCTCATCTTGCTAGGGGGGAATCAGAGGCGGCATAATGTCCATGAGGAGGACGTTTTTTCCTTCAATACCTCATGAAAAGCTTCAACTTCAAAAGCAACCGCTTCAGCGCCTCTTCTCTCAAAAGTGGCGCAAACAAGTCAGGAAGATAATAGATTTTTCTCACATTTGATGCTCGTAAAATAGTGCTGTAGGGACACATTATTTTTAGAACATCATTAAAAAATATATTTGGAATACTACTGTAAGGGACCTTTAACAACAACAAAGTTAGTGGTCGACTAAAACTTGTGTTCTGTATACAAGCATGGCCGATGCGGGGATAAGCGACAAAATAAGTCCATTCTCCCACTGCCCCGTGAACCATTTTAGGGCTTACGTAGAATGTATCACATAAGCCCCCCAACCTCCACCACCTCAAGGCGTGATATTTACATGGACATAAAGCAACATGGGGCTGGATAAAAAAAGCTTCTTAATGGAAAATTGGTCATGCAGCAGAAGGTGCAACATTACTTTCCAGCTTATTCTTCACGAGATTCTTTTACTTTGGGCCATGAATGATAGCTAACGGTGGTGCAGGCAGGCAAGTTTAGCAGCTTAACATTTTGCTGTGGACTATATCAGTGATTCCCAACTGGTGGGGCGTGAGCAGTTTCATGCACTGTCCAAGATATAACCTCCATTGCAGTTGGACAGCAATGGAAAATGAGTCCATCTTTAATGTAAACAACAGCTAATTTCGCTTGGAAAACACAAAGGCGATGGTGACACTTCATAACGGTTTCTGTGTTCTGGAAGAATTTATTAATTGAGTTGAATTAAGTGAAGTTGGTGTGTCTCAAAGTCTGGCAAAATCACAAAATCGTATTATACTGCACTTGACATGGCACAGAATGGTCAATTAGTACATTTATTCCATACATCATCCAGCAACATAAAACTCTGTTTCACTTCCAGAACTTAGCCTCTGGAGAGTTCTTCAGTGAATTATACCGATGTGGCCACAAAGCTCTTGTGATGTTCAACAGGTCTTTTCAAACACCAAAGCGAGGAGGGGGGGAAAAAACAGTATTTCCATAGTGTGTGATAACTACCATCTGTCAATAGAGAGGAAGCTGAGATGAAAGTGGAGTATCAGTGGAGCCATTCACCAGCAATGCAATAACATCTGGAATTTTTACAGAACTCCTTTTTCTCCCACCCTCCAAACCCCCTTGTCTTTTCTGGCCATGGGAGAGGGGAGAGACAAATGTGGAATGGTGAAATTACAGGCATGTGAGCCAACATATGCACACGGTGTTGGAAAACAGACGAGACTACAGACTTGAAGATGGAATAAAGGACCATTCCTTGCCGGCTAATAGATGATAGCTTATTCTCCGGAGGATGTCGCGGTCCAATCAGGGTGGCGGCAGAGCGGGCAGCCTGCAGATGGCCGGGGCGTGGCACGAGCCATGGCCTTTTGTCATTGTTCATCTCTATTTACGAAGAGCTTGTCGGCCTCGCAGGATCCTCATCAGAGCTACAGCTTATATTCCATTATTTTTAATGACTGATCATCAGCGGAGGGGGAAAAATGTCACTTGATGCAGATAATGGTACATAATTTGAAAATATGACACCGTCCTCAGTAATCAGGACACCAAATGAGCTTCTGTGCGGATAATTAATTCACTCAAACTCTGTGACTGCCCGCGTTCGGCTGGATTTACACTGCAGGTCTAAATTATCATTTGGTGTGGATCCAGACAGCAAATCCATGATTTATTTATTATCAGTACCATTTAACATGGGTGAAACACTTACTGTCTAGCTTTCCCCTGCTTGAAAATGAATCTGCTCGCCACGTGTATTTGATTCCATTTGTCTTGGCCCCGAGAGCATCTTCTGATCTTTTTCCCTCTGTTTTGAACCTTTATTTTGTCAGGGGGATGCATTGAAGGCACTTGCCCCAGTTTCACATGTGGAAGTTGTACAATGGCAATTTAAAGCCTTATTCAACCCTCGATAGGCCTCTCACGCTCATGTTGAACATACAAGCAGACACCAGAGACTTTCACTGTCACAACACGCATCAGTCATTGTGCTTGCAGAGTGGCTCATGTTGGGAGGGGTCCAGAGGGAGGGTTAAAAACGACACCCTCTCTTATTTATGACAGGCCTTGGAGGACGTACGCTGTTTCCAGTTGAAGACGACACTGAGGACAGCTAAATGAGGAGACTTGGACTCTGATCAAATGTCAGAGGTCATTGTTGCGGCAAATAAAAGAAGTGAGGAGGACTCCGCCCGCTCAACTACATGAGAACATGAGGTCACCTGTTACCCCCCCCTCCCAATGGTGCACTGACAAGTATTTCTGGAAAGAAGCACCCACTGATGTGCAGTGACATACAGTACTTGGAAAATGATCCTACTTGAATACATTGTCCACATAAACACAAGTATTTTTGACACGCACACAAACAGCTTTTTGGATCACATTTAGCAAAGCTGGAAAACTCACTTTTTAGTGTTTTTGTGTAGACAGAAACATTTTTTACTTTGGGGTTTAATTGAAATAGTGGTCCCTTGGTTTTCGGTACTAATTTGTTTCAAAAAGTCAGACAAAGACTGAGGCAATATTTCCCATAGGGAATAATGTAAATCCAATTAATCCATTCCAGACACACATAAATATTAACAAAAATACACTTGAAACAATGTGAAATAATTCTACATGACGAATGAATGGAACTTATTGTCCATGTGAACTTTGCGTACATCCTGGCCTGATAGAATTCAGAAGTGTTTCTCACGAAAACAGAGACAGTGTGCAAAAACTGAGGGAAAATTTGTGCAATAATGTTGACGAAAACCGAATCATATGAAAACGGGAGGGTATGAAAACCGAGGTGTGGCTCTATTATTAATATTTTTATTAATTTTATTAAGATTAGAGATAAGACCATTTTATAGTGCATACTGTTTGAATCAAGCTTTACTTGATTAATACCTTATTTACTAGCTGTGTACATGCCAGCACATGGTTTGTGTCTTATCCACTTCCTTATGTACAGTATTTCACCAGTGCCAAGTGTTCCCTAACAAAAGAGGGTTTTCGAGCTCTGGCTTCTCCTTGGCACTATCTCAATGACTCCCGCTAGCCAAAGGCAAGGTGACATGTGTATTTGTTAACGGAGTGGATGCGTGACTATAAGTTATACTTCCAGTACCTCACTTAATATGTTCAATGTGGGAACTCGGTACGCCTCTGTACTGTACCAAAAAAATCTGACTATCAATACATGTACCGTTACACCCATACAATCTCTACAACCTGTGTATAAATAAGTTAAGGTGCAAATTCTGGCATCAAGGTGCATAATCATATGCAAAAAGCTGTATTGTCGGAATAGTTGTCACAGCCTTTTCCAGAAAGGACAGGTGGGTTAAGAAAGCCTTTTGAATTATACACGCACATGTTTCAATGTCTGCGGTTATCTGTAATGTCTTGTGTTGACTTCCCACTCACAACATTCAACCTTATTTGCGCTGTGATTTAACAAAGATTGAAACGCACCCGAGGCCGCACGGTGGTCTAGTGGTTAGCATGTTGGCCAACACAGTAACAGTCTGGAGATCTGGGTTCGATTCTCCCTTGGGCATTTCTGTGTGGAGTTTGCATGTTGTCTCCGTGTGTGCGTGGGTTTTCTCCGGGTACTCCCACATTCTAAAAACATGCATGTTAGGCTAATTGGTGAATCTAAATTGTCCATAGGTATGAATGTGAGTGGGAATGGTTGTTTGTCTATATGTGCCCTGTGATTGGCTGGCGACCAGTCCAGGGTGTACCCCGCCTGTCGCCCGAAGTCAGCTGGGATAGGCTCCAGCATGCCCCCGCGACCCTAATGAGGATGAAGCGGTATAGAAAATGGATAGATGGATGAAACACACCCACAGTTACCCAAAAAATGTCCATTGTTTCTGAAGAACAAATAGTTACTAGGGCAACAGGGTCCATCTATGGCAGGTCCCTACTCACTTCCGCCAAGTCTACTGATGCTGGTGTGAATGATGGTGGAAGGGAGAAAATGGGCAAAAAAGGGGAAGGAGGAGGAGTCAAGGACCGGTTACCTCGATGACCCACACACAGCAGGGTTGATCCAGGTTTCACTTCACGGCCACACAGCTTGCCAGAACTCATAAAATATCATCAGTTTCCTGCTGATTTCAATCTTCCCTCTGTGGGTCAGCAGCCATTATTCTGCACCAGGACAGGTGAGAGTGGAGAGGGAGGGGCAGCAGCGGCGGTCTTCGTGCTGAAGGGGGGGGGGGGGGGCACAGTTATATAAAATAGATGACGGGAGCAATGGCGTGCCTGCTATGTTTGTAGGAAAGAGTGCAGGCAGTGTGTGTGAGTGTGTGTGTGTGTGTGGGGGGGGGGGTTTAGGGTGTGAGTCTTACAGAAACCAAACAAAGGCAGCAAGCGACAGCCCCCCAGCTTCGTGACTGAGACTCCCTGAGGTGCAGTCGAGCTGACGGACAGGTGGCATAAAGGGTGTCTAACGTGTTGTCCAGCCAGTTCCGACAAGGGCGGGATATCTCAAATAAAGTGGGGGGTTGGATGAAGAAGCCTTTCTTTCTTCTTTAGGGTGTGTTTGGCGGAAAGGGGGATGGGGGGGTGCCATGGCAAGAAGCAGCTGGTGCTGAATTGTGTGATTGGCTGTCTGTAGACCACCATCCTACATGCACGTCTCACTGAAGACACCGGATTTACATGTGCTGAGGGTATTAGGTGGTTCTCACACTTCCTTGGTAGGATATTGTACAAAAAAGGTTAGGCACTAATTCACATTGGAGCTAAATTATTTGTTACTACACAGTATTGGTGTGCAAAAAAACACACATCATGACACATAAATGTTGTAAATTGCCATAAAACACCATAGAACAATTAAGGTTAGGTATTGGTCATGGGAACCTTCAAAAACTTGGATCATCATTATGTTATGCTTGTTCTTTGGCTTTTGTGTTTGCTATTTCTGGAAGACTATCAGTAATAATGACAAAAAGGACAAGTGTGATGATGACTATAGAAGCCAAAGTGGAATTTACTGAAGTAAAACTGTGCCAAAACCAGAACTAGGTGAAACCTGGCAGGCACTAAAATTTTGCAAAGCATGCAATTTTGCAATGCATCAATTATTATCTCATGAAGCATTCAAGCGCTGACATGGCAAGAGCAAAACTAACACAACAGGATTTCACCTGAATGCATCACTACTACAGGGGTAGCAACAGAATTGTCTTACACATTAAAACGCTCCTCCCCGCAGCATTACTACCTGTGCATGGAAAGGCTGCTGCTATTGTTGGGAAGAGATTCACCAGGAGGCTTTAATGAATGCCATTTAAAAGCAGAACACATTTAATAGCTCAATCACAGCTGCAGCCCCCAGAAAATGTCTACCAAGTGAAGAGATCGACTAATTAGCCTTTAAATGTGTGGTTGAGTCATATAAAACAAGACATCCCTGAGATATTCATCTGCTTCTTCTCCTCCTCTTTGACTGCATCCTTAACCCTGAAACAGGAAGGCCTTGGCTGCTCGCTCTTGCTTCCATTTGTCCAAATCAATGGAGGTTGTTCAGCACAGACCCAAGAGGTCACTGAATTTAAGTACCCAGCTCACATACAGAGATGGAATGGGCCAATGCCGGGGCAGGAGGGGATAGGGTGATGGGAGGCCCTCGGTTACCTTGGCAACTGTGCTGCTGCAGAGTTTACACCCTTAGGACGTCAGCCAACTCTTCCTGTTTGAAGTGATTTGTGCCAAAATGAAAGATAGTAGTTGTTTTCCAGCATTGATTAAAACATGTGTCATTATGTACATAAACAACTCTTTTATAAGAAAATGTTAAAGCTTCAGACTATGAATTTTCCTCTCAGAAAATAAGGGCAAAAGCAATGATTTATTTTTACGTATTTACTGTCATAAAAAAATATTGTATAGTTAGTGTTTTAAACAGCATCTTGTCAATGTAAATAAAGGTTATACAAATAAATGTTGCTAACCAGCAACACTATAAAAAGTATGTGACCACTTCCTCTACTTTTTCTTGTCATTACCATTTTTGTTTTTTGGACTTATCATCACTGAAATCAATTTTAAAAAACAAAAAATGAATTTATGCGATATATGGCTATATGTCAGCTGCTGGGATGATTTATCTTATCTGGTCTAGTCTCACTTCCATTTATTAGACGTCCAAATTTTCTTTGACCTTTTTGTATTTTATATAAAATTTAAGGTTTCATTCCGAGACCTTTCGAGGTCCAAGGTACGCTGTATATTCTAAATCCGTGGATGCACCATATTTTTGAAATATATTATTAGTTTAACTAAAATGACCAATGGTACTGTCAAGTTTTTTGCACATGCATATCTTAAACCAACCCACCTATAGTCTTTACGCGTGCCGCATTCCAGTGCCTCACATTTCCACATGTAGCTTCTGGAGAAGGGCTGCCATGTACTTACTCTGGATGACTGTTACATAAATCATTAGAAGTGCATCCATTAGGCTTTACCGTACATCAGCAATTCATTCACAAGAACTGTTCAATGCATATTTACGCCTGTAAACGAGCACAGTGAAGTTAAAACAGCGCACGGTGGCTAAATAAACGCAAGCGGCGCTGCTGCAGAAGCCTGGAATGAGTGAAGGGCTGTGATGAGGAGGCTGCAGCAGATTAGTTTTGGGCTCCTGGAGGCAGAGGGATTATGGCAGGGAGGCTAGTGGGGGTCACGTCATTGCTACTCAGACTGAAATCCCTGT
This sequence comes from Dunckerocampus dactyliophorus, assembly GCF_027744805.1. NCBI lineage: Eukaryota > Metazoa > Chordata > Actinopteri > Syngnathiformes > Syngnathidae > Dunckerocampus > Dunckerocampus dactyliophorus. The sequence goes on along the minus strand of NC_072826.1, from coordinate 12,505,361 downwards.
CCATGGCAGGCTTTGGATGAAATGCCGTGTGCAGAAATTCTCTACGCATGTTTGGACGTGGTTTGAATACCAAATAGATGGTGTGTGGGTTGCGGGTTTGGGGAATGTGAGGGTTCAGGACTGTCAGACAGAGAGTAATAAAAAACACTTTATCAGGTCTGGTAGAGATGGAGACAAAAGACAGCAGTTGCATGACAACATAAAGGTTTGAGAAAATGGGAGAAACCTCACATGTATCGTTAGACATAAGTCTTTCATTAAGGATTTATCATCGTCTTATTTGCAGCTGCAGATGGGACCTTTTCTAAGATGACATCAACAGAGTTTATAATGTACATCACAGTTTGCACGATAGAGACGATCTGCTCCATCCAGAATGCTTTCCACATGAAGTCAACCCTGACATTCTAGCACTCTGGTCAACCTAGATGGAGATACTTAGCAACTACACTTCATCGAGCACCACAAAAGTATCCTGCACCACAAGGGGCCTCTGAAGAGGTAAGATACCTTCTTATCAGCACACTAACAGGTTCTGCTTGGACAAGCTCAATTAGCTGGCGCTTAGTGTAGTCCAAGACTGGGCCACATTATCTGCACATGGCCCATATCAGCAGAACCAGGCAGATGACAGAGAAGCCAGACTCACAAAGGCCTGATTGTGGCAGTCCTTGGAAAGCGAGCGAATGGGGCTTCTTCTTAGAAATTAGACTGATAGGAATAGGATTGGGTCTCTTTGGAAACTTCCACTGAGACCCTCTACAAAGCAGGGGTGTCAAACTCATACGCTCAGGGGGCCAAAACTCAAAGCCTACTTCAGAATGCGGGCCGAACAGGACAGCTCCCCTAACCCCCCACACCCTCCCACTCATGGAGTGTCAAATTGGAGTGAAGTGGGGGAAATGAGCATTTTAAAAAATATCGTGTTTGTGACGGAGAGGGGGAGACAGCTGCGGATATATGACTATGGTTGTTTGGCGCGGTTGTTCGTTTCGATAAAGCGATTGTTGATCGACCACCATTTCGTCATTCTCTCAACGTCTGAGCAAAAGCTACATTATTTTAAATCCACACAAACATATCACAATCACAAATGTGTAACCCGAAAGAGTTTGCAGCAGTGGAATGGGTTCATAACGCCTTTCCCAGCATGCTTTGCTGTAGTTAAAATCATCACTTTTGACTGTCTTATGCCTCTTTAAGGTGTTATTTTGTACAGACAGAGTGTAATAGTTAAAGTGGTGTCGTTTCTAGTTGTGTAAATCTGACACCCTTAGTAAGAATGGTTGTGGCCACTGTTGAAACTGCAGAGGAGTATTGGATATTGGAAAACGTACTCGATTACACAGATCTTTGCATGCACGTTGCTGAGGTCGGCGTTGCGGGCCAACTCAATGCTATTTTCCAGATTTGGCTGGTGGGCCTGAGTTTGAAACATATGCTCTTAAGCAGGGGTCGGCAAGCCGTCGATCGCGATCCACCAGTCGATCTTTTGGACTTCGCTGGTCGATCATGAAAATATAAAAAATAAATTGTTTTAATCACATCAGTGCTCTCCCCTTCAGGAGAGTGACCAACAGGCATGCATTTTGTCCACTGAACATGCCCGTACACCTCGCCTCTCTCCAGGCACGCAAACCGCAAGCCCCGGCCGGGAGCCCAGTCCCCAAAACAGAGGTAACAGCACAAGCACACTAGCTCGCCTCGCAAGCAACAAGTGTTGGGAAAAAAGCGTGCAGAGGTAGAGAGTGAGGGAGTGACAGAGCGCAGCAATGTGCCTGCGTCCAGTAATTACTGCACGTTAACATGGCTCAGAATATGCCTTTGCTCCCTCAAAATTAAAGCACAAATATAACTCCATAGACGTGCACCTCCAAAATAATCTTCGAGCTGTGGCAATGCGTCTCGTTAGGGCTGACCCCTCTCTCCTCAACCAGCATTGCTTGCCCACAACAAGCCAAATAGAGTTCATGGAGCCGACACCACAAGCCCGACACCCATGAAGATCCACAAAAGAAGGGGTACGGCTCAGGGGCCATCCGTGGACCGTGGCTCATTTGTCACTGCGGCACAGCATAAACAATATTACATTTCAAAAACAGAAAAAAAAGTAAAAATAGAGAGCAGAAGGGACAATGAGAAAAAGCTTGACACCAACAACCAATAATAACACAAAGCGCTGTATTCAAAGATAGGGCTTAAAAAGACTAAAAAGACAATATATTGCAGTCTACTAATTTAATTTGTACTTACACTCTTCTGCCTCCACCCAAGAGACTGTATGACTGACAAAAGGGCTCTCTCAATTCATGTATAACGAGGAACCAAACACGCATGCACATGAGGCAAAATTTTCATTTATTGTGTGATTAACTATTTAATTTATTATCGTCTCAGGCCTAGTGTCCGTGAGGCATTTTTTTTTCTGAAGAAGAAATCTTTTCACGTTTTAATCTTGTGAGATCTTGTGACACAAGATCTTGTGACATTCCTAGTATCTAAGCCTACTTTTGCACATACTGTATACAGGGGGTAGATTAATCTGTTCATCTCTCCATGAGGAATGATGCGACCGTTTCAGTGCCTCTTCTCTCAAAAGTGGAGTGTGGGATGATAGGTTTTTTCATTGCATTTGGAGCATCATTAAAATGTCACTTTTTTATAGTGGGTGACCTTCAAATTGTCAGAATAATAACCAATAAATATGTTCAATAATAAAGCATTGAAAAATGGGCCGCACGGTGGCTGAGTGGTTAGCATGTTGGCCACACAGTAAGGAGATCGGGAAGATCAGGTTCGAATCTTCGCTTGTTTTCATGTTCTCCCCGTGTGTGCGTGGGTTTTCTCCGGGTATTCCGGTTTCCTCCCACATTCCGAAAACACGCATGTTAGGATGAATTGGCGACTTTAAATTGTCCATAGGTATGAATGGTTGTTTTAGGGTGTATCCGGCCTTTCGCCCAAAGTCAGTTGGGATAGGCTCCACCATTCCCTTGCGACCCTAATGAGGATAAGCGGCATTGAAAATGGATGGATGGATGGAAATATTCAAAAATCAGGCATTAGCAAGAGATAATCATCTATGAAGGTGTAAAATCATAAGTAGGAAAGTTTGGTCGTGGCAGAGGTAAATGCTTCAAGTTTTCTTTCAAATATGTCTTGCTGTGTATCTTGAATGGTGAGGCATATTTTGGTTTTCCCCTAAAATGACATAATTCCTGGATCGGGCAGATAACACAACAGAGACCTGTGGATGCTCACAAAATTATGCTGACAGATAACGAAGCATGTTGGAGGCATGAGTGGAATCATAGCCAATCACTCAGAGGTGGGAAGCCTGCCTGCTGGCATTGCGTACACACAGATGGAATTAAATGTGTCTTTTGCCAAGCTTTCACTGGCTCCTTTCCCTATTGCTGCCCTTTATTAGCGGCGAGGTACGACACTGTGAATGAGCCATTCCTAATCACGCGAGTACAGTGTGGTCCTGGTAATCTCCCAGCTTTGTGGGGGCTTGAGACAACTGGGAGACTCACACTTCCATTCATCGCGGTGATGAAATCTTTATGAATCAAGCGATGCTTTAATATGAATTTGCTTGGGGCCCCTGCATGTGTAGTCACTGTATGTTGTCAAAAGGCTATGATAAATATATGACAGTCTCTTGGACCATAAAAGAGCTGTGTTGTGTCTGCTCCGAGCATCTAGCCACATCTGCTTCCTCCTGCAGCTTTGGGATAAAAGAGTGCACGACAAGCCACATAATTGCCAGCAATCTGTTAAAATAGGTCATTTATGGTGGAGGCACACTCTGAATGCACAACGTCCCCAAATCAATACGCAAGGCGCTATATTTAGCAAGAAGGTCGCAAGGCGGAGTTATCGAGCCAGCACAAGGAATGACTGACATCCACGCATCGCCTCAGCTGGAGGTTAAGAATGGTTATTTTAGTATTTTAGGAGCCTCGTAAATGTCCCCAACCCTACAGAGGGTTACTCTATCGCAACCACAATCCATCATGTCCCAAATCTATGTGCAATCATCCATCCATCCATTTTCTTCGTCACTTATCCTGAACTTGTGGCACTCTTTGGCCACATGCACAGTTATTAACGAGTCCTGTATATTACACAACACAGCAGCAACAGAACCAATGTTGTAATTGTGGTAAGGACCACCGATGAGTTCATTGAAAACAATACGGCAAATGTAACACGCATGAGTTTCACACCAACAGCTGAGTAGCTATACCAACATTTTAAAGCATGCAGATGTAAATAAAGCTGCTGGAGGCTGACCTCTCAAGATACTTCTAATGCAGATACTTGTAGCCATCTTACAGCTACTTGTAACCATCTTGTGGAGTTAATAAAAATGACATCCAGAGGTTGCCTACAGCCACAGTCATTCATGCCAATGTTTTTTGACCTAATAATAATGAGAGAATGGCAGTTATTTGCTTTTGTAGAACACCCGGTGACTATAGGAGGTTAACGGGAGGTGTTAATTGGAGCATTTAAGGACGTTTGAGAATTTAAAAAAAACACACATAACCTATTTCCATGAAATGTCGAGGGGTGATATATAGGCAAAGGCATAGGCAAAAAATGTACATCTGGTTATGAGGTGTGGTTCAAAGATTTAATTGCCAAATTTCGCCATTTGAATTACTATGGTATGAACTGAACAATATGCTCCTGAATCCATTGGGGGTCCACATTAAGACTCCTCCTCAACTAAGGAGTAAAGAAAACAAGATCTGGATTGGGTCCAATGGTGCCCCCCCTACAAATAAAGTACCTTTATGATTTATCTTAATAGTTTGTCTCCAATCTACTACCTTGTCTAAACATATGTGCATGCATTCTTTAGACGCTTTAATGAGCACCCCCTTGTCCTTTCTAAGGCATTTTTGTCTTTACCACTTTTTATGAGCAAACCTCAGCAGAGTCAACTTATGTGTTGGTGTGAGGAAAGAGCTAGCAAGTGCCTTGCCAACAGCATACCATCACGCCGTGTGGTTAGGAAAGGTTATGCATGATCTTTAAGACACTCTTCCTCTTTTGGGCTATGTAGATTTTGTCTGTCTCTGAGGTGGCTTTTTTTTTTTTTAATCCCATTTAAGCGATCACCACTACTATTTTTACAGCAGAGCATATCCAAAATCCAAGACAAGAGGAAGGAGGCATCAAAACAATCTCATTAATAACTGTGACTAATGTATTCCAGACAGCTCACAGCAGAAGGGATGCTCATTTTGAGAGGAGCCGGCAGAGAATCGAGCAGGGGTCTTGGTGTATGTCGAGACTGAACCACCGAAACACTCGGTGGAGACGACGCAGCCTTAAGATTGCTGCAGTAATCTAGAACACCGGCCTCGGCAGGAAGTGTGCATTTCCCAGGCTTCAGCGAGGACTGGTTCAAGTTGGGCCCTGAGGACTTTTGTACATGATGTTCTGTTTAGGCTGTTTACTGTAGAAGAGATCAGTTCCTGACATTAAGTACTCTAATACTTCCAGCACCTCGTGTCTCTAAACTTTTTCCCTGATTCCCAGTACTTCTGCCATATTTTAATAGTTTGGAACATACTTAATAAGCATTGAGGGACATTACATGTTTATACTTGCACAATTCAACATGTCCGAAAAGGAGTAGGAAGAAGCAGAGCTTATTTAATCATACCTCTTCTCCATATCTCAGGAATTATTAATAGTTTGCTCACCTCTTGTGTTTAAATGTTAGTGTTTTGTAATAGGTAAAGAACAATTAAGTGTAAAATAAAAAAAAAAATACAAAATAAAATGAATGAATGAATAGATAAGTAAACGATGTCCCTGATATCCCAGTACTGAACTACTTTAAATGTCAAGAGATGCAACTTTGTCATTAGCTTAATGTTTGGTCTCACCTCCTCCAGCTCCATAAAAATTGAGTCTAAATGGAGATTCCCTGCGGCCTTTACAGCACCAGCTGTGGGAACGCGGCAGCAATGGCAGCAAAGAGACCTCACTCTGGAGAGGTGGAACATTATTCCCACACGCAAAGCTCTGCTGCTACTGAGTCCTGCTAGGAATATGAGGTATGAATAGATAAGGATTAGTCTGCTATGCCTTTCATCTCCCAGAGTGCGCTTTAAAAAACAAACCTATCCTTTGGATGAACCCCTCTTCTTTAACAGAATACAAGAATGAGCATCGTGTCAACGCGTACCTTCTCCCCGAGAGCTCGGGAATTCCAACGGAGAACGGAGCAGCCTCATTAAATTGAGTCATTTATTAGCATAGCAACTGCCCAGGGGAATAAAACAAAAAAAAACTTTTAACATCCAGATTCTGTAAGTAGTCCATTTACGAAGCAGAGTTGTCCCCCGCAGCAACGGAAAACCATCCCCCTCGCCGCCGCCACCAGCCGCCCCCTCAAACAGGCTTCCACAATTAAACCAGGTCACTGGAGCCAATCTTGTTGTCCTGCTCAGCATCAAGTGTGCTCATCCTGCTCAATGACAGAGGTAAATGAGTGCAAGCAACACAAAGCACCGGGGTGTGGGAATATTTGCTACTGCAAACAATAACACAACAGAGCTGTGTTGACAAAATGACTGGAAAACACATCAGAATCCAAATGAGAAAGACGTAAACATCTTATTATGAACTGCCTGTTTTGTTGTTTATTTTGCAGCACATGGCCGTTGAGACATTGTTGACGGGACAAGAAATCAGTTCTTCACATCTTTGTTAATAAATATCACTGTGGATCCATCGGCTCTCCACCACTGCAAACTACAAGCACAATAATAAGCATAGTGTAACAATGTAACACTGGTACGTGTAGGCTAAAAACTGATTTACTGAGGGATTTTATTAGGTAACATATACAAGTAGATTTTAGAATAACTGTTTGCATTGATGTTTATTGATTGAATTATTAATTGAGTGCACTTAAAATAAATATAGTCAAGATATAACTGTTTAATCAATTAATTTAATAACTTGGTGAATTATTACAAGTAGGTTATAGAAATAATGATTTATTAAATAATTAGCTGAGTAGAAGAACAACTTTTTCACTTTGTCAAAGGTTAAACAAATCGTGAGTGCTCACATATAGTGAAGGCCAGCCGGGACCAGCAGCCAGATAAGGGCTGGCTTGGAGGACCAGGGGACCGGTGGATGAGACGGGGCACAGAGCTTCGGAAACTGGAAAACTGTTATACTATTCTGTCTGATTTATTCTCACTACAATTCTTAAACTTAGTCTGGTATGTAAGTCTTCTTTCCTTCTCATAACTGGAGATTAACAAACACGTAAGGGGGAGGTGAAATTGGCTTAATTAATTTTCTAAAGTGGTCCTTTGACCTTTAGCAGGTTGTGGAGCATTTAATCTCCAACATATACAACAACACATTAATTGAATGTCAGGACGTGCCTATAGTCACACGTCAACTCTGCAAATAAATACAGTGCAACTCAGCCTTCGGCCTGCGGGAGTCATGGCTAGTGATGGTTCCAAGGAAGAAGACTCTCTCTTGTTGCCGCCTGTTTTGGAACATTTGGCCTTCATGGTTTAAACCGACAAAGACAAGTGGATAAGATGAAATAAGTGTGCTGGCTTTGTTGAGTAGAGAGATGTTCCCCAATGAGCATCATTAAGATAGTGTAAATCTACATAAAGATGCTGATCTGGGAGTGTCATTTTTGGTTAATATATAAGCTTCTTTTCTCAGTGAATAATGAATTAATCTTTACAGAAAAATCAAAGCATGTGCAGAAGTGGCTATAACGTATACAAGGGAGATGACATCAAGCACACCATCTAGAATGTGACACATCTTTTGAATAAACTACAGGAAGTAATGTCTCTGACATATGCACAGAAATACATATGCATGTCAGGAAATGTGAATCATCTTTGAATCTTGACAGTTCTAAAATGTCTTGACGAGAGAACGCAACATACTTCCATTAGTATGCCTCCAGCCCATCTGGACATCAACACTTAGAGAAGTTCATGAAAAACCTGTCAAGAGTTTCCCCCCCCAAAAAAACCCTAAAGTAAATGAAGAGTCTAAATGCATAAAAGGTGCAACTCTCATGATGACTAGAAGCTGCACTATAAAAGTGTTAGTGTAAGGTTCAGATACACATGCAGGTTGGATCAAAAACGATTTATGTTAGGATACTGTGGTGCCGCTTAAGAAATAGATGACAGGATGTAGAATGAAACTGTCTGTCTGGCAGAGAAGCTGCAGATTTCACACTCCATGGTGATCGCCTGCAATTGAGAGTCAAGGCTAACAATTTAAGTACAGACATTGGCTGTTCCACTCAAGTCTTGGATCTGACGGTAGAGTGTTTCAAATAGCCAGATAATCCCAAAGGAAGCCAGTAACGTTGAATGCTAACAACCAAATAAAATGATTGGTAAAAAATAGATTGATGCATGTGGATATGAAGCAACATCTGTTTTGCCATGATTTGCACATACCGTTCAGATACTTCCTAAAAATCCAGTAAAACAAAAAGGCTCAGTCTACTACTCTACCAACCGCTCTCCATTGGCCCTCTGCACCACACTCCAAACAATGTCTTCCGGAAGTTGTCTTTAATTTTAAAGTGACTCTTCCAACTCAAAAATAGGCCAGAAACCTAATTGGCACATTGTACGGCTTTGTTCAAGAGACTTTCTGTCTTAACCGTTGCTCCCCATCTTTGATCCAAACACATGCTTGATCAATCAGCCTTCCTTAGCCGAGAGGGAGGCATGAATTCTTCAACCAGACCTGAGTCCTGGACCTCTGAGAGGGCAAATGGGAATGTTTGGACAAAGGCACATATGGAACTGCATAGCTCTCATAATGGTCTGTCCAGGCTTCATCAAGCAGAACCATCAGTTTCCAGACTTGTCACCCAACATTTCTCCCCTTCACAAACACCAGCCCACTGTCTGATGCTATCAGGCGTCCTCATTCTTGGGTCGACAGGGTGAGACGGGGATAGGCGTCCGGCCCAGCAACAGGGGCCTGCGTGGAGCCTCTTTGGCAAATAAGATGACTGATCATGTGTAAAAGGATGTCCTTTCGGAATCCGAGATGCAAAAGATGGTGTGGGATAACGTGTGACACGAAGGGTGAGCCTTGCTCTGGTTTATGGAGCAGAACACGACTTGTGTGTGCGGGAACATGTGGAAAACGTTAGGGGCTTAACAGGCCGTGATCTTCAGGGTGAGGAGGGTGGGCGTGATTCGTGGGGACGACAGGCCACGTTATCACATCAACGTATGATGGATGGGCCGTGAAAAGGAGCATGATAAAGTATTTGTGCATGGTTATAAAACATTACGGTGTGTGTGTATGTGTGTGTACGTAACTGCACATGTGTACCGCTAAGGGATTTTCTGCACTCACTTTAAGTTAAAGGATCCAGGAGAGAATATATGCTGTCAAGCTCAGTATGGATGTGTGCACGATGCAGAACAGACAGTGAAAGACTGACTGACAGCAGAGAGAAAAAACACCTGGCCATGCTGAAATCTCATCAGAGTGTGGAAGAAAGAATAAAAGCTGGGGAATGTTTCCAGGGGCCTCTGTGGACTCAAGGACATGTCTTAGTGCTAACTGCTTTGCCTGCTGTTACTCCAGCGTCCGACACCGTGACGTCCCGGCCAACGACACGATTCTTAACGCAGTCATGTCACCAGATGATGCTGAACTTATGTCTTATTGCCTGTGCTGGCCTGTTTTGAGACAAATACTGGCGGCAATGAGCATCTGCTGAGGCAGTTCTCTGTGTTCCTCACATGCAACTAAACAGCCCCTCACAGCCGCTGAAGCCTACGTAATGTCACCATTACGCAATGGTGTATGATGTAGGGGTGTTCTGGGTCACGTTAGGTGTGATAAATACATTTATAGGTTTGATTTTCTTAAAAGCAAAAAATGATACATTAGATAGATCTATGGTAAATATAGAAGTACCTTACATACACTATCTAATCTACAGACTGGTGAAAGGTAAATGTAGTGAGGTTCCCCAGGCTGGTAAAGCTGACATGGTACCGTGAGGGCATTTTTGTTTTAATCTGCTTTGATTTTACATGTTGACTTTCTGCAGTTTGTAAATTCTAGTATGAATGATATTTCATCCCATAATTTCCAGTAAAGTCTGGCCCAAATCCCAATCCAAATATAAATGTTTACACAGTGACAGATGTGCCATGTATATCAAGATAATCCACATATCAAATAGTCCTGAACTGTGGACATTAATGTCATTTTAACCAGGCATCAGTGGGAAGATGTCTCAGTCTGTCGTTTTTTTCTATTGTTGGCACTTTAGCAACACCTGCACTTGGACAGCAGTGCTACAGAGAGGTCACAGTCTCACAAATGATCTGAACACAAACACGAACTGGCAGACGCTGCATGCGCGAAGTCATCAGCAGCCAAGCTGAATGTTGGCCTGCCATCAAGCTCCACACACTCACACATGCACATGCGCACACACGTACGCACGCCATGCTAATCAGTGATCTGATGTGATTTTCTCTCGTCAACATAATTTTAATTGGTAACCTCACACACACCTGTGTGTTTTGCCAAAAGCCATCATATGCAATTTCACAATGCCGATGTAGTCAAGTGATGCAGCAACAGGAACAGGAACCAGCACCAGAATGAACTGGTGCGTCATCTAGATTCTGGTCTATTGTCTCTTTGCCCTAGCGTAACACCAACCGCCTTTCACCCTTCTTTAAACAGTGCATAAAAAGTCTGAAGGGTGCTTTTGATTTGCATTTCTTCATCTTCCAACACAAAAGACAATCATCCAGTCATCAGCGCAGTTACCTCCCACCCTCTCTTGTGCTGTTAGTCAATTAGAGGTGCCATTATGAGACAGCAGCACCCGGGGAAATAAAGGAAGCCGTGTGGAATTGTGTAGGATGCAGAGTTGATTTCTTTCCTTCAAGTCTTCTCCAGATGGAGAGATTTCAATAATAGGGATTTAGTTTTCTTCACAGCCTATTTTCTATATTGTCACAGTGTATCTAAACACGCATTTCCCCATTGTGTTGCCTCTCTTCATCTGCATTGGGTTCATCTGCATTACTATTACTTCACAATTTGAAAAATCCTATTGACTGTAATGATTGTGAAATATTAACCAATTTGTGTGAAATTTGCAAAGAGTCAAATCTGGATCGGATCCACATTTAATGGTAATGGTAATGGTAATGACTTAATTTTATTTGAACATGCATACAAGTTACAGTGGAATACATCTCATAATTCAATTCACAGTTCCACATGTCCAAAAGGAGTAGGGAGAAGCAACGCTTATTTAATCCTACACCCCATCCGTTCCACATCTTTTGCAGAACATTTATTCACTTCCTGTATTCCATACTTAATTATTTAATGCACAGATGAATGATAAGATAATGCAACAATATAATGATATAATTATTAAGATTTTTCAAAATAAATAGAAATCATACAGGTATATAATAATCAGTGTAATAATAAACAAATAATAAATAAATAATAATAAATAGCGTAACAAAACAAGTTCAAGACTCTTCTTCCTTGTATTTTGCAAAAATCAACTGCTTGTATTTTTTCTTGAATTTGCTCATCTTGGTGCATTGTTTGAGTTCCTTGCACAATCCGTTCCATAATTGAACTCCACATACTGAAGTGCTGTGTTTGTTTTTTATCGTTGTTCTCGCATATACTGTAAATGTTTCAAGTTTAGTTTTCCCCTAAGATCATAATAGGTTATTGTTAGCTGTATGCATAATTTTTGCTGTTTGAAAATTTACTAATTCAGCGAATTTTAATATTTGTGATTTTAAAAATAAGGGATTTGTATATTCTCTATACACGGCATTTTGGATTATCTTCACTGATCTTTTTTGTAGTACGAGTAGTAGCGAGTGAAGATTGCTTTTATGGTTTTATTTTATTGTTATTACCCCATATCTCCACACAATAATTTAGATATGGTAATACCAGAGAACAGTAAAGAGTGTGGAGTGATGTTTGATCAAGAAAAATGTTTGCTTTATTCAATATTGAAGTATTTCTCACCACCTTATGTTGTATATTTTTGATGTGAGATTTCCAGCTAATTTTTTTCATCTATTATGATCCCCAGAAATGTATTTCCAGTCACCCTTTCAATGTCCACTCCGTCTATTTGTATTTGGTCATACATGTCCTTTCTTCTATTACCAAACAGCATTATTTTAGTTTTACTTAAGTTCAAGGATAATATGTTTTTATAAATGTTTTAAGATGGCCATTTCACCAGAGACTTTTTTAGTTAGCTCTTGTGTGCTTTCCCCAAAACAAAAGGCAGTAGTATCATCCGCAAATAATACCAACTTTAAGTCTTCCGTCACTTTAGCGATGTGATTGATATATAAATTGAATTATATACTGCAGCTGCACACTTTCTGAGGTCTATAGCGTTAGTAATATCCTCCGTTATTTCAATTAGTGCCATGGAGGTTGAAATGTTAGCTCCGTGTCCGTATTGACTATCTGCGAGAGACTACCTGCTATTGAATAGCTTTATTGCAATATAATAAGAATATAAAATAAGGACATGAAAGTTATCAATCAAAATAATAATCAGCAAAATAACATAAACCAAGGCACAAGAAATACAAATGTATTCTTATATAAAATATGTAATACATGAATTATCTACACAGAGATGGGTGGAGTAGCCAACAAAACAACCGTAGTGATTTAAAGTATTGTTACTTTACAACAATTTTACTCCAAAAAAGATATGTAATGTTACACATATCAGTATCGGTTGATATTGGAATCGGAAATTGAGAGTTGGACAACATCGGCATATTGTTTTTTGGAAAAAAAAGCCAATATCGGACATCCCTAATTATTTTTATACTTTGATAATATATTATTGGCCGAGTAGTGAGCATGTTGCCTCACAGTCAAGAGATCAAGGGTTCGAATCTTCGTTTGCGCAACATGGAGTTTGCATGTTCTCCCCGTGTGTGCGTGGGTTATCTCCGGTTACTCCGGCTTCTTCCCACCAAAAAAACAAACCAAAAAACATGCATGTCAGGTTAAGTGTAGACCCTAAATTGTCCATTGGTATAAATGTGAGTGTGAATGCTTGTTATCTGTATGTGCCCTGTGATTGGCTGGCGACCAGTCCAGGGTGTACTTGCACAAAGTCAGCTGGGTTAGTCTCCGACTCACCTGTGACCCTAATGATAATGAATGCTGTCATATAGATATTTTAGCTGTCCACATATTGATTTCACAAGTGAGAAATTCGTGATTTTGAAATGTGATTTCCATGGCGGCCATTTGTGCTATGTTTACTGTTGCCCAGGGAGATTATCTGAATCTGGCCTATAAAATGAGCAGCACTCTCACTCTTGGGACCCTTGAACTCACAACATTTCAGGCAAAGATGCTCAAATTCCAGTGAAAAAGCACACATGGGCATTGTTAAGTTTGCAATTCCATCCATGAAGATGGCGGCTCCTTTGTAGCCACGTGACGGGAATGCTGATAGCGGCGAGTGTAAACACAAACCCGTGTGTCTCTGCAGAGCGCCGTCCCCTGGAGGCCGCAAGGAGAAATCTTTTCGGTGTGGTGTACTTCTTTAAAGGGGAAATCTAATCTCACTTGTAAGGCAATCACTGAGGGAAGGTCCCAGCAATTTGTTGCAAGCATCCCCCTTGTATAGCAATGTTTTGACAGATTTCCTGACAACATAATTATTTGCCAGGGATCCAGCCAAGACTTTAATTGTAACACCCATAATTGTACGTTAAGCTGCGGGAATGTTGGGACAAAGCACCGGCTCGTTGGGTTATAAATATTACAGTACAAATAGTCGCTTTCATCTCTGGTGCTCGGTGCGGTTGCTGTGGCTCCGTAATCCGGCTATGAAAGAGGATCTCTCCCAAACCCTGCGAGGGCACCTCTTGCAAATCAATTCATTATGCCGTAATATCAGCGGGCCACGGCGCATCTTTCATGGATCAATTCATTACGCGCCAGAGGCGGCGACCAACCGCAGTTTGAAGCGGTGAGATCAGCTTTCAGGGCAGAGGAAGACGGCGGAGTGCAGAGCCAATAGGGGCAGCTTTGCATCAAAAAAAAAAAAAAAGAACAAGAAAAAACACGTTTAAGCTCTGTTTCTGGAGAAGACGGCATGCTGAGGTTCATGACTATTGTATAAAGGCTTCACATCAGTCTTCACATCCACTCGGGCCGCACTCACACAGATAATGCATTTTTCTCATAAAGCTTTAATATTCACTCAGGGCGCCGTAGACAGGGTGACGGCAAGGATGGTCAAAGTGTGCTCGTGTAAGGAATATGCGTCTAGGCTGGTGTCAGTACATCCCAGCCCCGTGGTGATGGAATCTGTTTGCATGGAGCAGCGATTTCACTGCCAGGATATGGAATGGATCAACGGGTTTTCTCTGCTGCATGGAAAACAATCATGTGTATAATCCAATTTCGCACAAAAAGAACAGCGTGACTAAAGGCGACCCCTGAGATGTTTGAAATTGTGACACATAGTGACAGACATGGAGGTCACCAAAACAAGCAGACTGGTGTAATTATGCGAGGATGCACTGCTGGCGGAGCAGATTGAGTATCCTCGTGTGTGTTTTTGTCCTGTACTCCTGGAGGAGCTTCTCCATATTAGCAGCCACTGAGGAGGCCTAGCAATCATGGCAATTACACACACACTTTAGTGGAGCTGCTGCTAGAACTCCACTACTGGTGGCCGATGACTTTTGCACAGTGGCGCATGTCCGACTTCCACTACCTTGGGGGCACTGTTCACCCTTTTAGCCTCTCTGTTTATATAATATTTTAACAATTTAAACAACTACTAGACACAAACAGTAGTACATTGTTTGTGCATTGTACAGTAAACAACTACGAGACACAAACAGTAGTACATTGTTTGTGCATTGTACAGTACACATACCTCGACACACTGTGCCGTTCTCCGTCGCTTCATTGCCGGCCTTGCACATGCAGCGTCCGATGGGCACCATCCATTCCCCGTCGCCATTGCAGTAGAGCTTGATGGGCACGTCCACCTCCTCCGCGTTAGGAATGCAAACACCTCGTGCCGCCACCAGCGAGGTGCTCTCAGCCCCCGACAGGGTCTCCTGGAACAGCGCCCCGTTTGTAATGATTCGAGCACACTTTCGGTAGAAGACGCGAACAGCTATGAGGGACATGCAGCCGCCGTAGTCCTGGAACGCCAGATAGAAGCCGTTTCGCGACACAGGGCCGAAGCTGCGGACCTCTGTGTTGATCTTCATCACCCTGCCCCCGAGGTCCACCTGGGAGAAGCTCTCATCTGCTGCTATGGTGTCCACCTTAATCCAGGGGTTCTCCATCCAGGCTGGCGAGGTTCTGGTGGCCGTGTCCGCGTCTGACTCGTAGTAGTAGAGGTTGAATGTCTCTTTGCAGGAGCCGGGAACATTGGGGATGCTACTGCAGTCCCTCACAGAGAACTTCATCTCCACATGGATTCTCTGTGCACCTCGACGCCGGATGTACTTCGTTCTCACCCAGTTGTTCTGGTTGTTGTCGAAAACGTTGCAGACCTGGTAGGTCCGGATGGTGTTCATGTTTTCATCGTAACCGCTCACCTCCTCCCACTGTTGGAGAAACACAATGCCTTTTAGTTTCATTCTGCATAAAACCTATCCATATACTGAAACATTTACGCCGTGTTTACAATTGTTATGTGTGGCTCAGTTAAAGCAAACTCTGGTGCATTTGCTCTGCTAGTGCCATTTGGTCAGGTGTGAACGCAGTAATCGGAACATCGGTGTGCGCCATACAAGCAGACCACTGGAGAGATGGGTCTCAGTCCGTTCATTTGCAAGTAAACTCTGGTGTGGTTCGGGTCACATAAGCTCAAAAGTGAACACTATACGGACTAAAGACACAGACCTCTGTTAAAATGACAGCAAAACGCATGCAGAAATAACAAATATGTAAGAGGAAATGTCTCTCTGCTTTGCTCTCTCCCTCTGTGTGTGAGACAACGGCACTCTTCAGAAGTATATTTTAGAAACTTTTTGTGAAATCTAACTAAGCTGGTAAAGATAGCAGAATATAGAAATGACCAATTAAGTAGTTATTTTATGAATATGTTCTTTACTATGTAGCCTTTGGTCTAAGGCTGCAACTAACAATTGTTTTCATAACCGATTAATCGGTTGATTATTTTTTTTGACTAATCGGATTTAAAAAAAAGAACACATTTTTAATTTCCACCTCTTTATTCAGAAGTGGAAGACTGAGACAGAGCAAGTAAGTGTGCAAACACCAGTTTGCCGCTTGAATATTCAGTTAAAATAATGTTAAATAATACAAAAATGTTTAAATGTTTGTTCTTCAGTCAAACAATAAATGTACACAAAAATACAATCATGATCATTTTCTTAGTTAACCTGAAGCTTGTTGTTTCAATTACCAGAGTAATTGGTTAGTGGTTGGGCCTGCAGCATATCAGAAAGGAGGCAAAAATGTTTTCGAAAGTCATTGCTGATATGTGTGAATATCTTGTTTTGGCTAAAACACGAGATAATAGGTCTGCTTTCATGGATGACTAAGGAAATGAAATAATATTCACATTTGAGAGGCTGACATCATAGGGTATTTACATATTAAAATAAAAAAGCGATTAATTGATTAATTGGGTAATCAATAATCAATTAATTGTTGCAGCTCTACTTTAGTTCCATGAAAAAAATACCAGTGCACCAAGCAAATCCCACCAAAGTGTGCACCAAGTATCTTTTTTTTTTTACATTTTAGGTCCAGAAAAAGAGTACTGAACCATGTGTGAACACAGCCTTAGTGAAATGTATCCCTCCCATAAGAAAGTAAAAGGTCAACATGGTTCTCATTATTAACAAACCCCTGCTGATGTAATAACGTGTATGTTGTGGTGCACACTTTGAAAAATGTAATTATCTGTGCGTAATCAGCTTAAGGCGATGTTGTGATTAAATTGATTACACGGTGCAGAGGAAACATCACATCTCTACATTACAGAGAGTCACTTCAAATAGCAACAAATGAGAACCAGCTTGTGCTTCTAAGCCTGGAGGTCCCGCTGGCACGTTTACTTGGACCTTTGCACATCTTTGAACCTTGCACCCATTAATATGATCAAGCAGATAAGGTCACTTTCAACACTTCTGGTGAGAGCTGGAACTGAAGACATAAACAAAGAAACAAAAGTAGAGCGGAGACCAAAGCCATACTTAGTTGGAAGGATTATACTATACTTTAATCGTACTTCCCCCTACAATAGTGACTGCTGAGCTTTGTGTACACTGTATGCCAGGCGGCACCAAGTAGCCCCCCTCAACCACACGAGGCACCCACGAGTCTGTTTTTCATGCGGGTTTTCAGTTAATAAAGTGAGATAAACTAGAAAGAAGTGCATTCAGAAATACAAAATGCTAATGGACAAAAATAATTTGTTGATGTTTTAATACAAAATGCAAGTTGAGGCAGTGACGGCGGTCACCAAAAAATAATGATAACATAAAATAAGTATTTAAATTTGTCAGTTGAATTGTATTATAAATGTATTTTCTGTGTACAGCAAATTCAACTGTGTTAAATTCCCAGTGTTGGTGTTAAAAAAATTCAGTGTTGCTATAACTACTTTTTGAGTTATTTTAACCAAAATAGTGCTATTTATCAAAGTGAGTTGATGTCGCTTGAGCGTGTTGGACTGGTACATGTTAAAAGTGATTTTTGAACACTTCCAAAGTGTTCCTGTCATGTGACGCTAGCTACTGACTCTGCCCCTGCTCTGAGTCAATTCAAAATCTCCAATGGTGGACGACAGCAGAAGTTCTCTTTCAAGCTCTTCTGCAGCGGCGTGTAATCACATGATGTAAGCCATGTATGTATACAAGTATTCAAGTTTTGTTGCACTTTTTCTGTAGACAGATAATGGTATTGAGTATTTATTACTTCGCTGTTTGCACTTTGTGAATAATCATTGAGACCAATGTAACTGGCGACGTGTTCAAATGGGAAAAAAGTACAATTCTGACGAGCTGTGGTTAATTCTAATTAGCAGCCTTTTGTCTATTCTCAGTGACTGACACGTTTGACGACAATAGAAGTTGCATGTCTTGTCTTCTCTATTAGCATAACTACTGTAACTAGCATTGCCGCCTAGCATTAGCGTTAGCTAGGCCTTCCACTGCTACATGGTGGGCTCACTATATTAATTTGTAATGCCGAGTGTCGCTTTCATTTTGTAAACGAAGCTCTCACGAGAAAAAAGGTTGGAGACCCTTGCTGTATTCCTTTTGCACAAAACATGCAAATGCTGCCAGATATTATTATATTGTTGCCATTCTTGTATAGACATGGTGCAGTAAGTATTAATAGTTGCCTGTATTTTGTATTTGTGTGTTATAACTACAATATATCATTAGTATTATTTGTATCATTATTATAGAAGTACTAATGTTTAATGTTGCTTTTACTGGAGAAGTAATCTTTTCAGAGAAGCTGAAGTTGAAGTCACTGTGCTTTACGTCAGAGTCGGGAGGAAGTGGGTCAGACAAGCCTACAATCACTTCCACTCGCCATAAAGTACACATTCTATTTATTTATTTTGTGTCTCATCAACTCTGCAAATTAGAGCACACATTAGAATAAAGGAAGATGGCTCACTTCCGGGGAAAAAAGATCTGTATGTTTAAGGCCGTGTTGCTAGCCTGATGTGACATTCTCCTTGCTCCGGGCGACCTTGCAACCGTTATTGTCGTGCCTTGAGTGAGCGCTCGTCTTTGTATCTAAATAGGGCACATTCGTAGCACATACTGTGATGGCTTACTGGCATAGTGAAAGCGCTTTTCACTTTAGGCAAGCTAAGAAACGGCCGTCATAGAGCAGAGAATACACAGTATTTCACTGGTGAATCTCATAAAGAATTATTGATTTCAATACGGAGTCTGGGATGCTTTTACACACCAACGTGAGACTTCTCTGTGGAGAAGCTCCGGATGCCTTCAGGCTCCTTGGCCATGGATCAAGGGCGTCAACTTTAAACACCATGCACTGCAACCACCAAGCAGGTCGCGACCTTGACCTCAACATCTCAGCTCGGGGAAGAAAACAGAGTGTTCTAAACCCCAGAGAGCCGCTTTGCATCAGCTGCACCCGCTCCACTTCACAGCTGATATAATTTCTCAAATTAGAGCCCACTTAGCGAGGACCCTGACACATTTTGACGGGTCGGGGAGGGAAAGTCAGCCCTCTTGTTACAAAAACTGGCATTCCATCAAACACTCTCTGTCTAATTAGAACAGCTCAAATTCTTTATTCCCATGTCCTAATTAATCACTGTGAGTGTGATGCTTGGTTTGGCCCAATCCATTTCTAGGCCCAAGCTAAACAAAAGGACACCTGCAGCCAGAAGTAATACAAATACTGACACGAACTAACTTGTTTAGTGAGATCTTGAAACTTTAAAAGCTTTATCTGGCAAGGAAGATATTTGGTAACAACCTCACTGTGAGAGCAACGGCACCGTGTCATTTCTCCCAGCCAATCAGTCCAGAAAAAACATCCCTTTAACAGTTCCTTTTTCCATATTTGAACTGTGGGTCTGCAGCAGTGGTTTTCAATGATTTTCTGTCATGCCTCCCCCTCCGCCCCACACGGGACAGAAATGTTTTCACACACCCCCAATTTGAAATACTATTGAGAAACTGATCATATCTATTTATTTGTCTGTACTGTACAGACTGAAGTCGAAGCTGAAACCATCAAAATGCAACAAATATACGCGTATTCAAGAGTCAAATTGCATCCTTGATCCCCTACAGATTTTTCAGAAGAACAGTCCAGAACTTTTATGGTATAGGTTCATTGCAACGAAAAGAGAAAATCCAGTAAAAAAACATTAAATGAAAGTTCTACATTAATTTGTATTTGATCCCAACCAGCAAGCATTGGGACCCCCACAGACCAGCACACAAATTATTCCTGTCCCTAAGTACTCCTAGGTCAACTCGTAATGTGGCTAAAAGACACCCGTCATATAAAGTCTCTTCCATTCAAACCTCTCCACCACCTTGGGCAGGACCAAAAGGCTATCAAAGGATTGTAGACCTGCACAAGACTGGAATGGACTGCGAGACCATAAACAAGAATGGCAGAATAATTGGGGTAAGGATGAGAAAGTTGAGGGACCACCACAGGTTTACAAGGGAGGAGCTGGACAATGATCTCAAGGGAGTTGGGAACACAGTCGACAATGATCTCAAGGGAGTTGGGAACACAGTCACCAAGACAAGCATTAAAAACACAATTTGTTGTCATGGATTGGTACAGGTACAGGTCTGTCTGAAGTTTGCCAAAGAACTTCTAAATCACAGGCAGCAAACTCAAGGCCCGGGAGCCAGACGTGTCCTGGCACATCATTTCATGTGACCCGCAAAAGCGTGTCAATCATGCGTGTCTCTTTTTTCTGTTTTACAGAGCGGGATCTAAAACGTAAATGTTTCTTAAATCTTTATTAATCTTGGTCACTTACCTGTCAGTGTGTCAGAACGTGTGATGGGAGAACGATGTGTGATAAATTAAACAAGCAGTCCTAACTGCAAGATAAAGGGTGGAGGCTGGAGGAGAGTCCGGATGTGTTGTTGCTGTCTAGAGAGAGGCACTGGCCGAGATCAAATTAAAATCATTTTATTTTGATGACGTGATGGGCAATTTTAAATGAACAAATCAAGACTCATCAATTATTTCTAGTTTTAAATGTAATTAAGGTGTTTTTATTCACTTTTGTGTCTCTCCTTGGAAACTAGGCTTTTGTCTGTTTCAACATCATATGCAAATAATATGCAAACTAGCCAATGACATCATCTAGCAACTTCTACAACAGCCAATAGCTGAAGAATTGGCAACAGTGGTCAGGCATGACCAAAATTGAGCTCAACCTCAACTCAACTCGATGTGTATAAGCAGATAAACGCTGAGTATGACCCCAATAACACCATCCCTACTGTCTAACATGGAGGTGGAAACATTCTGCTTTGAGCTGTTTCTCTGCCCAAGGGTACAGCAAGACTTGACCGCATTGAGCAGCTGATAAACGAGGCCATGTACCGCAGTCTTGGATGAAAACCTAGAAGATACACTAATTTTATCCAAGATACAGTGTGATTCATACCACTGATAATAAATACTGGCCGTGTAAATTAGCTGTTTATGTCATATTTCAGTATCTTTCAAAGGCTTCAAGCTTGAATGAACTGCTTATTTTGTCTAAAATCCTGTGACCGAGATGCCCCAGGCTTTAATTGTACATTTTAAGGATCAAGTCATCTTTTGGCCTTTTCTGGCACGCATCATCATCGTAGGTCATGAGCAGCCATTGACCTTCCCACTTGCTTGAAGAGCAGTGGGGAAGCTGAGGGCCAATTAAACAAGAGCGGACCATCTGCAGAGCTCTGGACACTGGTAGTTTGAGCCAAACTAATATGGAGACAGGTGGGGGCTGCTGGTGGGGGCGCAGCAGTGGCAGCAATGTGTGAGGGAGTGAAAGGTTTGGAAAAAAAGACCCCAAACAAAATGTGTTGTGATGGAGGGCCCCTTTTTGTCCTGTCACGGCCCCTTTGGCCCGCTTTCATCACAGCCAGTGGAGGGAAGCAAATGGGGCATAATAAGAGCCTAACGATCAAGTGCCGAGTGTGAAATTAGAAGAAACGTCTTCATTTTCACAGCTTTTCGCTCAGGAGTGCTGCAAGAGGGTGGTCATGTGTTTTAAGCACTGAAGGTGGAGGTAACACTGGTGCTGCACGTCACCACACATTAGCCACAGCCGGGACGGTTCCCTCAGATGAGGAGGCGAACACAAATTGGCTTATTCGGCTGCAAATCTTGTTCCTTTTTTTTTCCTGGTTGTTACTCCTGTGAATATTATATTTACATAAGAAAATGAAATGAATCTTGAAATGAAATGAAATGAAAAATCTTTCTGTGTACTAAATATCTCATATTACGACATGGACACCTGCGGCTTACAGACAGGTGCGACCTATGTACAAATCTTTTTGTCTTTAAATTTAGTGGTTGTGGCTTACACACCGGTGCGGTATAGTCTGGAAATTACGGTAATAACTACATGATAAAAATATGAATTAAAATAATTGCATATGTTAAACAATTAAATGTTATTACATATAACATATTACTTCACTCATTATTGTATGTCAATGTAGAGCTGTGGAAGAAAGCTCTAGCTGTAGAGCTGTTTTGTTTTAATACCCATGTGGACGGAAACCAGGCAATGGATGGATGGATAATGTTTAATGCAGCTCTTGTATTGGATCTCTTCAGCTTGTGCAGGTGTACCTAATCAAGTGGCACTTCAGTGTGAGTAATAGTAAATTCTTAATCATAATATATGTCAGCATATCTGGAGCTTGGTATGTAGCTTCCATTCCATCAGATATACAGTATTTGTTTTACATTGCTTTCTACTGTGCAATGCTTCTACATACAATGCTGTGTTGTGAGGGGCAGACTGCACAGATACTGTATGAGGCCTCAAATGGGCACAACATGTCCGTACATCTGCCTCACACAGATAAAGGAGTACAGCAACCTGTGTGAACGTACTCTCAACACAAAAAAAATAGAAGTCATCTATTTTATTGCATAGTGTTGATGCACAGTTGGAATTTCAACGATGCTACGTACGTACGTGCCGCGTATCGCCGCTTCATCACTGACAAAGCTAAATCAATTATTCACACAAACGCAAGGAGAAGAAACCTCATTGACATGCAGTCACTCGGTTTTCGGATGCGGGGATTTTGTCAGACAACTCACTTTGCATTCAATTACAATGACCAAGTCCTGCAGGACACATACACACACAACTTTACAGCACAAGCACGGAAAATATCATCATTGTTATGTTTTGCTGTACCTACGGTTGTCTAGTGTCATTTACTTACAAGTCACTGTCGTAAATACAAATACCGTTAATGCCTAATTAGAGCCGGGTGTTTACTGTATGTACCTAAACTGCAAAAAGGATGAGGCGTCAACTGGAAGCATTCATGGATCATTATAAACTCTGGAATTGGCTAATTGTTTTACCTTAATAATGATATGTAGTGCATGAGAAAATGGAAAGTAACCCATAGCTCTCTTTGACCATATGGTCATTTATTAACTAGTATATTAAACACGCATGAGTTTCACACCTACAGCTGGCTAGCGCAAGCATCATTTTAAAGCACAACTAGAGTTTGCTAAAGCTTCTGGAAGCTGACCACTCATGATACTTCACATGCAGCTACTTTCATCTTGTGGAGTTAATAAAAAACATTTACGGTGAATACATTCGTTAAATGACAAAGAAAAGAAGCCAAGTCAATGAACATGCATGCTCAATGTTAAGAGAGCTGATCTTTGTAATAGGGTCATATCTTACAATGAACAGTTATTTTGTACAAGCGCTGCACACGGACATTTGCACTAATAGAACATGGGAGGTGTCCTGGCTGGTCCACTTACATTACAAATTAAAGTAGTAGATCTTGGGTTGTCTTTGAAACAACAGATATGTGATCATTGCAAAATGTCGCTTAAATTAATCTGTTACGAACTTTAACATCACCTTTGTCCCTTAGTCACTTTTCTTTACATGACTTTACAAGATAATCATTCATAATATAACATAGTCCAAAGCAGTCTGTCCACAAATACATGTCAAGGACTGAAAGGTTTTTAAAATAATACAATCAAATATTTCCCATTATGCTTACACATTGCCTTCCTCTATATTGTTGTGCCGCACGTCCCTTAGAGACGGTAAGATTTATGGCGTTACAGCACATTTCGGCGGAGCTGTAATTAAAACCAAACCCAAAGACGCCGCCTCGCCGTGTTTCCCCCGCCTGAGCAGGAGACCAGCTCTGGTGCTCCCTGCCGCGCATGCCTCTCTCTAAGTGGCCGCTGTTGACAGTACTTGAATGTAGCGGCGAGTGGGTCATGAGGTCGGACCCGATCTTCATGGCATTTCTTAGGTCCACTTGAGAAGAAAACACACTGGCCAGTAGCCACTTAAGTCTGCGAAGCTGGCCGGTACTTGAAGGCATGTGCATCAACGGATGAAGTCATCTGACACTATGTCTCCATCTGTCTTTTTAAAAGTTAAAATCATAAGCAAACAAATGTTGTTTTGTTTCGTTTGGTTTCTTGATTTTTGACTGTTTTATTAACATTACATTCAGGACTTTCTCTTAACTTTACTTAGTTTATTTTAAAAAAATAACCACCATGGTCTCTAATTATCGCCGGGTCAAAAACATTGGCATTAACAGCTGTGGCTGTAGGTAACCTCCTAATGTAATTTTTACGTCAGTAGCTGCATTTGAAGTATCATTAGTGCTCCGCATCCAGAATCCTTTATCTAGCGCTGCATGCGCTTTAAAATGTTGGTAGCACTACTCAGCTGTTGGTGTGAAACGCATGCGTGTCACACTTGCTGTACTGCTGTTTACTATGAACTCATCAGTTCTATTAATGCTGGCTGAGCAGTTTGCGCCTTACCAGTATTACAACATCGGTTCTGTTGCTGTTGTGTTGTGCCGTTGTGTTTATGTCTTTACGTTTCACTGATAATGTTGTTATTTTGTCAAGCACGGAGACTTCACATTATGTTCGGCGATCCTTGAATGCAACATAGTGCTGTGAGACGCCAAAGTCTGTATCGCTACAGAACCACTAGTTTGGACCGTCAACCCGCCCTCAAAACTTGCGGCGAGGTGAACACAAGTTAACATATGATTTCAAATAGTTGCTGGAATTACAACAGGCAAGCAACGTGGATCATCAGTCATTCATTAGCGGTGAGTACTTACAGTATATTTTAGATTAGATTAGATTAGATTAGATTAGAGTATAGTGCAACTTTACTGTCACTGTTACAAGAACAATGAAAATCAGTTTGGCATTTCTTCATAGTTAGCAGCAGTTAAAATGTGCATATTTGCCAAAAAAAATTGCACAAGTAGTAGTCCACTGTGTTGTTTACATCTTGGTATTGCACTTAATTGTATAGCACTTAGGTGTTAACAGTGGGATAATCACTAGACACCACCGTTTCATTTCACAGTTCGGTGGTAGAAGCTGTTTTACACTTCAAATGTATTGAATAAGTGTGCGAGGCATATTTAGGGACTAAACCGGGATTCTGTCAAGAGAGAAGTTGAATCTAATCCAATAATTACAACAGTCAACAGTTTTGCAAATCATCCAAAATCGGAGGAGAATGTCAATGTTAAGCTAGCAGGAGGGTTTACGTGTGTATCAACTACTTGCGGTTGTGGTCAAAGACAGCTACAGTACGTTTCCCTTTCCACTTTCTTATGCCCAGTTGTTGTGTATAAGTTAATAAGTATAATAGATTTTCATATTTCAGAAATAGCAGCCTCTCTCCAATTAGTGCCTACTTCCAGTAAATGCCACGTCCTATTTGCGGTTCATTATACAACCATACATTAATAACTGCAAGATTGACTTAAAAGTAAAAAAAAATCTTCAAACTGCATAATTTTGTTTTAACTCAGGGCTTTTTTGAATATTGTGTGGACACAGCAAATCAACATGAATCTAAATTTGCTTGGACAAAGCTAATACATTAACGTCTTTTCTGCCTGTCACCCTAAATTCATGGAACCACAATTCTGCATACTTTATTCCTTAAATTACGCTCGCATGTACACAATAGTGCAAACATGCTGTCTGCACCGCTTAGCCAGTGTGGGTGTCAGGACGTCCCGCAATGCCTGGAGACAAATTACGCTTGATGCACGTTTTCCACTGGTTGTCTTTGGGGTTACGTTTGGCTGCCTTTTTTTTTTTTTTCAGAATTAAAAGCAAGACCAGATTCATATGAGATGAGCTGTGGGCGCAGGAAGGAAAATTCCTATGTGACTAATTTGACATTCTAATATATCATAAAGCGGCAGTTGAATGCCAGAACATTTTTTACTTCATATTTTACACGTACTTGTTTGCGTTTCCATTGCGCTGCGGAGTATCTGATGTCATGTCGAGATTGATTTCATGAAGCTCACGAACTGTTCCGCTGGCAGTTACTGATCCACTGGCTGAGCCCGGGGAACCTGGCATGGATATACTGCATGCATGTGTGAGTGTGTGTGTAAGAGAATAGCTTCTGTAAGGCGCCTCATGCTGCTACAATGAAGGAGAGCAAGCTCCCGTTCTCCACCTGTTGCACCGGGCCTCAGGGTGACGATCTATGTGCATTGCGCTTCATTTGTTCTAATCCACTGTGCTCAGCCACATCACTGTAAAATCATAAACTCTCAACGCCATCCATACCTGACTAAATGCAAGCGCTTCGTTGCTGGTTCTTTTTGCACTGCATCTCAAGAGGCGGCTTTTCCAGAGCTGGAGGCTTTCCAAAAGAACTTTATCCAACAAATGGATACAATTTTGACCCTTCTTTCAATTTAGTCCTTCAAACAGTGGCCTCTCCTCTATTAAACGCCATGCCACAATTAATCAGCAGGTTGTATGTGCATTTGAAGAAATAATCACTGTAAATAAACTTCTGTTATTTCCCCCTCGGAAATAGTACTTACCTAATTGATCTTTAAGAATTGAACAACTTTACGAGATTGTTGTTTGTGAGTTTGAGATACTCTATCCACATGCACATCCTCTGGGAAACATATTTATGATATATAACGATAATATAAATTCATATAAATTACATGATTTGTTGATATGCCCAATTAATCAATCCAGTTATTACCTTTACTAACTGATAACACTAAGTGTATCAACAGACGTCATTACCACAACACAAACTGAACAGCAGACATGGCATCTGTAAAGCTGACATTGTGAACTTTAAGGATAAGAACCTTCCAGAGCAAACGCTACTAAACATTTAAAAAATAAAGCTTTTAGATGATTTATTTCATCATGAAAATATTTACATTAAATGAAGAGGCCACTCTTTTGATTGATTAATAGGACATTTAAATATATTTACCTACTAAAATACACATTATACTAAATCCTAGGTTCCCAAAGTTGGGTACACGTACCCCCAGGAGTACACCAATTGTTATGGGGGTACGTGAATAAAAATGAAAAACAATTAGCGCCTGACACTCACAATTACGAGTGCGCCGGGAAGGCCTCAGAGAGCAACGCGCACAGTCAGAGCACAGAGAAGGAAGGAGACAGAGACAAGTTCTTCATTGCTCTCTGTGAGTTATAGGACCAAATGAGTAAGTTTGATGATTATGTTGCGCATTATTCATTTGATCTTGAAGATGTCATTGACATTGGTGTTCCAAACCCCAGCATTGTGAAAACCTGTCAATGTACCGTATGTGCGTGTCAGGATGACAAATCATAGCGAATGCAGATGGACAAAAGTGAAGCTCAAGTTCAACCCATTCAAATGGAACGATCCCAACCTCCTGCTGGAATAAAAGATGTGTAGGACGAATAGTTATCTATTTATCAGTGCTCATGTAAAGCTTTAATCAAAATTTGACCATGCAAAATGCATATTTTGGAAACAGGATGACTTACTTACTATAAAATGAATTAACTAATCAATCATTTTCTATATTTCAAGTTAATGAAGATGAAAAATGTTTTGTTAACTGTGAAAAGTGAAAAGTTTGGGAACCACCATACTAAATGATAGATAATCTAAATTAAGTATCATTATCTACTGAAATTTTTTTTTAAACATGTATTTATCATAAGTATACATTTTTACAAACTAAGGCCTCCTGTTAATGAATACTCCACCCCCACTAATAAAGACGCCTAATATGCCTTGTACTCTCTGCAGTTAAGTAAATAAGCCTTGCTGGCTACAATATGGCCATAGGTACTTCAGATAAAAACTTGAGGTCTGAGGGGATGAGTTGTAGTTAGTGTGTGTGCAGACCGACTCCAGAGGCGGTGAGAGGAAAGGAAGCGTTGTACGAAGCATCAGGAAGGCGACAGCAGGCCCTCAGGATGGAGGAGACATCTTTAAAGCTGTATCACGGAACTGTTGAAGGCCAGCTCTCTAGTCGGTCCAACAAGACATAGCACGATGGGGGCTAATTCAAACCATCTTTATTACAAACCACAGAAGCATAAATAATTGAGTCAAATTGGCAGTGGGGTTTTTTGGGAGGTCTCCAACAAATAAGTCTACTACGTGTTTTCCCTCTTTTGGTCTCATCCTAAGAAGTCTAAATCTCATGGTGCAGAAAGAAGCGAGCGAGGCCGAGACACTGGTTTTGGCCCGCCGTGCACGCGGGCCTGTCTTATATGTGGCCAGGAAGAATGAGAGTCCTGGCAGACTCGGTGGAAATGCTGCGCATCAAACAACACCATCGCCTGAAGACGTTCACGTCCGAGCGGCTTGCACATAAGCAAACTATTTAGCTTTCAGTCTGTGATGGTTCAATGGGTCACAGCAGCATCATTGATGGAAGAACAAAACAAATAACTAACTAACTACTCAGACATCTTTAGCAGTCAGAGTGGACTGATTGCCAAATTTTGAAACAATTACCTATTTTTATTTGTGAACAGTGTTACTTACGTTATAAATATTGCTCATTTTCTCGTTAAACATTTTTTAAATTAACAATTTATCCAGCATAACATGTTGTTAGAATACATTGCATAGTGACTATTAAATTGATTGCATAGATTGCACAGATTATTGATCAATGGCATCTTGAAGCAATGGCGGCAAAATGAAGTGCACTGCCAACTTGCCAAGTTTATAAAATTTCAGTCCTTAATAAACCAACAAAACAAAACAATAGATGGATATATATATATATATATATATATATATATATATATATATATATATATATATATATATATATATATATATATATATATATCCATCTATCTTCTATGCAGCTTATCCTCACTAGGGTCGCGAGTATGCTGGAGCCTATCCCAGCTGACTTCGGGCGACAGGCGGGGTACACCTTGGACTGGTTGCCAGGCAATCGCAGGGGGATTGTGGGAGGAAACCGGAGAACCCGGAGAAAACCCACGCATGCATTGGGAGAACATGCAAACTCCACGCAGAGATGTCCAACGGAGATTCGAACCCTGACTGTGCGGCCAACGTGCTAACTACTAGGCCACCGTGCGGCCCCATGTACAGTACACTAGGTCCCCAACTTACAAACACCCGACTAGCAAACATTCGCGGATACGAACACAAGCCGACTGCTCCATATTTTATTTTATTTTGCCTTGTAGTCGCTCAATCAGTATTTATACTACTACTGTACATGCTTGACCAGTAGAGGGCACTGTGACACTGCTAATGGGACCAACAGAGGCAGCGTTAGAGCTAATGGGACCAACAGAGGAAGAGTTAGACGCTGGGGAGATAAAGCTAAATGGAAAGCTAAATTGTACAACCCGGACAGAACGTGTGATTAAAGTTTATGAAGAGATAATAGGCCTGCTTATTTCTACACCACCCACAGAACACCACCTCTTTTAGAAGAGTCTAACGACGACGACTTGTCCTTTTTTTCAATAACTCCTCCTCCTCCACCACAACGACGTGTGCTCGACCACTCCTCTTCAAAGGTAAATAACATTTATCATTACGTATTATTATATCATTTTTATTATTGTTTTTTTCATTAATTATCCTCGTTTAATATTACTACTGCATCCAAACTCATATTTACATACATACGCATATACTGTATATGTACACACATACATGTAGTACCTATATCACTGGTAATATTACCTTTTCCCCTACTTAAAAACAATTCGACATAAGAACGGTCGTCTGGAACCAATTGTGTTCGTAAGTTGGGGACCTAGTGTGTGTATATATATATATATATATATATATATATATATATATTTATATATATATATATATATATATTTATATTTATATACCAACAGGATAACATTATGACTGGTCATTATTTATTTAAAACGGCCCAAAAAAATGTTACACATTTCACACCTACACAAATAAATGTAATTAACAATGGATCTTACAGTAAATAATTGTATAGTATTGTATATACCATTAACTATAGTGTAATTGTAACTGCACAGTACCAGTCAAAAGGTGAGAGACACTTTTTCATCCTTAAATGAGAAGGTACCTCCAAACTTTTGACTGGCGCTGTTGATATATTTTATTTATAAAAAATAACAATTTAATTGTTTGCTACTTTTCCCAATGTATCAATCATGGAAATTTTATGAAATGGCCAAGCCAAGTTGATATGACTACAGTAATCCCTCGTTTATCGCAGTGGATTTCCGCAAAGTAGGATTCCTATAAATTTGTTATGAACGTGTGAAAGGAAGTGACGTTGGGGGTTCAGAATTGAGAGAAGGCTATTTTATTATTATTAGGATTATTATGTTGTTATTTGGGTGGCGCTGTGGCACAGTGGTTAGCATGTTGGCGTCACATTCAGGAGACGTTGGGTTTGTATCTTCTTGGAACATCTCTGTGTGGAGTTTGCATGTTCTCGCCATGCGTGCGTGGGTTCTCTCCGGGTACTCCGGCTTCCTCCCACATTCCAGAAAATATGCATGATAGGTTAATTAGAGGCTCTAAATTGTCCATCCGTGAATGGTTGCTTGTCTGCATGTGCCCTGCAGCCAATTGGTTGGTGACCAGTCCAGGGTGTACCCCTCTATCACTCATAGACAGCTGGGATAGGATTGATGGTTATTATCATTATTGTGCCTGTTGTGAGATACTTCAAACCTGCAATAAAAGCCTGTTGTTCCGGCAATCAAGTCTGGTGCTTGTATGTTTCACCTACTGACACCTAGTGACCAGTGTAGAATACTGCTATCACAATTTCAATGCGTCTTCTTAATGCCTTATTTTAGTTCATTCAGCCATTTTTATACTTTTATGCTTCACTTAAGCAAAAATACATAAAATATTCTTAAATAACGCATACTAATATGCCATATGCAACCACGAAAGAGCATGATTTACCAATTAATATATTTTTGAAAAAAAACGTGATAGAGAGTGAAACTGCAGAATTGGAACGTGGCAAGGGATGACTGTATTAGAGTGATCGAATTCCAAATGATGTAAAAATCAACAACTGTGTAGAAATAATAGAAGTGACGTGACAGTGATAGGCAGCACGCCTCAAACACCCCATGGGTTTAGTTTCTGGTGCTGGGCTCATGGCTTGAACTTTGACCTCAGAGTGAGAAACCCAAACAGTGGCACAGAGCAAGAAGTGCATTTGTCCTGGGGATTGAACAAAAGTACACAAGAGCTTGCGCTTACAAAAAGGGAGAGGGCGACCACACATGTTGCCTAAAATAAGACTTTGACATTTTGGTGGAAATGATGCTGGAAATTATGGATGATGGCACTCACGCTGTTGTCACTGGATCCTGACACCGGATAGACGGTCCAGCCGAGCTCTGCTGTAGCTGTGGTGGAGTCCATCAGCATCTCTGTGGAAAAATGGACAGACGGAGGTCAGGAAATGTGAATTTACTGCAACCGCCAGATTGCTATCTATGGAACTATCAATCTAGCTCACAATTAAAAACATCCTGGTATTTTGGCACAGAGGCTGCGATCATATTCAGTTTGAAGACAAGCACACAACAAAAAGAGTCACCTCCCAGAATCATTTTCATATACCTAAAGACATAAAAACATACAACAACCTAATATTTTATCACTGCGCTTCAGTAGCTCATGCGATGTTCCTTAAATTGCCTGAGCAGCCATCTGGGTTTGAATCCAACACAGGCCTGAAGTTCTTTTATCAAAATGCATCTCACAGATTTTATTTTGTAGGTTTTTCCCAAGATTTATTTTAATTATTCTCAGGATTTTTTTATTATTATTGAGAAATAAAGTCACAAAATCTGTATCTGTACACAAAAAATCCCATTTGATATGTTGAGACACTTACATCAAATTATTTCAGCTTTGTGTTGTAACTGACGGAAGAAATAATAGTATTATGGTCATGTACTGTAACATTCAGCATTTCAGTGTTTTCTCATATCACTAGGTTATTTTTTAAATATTTATTAATTTTTAGAATGTGCCACGAGACAAAGAAACATGAGCTGCAGGCAGCAAATGGTCGGTGGGCCAGTCATTGGACACCCGTGTCCAAGATGGTAGCCACTGAGTTGATTAGTGGCACATTCGGATTTCTTTGCTACGAGATGTAAAATGATATTAAAAAGAAAATGGTGATGTTATTTGCTATGCAACCTTCACTGAGAAGTGAGATATTGTATGTATGAAGCACACGCTAGTCATAACAGGTCCGAAACAGATGGACAGTCTCATCAGAACTTTTTGTGTGTGTCTGTGTGTGTGTGTGTGTGTGTGAAGGGGGGCAACACCTCCAGTAATTGGGGTCAAAGAGAACGTGCATCCTATCCGTCATGAGGTCCTCTGTGGCCCACATTCCGCCGGATTGACCCGGCTGTCTGTCACATGCTCCTCGTGACCCCCGGCCCTTGTACCCTCTTTTGTACCCTCTTTGCTGTTGCTGACTTCAAAACAGCTCTATGGCTCCTTGTTTCAGAGCAGTTATGAACATCGTCCCCTGATTAGGTTGTTTCGGTAGAGCTGCGGCAGACAACAACAACGTTGCTCAGCTGCAGGCTGTGACCCCAAAATGCCACAAAGGGATCAAGAAGCACTTTGACACACTCTACCAAGTTCAGCACAAGTCAAAAATAGCAGCTGTTTTCTATTAATTCATTTTGCAAAATAACTTATGTTATTATCTTATTATAACTTATGACTCATGGTAGAGTTATAAGGAAATCATGTGGATATACGTATATATAAATGTTATATACAGTGTTCCCTTGCTACATTGCGGTTCACCACTTGCGAATTCGCTGTTTCTCAGATTTTTTTAAGTGCAATTTTGCCTTTTTTTGACAGCGTATGAACACACATTGTGTTTTGTGTCCTTGTGGTGGATGAGAGCGATCTATCGGTGCTCTGTTGTATGCGTCTGTTATTGTATTTACTACTGCTACCAGTAGAGGTTGTTTTTTACTCATGTTGAAGACGTGTGTAGCTCCACCTGTCTCAGTGTGTTCACGCGCCTGTACGAACATATTAAGAACCTACAGTAGAAAATAGGCAGCTAAATATAGAGCCACAACAGTCCTTATTGGCTAACTGTGTTCTGTGTCCTGATAGGCTGTTAGACCATTGTTAATCAATGTCGTTCGTGCGGACGCTAACAAAGTACCTAACTTTGTGAGATCCTTGCTAGCCGCCAATAAACAATAGAAGAAATTTTTAAAAAGCAGCAAACAGGGTAAATGAATCTTCGGTCCAAGGAGTAGGACGAGGAGGAGGAGGATGGCGGGAGATGAACAAGGATACAAAAATGCTACAGCCGAACGGCGGCAGGACGAAATTCAAAATTCAAATGAAATTTGAACATTGAGAGTGTTAAAAATGTGAGAAAATGTTATTGCCTGTCTGAGAAAAGTGTATGAAGTGTATTGTGAGGGGCTTTACAGCCTTAAAACATATATAATAACTGTAAACAAATAAAGTTCACGGACTTCACTATGAGCTCAAGTGAACCTATCCCCGACGATAAACGAGGAAACACTGTGTGTGTGTATATATATATATGTGTATATATATATATATATACACACACATATATATAAGCACATATATATATATATATATATATATATATATATATATATATATATATATATATATATACACACACACACACACACACACACACACACAAACACACACATATATATACTGTATATATATTTTATACACACACATACACACGCACACATATAGTAAGCCTTGCTTCTATTTTACAAACTTCTTGTTGGTTCAAAAGAATGGAATTCCTCTGATTTACGTCGCTATAAGGCAGAGCTTTAAATTAACAGTCTGGGCACGCAAAGGCTCCTGCTGACTTTCAGCATCTCAGCCACAATCACGGGACATAATGGGAGAATTCACAGTTTTCACAAGTTGGAAATCCTATAATTAGACTGATGAGACTGCAATAGAGCAGCCATTGACAGCCCTGTGAGTGATTTGGAGCCAAGCAGGCAGTGTGGATGTTAGGCAGTGAAATGGTAATTATCCCCCATAACCATAAGAATAATTAGTGGAGGAGCAGTGCAGATAATGAACACCCTCTGTGGTGGTTTCGGGAAAGATTCCCCAAATAATATCAGCATTCACAGATGACACCAAAACCCTTTTGTCTTTTGTTATCCCCGTTTTGAACCATCTTTGACTATGTTGCAATTTACTAACGCCATTACATTCACTGTAAATGACACTAGCTCTGACATACAGTTTGCATGGAACACTGATCCTCTATAGGCCCCTTTTAGCAGTCAAGAGTTGACTCGTCAAGAGAGACTCATCAGACACAAGCTAGCTTGCTTGCATAAACAGCCACACAATCACGATTCGGTGTTGTAAAGCGTACTGTGGCAAAGTGCAGCACTTAGTGTAACAGTGGTAATAGTTTCTCCCAGCTTCCAATGCTTCATCACTGCATTCATCAGCAGCCCACATAGTAACCAAGTAGCAAACCATTCTTAAAAAAGGATCATTTTTGTCAACCTAAAGCCTTCAACACCCCATTGTTGGCTTGCCAGCTCATTGCCCCCCATGGAGCCCAGCAGCACATCATCGCTGTCAACCTCGGCCTCCATCTCGAATCCCCAGCTGTGTTGGAGCATGTTGGCTATTCAATCTGAGCAGGAGGACATGGATGCTCACAGGATTCCAACTGCAGGAACGGCTTGTGTTTGTGTCACACAGCAGTCAACCCTTAATAATGTGAGCATTTTAAAGCTTGGAAGTCTTTCATGCATACATCTTGTATAGCAGTGTAGATTCACTATGTACTATCCACTGAAGAAGACTCAACACACCGCCATTATTGTCTAAATAGCTGGCAAAACAAGTGACAAGCAAGATAATTGTGTCTTGCCTACAGTCAAGCATGATGGCGGTAGCAGTAGGTTAAGGGAAAGACGAATTCCAATATCTACTGTGACATTGTAAGGTACAGCACGATCCCCTCCCTTGGAAAACTGGGCCGCATGGCACTTTTCCAACATGATAAAGAGCTCTCCAAAGTGCCTTACTGAGAAAGCTGAAGGTGAAGGTGATGGAGTGGCCAAGTATGACCTGAACCCAACTGAGCACCTGTGGGGCATCCTCATGCGTGATGTCATTACGGAGGAGTGGAAGAGGATTCCAATAACAACCTGTGCAGCTCTGGTGAATTCCATTCACAAGTGGATTAAGGCAGTGTTAGATAACAAATGGTTCTCACACTAAATATTCACACTTTGGACACAGTTTGGTGTGTTCCACTCTACCATTATTTTGTTTGCCTCTTCCTAACATATGATTACTGGATTACTTACAGTCAGTGTTGTTCTCCTTACTGATTTATTGAAAAGGATTCTAGTGGTTGCAGCTTGATGCCGTGCGGCCGCGATGTAGCATAATGGATTTTTATCTGACACATTGTTCAGCAGGCTACTCTGCCCCGCTGCCATGCTCTCCACTCCAAAGACAAACCGCAGCCCCTCAGCTTCCTGCTTGCGATGCTTAAGTGTCTTTACAGCTTTTGTGTGGCAGTGAAGTGATGCATAAAAGTGTTAAATAACCGCTCAGGCTCATGAGAAGGTGGCCTCCTCGCCAGCGGCCAAAGGCGCTCCCAAAACTTTACCGCCTGCAGAAGCAAAGAATTTTTTTCTTTTAAAAATATGAAACATTAATGCACAAGCTCAAATATATTCACAAGTGTTAACAATGCGAGTGTAAATAATTCAAGTGAGAATGTCATTTATATGTCTTTTTTTTCTTTTTATAAGCTGATGCCGTGGACTGCTGAAGGGCGCCATGAATATGCAATGAGCACTGGGAGGCTAAGCCCACGTCGCTAAGAGTGCTTCCTGCAACACTCACTGAGACTACGGAGGCAGTTTAGTGTTGATCTGAGAGAGAGCTCTCCACTGAAGTGACGGGCAGGGGGAGAGTGTGTGTGTGGGGGGGGACAACACTGTTCTTCTCACCAAGGGGGGTCAGTATCGAGATTTTGGGGCGGTCTAAATAATAGCATTTTGAATGAGTGTTATAAAAAAAAATTTGTACGTACACTCAAATTCAGATCCAACGGACTTAGGTTGTGTTCTGTACTTAGATCTGGACCAAATACATATAACAAGTCATTTTTAAAACTTTAATAATGATTTGAACAGTAATGATTATTAACAAGTACAGTATAGAGTATTGTACTACACACCAGCAATAAAACCAATGTTGTAATTAGTGTAATTAGTGTAATTAGTCAAGAAATAAAAAAATATTGAGAGATTAATTAATTATGATCTGTAATTAATCCATCTAATTAATCTCACCTAAACATGTAAGCTATATGTAGCTTAGGTAAGCTAAAACAAGCCCTCACTTTGAGGTATTTTCATTTAAATTCATTACTTTATGTGGCAGTTCAAAAGATTTATATACAACAATAAGCAAAACAAACAAAATAAAGTGGTTTTATAATTATAATTTATAATGTCAATTTTTTTTTTAACAGACTTGAACAGACTAGTCCCAAGTGCTGCCTGCAACCTTGAGTTTCGACTACCGGGGGAATTATTGCTGTGTTCTTTTGTCAACCTCCAAATAATTAGAAAATAAAAATCTAATAAAACATCAGGTCCATATAAAGCGCTGAAGTTCACACATCCGTTCACACATGCACTAAATGTGATTGTACCTCATTAACTACAATTAATTGAAATACATTAATTTGACACCCCTAATTGTAATAGTGGTAAAGAGCAAAATTGTCAGCCATGAGTCCATTGTAAACAACAATTAGGCAAGTGTAACATGCATGAGTTTCACACTGACCGCTGAGTAGTGCAACCAACACTTTAAAGCTCATGCTGAGGTAGATAAAGTTGTTGGATGCTGACCACTCACAATACTTTAAATGTAGCAACTCCCATCTTATGGCGTCTGCATCTGTGGTTCTGTTTTCACTCGCACCCGGTCTGGGTCGAGGAAAGAAAGCTGGGACAGCTGATAGTAGAAGCACCCTCTGCCAATACACACTCAGTTCCAAACTTTCCTTTAACTGACGAAAATTAACAAAACAATTGTCCTCGAAGTGTGCCTAGCACAATAACGACAAATTTGACGGTGTACATTTTGCCTTTTTGTTCATTGAACTGGCCAGGTACATTTATCGCGGCAAATTGGGTCTTTTGGAAAGGTGAACATGCTTACTCCTTCTGCTAGAGTGTTTGAGCAAAAGGAATTCAACAAAAAATGAGCCACCACAACATGACAATTGAAGCAATTGAGGGGGTGTCCCGGGTCTGACGTCACTTCCGCATTCTGCTTCAGACTACGGAAGGAGACAGTTTTTAGTGACAACACCTTAACAAAAGTCAACATTCAAGCACACATCTAACATAGGAAACATGCCTTTCAGTATAGTTTTTCACTGATAAAAATAAAAAGATTAACATGTGTTTTGGTGTCATGAGCACTTTAATTTAAAAAAACTACAACGGGAGGTTGCCTACAGCCTCAGCTGTTAATACCAATGTTTTTAAACCAGAGATATTAAGATACATTGGAGGTTATTTGCTTTTGTACACACACCTGGTGACTATAGCTTTGTTGTATTGTTGTACTATATAAAGTTACCATGAAACCTGTGCAAACTCTTCACGGTGCTGAGAGCTATGGAGTGGACCCAGCACTGAGTTCTGGATCATTTAAGGGGAAAAGGAACAACATACACTTAAGAAGAAATGCCATTGAAAAGCCAGTCGTCTGTGGGAAATGCGTCCGTTGGTTGACCAATCACTCCAACCAACTACACTTTCATCAACTGAAATGCTAAATCTCTGATTATTAGGGATATGAATCTCTCAGCTAAAGGGGGGCTATCAAAAATGTTCTTTTTGTGACCATAAACAACATTGCTTTATCACACATTTGTTATTGGTATTTATTACAAGGATAATGTTGACCACACGCCACTGACATTGTTGTTTCTCTTTCAACCGCCAAAGATAAACCAACATGGTGCTCTGGGTGTCCACAGCATCGCATCAAATCTTTGTTGAGACTTCCCCGTGTCCAAAAGATTTATGGGGGACCAGCTTACTTTTGTGTCCCGAAAAGGCATGTTTGTAGTCAAGATGATGATGGAGGTATTTTGGGGACCACTGAAGTAGATCTCAAAAGCTCAGCACCACATCATCGGGGGCCGCATTGTGGTGAACTTTCCGAGGCAAGGAAAAGACAGGGGAGGAAGCTGGCTAGTTGGTTTTGGCACAAAGCGACAGCGCAACGTGAAATATGGTATTGCGCGCAAACACACACAAAAGTGAACGCACGGAAAGTGGAGCTGTCTCCACAGAGCTAACTGTTGACAGAATGATACAGCATGGCATTCCCCAGGGCCTTGAGCAGGATGTACAAGCGTAATCCCTACATCGGCAAGCTGTGTCATCAGTCTGTCTAACTTAAATTGTCGGTGAGGGCAAAGGCCAAGACGCAAAAACAACAACTGATGTATGACTGAGAGTCAGGTCCTCCTTGATGTTAAGGATTTATTTTCGTAATGGTGTGCATTGTCTCACAGTCCAGAACATACATGGAGGGTTAATTGAGACTCTTAATTGTCCATAGGTGTGACTGGAAATAGTTATAACAGGATAAGTGGTAAAAAATGAATCAAAGGTGTGCATTGTTGCATACAAAGGCGACACTAACTACTGTCCGAAGAATGCCTTGTTTACAGCGATCTTAAGTTGAACAGCCATGTTTCTAGCATTGGTACACAATAATCAGTGTTTCCATTGATGAAGGATGCAAAGCAAACAAAAAAAAATCGATTCCACACCCATCTCTTGTGCTACCATTTGCAATGCTATAGTATGACACTACAGCGCTGTGTGACAAAGGGAATGAAAAGGGGAAGACAAGCGGATTACGATGAAGTGTGGAAGAAAATATGGGGTTAAAGATTCCAAACCAAACCATGGGAAACCACAACTCAGCTACTACCAACAGAATTAACCTCAATGTCCTACTTACCCAAGGAAGGTCCTGTATGTCTCAACTAAACAAGCACTACATTGTTAATCGCCTGAAGGTTTGGCTGCATCACCGATAACGCCTCACTGATAAACATTAGTTACTCCTGAGCGGCACATATTTCATGGAAGACAAATTTGGCAACACAAGGACAGTTGTATGAGTCATCTGGTCAATCATTAGCTGTGTGGAAGAAACCTGCCTGAAGATGTACACATTCCCTTTTTCCCTAAATCCCAACTCACTTGAGACCTGGTCAACACATCAGGGCAGTGTCAATGCTGCAGTGGAAAACTCTATTAAAGTGGATTCTACACCCAGGAGCAGCAGTGAACATGACTTAAAAAATACATCATACAGAAAGAGAGTGTCTGAATGACATTAATGTATTCATGCAGCGTGATGATCTAGCATCTTGGGAATACAGCACTTTGCATCGTGATGACACCAACACTAATTTTCTTGATGGAAACAATCAGGGCCACCCTGCCACACCTTGTCTACAAGCCATTAGTTAAAAGTGCGCTATTAGAAATGTGCACAGCTCCTGGAAGAATGACACATCGCCTTATTGCTTGCTTCTGCAGTCCCTTGCTACACCTTTCCTTCTCTACCTTTCTATCTTTTTTTCATTTCCTTTGCCACCAGGTCCCCCTCTATGGCTGTGTTGTGCTGTGTAGGTAATAACAGTGTGACAGTCCCTACAGGAGCACTATGACTAGGATACGTCTGACTAGCTGAATATACAAAG
The DNA here is from genome assembly GCF_027744805.1 of Dunckerocampus dactyliophorus. Classification (NCBI taxonomy): domain Eukaryota; kingdom Metazoa; phylum Chordata; class Actinopteri; order Syngnathiformes; family Syngnathidae; genus Dunckerocampus; species Dunckerocampus dactyliophorus. The sequence goes on along the minus strand of NC_072826.1, from coordinate 12,465,351 downwards.
AAGGTGTGGGCGCAAAGGGACTCATTACCACATCTTAGTTTCTTCAACATTACATGATGTCTGGTAATTAAGGGAGCAGCAAGCTTATCCAAAAACACTGGAATAACTGGGAAGGTGAGTGACTGCAATATGCAGGGAACTGACCTTAAAAATGAGTTTTTAGATATACTAAAAACTACTCCAAGCACACTGGGAAGTTTTTAATCAAGCCAACTTTGAAGAGACACATTTAGGCTGCCATCATTCTTGTGGTTCTGTACACTTGTCTCGACCAAGTATTTAAAAAAAAAACAATAAATAAAAACACACTTTTCACACTGGTATTTTTGCCATGGGACCAAAGGCTGTGCAGAACTTGGTTGAACAGCTTTCATGATACAGTATATCACGTGATTGAACTCAAATATTCAAAACCAAAATGTTAAATGCTGGGTTGAATACATTTTGAATATGTATTTTTATATTCTGCTTTTATATTTGATTTTTGCTGTCATTTTAACCCTGGGCCGTGTCTTTGGTCCATGCGTAGCGTTCACATTTGAGCTCAAGTGAACCGTACTGCAGTTTACTTGTAAGCAGACTGAGACCCATCTCTCAAGCAGTTTGGGTCAGTTTGTTTGTTGCATTTGACCAAACAAACAGTACTAGCAGAGCAAATGCATCAGAGTTCGCTTTAACAGAACTAAACAAGGCAAGTGTGAAGGCACCCTTAAAGTACTTTACTTGAACTAGTTACAAACCAAAGCATGTGTAGTTGTCGACGTGTGTGCATGGTTCTGTTGTGTAATCGAGTGAATGCGTAAGTATGGCTTCTGTGTTTTTTTGTAACCGTCCTGTCCTTGTCTTGCTGATAAAAGGATTCCCCTCCTATCTGGTACCTGAATGAGCAGCTTTGAGCCACAGAGCACGTGCCAAGTCAATCCATTAAAACCAGACAAACACAGTCTGGGTTTATGACTTGTTCTACATCCGTTTAAAGAGCTGTTTATCCTCTTCAAAGATCCTTTAAAAGCTGCTGCAAACTCCTGTCATCTGGTGATAGGGTTGAACTGTTAACCTGTCCAGAATCAAACCGAGTGATCCCCTGCGTCCTGCCGACAAAGATTTATGGTCATGGCGAGGTTGCTTGGTTTAGGTGGTAGATTTGACTATAGCGCATCCTCAACAAATACAGTGTTTGTGGACTCAATATGTTATGACAATACAAGAAGATCACTTTACTGCACATGTTGGAAAGAATCTAAACATTGTTCTGCAAAGCTGTTGAAGCATCCAAATGTCGCCTCCCAGACTGCAAATATTTACAAGATGGACTGAGACACTTCCACTTGCAAGACAAAGAAGATGAGTAAACTGTCTGTGTTGCAATCCAAATCATCATATGTTTAAATTTGACTAGACTGGCTTGCAATGAGGCCCTTTAAAGCTTACACTTCAGCTGCTCCAGCATCAAGAAGCATTCAGTGATGCCCCACTGCAGCAAATGACAACTGACAGCAGCGGCAACACTTTACATGCAACTTTTCCCATCATCCTCCAAGTTTGTTTTTTGTGAGCCGGGGAACACATCCTTAGACGTCCTTGTGTGAATTATCCGTGACCATAAATGTTACACAGCATCTGTATTAATGAGTAGTCACTGCTCGCAGCATCTTTGTCTGCAGCTCAGTTGTGATTACAAGCAATCAGCGATGCAAACGAGCATCTCGTGCCTCTCTCGTGAGGAAAATGTCTGCTGAAATAATCAGCTTAGAGCATGTCTGGATGTAACAGAATTTACAGCGGCACTGACAGTGTGGAAACACAGGACAGCTAAAATAAGATTTATGTCCATCTTGTGATTCATATAATCCCTTTTACACGTCTCTGTAAGCACCAGTATAATGCTAAGGTACGATATTTTAATTTAACTGGTGTGCTACTTCTGCACGTGTATTTTATAGTTGTTATATATCATACATTTTTGCAATTTCAGAAATCCATTTGATGTGTGCTTCCTATTAATGCCTTGATTGCTTTGCAGTTTAGGTAAATACATGCCCTAGCTACAATTTGCTTGGTTGGAGTTTTCATGTTCCATCCTCCATCTTTGCTCTTTTTGTATGCTACATCTCCATCTTCAACAGCTTCATTCCATCAGCAAGGGGTAGCACCGCTTTCAGGTCTTCCTGGTCCTTATGGCAACCATATTGTACATATGTCAAAAGAGGTAAAGCGCACGGGGAGATTCCAGGCCTGCGAGGAAGCAACACTTGCTCTCTGGAAGAGTTATGGGTTCATGACCCATCCCTGCAGGTCTATAAAGCAGAGAAAGGGAGCCAATAGCAGTAGTTATATGTCTGCTTGCTGCACTGCTGGGACCATCAGCACCTCCATTCGCACACAACAATAGCAACAGAAGGCTTTGGAATAACCCAAATATCATTTACAGCACAGGCATCCTTAAAGCCCTCCTTGCAATCAATGTCCAGATGATATGAGATTGCACTGCAATTGAAGCTGGACTTGACAGGCCATTAAGGCACCTTTAGGGCCCTCTGTTGACCCCCCCCCATACACTGGAAGATAGTGTGTGGAGTGGAGCTTAAAAAGGGGGCTAATGGTTTCCTGGTGGCCAGCTGAGAATAAGTGCAACATAGAGTGAAGACAGCAAGGGGGTGACGACAAACACTGAGGACATTAAAGCAAAGCTGGGCTACAGTCACATGCAAGTTAACTTTCTTTGTGTGAAAGTCAGTCTTGAACTAAGGCTAGACCAAGCAATTAAAGTCATCAGGAGAAGAATTAACTACAAACAATTGAAGTGAAGTTGTAACAACTCAATTATTCCAGCCGCTCCTACAACAACAACAACAATAACAGCATAATACGGAATTTTATGAGCCATGTTGAATTATGTTTGTTAATTGAGCCCTTGTTTAATAAAACACTTTTACAGGCTGATTAATATTTCATAGGTGGGGTGCCATGTTAATATGTCTTTTTTATCCTCATACTTGAACACAAATGTTCTAGTGGTGGCAATTAAAGCTGTGAGCTATGAGAACTCAATGTTCCCACAAATCCCATGAAGGTCACCCTGGAACATTCTAAAAATGTCTCAAAGTGAAGGATTCTGAAAATTAGACCATCATTATGTATCAGTGCACAGTAGTCTGAAAATGGAATTGTCTGTTTTTGAATTAATCTGTGTCTGTATAACAATATTATTGTTGGTAAAATGTAGCCTCTGTTTAATTGAACGTGGAGTCTCCTAGTCTACAAAAGCAAATAAATGCTGAGGTCTCTTAATTAGCATCAGGTTAAAAAACATTAACATATGTGGCTGTAGGCAACCTCCTGATGTAGTTTTTATTAACGCCACAAGATGGCAGCAATTATTATTATTATCTTTTCAGTAGCGTATTTGTATGTCTTCTCAATTGTTGTGTATTTTTTTTCTTTTTAAGTGTTGGGATTGGGCTAAAGTTGGGGTTGTTTAAATACATTTATTTTATTTTTTTCAATGGCAGCAACTGCATTTGTAGTATCATGAGTGGTCAGTGGTCAGCGCTTGTGATACCCCTCACAAGCGCTCATGAGATTAAAACGTGACAAGATTTCTCATTCAGAAAAAAAATGTCTCATGGGCTCTAGCCCTGAGACCATAATGAATAATTTAATTAATTAATGAGCTCGATGATTTTGCGCGCCTCAATATATTGCCATGTGCATTTGTGTATGTTTCCCTCGTCTCCCACCTCCAAACAGGCAGGAAGAGAGTTCACTCTGTGCATTGGTTTCAGCACCTTGCCGTGTTTGTTCCATAGAGCAACACTATGAACGGAGTGAGCCCTTTTGTCAGTGATATGGTCTCTTTGTCTCGGCGGGTGTAGGCAGGGCTGGTATATACCTGTATATATATATATAGACACAGAGTGCAGAAGAGTGTAACGTAGTAGAAATTATATTAGCAGATTGCAACATATTGTAAAATATTTTTTAGATTTTTTCATTGTACTTTTCATAAAAGTAATGTTAAAATCTAGTCTCCTCTCGGTCTAGTAGACCCAAGCTCATGTATCATCTCGTCGCGTGAACTGAGTGTCTCGTGACACCCCTAGTGGTCAGCATCCAGCAGTTGTATCTACCTCTGCACACACTTTAAAATGTCAGCTCTTTGATCCTTACCATTATTACAACATTGGTTCTGTTGCTGCTGCTCAAAGAGTGCTACATTGTCCTTTCCGCTTTCTAATGCTCTAATGCTTTCTCATTTCTAATTCTAATTATTATATCCATTAAAAAATAACGTGTTGAATACTGTACAATGACAATTTTGGAAATAACATAAATAACAATAGCATCTCTCCAATTATCGTCTGCTTCCAATAAACAGCTCATCGTCTTTGCAGTTGAGGTAAATAAACGCCCTGGCTATATATAATTAGACCATTTACAGTATGGTATGATCGACGATAATAGAATTTGTTAGTTCTCGCAGGGTAATTAATGACAATTAATTAATTAAAAGCAATTAATAATAATAATTTGCCTCAATATGTCTGGTGGCATTGTGTCGGAAGCAGGAGAGTGGAAATCAGACGCTTATAAACTCGCTTAACATTGCAAGTTGCAAGGTAAACAAACTTGCAGGCGTCTGGCTCAGGTCAAATCCTGAGATGCTTTGTGGTTCCTCTGTGGAATGCAAACTCCTTCTCTGGTCACTACACTGTTTGTCTTCAGGTCATTGCCACCACTTAACCTGACATTTCCCTTATCATCCCATTGGATAAAGCGTTTTACGAATCTGTTTGCCTGTAGGTTTGAATCTTATCAGCATGTTTACACACATCAAAGACAGATTGCTTTCAAGCATTTAAAAAAATGCCACCATTGACTCCCTTTATGGTTACGTTCCATGAGGTGAGCACAGGAGTAAGACATCCAGCAACTCCAGCAGATGGTCGAAGTCCAAGAGAAGGTGGGGAAGCAGGTTTACATGGCTCAGTGACAACAGAGCATGGTCGCCATTTGTTGCTATGGTAACAGGTCAGCGCTGAGGTGTGCGCGGTACAGCATGTCATTAACAGTAAGGGATGACTCCTTTCCGCCATGCCAAGATAATGTTGGCTTGTAGAAGGACATTGCATCACTAAGGAAGTTGGTTGATTAACCTGTTGGACCTAGCATATATGTCATGATAGCTTATCTTTTACGCCGCACTTCCTGTGGCCCAAACTACAGAATGAGACAAACATTAACAGAGAGTCACTCTCATGATAATTTATAGGAATAATTTATAATAGGAATTTGCAAGTTAAAAAGTAAATATTTGTTAAAAACAGACTTTATTAAATCTAACATGTGTAATTATATGTTTATTAGATGTTTTATTATAATACGTACAACCTTAATTGCTTATTTAAGAAAAACATATCGCCAGGGCAAATCCGCCACCTCTGTGGAGTGTATTGTACATGCAACAGTAGTCGTGCTTTACCTTTTGTCCAGTTTTCTATTAAATTGACAATAGAGACAGCCATAGCCAGACAATTGGGTATATGACTGTTTAGAATAACACTATTTTAAAAAAATGTTCTGGGGGCCACATTTTCAGAAGTTAAAACCTGGGGATGAAGGGAGGGGGTGCACTTCTCCTTTACTGTATTACTGTAGTTTTATTTGCTATATAACGTCAATGCAATGATCTGTCAAACCATCACATTTTTACCTCACCAAATAGATAAAGACGTAAATACTGTAAAGTCACACATTAAAAAACAAGCACTATGTTTACACAAGAAAAATACTGTTTTGTTTTTACGGACTTAATGCACAAACAATACTCAACAATCCTCTATGGCGGTGAAGCAAACCAGACTGATGTCATTTGCAGGCCACATTTGAAACCCGTTGAATATCCCTGGTTTAGAACATCATTTAGTCATTTATTTTATAGGCAAAACAATAATTTGTCATCACGGTTACAGCAACAAAACATTTTCGGGAAAAAAAACACTGCAGATGCAAAGTGGTGCAGAACCCAGTCTCCGATTTACACCCATGCACAGATGTCACTGATTGAGTGCTGTGACCAGCAAACAAATTCTAAATAATCCTGGGGGACAGCAAAAGTAAAAGATAGATGAGATAATAATAAGGACGACGGTGAGGGCCAAAGACAGCTGAAGCACAGAGGAGCAGATTCACAGGCGTGGTGAATGGCTGGCATGCTAATCAGGACTCTGTGTGTGTGTGTGTGTGTGTGTGTGCGTGCGTGTCAGCAGGGTGAGAAGCGACTGTAGGAAGGGGTCTTCACAGGCAGTCATTTGCCAGCATTCAGTTCCCATCAATATCAGGGCCGATTAATGAGAGGCCATGAGGGCAGGGAGGGGGGTCTGTGGCCAGGTGTCGGAGGAGGCACAGAAGGGGAATAAAGAGGGCGCGGGCAGTGATCCGCGAGGAATTCCAGTTGAGCAGCAACAAGAGTGTTTGGGTGAAGGGGGTTGAGCGGGGTGGCCAATAGTCCAAAAAAAAACCCCTCTGCCCATTAAAAAGCTGCACTTTACATTTTTTTTCATGTTTCTAACAATTTCGCCTCATCAGTCTAAACTTCCTGCTATCAAACAAAAGTCGTTGGGTTTTTTTATGCAGCATTGGTATGTCTGTAGCAGTATGAATTAAGAGTGATGTGTTTTAACAAAAAAAGTTTTAAAATAATTAATAAATGTTCAAAATAACTTCAAATGCATATGGAAAAAACCTTTGAAATTCAAATTTTATCATTTTAAAAGGAACCTAACTAGCAAACTAACTCATAATAAAGCAGTGGAAGCGTGTGACATTTTCCTCAGCCAATTAGGCAAAAAATATAATATAATATTAATAAAATACTTATATAATAAAAAATATAAGAATATACGGTAAATATAACAAAACACATATAATACAGTCCTGATCAAAAGACAAGCTGAAAAATTGCAAGAATTTACATTTTGCACTGTTTGATCTTAAGGAGGCTCTAAGTAGAGCTTCAAAATGTGAGAAAAAAAATGGGAGTAAGCAATTTATTGCAAACCACCATTAAACTGAATAAGGCTGTTCTTCAGCCGATCAAAAGTTTAAGACCATAGCTTAAAAAACCCCAAATCATCTCCACATAGCCAGCTGCCATTTGACGCTCCAGCACAACCTGATGCTCCATGTGCTCCATGAAGGAAAAAGCACCACAGATCATGATGGCACCCCCTCCACTGTGCCATGTGAAAAACATTTCAGGTGGAATCCCTCCTTGTCATGCCAGTAACGTTGGAAGCCATCAGCACCATCCAGGACAATTTTTTTTTTTCTCATCAGAGAATAAAACTTACTGTACTTCGACGTTTTCAATGTCCCAAGTTTGGTGCTCTTGTGCAAATTCTAAGCAGGCAATTCATGCTATGGAAGGAGACTTTTTGGTTCTTAAAACCCTTCTTTCGCAGATGCCATCTGATGGTTACTGGACTGCACTCAGCACCAGTAATAACCTTCATTTGGGGCAAGGATCGTCATGTGCCTTGACGGACACTCAAGGCTGGTCAAATTTTTGGGTTTACCACTTGACTTTTTTGTTCCATGCCCCTCAGGATCTTTTAAGAAGTGTAAAATGATGTCTTACAGTATCCAACCTCAGCAGCAATGGCGCGCTGAGAGAGGCCTTGCTTCTGCAGCTCAACAATCCGACCGAGTTCAAAGAGAGAATGTTTTTTGCCATCAAGAGATCATAACAGAATACCTGACAGAAAATAACATTGAATCTACATGTTTGCCAATAATTTTAATAAGACCACAGGCTGTGGTCTTAAAGTTTTGATAAGCTAATGAACAACCTACTGTAGTTTAATGGTTGTTTGCAATAAATTGCTTACTCAATTTTTTGCAAAATGTAAATTGTTGAGAACTGGTCTTAAAATGTTATATTGTCTAATTTCTTTTTTAAAAGACACACAAAAATAAAAGACATTTTATAATTTATTTTATTTTATTTATTCTTTATTTTTTTGTCTGTGCCACAGGATTGAATTTCATTTGAATTTAAAATTGAACTGAATTTAAACATGAAAAATAATTCAGGTTGTACTTAATATTTTTGTGCTTCCAGCACTCGTGTGGACATAAATATTTTAAGTAAAGCTAGTGTTACATTTTCTAAATGATGCAGCACTGAACGATATGTTTAATCCCCTAACATAATAACAATAATAATAATAATAGTGGGATTCTGGTTGTTAAAACATTCATTATATTAATTATTATTGATAACAATGTTATCATTTTTAATTGTATTTTATGTCCATTGTCCATATTGAATGTATTTTCTATACAGGACACAACTGGAGAAATCCTGAAAAAAAGGTTACTTCATATGCAAAGTCTATTAAACGTTTTGTCTGATGATGTTTTGTGGTAAAGAAAATTAGGTAGATAAAGGGAGGGGATGTAAGGCTTGTTGTTGTGAGTGTGTCTGTGGGAGGCCCTTTTTAGACGCTCACGAAGAAGCTAAAGGGGCTAAAATCATGCTTCGACCTTGAATAGAAACCCCCCTTCACTCCCCAGTACCCACCAACACCCCCCAGGGAGGAAAAGGTCCCGGTGTGGATGACAAAGGGTCGTGTTCTTTTGGGCATTAGCGCAGCCGAGGTTGTGTTTTACTGTCGGTCGTGGCTGTTGTGCGCGTGGGTGGCCACGCAGGTGCCCTAGCACAAAGGGCGGTGGGTGGAGTGTGTATGTGTATTGCACTTATTAAGTTGTATGTGTGTTATGAGGAAAAATAATACGTAATTTGTGTTAAACGGTTTTGCATATGTGAGTAAAAGCAACGTTTGGAGACTGTTGGGGGGGGCGAGGGTTTGCGGGTGGAACAGAAGACTCCCCCCTTCCTTCTTGGCCATGACTAGCCGGGTCATGTGACAACTGGTTCTCACAGGGGCACTGGGCAGCGAGAAACAAGAGGGCAGCGTGTTGGGGCCACAAGCCTGTTTTCATTGTTTGCTCAGGGAGCCTCGCCGCTCAATGAGGACCAATCAGTCCTAAAAGCTCCGCATCAAGCCTCATGCACTGACTGGACTGCAGGGACAGAGGCAGCACTGTGCCAGTTTCAGTCTGGGAACGGACTCAGCGGTGGCCGAGAGCATTCGCCACTCATTTATCTGTCTGTGAGCGAGCCTTGTCTGTCGTCTCAAGCCGTGTTACTCTTTCTCATGGCTTGCGGTGAAAAGAAAGCACATGATTAGAACAGGGCAGCATGATGACCTAGTGGTTCATGGGCCTCACCGTCAGGAGATCGACGGTTGGAATCTCTGTTTGGGTATCCCTGTGTAGAGTTTGCATGTTCTCTTGCTTGCGTGGGTTTTTACCCACATCCCAAAAACATGCAGGCTAACTGGAAAGTCAAAATTGTCCATAGGTGTGAATGTGAATGTGAATGCTGTCTATGTGTCCCGTTAATGACAGGCAATCATGTACAGTACAGCTGAGATAGGAAGGAGCTCACCTATGACCGTAATCAGGACAAGCGAGATAGAAAATGGATGAATGAATGATTTGAAGAGAAGCACTGAGCCACCACTTGTATCAACTAATCAATCTATCAAATGTTGATTGGACTAGACCCCTCAGTTGCCCCTGAATCTTACCTGAATCATGTCTTAGTCAGACATTTTGGACAGTTGTATGCTTCCAACTTTGTGGGAAGGAAGGAAAGCCCTTTGCTGATTACAGTGGACAAAGCAAAGTCCATAAAAGGCATGCTTGGAGGAGTTTGGCGTGAAAGAAGCCGGAATACTTTTAGGATGGACTAGAAACGGGATGGTGAGACACACTTCACACTCAAACATCTTGTAGAAATAAAAGAGCGAAAGCTGCAAAAGTGGGCCGGCTATTTAATATCCACCACAGCAAAGATTCTACAAGTAGAAACTGCAAAGTTTAAAGTCCACACAATATATCTGCAGGCTAAATCTCTAGGCCGGGATTAAAAAACTGAAAATATGTACATTGGTTTGTGGTTATCACTTCATTTTACAAGCCACAAAATAATACTTTGTTTGGAGAAACCAATGACAGCAAGGTTTCATGCTTCCAATCCCCGCTAGTTTAAGATTAGACAGATAAGTCTATATAGGCTTTTAAGTCCCGGAGGCTTTGGTGCTGATTTCTTAGAGACTTGACGGCTTGAGCTGGTGGTTATCACAAGGTCAGCGTCAACCAAATTAAACTAAATAAATAGCAGGGGGGGATCTGGTAGGACTCCTTGGAAATAAATGCCACCAACAGCTGTGAGAAAAACCACAAGACACAAAGGTCTCATTGATTTCCAGATAGCTCCAGGACTCCCAAAGGTGGGGGACCGGGCCTGGTGGGGACAGTGTCTGGAGGTGGGGGCTGCGCGGACATGTCTTCTAAGTGTCTCCCGTGACCCAAAATAGTAGCGGGGCCTTGGCTGGAAAAACCAGACCCATCCGCCACATTCAGAAGGAGGCTAAAAGGTTAATTGGACCTCTGTGCCGCACCTTCCTCTGTGTAATTTACTGTGATTAATGCATGAAGGTTACTGTCGGACTCATTTGCCGACTGTCTCAAGCAGAACCCAATTAACTGCATCTGCATGAACCTGTGCGGGACTGCCGAGACTCAAAATCAGCTCCCTTGTTGCTCCATTAGACGGCCTGGAAATATCTTAACTGTGAACAACTACTGTATTTCCCCACTAAATCTAAATCAGTGCTCTATCCTGAAATATCTTTGTTTTGCAAAATTAAATAAATAAGTGCAGTCGAATCTTTAAAGCAAAACATCCCTGAGATGTACAATTCATAAAATGAAGTTTTAAGAGGTCCCACAATAGTGTACTGGAAGTGCATTGTCTCGTTATAAACGAGTATCCGTTACGGATGATGCATTTTTGCAGAATACGAGCATGAAACGAGTACATCTCGTCAAAATCCGTAATCGTGATGAAAGAAAATCTTCATTATATATTCAATCTTCACGCTCTGTGATTGGCCAGTCACACACAGCGAACGCCCCTCCCGAGACAGGCTGGAGCCACAGAGGAGTTGATCGGTGCCTCATTCACGTACACGGTGCAATTGGCAAGTGGAAAACGGCTTGTGTGGCGTTGCCCACTGCCTCCACTTTATTAGGTTTTCCTCAGCTCGCTTTTATTTCGGTTTATATCTAAACTTACTTGATAAAGTTGTTTGTAAAGTACGCGGTGCGTTTGACAAGACAGCGCTGTGCAGGCTTGTGTTGCGTCAGTCACTTATGCAACTCAATTGGGGAAATTTATTGTTGTCTTGTTCCATGAAGTCATCATAAATAACACAATAACAAGTAATATTGTTAATTTTCAATTGGCAGTACACATACTGTACAGTGGCAACAGTAACCTGCATTGACTGGTCACAACATTAGGTACACCTGCAGAAGAGCTGCATCAAACATTCTGCCTCATACTACATTATATACATAAGCGTGGTAAAATATTACACCCCTCTCAATGCGCTGCATTATGCACATTGCAATCTTAAACTTGTTTCGTAACGCACGTGGTGCGTTTCACAAGCCAGCTGTATACGGCTCATGGGTCAGTCACTACCGGGTTTTTTTCGTGTGCTTGTTTATAATTTGGCTGGTGATATAAAGTCAATTGGAAAACTTTGCTTGTAATACTGAACGCGGTGCTTTTGAGAAAAATACAGTGAACAAGGCTGACAAGATTATTTCCCTGTTTGCCATCAATGGATTTTGGCATGAATCACCAACTTCACACAGATCAGTAAAAAAATAATTAAATAAAAAAGTCTTACAGATCACTTACACACATACACAGTACACATATAGCTGAATGATAAACAATGAATATAGTAAATTCTGATCAATCCATGTCAATTTCAGACTTCAAATAATTAAGTTAAACCACACCCACTTCCCATTTATTCCCCGCTCACTCCGAGTACAGACACAGATACGAATAATTTAGATGGGTGAACAGATACAGATACAGATACAGATAGTGGTGTACTTGCGCATCCCTATTAATAGGTCAGGTAACAAAAGGAGGCTCGACAATTTAGACTTTCGCTTTAAGTGCTCTCAGCGACTTCGCCATTAAATTTTTGTAATTTTGCAATTTTTGCAGTTTTGCAATGTTCTCGGTTCGTGTCTGGCTGGTTGTTGAAAAATGTTATAAATGAGTTAATAAATAAATAAATCATAAAAAACTGCTTTTGATTGTAGAAACTAACACTGCCTCATACCATAGGACACCAATCTGTACTGACTGGCAAACAAGCGCATGAGCATCTATGAAAGTATTAGCTCACACATCATGTTTTGTTTGTACACAGCTAGATGGGTTATACTGTATATATAGCTGTGATATCAAGCACTATGTGCTCCGTGTATCAGAATCAATACCATGGTGACTTACTCGATGGACAGCTTTCCGTCTGGTCCAGCTGGCCTTGGGCGTCTTTTCCAATTGATTTTGGGTAGGTAGATAAAAGTTAATACCACTGCAGGGTTTCTTAGTGCTAACAATTCTTCATTCGTTGTAATGCATTCTCTTGGAGCAATGTCCTCCTAGCCCTATACGTGAAGCCTTACCCTTTCCATTGACGGTGACACTGGGTGCCACTGGGTGCAGTGGAAACACTCGATTTCTGTCTGCATGTCTTGGCAAGCTCCACATTTACATCAGTCATGCCGGTCCAGACTCTCTCGGCCCCCGTCTACTCCAACGTTTCTCTATCTGTTCTTGCCCACTCAGCTTCTTAAACTTCTAGCTCATCACCCTTATATTCAGGCTCAAAAACATTCTCATGTTCTCACCAAAAGTAGTCGGGGGTGGCGATGGCTCTCACATAGCCTGCCACGATTAGTAGTAGCAAACAGACAAGCGCTTTCTATGCTGCGGTTGTTGACGGAAGTAGAATGCAATGGACACTGTGAAATCAATGCGCCCAGGACAGAAGTTCCGGTAATGCTTGAAATGGTCACAGCATGCATATAATATGATAAAACATTGTTGGAGGTTTTTTAGAAGTCAAAATAGGTGTGTCCCATTCTGTTCTTCCTCTCTTTAGAACAAACAGAAAAGGGAAAAGACGTGTGTTCATGTTGTCGATGATGGGCAAAAATCCAAAATTCGGTCCTGCTCCAAAACAAAGAAAGGAGACACTTATAGATACTTATCCACTTATTGTTTCCCTATGTCTTTCTGTTTATTTAGACCAACCATAAACGCATATAAAGATGTTGTGATGTTCGGAGTTCGGCGTGTCTGTGGATGCGCCTCGTGCGAGTTGGTGATACAGATATGGTGTTCGAATTGATGTACTCAGGTCTGAATAAAGATATAAAAGCACATCGGAATGTGTGACTCTGTGGGGCCACTTCGCTCTGCCTCCATCTGCCGTCATAACAAAGTGGTGTGGCTTGCCATGATGTGATTACATTAATTAAATATGCTCAAAATGTTAATGTAATTAATTTAATAATTTTGTTACCTCCGTTAATGCGTTATTTATGGCAGTCCTACTTTTTACGACGAATTATTAACATTGCTTAACTTGTTTTTACACTTTCACGACTGTTAAATGTGAACAGTTAATTAAGGTTTTACAATGGAGCTATTTCCATTGTTCCTGTGGGGAAAAATGCTTTTGAACTCCAAACAAATCAGAGGTCAACCATCACTCCTCTGTATCAAGGATGCTCGTGATGAAGTGAAGCAAAGTTTCCACCTGGAAGTAGGAGACTCCTTTGACAGACTTTACATCAAGAGAGAAGAATTGTGACATCCAAAGCAAACCTTCTAAATTGCAATCCCCCACCACCCCCAACCCCACCCACCGCCCCCCTTTCTCTCTTCCCGTCAACCTCGGGCCGACTGGCACCGTTCCCGGTGTCGATTATTTCTGTGTCTCTTTTATGCCAAACTGTCAGACAGTTCTTTTTTTTCACAAAGCAATCAGTCCTGTGAAGTGAGAGCCTTGTAGGTAGCTAAGCTGTGTTGTCTTTGTGAAGCAAAAGCATCCGCTGTTAAAATGTTGTGTGGAGAAGGTGCCGACCAAAGAGGTAGGGAAGGATTATTTTCTTTGGACATAACATACATTACAAATACATCATAGTACATAAGCCTCACCTCTTGAGGGATTTAACATTTAATGGAGCCTCGGTTTCTTTAAGGATGTGAATGGACAAATTCCCTTGACGATGAGCTGCCACTGCTAATCTCTGTGAGTGAATGTGCGTCCGCATTAATTTTACTGTGTATTTCCTCTGTTGGCGTGTGTGTCTGCATACATTGTGCAAATTTTGCCATCCCGCTGCTGTGACCTTGTGTCTGTGTGTAAATAGCATGCTGGGAGTGTCTGGCCAAGGCTGCAGCTTGATGACAGCTTTGTATACATTTTAATCGTGGATTACTTTGCCCAGCTCAGGTGACTGCTATCTGTCAGCTTGATGCATGTTAACATTCATGAGAGAACTCTGAACAATAAATTCACTGACAGCATTCTACATGATCCACTGTATTCATGACAGCGCCAACAAAAAGGAGGAAGCACAGAAAAAGTAGCACGTTCATCTTCCTGAGCACAAAAAGATTCAGAAAATTATTAAATTCTTTTTAAGTTTGAAGGACACTCTGGGTTCGCATTTAACAGCACGTTTCCATTCAGTCCACAAAGTGATTATAGCAACGTTTACGCCAATTAAAGGGAGCGCTTTTACCCTTCGGCTTTCATAAGCTTGCCAATGTCATGTTTAAACAACAGCCTTTCTACTTCCTACTGGCTTCGTTTAGAACTCATTACAGCAAAGTCAAACTTGCATGCCATTAATTGTTATTTATGAGGGGAGAATTCATTTCCAGACAGTTCTGTTGGTTACTTTGAAAATGTACATTGACCTTGACTGCAGGACACAACACAGTAAAACATTCATACCTTCGGCAGACTTTATGCAAAGGAACGGCGAAATGAATTTTTGATCAGGTTCTTCCTCGTCAAGGTTATGGGGTTGGAGATGCTTTGATCGTACATGCTTTGTAGACTTCCCTATAGCGCACCTTACACTGCGTCTATGCTACTGCATGGGAAACATATCAGATATCATATTGAATAAAATACTCAGTAAGACACCACCGCGGTCAACTCCTGCAGGGGATGCAGGGGATTGTGGTTAATTGGAATGATAATTAATTTACTGCAAGATTACGCTGGATAATGTCCATGTCATTGTTGAATCTGGCTGATGGTGGTCACGGGTGTAAAGGATATCTGTCCATACACATGCTTTTCTGGTGCTTTAGACAAGTCTAAGATGTGTTTTTAATTAAACGCAAACAGCTGTGCACACGTTCAGCTCAACAACATAACTGGCTGAAACAAAACAGTATTAGCATGATGGCATAAACCCAACATTTGGTGTGAAAGCCTCTGCCTTTGAGCGGCACTAGTATAATAATATAGCTGCATAATTAGCATAATAATAGAGCAACAGCTAAACAGAGGAGGAGATGTTTACCAAGGCTGAATTATCCTTTAGATTTAGACTTGCATACAACCACATACAGTATACATCAACTAATTTGTAGCCTAGTCTTCGCAGAAATATGCACACTGCACCATAGCAACATAACAATACTGAAAAACAAAGCTCGTTAAGAAAATGTTTCCCAAGGCATAATTAGGGATGGACGTATGTTATACAGTATATTGAACCACATACAGTGGAACCGTGAAGCGCCTCAAAAGTGATCAAATTGTAGCCCAACTGACATTTTTGGAAAAAAATGCCTCAAATGTAAAATAGCATGATCAAAGAATAATTGTTTGTGTATACAGTCTCTCGCCACATCGCTGTTCGAATTTTAATATAAAACATATATTAATTAATAAATTTTGGTGTCTTGTGGTTGAAAACAGCCGGTTAGTAAAAATATACATAGTTGCATATTTGATCACATTTTATGTATTTCTTAATTTATTATTAAATTAAGCAATTTCAGTCATTAAAATGGCAAAATGAACTAAAATATAAATACAAGGACTTAAGAAGATGCGTTCAAATTGTCAATGTAGTATCCTAAATTGGTTACTAGGTGTCAGTAAACGTTCCTGAGACAAGTACCAGACTTGATCCCCTGAACAACGGGCTTTTATTGCAGGTAGAATATCAAACAGGTTGTCTATGCCATAGCTACGAAGATATTCCATTTATAAAGAAGGATTCCTACTTCGCGGCAATTCACTTATCCCAGTCGGGTCTCGAACCAGTTAACCGCCATAAACAAGGGATTACTGAATGTGCACAATTCCTGCTGCTCCAACAGGGGCAAAACAAAGTGGTACAATTGGACCTCATCCGATATGTTTTGAAAAAATCGGTCTTGAATAGTAAAATAGCATGGAGCTGGTTAATGACTAGCGTGAAATTGAGCAGAGAAGCATGTCAACAAATCCCATCTCCGTTACATTTCTGTCATGTATTTTTCAAAGCGTGAGCAGTTTTGCTTTTTTGTTTTTGTACTTTTTAAATTTAGTTGTATTGCACAGTGGTTAACCTCTCTGACAAGACTGTCTGTTACATAATTCACGTTTCATTAATTCACGTGGGAGTAACTGTTTTGAAATTAGACCTTCACCCAGCATCTCGGAACAGATCTGGAGCATCTTACAAAGACTCATTCTTGTGCACATTTCCTGCTGCTACAAGAACAAAACAAGGTTTTCAAGTGGACCCTCAGGAAAACTTGAAAACATCCCTACAGTATATTGCTTGACCATTCCACTGGCTACGTTCGACTCCCCCTTCATAAACTTCTGGGTTGCCCCTTTGTCCGATTAATACCGTGGTGTCTTTCAGAAAGAACTCCCCCCGGTCCCCAAACCCAGCCTGCATCACCAGCCCAGACAAGCCTTAGTCCTCATTATACACAGCTTCCACTCTAGTTCCCAAGATTAGGCAAATGAGCCCCAAAGCAAGTCTATAGACAACCTGAACCCTGCTGATTCTTTTCTATATCAATGCTGACACTCAATTACAGCTCACATGCGATTTCACTTCCTTACATAATATAAAACTTCGGACTCACTTCATTTTCATTCACAAACACAAGGCAAGGGGCCACATTTTATTTCCTTTCATGTTTTTTTTTTTGGGGGGGGGGTGGAGAGGAGGGATCACTCAGAATGAGCATTCCTATCAATAACAATAGAAATTGCGCAAATCCCTTCCCAAACGACTAAATGAACAAAGCACATCACACGCAATGCAAACGTGATCTGGCATCAACTGAATCGCTTCCTGTTGGTTCAGAATTGCAGTCTGTAGTGTAGTAGAGTTTAGAGTATGTTTCTCATATATTGGTGATATTAGATATTATAATTTATATAATTTTTTCAACAATTTTACATATGCATCAGAAGTCTAACAATATTGTATTGAAGTGTGTTGGCCAACTGGGAAGAAGTTGTTCTGTGTGTCTGTAGATTTTGAGCTGTTTGTCCACACCTGTCGCCGATAGACTGTGTGGCTCCAACAAGCACTGTTGTGCACTTTTACATATAGACTGTAACCCCTCACTCAAAATAAAAGATGCTATATATCACATTCAACAAGGTAACATTAAGGAGTGGGACAAGCAAACAAACCTTAGAAACACTAGCGTAGCATAAACACTAGCATAAGTGAGCTACAGTGCTAACATTACACTCACATTTTAACATCAACATCATGCTAGTTAGCCCATTTGCTGAAACAAAACAAAATTATCAAATTTACAGCTTCCATGTGTATAACTGACAGATGGATAGTTGGCAAAGCTCCTGGGACCATTTTAAGATGTGTAGCGAAACCTGCTTATTTTTCATTCCAAAGCTGTCCTTGGTCATATACAGTACGTGGGGCGAACTCACCAAATTAGGGACGAGTCAGAGACTGTATGATGTCCATGAGGAAGGAACAATGCCTTGAAAAGCCTCAACTTCAAAAGCGTCCGTTTGAGTGCCTCTTCTAAAGTGTAGCAAACAAGTGAGGGAGACGATAGGTTGTTGTCATGTTTGTTGCTCATAAAGAGGTTCTAGGGATAGACATACTGTATTACTGTTATTATATCATCAAAATGTCACTTTTGCACATGAGGAGACCTTTAAAAGGACCCATTCCAATATAGGCTCTTTGTCTCTATTCAGAGATATTTTGTAATAACTGATAAATCCAGCAAACTCTGAGCAGAGGAGACAAGGCCAAGGACAGCAGCAGTCACCGGAAGGCAAAAAGACAAACAAGATATGATTGGCTATATTGCCATGTGTTCATTTGTCGTGGTGGAGGCATTCCATTTTCAATTTACTTTCCCAAGCACAATGGATTCATTTGCTGGGAGAGTCCAATCTCTCTTTATCAAATAATGAAATCTGATATTCACAACTTCCTTCTGGCTGCTTCTGACAACATCCCGGCCAGGAAAACAGTAACGGTGCATGTGCAGCACTGAGCCAAAGACTGATGTAAGGGAAGCCACCGACTGCAGCTCACAGGGGGTCATCCATAATTCTTAACCCCCCTTCGCTGTCATTCCCTGTGGCCATGGCAGGAAGGCCGAATCAGCTCATAGGGGGTCATAGGTCCACATAGAGGCCACTTGGGTTGAGACTTTTGAGAGTCTCCTTGTCATTCAAGAGAAGACAAATTGATCTTTGGATTGGTAGAAAATTAATCTGCTTTTCAGGCTGGCTTAATCGTTCAAATATTAAAGCCTTGTGTTACTTACCAAACAAGGTGAGTATACCAAAGGCTACCACAACACACAAAGGTCAAGTTGGTAGTGTGATCAGAGTGTATGTCATTTATCCGGTACATCAAATTTCAGTCTGTACTGTTTTTAAATCCTATCTGGTCTTGAAACGGCGCATATTTTTGTATAGATAACATATTCCCCCATGTGAATAGCGAGTTCAGACATTTCATGATCTGTTTCATCATATTCAAAACAGTCATGCGTCAGCCTGCGATGACAGCCTCAAGATATTGGCGGTCATAGCCGTTTATCATATGCACAAGACAGACAACCATAGAAAAATATACATAAATATACAGTACATTTTCATCTGCTGGTCTTGCCAGCAAATGTCAAACATGCATTCAAATATGGTTTAGCTTAGATTGAATGTGAACTGCAGCTTGTCAGCGGGGAATCTACCCAAAATAGCACTCTTCCATTTTTATGTAACAACTCTCTGTGTTTTCTTAGCTTGAACCTTAACGTACATTGTGTCCCCTTCTGCGACGGGAACACCAAGAGAATGGGTTCTTAATGCAGACAGTACACTCTATCCTAATGTATTCTGCTTGTGCAAGCTAATCTGTAAAAGATACGGGGAAGAGTCTTGGGAACGTAAGGACAGGATGGATGTAAGTCGCCCAATAAATCCCCCAGAATCTAGCAGCTTTATATTCAACTTGTAGCCCAAGAAGTGACATATGCTTGAGGTACAACTTAAATCCACTTCCCCGGTGCTTAATGCCAGAAGATGTCACAGTGCGTCCAAACTAGGGAAGAAGTATGTTTAGTACGATTCATCATACACAGCAATCAGTGTGTTCTAAGCTGGGCAGAAGCCAAAACAGCACTTTCAAGACCAAAAAGACACCTTTGGCTTTTAAAGAAGCAGTAAAGCCCATTGATTGGAGTTAAATGCCCTCATTCTGTAGACGATCACAGGGAGCATCGTGTAAAAGAGTCTGGCGAGATCATTCACAAACAGTAGGGAGTCTCTGCTAATGTTGGTTTAAGAGGAAGTCGATATCAGACTTGATACACTCTGAACAAAATCCTAAAACCGGAGGAAAAGTTGTAAATAATCAGATTTTTGAGTGGTGGATTATAACCGGATTGTACGTAGAGTTCCTCGGCAGCAATGTCGAGTTACAAGGGGCGTTTCTTTGTGTCATTCAACAATTCAGCCACATTCAGAGACATAAGCCTTTTTTCCTTTGCCATGGGGAGGTCATGACAGTGTGAATGTCTGACAGACAAATGACATGACAGCCAGATTTTAGACAGATTTGGACTTTTTAAGAAAAACTGCTAAATTTGTTATCAGCTGATGAACCACCAGTTTGAGTTTACATGTAGTTTTCAAAAAACAGATTCAATTTTTTCCACTTGCTCCTGTTTTTTCTTTAATTTTGATACTCTGCTTTAAATACACCAGTGCAAAATCTGAATACTTACCCCCAGTTTTTAGAATTTGTTCTGGAGTATATGTAGAATGGAGTCTCGGGTCAGGGTTTTTACAGAGCAGTGTAATTTTGTCTGAGGGTTTTTTTTTTTTTCAAGCAAGCTGCAAAACCTCAGAATGTCAGTTCACATTTCAATATGTTTGTGATATGATAACATACAATTTACCCATTTAGCAAGTTCCTAATGGTATGGAATGTATCTTCTTTGCTGAAAGGATCATTTCATGGTATGTGGCCCATCATTGCCCGACTAAACAACTGCAGTCCTCCCTGAACAATGTGCTTTTAATGAGCAAAACTGTTTCTTCAGAGAGAAACAGTATTTCTTGGCCGTCTTCAGCATGTCTTTGTTGCAGGGCTCCATTACAGCTTCAACCTGAAGTGGCTTTTTGGCAAGCTCGCACCAAAACACTCATAATCAAATATGCAGCCAGTGCATAAAGAAAGCCATTAAGGCAAATAAGCCGCGCAAAACGTTCAATGACGCCTGTTATTTATTGGCTTGCTTGTGTATTTGTTCCACAATCAGTCTTGAGTGGGGGTCAAGGATTCCTTTTGTGCTGGTTTGTATTTTGTAGTAAGGACACAAAGGAGTCATACCAGGCTGAATGAGCTATTCCTTTATCTAAGCCTGATTGGCCTCTGCAGTTTAATAGTAAACGCAGCAATTAAAGTTTATTTCTGCATCAATCACTTTATTGCACGAGAGGAAGAGAGTAGAGACCCCCTACTGGGGTACAACGCAAAATTGCTATAATTTGTTAAAAAGTTAGAGTCGTGTAATTCAATCTGTGGTCTTTTACACAAAATAGGTTCGGCCGTCATAAAGAGTCAGCCTGTCCAACAGATAACTGGTGAGGTTAGCCAAGATCCCCTGTTATTTTAGTTGCTGCTCACTGAATCGTTGTTTGTCCACAGCTGAATGGCTTGCTGATGAGCTCTCTGGGAATGCTGCAGTCTTGAGTGCAGCTGCTACAGATGGACTCATCCAGGATCAGCAGGAACCCGCACAACATAAAAGACCATCTCGTCAACCGCCCAAAAAACTAGCGTGTCTTTCAACGGTCACCACCGAGGATCAGAGAGCGAAACCCTGCCTCTATCTGTACATTTCCTTCACAAACGTGTCAGGCCAAGTATGGCTATCTGTTCCAGGAGGGGCGTGATGGGAGTCAATGATTAGGCTGAGTAGGACAAATTCCCCCAGATGATGTGTCGTTGACATTGAAGCAGCGTCTGAGAAACAAGGGAGAGCTTTGTACGTTAACCAAACCCAATGTGATGGACCATGTTACTGTAATGTTAGCACAGTAGCTCACATAGCTATGCTTGTGTTGCTAATGTTTGTGTCCTGTCTTACTCCTAAATATCACATTGTTGTACGTTATATGGCATCTATTAAGTTGGACAAGTGCAGTGTTACAGTGTGTATGTAAAAAGGAGCTCAATAGTGCTTCTTGGAGGCACACACTGTCAGAGACAGGTGTGGAGAAAACACAGCTCATTAACATTAAAGCTGCATGTTCCAGTAGGGCAGGGGTCGGGAACCTTTTTTGCTAAGACAGCCAAGAAAGCCACATATTTTTAAATGTATTTCCGTGAGAGCCATATACAACTAACAACAACTGACAACACAACAAAATGTGTGCATTATTAAGCATGACCAACAATTTTAGAGTATAATAAGTCTCTGAATTTATTATTTTTAATAACGCCATTATATTGAAGCTAACCAATAATAAATACTGTAAGATACTTCTTACCATTAATGTGACTTCTGTGCTTGCGGTAGAAAATGGATGGATGGATTAAAGTGCGTAACGAAGTTTTATATTTTGAATGTTGTTTTTAACACTGTGATTTCCGTCAAATAAAATTACAACGAAAAAATGTGATTGTGTTAAAGCCAGAGAGCCAGATGCAACTACAGAAGAGCCACATCTGGCTCCCGAGCCATAGGTTCCCTACCCCTGCAGTAGGGCATCAAGGCTAGATCTTTGCCAACACACTTCTAATGAACTATTGTGGGACCTATGATACTTATTTACAATTGTTGAAATAGTAGAATATGGCACCTTTAACAATTCATTAGTAGTTCATGTATAATGTTAACAAAAGTGTGACGAATAATATCGCTATGGTGAACCCTATGATGTATCGACACACGTACACTTGCCGCGTATCTGTTATTTTATTATTATTAAAATATAGCCACTATAAACTGCTTTCACTGCTTGCGTTCATCCTCAGTGAGTCGAGTCACCGTGTTACTTGTCATCGAGGAGCCGCTTCTCGCACGATTGGTTGTAATTTGGCTGAAGTCACAGACGAAGAAAAAAGTCGAAACTGACAGATGCGCCAACATATCTTAAATTAAAAGTGTGTACTCACTTTGGCTTTTATACTGTAAACGGGACAAAGCTGGATAAGGAGAGTATGTAAGAAGGTTCTCACAAAATTACAATGCCAAAAGTGTGATTTTTTAATATATATTTACTTTACTAAATATTCATTTATTTAATTATTTTTTTTTCTACTCAAAAGATTTGATCTACATGAGAGACATGAGATGTGTTTTCTGAATGAGTTTAAAATAATGACAGTTATGTTGCACTAAAACAGTGTGATTGCACTATTGTTGTTTGTACTTGGTTTATTTATGTGGCAAAATAAAAAAAAAAAGATGTGTATTTTTTGGGTTGTTTTTGTTTCACCCTATCGCCGTATCGAGATATTATCATGACCGTGAGTCATGTATCGCCAATCATATCGTATTGTGTGGTACCCTGAGATTCCCAGCCTTTATTTCAAGGCCTCAAAAACAACCAATTAACAGTCCATTTACTGGTATGGGGTGCAAAAAAGGTAGATGGAAGTACAAAAAAAAAAAACAATCAAACCTTGAATTAACCACTGATAGATACAGTACGACATTACTTCCTCCAGTTGCATCCTCAAGTGTGTGTGCGTGTGTGTAACTTAGTTTGGCCACTATCTTGCCAAGCCCGGCCAGACCAATCAGCACATTAAATACTGCTGCTGACAAGAAAAAGGCAGCCGGTGCGCTCCAACACAAATATGTGATTACTGTTTGCAGAAAGTCCCACAGCCATTCCAGTCCCAAGTCTACATGCAATCTGTTTGAGTCCACAGGATCAGGAGCTGAGGGGGAACTAATGACTCATGCGCCGCTGACGGATCGACGCTGTGTGTTTGAAATGGTGTGTGTTTGACAGGGGAATGGTGGGGCGGAGGGGGACTGAAAGATTTAACCCCTCAGTGTCACAAAGATGACCAAGATGGTGGACGACAGGCGGTGTGTCAGGGGAGGTTAATTCACGCATGTTCAGCAGTCGCGCTCTCTGCATGTATACACGGACATATGCTGCTTGACACAGTGCAAAAATCCAGATGGTCTTTGCTGAAAACTAGAATGAATGTGGTAATTAAGCAAGCAACATAACACAGCTAAAAAAATTATCTTACCAGGCATTTCTCGCATCTTTAAAAATAAATTAAAAGACATGCTGTACCATGCTTTTGGTGTGCACAAAAAAGTTTAAAATACCCATGCCTGGTTGTTTATTTTTAGAGCAAGCATGAAGGATTTTTGTTGTCAAATTGTAACATCTGATTTCCATAAGATAAGACGGTTATTTATGTAATGGGGATTTGAAGCAATAATAGGGAAAGCAATCAAATGGTACCACATGGCTCACTATGAGGCAGCAGAACATGTGGTTTATCCCTAAGAGAAATAATAACAATAACCGAAAGGTACAAAAAATAAAAAAATGAAAAAAAAAGCTTTAAAAAAACCCTAGCATGTTCCAAAGTTCGGATTTTTTCACAAAGAATCCTGGATCTGCAATACGGAACTGCCCCATGTCACATTTCACCACAAAGTTTCATGGGAACCGGTAAGGTAGTTTGCTAGTATAATGAAAATACAAATACAAAAAAACAACCTACTGCCTTGCAATTTCATCTTTGCATAAATAACAAACATAATATAGACAATATCAATCATGCTCTCAAAATTCAAGACAATTATTCAGAGTAAAACAAACACAAAACATGATTTAACACTCGCACTGTTGAAATTCTATGAATGAACTTTAGAGTATTCATGCAGCTCTTAGGCTGAGACAAACCACCACCACCATCCGATCCCTGCCAAAGGCCACGCTTTCATTTGAACCCGATTGTAGAGCCAAAAAACTGAGGGCAAAAAGCCTGCAATCTTTAAGCTTTCTCACAGAAAAAGAGCTCAGCTCCTCAGTAGTGCCGTCTGAGAGCACAGACACAGAGGTGAAAATGTTGTCTAGCCGGAGTGTGATGAATGATGATGATGATGATGATTGATGCATTTGCAACACTTTTAATGTTTAATCAGCGCTTTCTGTTACACAAAAACGCTCTCATTTACAGTCAAAATGCCTCTTATTTCTCAAATTATAGATCAGCGTTTCTGATTTATTATCTATCAGCAAAGATGTAGCTACTAAAGCAATATGACTATTGACACAAAAAAAACCCTCATTATTAACGTGACTATTTTGATTTCCACCAGCCTGACTGCTGGTGGAAATCTGGTATCTTCCTTGGTTCGGTTTAATTGCAGGCCTAGAAATGTTTAGCCAAGATTTGTGCACAGTAAAGCTGATGGCGCCGGTGGTAAGTCAATGATATCACTGCAAAGCCACCGTATAATGGATGCCTGTTCTCTCAATCCAACCATACTTTACGCCTGACACAAACTTGCACCTTCTCCAGGGCATAAGCAATGTCAGCCATGCTAAATACCACACACACACGCCCACCCCGCACATCCCAAACCTCGACTTTCCTCACAGACAGTTGCCACGGTTCTAGCTAAAGATGTCCTTGAGCAAAACAATGATCATTGCGATTAAATCCCGCGTAAAACCACTTGGCCTTTTTTTTTGTGTGTGTGTGCATAAATCCTTTCTCCCATGAAACTTGTTTTTGGATTATAATGCAGGGAATCTGGGCTGTGGCCACAGTGGGAGGAACAGGGAGGAAGGCCGGGATTACGGCCAGCTAGAGAGGAATGGGGCTTGGACCGTAAGGGCAAAGGCGGAATGAGGCTGGGAGAGCTTCAAAAAATATATAAGCTATTGCTGGCACATTCCAGTGAAAACAAGTTTCCCTGTGTGGCCCAGATAATTATTTTATTAATGTAGTTCTCAATGTAGTTTCACTCCCATTGGGGATTCAACTGAAACAGGAAACCAGGAAAAGAACTGTGTCTTTGTCTCAACAATATCCACTTTGGAAGTACAGTCGACTGTTGCTCTCCAATGAAAACCTTGTATCGCCACTTTATGACAAGTATCTGCAATCTTCTGCATGTACTGGAAGTGTGGAGCTAAACAACCAATGATTTATATGTCCATGGTTATAACAAATACTGCTAAACTGTCTATAAATATAAACTGTCTAAACCTTTCCACTTTTGTTTTAAGGGCGAGCAAAGATGAGCAAAGACTCTCAAGAAGCCATTATTATTAGACTCCACATTGTCTTGTTTTGATTTTAAGAAACTTCCAATGACCTTTCTGTCGTTTTTTTATGCGGTCACACACGGTAAGGCATTGCTTAATTAACATTATTAGTTTTATTAGTATTAATTAGTATGCGATAGCTGATGAATGGTAGGAATGGGCAATAGAAATGATATATGAGGGAAACTATATAAATTTGGCCTACGATAGAGATTTTGATTCTGTCGCCCTATCGTCATATTGCATTTTGATGACCCAACCTAGCCGTGTCCTGCAATATTGAGCGCAACAAGCTGGAACAAGTCAAAGTAAGACGGATTAGTATTGCTAACCGCTAATCAAGCTTGAATGAAGGAAAAACAAAATAATAAGTGCTTAGTGCACTTTAATACAAGTCTAGCTGGAACCGCATTACAGCAAAGAGTAAGTGGCCATGAACAGGAAATTAGCAAATGGATCGATAAGAGTCTCCAGAGAGACTCATACAACATATACGCCGTACGTTACCACCTACATCAGCAGCCAAACGAGGAGCTTCTGTGATCTGTAACCTGTTTTGAAATGCTTACAGGTGATTCTCCTGAAAGGGGTACCAGTGGTGGTGCCATCACTTTGATGGGCATGACGAACAGACTACGGTGATTTGAAGCTATAACCATATACAAATATACTGCAAACATGTTGAATAAGCTGGGGATAAAGTGTTGAATACTTTCTTTGTGTCTGTTGTGTATCACAACGTCTTTGAATGCATCTTCAAAATATCCATATTTTAAATATGGATTTTTTTTTAATAAAAGGTCATATTCGAAGCGTGAAGTCGTTATCATAGGCTGCAACGCATATCGCAATTTTACGCCATACCTCCCATCCCTAATAGATGGCGTCAGCTGTCAGCAGGTAGAACCAGGGCAGCGAAGTCAGCAGGACACTTGTCCATGAAACTGACTGAGGCATGCAGGTTGAAACTGAGTGGCTATTTTAATCATTAAACTAAAATATGTTGATTTTAACGTAAATTATCAATGCAATGCTTTGACGATGGTGAGCTTTTTGAAGGACATGTCGTAACTAACTGGGAGGGAGAATATTGGCTGTATGTCAAGTATCACAAGAAGCCACAATTACATCAGTCAACTTACAGGTTAAAATGTAAATGTACGTACATTAAACATACATTTACATTTACGTTACTAAAACTATTCAAAACTACATCTTTTGTGGTGTGTTCTTACAAAATACATCTCCGTAAAACAGTTTTTTAAATTGAAATGAAAATGGGACACACAGTCACCACCGACACTGACAAAAGTATGGTTGTTTTTCGTCTGAACGGTTCTGCCGGTTAAACATATCGAACACTGTGGAGCTGTGGAGAAAAGAAAGGAGAGACTTGAGGGAAAAGACGAGACAAAGACAAGGTGCTGCAGTCTGGATTGGGCGCTACATAAAAGGACGTGTGCCGCTCAAAATCTCAAGGACAACACACGTTTTTTTAAGCACTGTTTATAGCCTCCTCTCTCCTCTGATGGGCTCTTTACTGGCCTCCTGAATAGTCGGCGTTCATATTAGAGCAAATCTGGGCCAAATAATGGACTTAGACAACCCATTAAAGCACTTGAGTTAGATTCTGTAGTTGTCACCTCCTTGTGAAACAGACATAAGTCTTCCTATTTGGAGCTGCACACAGCGTCTGACACCATCACTCAAGTGCGAGGAGGAGAAAAAAAATAAAAATCAACACCATTCAGCAAGCACATCTGGTGCAGCCATGGCATATGTCTCTTAATGGCCGCGAGCACACTCATGTCATTGCTGACAGCCACGGCCAAAGTGACATGACACAATCCACAGGCAGAATAACAGGTATAGCGTATTCACGCAAAGTGTTGCATTTCTACTTGCACTGTTCTGCTCTCACATTTTTTTTTTTTTTGGAGCGCAGTGGGGGGTGTGGGGGGGGGACAGGTGCTGGACGCCTGACAGCAAAATGGGGCTGTTTTTCATCGCGCTCGGAAGCAGAGGACAAAGAGCATAAAGATGGCAGCAAATGTGATGTTTAGAAATGAGAGCGAATGCTTGCGAAGTGCCCTCAAGCTACATGAGTGTACACAACAACAACGCTAGTGAGTAAAATTTTTATTTCCTTTGGGCTGGGAATCTGCACTCTTACCCTCTTGCGAAGGCCAATGACGTACAGTACTGCACTGCAATGTTGCTACAAAATACTGTAAAGAAGGTGAACCAAGCAATAAGATTTGTAAAACCATTGTTTGACACGTAAGGCTCATTCATGTTGTTAGTTACAAAAAAGGGTGTAAGAGTACACTATAATCACAGTTACCTAAACTAGTTAGCTTTTGCGTAAAAAGCTTTAATTATTTTTTTTTATTAAACAAAAAAAAACAAAACTGAGAGCTAATTCTCTGATAATTAAAATGATAATTACAATTATAGTAATAATAAAAATAACGTCAGGATGGGTTTTTCAAGCTCTGGCCTCTCTTTAGCACTATCAAAAGCCATGACTCCCACTAGCCTAAGGCTGGGCTGCACTATTTGTTTATGGCATAGACAAGTGACTATGGCCAGTTACACTTCCCTCCGTCACTTAATGTCCACCTTGTGGGAACTCAGTACTCCTCTGTACCGTACCAAATGTTCTTTACCGTTAGACCCCTCGTCTCCTGTAGCACCTAGGCAATGGACCAAACACTGCAGTACAACCAAAAACCTTTGGGGGTTTGCAACTCACTGACAAAGCTTGCTGGTTTAATCCGCGAGTCAAGGAAATTGAACAGTGAGCGTGAGCCGCTCAGTCTGACCGACTGGCAAAATGCGTGAATTGATAAAGAAGCCAATCTGCCAATCTGGGGGACATCATGTCTATTTCTCTCATTGAAAATACCATCCATCCTCATTAGGGTCGCGGGGGTATGCTGGAGCCTATCCCAGCTGACTTCGTGCGAGAAGCGGGGTACACCGTGGACTGGTCCCCAGCCAATCATAGGGCACATATAGACAAACAATCATTCACACTCACATTCATACCTATGGACAATTTAGAGTCTGCAATTGACATGCATGGTTTTTTGGGGATTTCGGAGGAAACATACCCGGAGAAAACCTGAGAACATGCATTTATGGTAAAATCTTATTAAACAGAAAAGTTTTGATTGAGAGGGCCATATGCTGGCAGAATAATAGCTAAACATTCCAACGCAAACGACGAACGGAAGTGACAATGGCAGTGATGTTTACATGTCTATTTTCAGATGCACAGGGGCATAAATACTTTAGCTTTTTTTTGTAGTTGTAGGCACGGGATGAGTTAATGTGCAGAAAAGCCAAAGAACTAAGAACTTGTGTTGTTTTGTTGTGTTGTGCACGACTAAATATAAATTGTCCTGACCTGCTCTTCACACCTCCCAAGCCAGTAATCCCGCTTCCAGGCCCGTGGTTTCCATGTTAATGCCATAATTCTAAAAAACACCCTTACAACTCAAGCCTGCAGATGTTAACACAAGTGTTCTTGCATGCTGTGTATATTTGAAGGGTGGATCATGCTGTAAAACAGAAATTAATCCATGCCCATGCTTAAGAGAACAGCAAAACCACTAAGCAATACTCTTGGACTGAATTCAGTATTTCTAAAAAAATACAGGACATATTACTGGAGGCACCAAGATCAAAAGGATTCCCGTGCTGTTTCTCTGATCTTGCGGCAAGACGAGTTAAAGCGTATAGTAAAACAACCCAGAGCTTTTTCCATTTTGCTCAATGATGCAAAATATAGCTCTTTTTTTGTGTTAAAACTGTTAAGAGTCAGTGTGCCCGAGGGCCGTCTGAAGCAGACTCCCATTCTCTCTCCCCGTGTGTTAAATCCTGACTGGAATCGCTTGAGCCGTCATGTGGGAAGGAACTGAGCATTCACAGTAGATGGAGAGCCACTGATTCTATCGCTCAGCATCTCCCAGACAGCAAGGACCACAAAAGCCAGGTCTTATTCCAAACATTCATTCATTCATTACCAATACACGGTTAATTGGTTCAGACCCGACCGTGAATTGAATTTAGTAGGAGTCAATATTAAAACGGATAGTTAGAGCATAGAAAACCTGTTTAGGACTTTCTAAATACAGGTTTTAACATTATTAGAGTCCTAAATAACACCTCAATATTGTTTGCTTTTATCACAATGCGCAGGCTACGGGATCACTGCAGAGACATAACAGATAGCCACCGCTAGCGTAGCAATCTAACGAGCAAACTAGTTAGCCTCTTCAATTTATTTAGTCTAAACTTAAGAAAGTGTTTCAAACGGAGTGGGGAAGATCTATTCCAAACCTGTTTTTTAATTAACATGATGGGTTTCTGCCAAGCGCAGCACAACATCTGATCACAACCAAGTGCCAAAACATTGCAACACAGATGTACAGTCATCCATTGACATTTTGTAGTTCGAATTTCACGGCATCACTCCATCAGTCACTCCAGTTTTTAAAAATAAGCATAAAAATGGTTAAATGAAAAAAAATACAAATATAAGCATTCAGAAAACGCGATATGTAGTGTAACATCTGTGACATTTTGTGTGCCTTTATTTTTTTTATTTTTTTATTTTTTCCCCTGTCCTGTCCAGCCTTTAAGACTAATGTTGTGGGGCTAGGGCCTGGGAAGTAACATGTGTGACGTCACCTAGCTGGAGTTGACTGTGTCTAGCTGAGTGTTAGCAGTGTGGAGAGTGTGAGTGATTGGTGTGAGTTGTGGCTGACAGCAGCTCCTGTGTGAATGTTCACTGCCTATGTGTTCTCCAGTTGTTTATACTGCGATTTAAGTGCAGCGGCATTAGAGTAATATTCTGCACTGGTCACTGGGTGTCAGTAATGTTACATCAATGAGACAATAGCCACCACAGGAAGTATGCTGTCCATGCTAACGTATGAGTCTATGTCACACGTGTCAAACTCAAAATGATATGGCCTGCCACATCATTTCAGAAATACCATTATTTTACCTGTATCGCAGACCTCAGCAAACAATGTGTTCACAATGATATGCGCAAGGAAGTGAATTCTGTCAGATTCACCTATTCCTGTAATGTTACAGAATGTATGTGACCGCAATGTTATATATAGCACGCTGGGAAATCCTCCCATTTCACAGCCGAAACTCTTCCAGGTTACACATTTCGCAGATTGTGATGATTCGTGTTGATATAAAATACTGTAGCATTTGCCCTGACGTTGAGAGAATGACGAAGAGGTGGACTATGAACAACCAATTTACTGAAACATAAAACCACAACAAGCATAGTCGCATATCCATAGCTGTCTACACCCCTCTCTTCCTGGCTCATCCAATCAGCAGTCAGGACACATTCACAGCCCTGGAGAAAAGTAGACATTTTCAAGCAGGAATTAACAGACAGGAACACAGATATTTTCAAAAATGCATGCACTCCAATATAAAAAACATGTCCATCCACTCGAGTGAAGTTTAAAAAAAAAAAGTATGTCCGCATAAAAACACATTCACCAGTGTCATGCTCATTTTGTCCGAGCCTGAAAATGCACCACAGCTCACTGGCACATTACAATGGTATGTTCCAATCCCGAAACTGCGCGTGCGGGGACCTAGGATAAAAGGTAAGTATGCTATTACTTACCTATTTGTCAGTGCTAATGTGACATTCTCTCAATTTTTTGTTTGTTGGGTTGTTTGGCCAGCAACCTAAAATTGGCTTTGAGTTTTGTCCCCCTGTGTGATTGAGTTTGACACCCCATGTCTATGTTATGTCTTATTTATGTCTAAGACAGGGGTGTCACACTCATTTTCATAGAGGTCCACATCGCAGTTATGGCAGCCCTCAAAGAGCCACTTATAACTGTCAGTATATTTATGAATATAAATATGAATATAACCTGATGATATTATTACATAATTGCCAATGCATTTCATTATTATATCTTTACAAACAAATTGATGGGTAACTTGCTTTGAAGTGAAAAGTGACGTGAGTATGTCAAGGTGACAAGCAGACATTCAAGTATTTATTTTTGCTTTTAAAAAATGCTTGGAATGTCTACATGGGTGCTATTTCATGTCTACAGGGCTCTGATAATGCTAAAAAAAACATATTTAGAAGGTCGCAAACAGGTTTTCTATGCTCTAACTACAAAAATATTCAATTCATAAAAAAGGAATCCTACTTTGCCAAAATTTCTCTTATTACGAGCTGGTCTGGATCTAATTCATCGTGATAAACGAGGCATTACGGTAATTACTTACTTGTGGCACAGTAGGATGGAAGCATGCTGGATGGTAGAGTTGCATTTATGGACAATAAGTTGTGTTTTGGTCCGTGGGATGTAAACGTCTTCAAATAGCTGTTGTGTTGTTACATAAAATCACCTTATGGAGAACAGAACTAGAGCTCCATGCAGACTGCGAATACAACAGTCGACTGTAATGTGGTTGAAATATTTTCTGCACAAGGTCCAATTTACAATGCTATAAGTAAATTGTGATGTGAATAACAACTAAGCACGGAGACAGCATGCATATGGTCACTGAAACGAAAACAAGCACAATGTTGTTTTTAAACAAATCAAGCACTATCACTGAATCAGTGAGTCACCACTACCAAGGAGACAAAGGCTTGATTTGCAATGCCAAATTCCAATATTGTGTCTATATCCGATCTTTTGGACTGTCTAGTTACGTCTACCATCAAGTGACCTACACCCGATATCACTGTTTACATTTACTGAACTCCTCAAATAACCTGTTTATGCACTGATGCAAGGGTGTGTGCATGTCCACAGTAATTATTTTGCAATATTGCCGTGATTGCTTTTTGTACAGCTTCCTACTAAAAATGCACTGGTACGTTGAACTCACTCAGTGATGCCTTCACTGACACTCATGGCGAGTTGTATTGTGTGATGAAGAAAAGTCTATTTATACGATATGAATAATATTCTAAACGTTTAGCTCAATCGTACAACATTCACTCCATTTAATAGTCTCTGCTGGATCTCTTTATTGATTTCACAGGCGCAGCAGGTCTCCTGAGGTTTTCCATGGATTTTCCAGCTGCCCTCCCAAACGATCCATTGTGATTTCCCGGTGAAAAGCCCTGCCAGGGAATGGTGGAGAAAACAGACAGGCTTTCACAACCCCCCACCTCTTTTGTACACCTGATTTCTGCTTCCTAAGCCGCATTACTTCATGACTGTAGTGTGTGCATGCATTGTGCTTGTTACCCTTCTGCAGTTTCATTTCAACCAGCTCTAATAGCGTCGGCACGATTTACAGTTGCGCACTCCAGTTGGAATCATTTGCAGTGCATGAAAATGAGAATAAACTCACCATGGCCAGTTTAGACAAGAGGCGGGGGCAAGAGTGCATTATCAATATTAACTCTCACAAGCGTGGTAGAAGGTGCTGATTGCTCCACTTTCAGATAAGTGGATATGCAAATCTGCTGAATCTTTCTGCGACCAAATGGGGCATTTATCATCATTTGCTGAATAGGAAACAACAACAGTGAGGGGTCAATTTATTATGGCGCCATAAAAAGACAATCACTGAGGTTTAATCTTTGCTGTGCTCATATTTGGAGCTCCAAAAAAAGACGTTTTTATTGAAGTGGTGTAAGCCCAGACAACAAATGAATAGCCGCAGCATGCAAGAATTACAATTGTTCCTCAGTTTGAAATAATACACCCTCGTTTCAATGGATCTACCAAGTGTGTGTGGTTATCTTTATGCTTAGGTCTCAACGTGCTGTACCTGCTAGAAAGATTTATTCTATTATATGCTGCGTCTATGTGCGTTAACTTCCTAGTTAAACCAAGACAAAAACAGCACAAATGAAAGGTAACAGTGCCTGAGGCCAGGCCTCTTCATATTCAAATTCACAATTCGAATGAAACAAAATAAAAGTCTACCCTACTGATTCTTTGGAAAATACATTCATTCCAGAAGATGAAAACTCACTATTGAGGGAGTGCAGACATATCGATGGGCCAAATTGCCTGGGGAACCTCACTCCATTCCCACCAGTCTGTGTTGGTAAGTATACATGGTATTCCAATATAGATATCCACCGCCACTATTGTTTAAAGATACAGAAACAATGACGTTGATACTAACCTTATTTAACCTTTATTTACTGAAACCACAAAGAGGACTGGGTGTTAAATGGAAGCAGGCGATAGTTGGAGAGAGGCTGTCAATTCAAAATGTGAAAACTCATCCAGCCATCTTCAATAATGCTTGCGGGTATGCTGGAGCCTATCCCAGCTGACTTCGGGTACACCCTGGACTGGTCGCCAGCCAATCGCAGGGCACATATAGACAAACAATCATTCACACTCACATTCATACCTATGGACAATTTAGAGTTGCATGTTTTTGGAATGTCGGAGGAAAACACACACACGGAGAGATGCTCAACAGAGATTCAAACCCAGATCTTCCTGACTGTGTGGCCAACATGCTAACCACTAGGCCACCGTGAGGCCCTTGAAAACTCGTCATGATTTGGAATACATGAAAATGTAGAAAGGAAAATGTAGGAGTCTTTGACCACAGGGTCATTTATTGACAAGAATATTGCACAAAACAGCAGCAACAGAACCAATGTAATAGCAGAAAAATCATATCGCTAAGCCAACATTAATGGCGCGGATGAGTTAATTGTAAACAACAGTACTGCAAATGTGACACGCACGAGTTTCACACAAACAGCTGAATAGCCATACCGACTTTTTAAAGCGCATGCAGAGATAGGTAAATCTTCTGGATGCTAACCATTCCCTTCATGCAGCTACTGCAAAGCTGTTACCTTTGTTACATGTTAAATTGCGTGAAGCGGTAGCATCTCCTGCTGTGTGCTTTTCAAGGCCTTGTATGAATGTAACTCCCGAATGAATTCCAGAAGTCACAACCACAGCCCAAATTGGCTAATTAATTCCCTATTCACCGGCTTAATGCAATTATCCGTGAATAAAAACAAATGATGACGCTGGAGGACAAGAACATTTTCTTGCATGTCCCTCTGCTGTAAGAATTATTAAAACTTTGACTTTCATTATATCACGGAGGATACAAAATGTGCGTTTCAATTTCAGTTATCATGCTTGAAGTAATTCTGGCCTATAGTTTTATTTATATAAAAGCCCAAAGATGACATTTTAATTTCCCAAAAATCAACTGCTATTGCAAGATATCTGTTTCAATGTAGTGCAGCAAAGACAAAAAAAGGGAGATCTAGTTCTGTTACAGAATGGATGTGACTGGGTCACCAGATATTATTAGGCAGCACTGTGCTACATCGTCCGCTTAGCTCTCAGGAGCGTTCAGTTTTAATGAAACGGCAATTTCTGAGCTTTAAAGACGGCATTTGTTCAAACGAACTGCAGTAATCAATGATCAATAGTGCACCAACTGTGCAGGACTACGTTATGTCAAAAAAGGATGTGTTGATGGCCAAGAGATGACGATGCCAAGCATGTAACTACCAGCAGAGATCAATCAGTGATGATGCAGACTAGTTTCCAGTGAGAAAGGTCAGAGGAGGGAGGGGGTCATGCTGATATGGGTCATGGTGGATAGACCATATGGGCCATAGAGAGGGAACAGAGGGGGTGGGGGGAACAGAGATAGAGCAAAACAAAGGGCAGTTGTCACGTGGGTGCAGAGTCGCTGATCAATGTGCTGCGTGGAGTCGTGTGTGCCGAGGCAGCGATTTCAGGTAGAAAAGACTTCTCTTTGTCATGCAGATGACGACGCAATCAGTCCCGCTTTGTCTGGAGCCGATGGGCTCCGCTCCCAGCGACATTGAGAGTCCGACTGCTAATCCGGTGGGTATGTGTTCCCCGGGCGCACATAAAGGCGCCGTCCGGGTACCTGGGGTGTGTGTGTGGATGGGGCTCTCCAAAACGAGGTCTGACCTCTCTCAGGCTACTAGCTCCCTTCTCCATTTCCCTCCATCACTTTTTCCCTTCCAGTCCCAGCTCCGTGCCGTTTATGGCTTCACTATTAAATCGTGAGGGAAAACTGTGCTTCAACCAAAATCAACACCAATCTTTCTTCAGTAGTAAAGACACAACCTACTACATAATGCTTAAATGAAGTAGACTGCTGACAAAATTCAGACTGCCAATTAGGCCAAGATACTGTATGTTACTGTGAGTACTGGGCACGATCCCTGTTATGAAGAAAGTCTGCAGCTGCAATGCATTGTTCTCAAATGATAACAGTTCCCTGCAGGTTCATATACTGTAAAGGCTCTAGCCAATAAACACGACTCACCAAGAGAGTGAGAGTCGCCAATTAGCATGTGGTAATGAAGATAACAGAATAGAAGATAGCCTTGATCTAGATTCCTTTGTGAGGTTACAGGAAGGTAAAGAAAGTTTCATCAGTCTGTTTATTTGAATTAGTCTTCATACTACCCCGCTGTTTCACTGTGTAACTCATTCGGAGATGGTGTCACCATTTATTGAGAACTCGGTGGATGTGGGAGCAAGAATAATTCAGGCAGCACTCGGACAGGGGCGGTTACTTCAAGATCACACTGATCCGCTAGATTTGCACACTTTTTGAGCCGAGCATCAGGAATAAAATTCAATATGAAATATGAATTTGGCCAATGTTGGCAGAGGTATATGTCACAGCAGTCTTTGCGCGAGTACTCAGCCCGTTAGTCTTCTTATATTACAATATTTTCTGAAGGAATAAGCATTCTGAGCCATCAATCAACTGCAACGAAACACTTCTTTATTCTAACAAAAAGGAAACATTTGTTAC
This sequence comes from Dunckerocampus dactyliophorus, assembly GCF_027744805.1. NCBI lineage: Eukaryota > Metazoa > Chordata > Actinopteri > Syngnathiformes > Syngnathidae > Dunckerocampus > Dunckerocampus dactyliophorus. The sequence goes on along the minus strand of NC_072826.1, from coordinate 12,428,725 downwards.
AAAGGGAAACGTCGCCATGAAACATGCCAACACCGCCACCTAGTGGTCACCCAGAAGTACAGCATTCTAGAAAGTGCAGTAAAATATAAAAACAATACAGTATAGACATATTTCAAAGATGAAAAAAGACAGTTGTTGCTCCAGTTTATTTATTTCTGGAATGGATAATGGTTAATATTTCAAAGTTGCACAATGTTGAGCATTCATAAATGAAAACACTAGTAGGGTATACAGTGTTAGCTTGCGCATTTACACACTCAGCATTATTCTGCCAGCGGTCCTCCCTCACTCTACTGGCGGGAACAGTGTTGCTTTTGGCAGTCATAATCTTTTTCAACTTCTCATTCTCGTGTGATGTGTCATACAAGCCTTACAACAATAGAACTGGCTAGAAAATCCCCAGTGCAATGACCGATGGTTAGGTGACAATTTTTTATGTTTGTCAGTCCCTCACATCTAGAAAATATTTATGTGTGTGCTTAGCTTTAAGTTAAGAGCAAGTAGCAACTACAGTATACATCAAAACAACAGTATACTGTTGCCCCACAGCTATTTAAAAAAATAGGCAATAATGTTCGACTTTTTAGCTAATTCAATGTAACAATTATAATATTATTATTTACTTACTTACTGGCATATTTTGTACTAACTACAGCTGCAACAATTAAAGCGATGAATTGATGATTAATCGACTATCCAATTAATTGACAGCTATTATGGTATTTGATTGTTTTCTTTTTATTTAAAAATGTAAATATCCTCTGACTTCAGCCTCCCAAATGCGAATAGTTTTTAATTTTCTCAGTCATCCATGAAAGCAGACCTAAACTCCTGATAAAATTTTAAGACCAGCTAAAAAAATTGCAAGAATTTACGTTTTTCACTGTTGGATCTTAAAGTGTTCATGACACCAAATCACATAATAATCTTAAAATAACACTGACAGACATATTTCCTGTGTTAGATGTGTGCCGAAATATTGAAATATTTACAATTTTTAAACATTTTCGTCACTTTTTCAGGAGGCGGAACAAGTGATGTCTATACCAGACTGTTCCACCCGGAAGTCCCATTCACTACAGTTAATTCGCTGTTATTATGCTCCAGTTCTTGGTGAATTTCTGTTGTTTGTTATATGTTTGTTAATATTATGCCCACTCATTGTGTTGAAGGCTTTTGCGGTCTCAAGGAGACAGAGTGAGCTTTGTCAGATTTCTGAAAGACACCATCTGCCTCATCAGATGATTGGCAAACTTTGTGGGATAAATGTTTCCATACTGCCCTGCAGATAGAGATAAAAGGTCAAAAACCCACCAGACGTTCGACCCTGGAAAGGCATGTCAAGCTATCACTATTAGTAAAAAGTCCTCACAACACAATATTAGTGAATGTTGTTATTGTTGCGAATATGTCACTTTCTTTGCGTGTGTTCATGGCTGTGCTTGTTTGCAACTGGTTGCCGGTGACCGGTAAGCGTTCTAGACCTGAAATACTTGCAAAACATGGATCGCTGTCACTCGTCTTTCTAGCCTATCTTGCAGTCGATTTGTCAGTTTCAATCAGTAAGTCCATATTTTTTGACTAGATCTTTTCTAGGAATCTTAAAATAATAGTACAGAGTTTCAATCCATGGCTAAATAAGGAGCGATCGCTGCTCACTGGTCTGTTGTTTTGCAGTGTGCATATAGATGTCAGTATCACTTACGGACAGTCAAAAAACATACTTGTGGCCCTTTTTTGTGTGTGTTACATCATATTCATCACAACACAACATTTGTGAATTTTATTATTGTGTTATTGTTGTGGACGTGTCACTTTCTTGGCTTTCCTGTGACTTCATGGCTGCCTTTGTTTGAATCTGGTTCCCGGAACACGTTGACGTGATGTTGACGTCGCAGCCAAGATGCCGTCGGTTCAAAAAACTTGTTGTGGTCGTGTCAAAATTGGGTCAAAACCACCACTTCATTTCACTCCTATTTCATAATTGTTTATTGAGCTATGACAGCAGTATGACAAAAAAGTGAAAGTGAGTACTTTCATTTTGTTATTGTTTTTTCAAACATTTTTGGTGTCATGAGCACTTTAAGGAGCTTCTAGGGGTAGGGAACCTATGGCTCGGGAGCCAGATGTGGCTCTTTTGATGACTGCATCTGGCTCTCAGACATTTCTTAACACCATAAAATGTGTTTATTTTAATTTGTTTTCCTGACATTTTAAAGTAAAACATTACAGAAACAGAAACATTACAAAATTCAAAATATGCATTGTAATGCATTTTAACCCATCCATTTTTTTTTTCTAGCGCAATGCCAGCTGTCCTTCCCATGTTTTCCGTGTCAGACACCAAAACTTATTATTGGGGTTGTCCCTCCTTTAATCAAACCTTCTTTAATCAAATAGTCAGCTAGCTAATTGTGAAGAGACAACCCTTTTGATGAAAAAGGAAAAGAAAGAAAGATACGGAGTAGGTCACAAAACCATGCAGCACCAGAAGTTGCATTAATGGTAAAAAGTTATTTATTATTGGTTAGCTTCAATATAACAACATTATTACAAAGAATACATTCAGAGACTGATATTCTAAAATTGCTAGTATTCCTTAAATACTGTATACACACATTTGGTTGTATTCGGTGTTAAAAAATATGATATGGCTCTCACGGAAATACATTTTAAAATATGTGGCTTTCATGGCTCTCTTAGCCAAAAAGGTTCCCGACCCCTGTTCTAAGTAGACCTTAAAAATGCAAAAAAGAAGAAATGAGAGTGAGACAAAAAAATGGAGTAAGCAATTTATTGCAAACAACCATTAAACTGAAATAGGCTGTTCATCAGCTGATCAAAAGTTTAAGACCATAGCTCAAACAAATCCGAAACACCCCCAAAATAGAAACAACATTTTCAAAAAAGACTCAGTAGTGAGTAGCTGTGCCATTCTTTTTAATTACTTAAAAAATTGGTTTGGGTATGCTAGATGCCAGTGTTTCCAGAGGGCGAGTGGGAATGTTGGTGGCTTCACGGAGGGCACGGAGAACCAATTTTTGTGAACTTCCCTTGCCATCAATCCCCAAATGTTCAGTTGAATTTTGATCAGGGGAACATGCAGGATGGTCCAAAAGAGTGACATTATTCCTCTGGAAGAAGCCTTTTGTCAGGCAGGCATTGTGAACTGCAGCGTTGTCCTGTTGAAAAACCCAGTCATTACCACACAGACAAGGGCCTTCAATCATGAGGGAGTCTTCCTGCAACATCTCCACATAGACAGCTGGCGTTTGACGCCCCTGCACAACCTGAAGCTCAATATTTCCATTGAAGGAAAAAGCACCTAGGATCATGATGGTGCACCTTCCACTGTGCCATATAGAAAACATCTCAGGTGGGATCTCCTTGTCAGTACTAGTACTAACCCATTAACCTATTTTACAAATACACACACCAGGCTGACCTCTGTGATAAAAATAAAGTGGGATTGCCCTTTGTCAGATGAAGAGTTGTACTGAATTGCAATATTATGTAGGTGCATTTAATGAAGTGCCTAGTGAGCGTATCAAGCACTCTAACAGGGTTACAAAAGCTTTAGTCATCATCGTACAATTTGGATCTATTTGGTTTGCCGACACACTGGAACAATTAGCCTCTACGTGGAAAGTCACAGCTTTCCGCAAAGCTTTGCAAAGCAACGAATTTAAACACTTTTTCCTCTTATCTTCATTTGCTATATTCCTCTCAATCTATCATTCCGATGCATCAATAAGAATCTAGTAAGGGGAGGAAATGGTAACCCATGCATGGTTTTACTTTGGATGACCTAATTTATTAGAGATGACCTGATAATGAGTGAAAGAGGCGCTACATTTGCTGTGCGTGTTTAACATTGGGTGATTGAAATTAAGATGACAGAGGGCGTCTGCCAACACGAATGAAACATGAATACAATTGTTCAACATTGCACAGCTTTAGAGCATTTGTAACCTAAAACCCTTGAAACAGCTGCTGCATTGGCATACACTGGCACAGATCAATTTTGGTAAGTAAACTCCAATGGACTACTTCAGCATTTTCCCTGTGGTGTAAAAATTTCCTAATGTGCATCATATGAGACTCCAAAAGTACTCTCATAATATCTCAATATTTTCAGTAGCAAGTCAAGGAATGACAGCAGAGCAAATATCTTAACCACCTGTTGGCTCTTTCTGATAGTATCAAGAAGTGGTTGGTATGTGCCAAGTCAACAGGCCTAATGACGTCCCTGAGAGGAAGAAAATTAAACACCTGTTTGTCAGGAGGCGATGAGCTATCGAGTGATTGACCCCCAGGATGCGGAGACAGAATGCGGTGGTGGAAAATAAAAATACTTTAATAAGCAGGTGCAGAAAAAACAACAAAAAGCGACGGAGGAAAAACGCTCTGTGAAAACACACACGGAGGACTTGAACTGTAGTGCAAGTAAGGGAACCGTCTAGGTAACAGCACAGGCGAGGTGCACATAGACAAGGAGCAAAGAACCAATGAACCAGCGCCGTACCTGAGACGGCGCTGGGATTTTAAACCCCACTAATTGCAATTGTGGCCAGCGTATAACATGCCACTGGGGTGAAACGGCTGCAGCTTCCCCCCAGTGGTATGTTGCACAGCATCAAAATAAGAGCGCAGGACAGAAAGTGCTCACTCCTGTCCTGTGGAACACGACACCTGTTATTTAAAACAATAACCCCTCTGCAAGCATGAAGACAGTGATAGAGTCACTAATACAAGCTAACAATGTTTTACAGTTTCACACATTTGTTTCTAAAAATGGATTTGAATTTTTTTTTGTAAGATGCATTTTTTTTTTAGTCTAAATAGTTACCATAAATTCAGGACTATAAACCTCTACTTTCTCACAGGCTTTGAACCCTGTGTCTTAAACAATGATGCGGCTAATTTATTGCTAAAAGAACTCCAGGTGCGAGGATGCTTTGAGTGCAAATTCAGGAAGTAGTGAAGTGAACGCTAAAATCCCGTTGGGAAGTCTTATGCAGCGATCATGTTTCGACCTGACAAATTTGATCAAGTGTAGAATTACTACAGCTTCAGACAGACATGTAGACAGAAAAGTAATCATAACAATATACAAATACATACATTCAATGCAACAGATGTCCACACCATGCTTATCAATAATGTATTCACGTTAAACTAATACTTATACTTCTAAATACACATTTTATTAGGTCCCACACATCAGTTGTGCCACCTGACACATGAGTGATTGCAGGAAATACTGTATGCTGAATAACTGTACTATTATCTCAAATGAAATAGGCTTTCTTAAAAGCATCTTTTGACTAAACACAAGTCGTAAACTGATCAAAAACAGACGAATCCATGTGAAGAACAGTAACAGTATTGATCACAGTGTCTTCCAGGCAAGTCATTCCAACTTGAGCAGTTTTTCAGTTAAATGTATGACATTGTCACGGTCCAAGCATGCACAAGTGCTCCGATGTGACACTTTTGGTTGTGTTACAGAGAAAGGGCAATATCGAACAAAGTGTTACACAGCCCATTAGACTTACATTTCAGAATAGTATTGCAAATGAGTTTATTTTTTGTGACTGTATACTTCCCTGGCAATAAGCAACTGTTCTCATCTCAGGTAAAATGTTTGCACTTTTCAAATGCTACAGCGATAGGAACAGGCCCCGGGCGTTGCAGTGATGCTGGTGTTTCAGGTGGCTGATAAGGTTTGATACAGTATGTTGAAGCTCGATTTTTTTTTTTCCCTCATCGCAGAGTGTTTGCAGAGCATTTGGTGAAATGTCTTCCTCTGAAAAAAACAGAAGTCCCACACAATCTACGCCATGTTTCTTTACAAGCAGGCCGTTTGCAGCATTTCACAGAAAAGGAGCACTTGATTTGCTCAGCCTAACCCACCTACAGCACAGTACGGGTAATCTTGTACACGTACACGGCTGTAAGCCTGTTTAAACTCTTCAAAACATAAAATATTTTCTTTCTCCTAAATAAAGCTTTTAGGTGAAAAAATGTGACAACATAATGCCATAATGCTCTGTTTAATTATTACTATACTGGCAGTAATGAAACCATTGTACTAAAAAGTCTGTATAGGCCTTTCTGACACATACAGCTACTTTTTAAATGTAATATTTACTGTAGTTCCTTCCATCACTAGTATGCTTACCAGTAATTTTAGCATCAGCGCTCAAGGGCAAATATGTGTGGATTGGAACAGTTAAAGGTACAAAAGCCTGAAGGGTTGGCTGGTGAGTGCAGACTGCAACAGTCAGCAGCAGACAGCTGAAGGCAAGGAAATGCTGCCAAAGAGTGCATCCTATCCTGGTGAGACAAAACCTATGGGATCAGAATTCCCTGGCAAAGGATTTCACAACAAGCACACCTACCTTCATTCTTTTCTGCTTTGATTATGCACTACAGAGCAGGGAAGAATCAGACAAAAGGTCTCCTGCATTCAACAAACAAGGCCAAGAAGTGGAGTCAGTGATGCTGTGCAGTGTTAAAACTGTGATACTCCTCCTTGATCTCACCCTGAAAAAGGTAGTATAGGATGCCTCCGAAACATAACACACCTCCTCCAAGTGCAATAACAACTGCTACCAGTGCTAATTGAGATTGTGCATGCAAAGTGACAATGCCCAAGCCCTGTGCAGGGTGGATTAGGGCTTCAATAGAGACAGATTCTTTGTGAAAGCCTACTGTGGCGTTGGTTGGCATGCAGGCCAGTTCCCCGCATCTGCTCATTGGGCCGACTGAGAAAACACTGGATTGTATACGCTTGCTCGTTTTACCTATATCTAATCCCGTTTTGCAGCCCGCCCCCGTTGGCTTTTTGTCACTGTGACACAAAACAAAATGCTTTCATGTTACACTTGCACATCTATTCCTGACAAAACAATTCCGGTCAAAAACAATGGAAGACATTTGCATGTGAAAGCTTCTTTACCAAACTTGGCAGGATTAACTATCATATTGTGCCTTGAAACAGCATGGTGCCATACACAGAGGCATAATGTGGAGATCAAAATTATACATTTTTACTGGGTCGCCGGTAAACTCTGTAATGTTATGCTATTGCTCAACAAACAGGCACACAATTGATTGGCTTTATCTGGATTAAGATTCTAATGTTATGGCAATGGCACACCTCTTCATTAACTTAGAAATGAAGGAAAATTATTGGAAAAGCAAACACGTTTTTGAAGAATTATTTCCAAAACTAAACGGGGTCTTCTTGGGCCTATAGTGCAACTTCGGTTAGTGTCATTAATTCTTTCCAGGAGGTCCGACTCAAACTAAAATGTTCTCTAACCCAAAAGAAATAATGCAAATCCAATTAGTCCTTTCCGGACACTGAAAAATGATAACACAAAATGCTAAATTTAGTAGTTTTAAAATGATAGTTTTCTGAAATGCATAGAAATGAGAAATGAAAGGGATTTATGAACATTTAAAGCTAAAATCACAGTGCAGCTCAATTCAGATTTTTTTGCTCATGTGACTCAAAATCTGATTTTTTTCATGTCAGTGTGAACAGTAAAATTCAAATTTTTTTTCTAATGCGACTCAGGCCTCATTTGTATGTAAATATTAATCGGATATGTATCCGAGCTATTGCTGTCTGAACGGTGAAATTGTATATACAGTATGACCTATACGTCATTGAAAGGCATGTTTTGCCATGCCTACTGAGACTTGGATAAAGGTAATCACCAATGTAGGCAAAAGTTATCCTTGTCATCGGAAATTTATTTGAAAAAAGTGTCACTGAAGCTGCTCATGTCAATGTCCCACCACTCCTGGCTCCGACATCTACCCACAAGCTCCTCGGAACAGACGTCACAGTACGTTCTCCACGAACTACCCTGCCAAAGTCTTGCCGTCTCCCTTCTTAATCTGAATCATTTGGTTAAGACAATGTTGACTCCCGTTCCATAAAATCATTGAAAATGCGCCAAGGAGAGCACAAATCGAGGCAATGTTGACGTTCGTAAACACACGGCAAAGTGTGTGACGTCCTGTTTTTACACATCACTTCCCGGACACTTTGCGTTCACATTGACAAGTTGCATTTTTTCATAATGTGAACGACCACATAAAAGATCAGATTTTAACCCAAAAAATCCAAATTGGGCATCAGCATTCCCAGGTGTGTGAACGTAGCCTTAACATGACTTTTACCTTGACGGAAGACCTTTGTTGACAAAGATGGCTATGACGAGTAATCAAAGTACTGTCAAGCGCAAATGTCTTTGGCTCCATTCTGGGTTGTTTCACAGCCGAGATTAACAAGAAAAGCAGAAATTTTTAGTCAACTGAGCCATGTGCGGATGACGTCACAAACGGGTGACGGAGCTGTGGGACAATGACGTCCGGTTCCTGCTTCCATGCTAGCACGATGCTTACAGGGACGTTGTGATTTAAAAAAAATGTTACGAACACAGTTGGACTCACGCAGTGTGTTAATAACACGACAAGACTTGCGCCATATTGCATGCTAACCGAGGCATTTTGGACTAAATTTTTGACGTAAACCAAAAAATATGCTAACAGGGCATGGGCTAACTGAGGTTCCACTGCATTCCCACATATTTTGCGAAAATCAGTAAACTAACAAATTGTGATGAAAATGCAAGTAAAAAGAACAATTGAGTAGTGGTAGAATTTAATTAGCTCTGCTTCTTCCTACTCCTTTTCAGACATGTTAAATTGCAAGTGTAAACATGTGATGTTCTTTAATGTAACTCATGTCCAATAAAAGCATTACCATAACTAGGGATGGACATTTGACTCTTTTTCCATAATCAATTGAGTGAAATTTAATGATGAATTACTGAATTATTAAGCCTAACGTTAATGAAAAAACCTGGCAGAAGTAGTTGGAAACAGCAAAATAAAAACAGAAAAATCCAAACTGACGTATTTTTAAAAATGTAAATCAGTTCACTCTTTTGACTAAATGTTAACTATTGTGCTTTCTTTCTATCCCATTATGTTCCTGTTCAAAGGAGAAAGGGGCATCTGGCCAGTAGACCTGCTGAATCCAACAACAACTTGCATACTCTCCACATCACGGCAACAACAATCCAACCAGAAAATGTCTGCAGCACTGCAACAGAAGGCGGTGGCAAATTGGAAAACACAAATGATCCACCAAAAGAGAATTACCAACCCTTGCTTGAACTACATGTGCTACCGCGGTTTTATGACCGCATATAAATCAGAATTCCAACTCAACATAATTCGATGAGTGCCGTTGTTAGCATGGCTGTCAAGGTAAGCGCTGATGATGACAAACGGTCGAAGCAAAGAGGGATAAATCCACAGCGCGTTTCCTTGGACGTGTTTGACAAAGCTCGCCTTATTTGCCTGCGGTTCCACCTCCATTAATCTTCAAACGGAGCCAGTCCTTTCCTGTTGTTGGCTTAGCCAATAAGACGGCATCAGCGGCTTTTCACATTACCACTGATCAACAATTTAGCACTTTTCCTCATCCCGCGGGATACATTAAATGTCTCTGAGCAATAAGGTTTGCCATGTACACCATCTGTAGATGGTAATTTATTTGGGTGAGGGCACAATGTTGTTGAAGTGATGTGGAATAAAGCACAGCTATTACGCCTGAGTTGGACTATCACGTTGCACTGAAGCTAACAATGTAATAATGAATACACAGGGCCTCTCCATTATCGCCCATGTGTGATTGATGAATAGGAGAAGCTGACCTTTCATATGTTTGCACTCCTGAAAACACATGAGGTTACGAGGAAGAACTAAGAAGGAACATTGGATGCAGGACTACATGAGACATCAGTTCAAGCGCAAATTGCTTTGCAACACAACAAATTTGATGGTAAACATTTTGTACGGAAATTAAATGTATTTGGTAAAGTAAATGCTACAAGTATGCAAACGAGGTAAAAAAGAATGTTAAAAAATCGAGTTGTGGGGTCGCTTCTGTTGCATGCCGGGATCTTCTTTTTTTTTTTCGGATTACAGCTCCTTTGACCTCTTTTTCAACCCTTTATTTCTCATACGTAATCCCTCCTTGCGACTTCATTGGACCGTCGACAAGGGTGATTTGTTGGAGGAAAGAAAATGGGGGGTGAGGCTCCGCTCGATTGGTGACGGCACTCGCTGTGGGTACCAAATCAAAAACCCTTCTCGTGGTGGAACCTCATGGGCCCGCATGGAACCTGCGAGCTGATATACCGAAATTTGAAGTTTAGTCGCGTCGTCCACTGCTTCTCATCTAATAGATGAACATCACAGTAGAGCTGAGAGAAAGTTTTTTTTGTTATACATTGGTGTTCCCTTGCTTTTTGCCAGGACAACATGGAAAATTAATTAATTAATACAAAATAAGTACACTAGAAAGTCGTAATTTGGTTTGTCTGTGTTTTCAATTACACATTTTTGCTGGGTGTTTTAAAAATATTATGCGGCACACACAACATAATATTTGCAATGAATGTTCATTGATTATTTCATATTCAAGGGATGACGCTATGTGCACGTATGTGATTCTGTAAATGATTTTGGATGAATACGCCGTTGTCTTTTTGTCAGAGCTTGAATTAGACTGACTTGTATTAGAAATGACAAAGTGTAGCATTGTTTTGGATAAGAGGTTAACTTGAAAACTGTACAGTCATACACAGAAAAGCAGTTTGTCAACAACATGCATTATTGTGCTGAGATTTCTGCAAATATTTTACACTTGTTTAGTTTTTTTATTTGTCATTCTAGACTTCAAGAATTACCAGTGAAAATGTCTAAAGATCCAATGGATGATGGGGAGCTTGCAATAATAGTTGGAGCAAAACGACTACACTATGTAATAATAGTAATAAGAGCAAATATACTACAGTACGTGCTTATGTTTTGAACATCACCGACTATTGTAATGCATGCTGTATAGAATGGGGACAATTTTGTGCTTTCGTTTGTTTTTGTACATTTAGACAGCTCAGTAATGGACAAATGCTAACACACCTCTACGGACCCCTCCTGAGCACTAAATTAAAAATGGCTCTCATTTTAAAAGCTGAGCTGTATCTTTAAGTGAGGATGCTGGAGAATGTTTGTGTCCCTCCATCATCATCATCATCATCATCATCACCGCCACCATCACCACCAACCGCAGTCCGTTGCTTTACTCTGAATCGCCATACACAATCGCCATACACAAACTGCACGGTCCATCACAAAAAGCGAAAATAAACTAACTAATATGTGTTTTCTTGCTTTTTTTTTTTTAGCAAGAACAGAGCTACGAGTGCTGCATGCCGGCATGATGATGCGAGGCTCTTTAAATCCCATGGAAACATTATCTTACCTTCAACAGCTATTACAGCCGGTAGGGTCCATAATATCCATAGAATATCCATCATTGGTCACGCAAAAAAGGCCCAGACATTTAAATAAAATAGGTCCAGAAAGCCATTGACAGCCGACGTGGAGAGGGTACAGGCGGTCCTTCACCTCCAGCAGAGCGCGCTCGGATAGCAAACACTAGCCACTCAAATCTGGACCAAGTTTGGACCAAACCAAAAAGCCATAGACTGGGGGGAGTATGTCGTGAAATATAATAACAGTCGAGATATACTGAGGAAACATCTTTTTTTAAAGTTCTCTTATATAATATTCTGAACATGAGTAATGCCAAAATTATGTTAAAATCAGCTTCAATACTCGAATAAATGACAGAATGATTGCTCATGAGAAACCGAACTCCCCCGCTTGATCGCAAGTTTGTGCCAGCCAGATGTCAATCAACAAGAAATGGAGCGTCCTCACAGCCTTACCTTGCTGCTAGTTTTATGTTTTGGCATCATGCGGGACGTTTTTAAACACTGGGGGAAAGTTTATTCCTCGTTTTTAACATGGACACAAGAAGTCCCTGGTTGATTTTTAAGAGACACACATGTTTCAAAAAGTGGTCTTCTACGGAGAATTCATTGCGGGATGTGTGCTACTGTAACAGGTGACCATCATGCTAATGTAAGTAAAGGCAGAATTTTTTGTTTTAGCCCATAAGCACATTCGGTGTCTTTTCATTCTTAGACATATAATAATAATGATTTTTTTTTTAAATAGCCATGGTTAATTTAATTTTTTATTGTTCTCTACTCTTCTCTAGTCTTGTCTATTTCCACTGGTAAAAAGCTGTTGTGGTTTGTTAAAAAAAAAGTTTAAATTGTAACCTTCTACACATGAAGCAAGAGTACTGTAAATAACTAATTAGAATTAAACAAAATTAACATGTAGGTAATTTTTAATTATTAGATAAAATGTGTTTACTGTATGTTGAAAATACACCATACTGCAGGATTTAAACTTTGTTTTGCCAGATGGGAATGATTTCCTGTTAGCTTGTATGTTGTGTTTGAAGACTTAAATTTAAAATATTAGGTTAAAAAAATTAGAGTATGATAGCTTGATGATTAATTTCATAAAATATTTCATTTGTTTGATGCATAAGAATGAAAGAATAATAAATAATCACAAAATTAGTATTTTTTTTTTTTTCTAAACCACAATGCAGACTATTTGAATAAATTGTGTCTGGTAATGGATTTCCACACAGGCTTTAAATAACTTTAGATGTTATTTTGAGTGAAGACTAAATCATGTCTAAATGTTACAATGTTAATGCACATGACAGTAAATGTGTTATGGGGCTGCATTGACTGCACGTTAAAAAGTCCTGATTGTTTAATTCATAGTTATATAACTATTTATAAAACTATGCATATAACCTTTTTTAAAAGCAGTGCATTGAGCAGCTCCTTTTGTCATATGGAGCACATCATGTGACTGAACAAGCCTCATTGTCCATTAAGAGCACGAGAAATCGGGGGCTTGGGTGAGGATTCTTGGAAGATTTATTATAAAAGCGTAATCTGTTTGCTTAACGTTGGCTTGGGGTACTGTAGCACATCAAGTGTGACAAATGATTAAAACCAGGCTGTGTTTGCTGTGTGGTTTTTAAAAAATGTTATTTACAATAGAGTTATATAACCGAGTGGCCTTTTTTTAACACTCTGGATCAAATTATCTGTGAGAAATAATTATTCCAACCTAAACACAACCATTCATTTTCATGTTTGTTCTTTTTTTTTATTTTATTTTATCGTAATTGAATTAGAAGAACTGGAAAAATAAATTGCATGTTAGTTTTTGTGCTGTTCTCTTAGATTTATAAGTCATATAAGAAATAAATAGTGATGGAATTCAAGTACGTTTCTTTTATTGTTTAAATGGGAAACATTGTTTCTTTTGTTGTATGTATATTATTCATGGATATTAATCAGAATAATGTTGTAAATGTTTTTCCATAGTGGAGGGTTGCATAGATGCGGTTTGACTTCACATAGTTGATTCTTCTTCTTTAGAACTGGCAATATAGTTGAGATTGAATCAACAGCACCTCTGCTGGTTGCAGCCAAGTAGTGCACTTCATTTTGCCATAGGATGCGATTAACCAACAGTTTCACACATGCACTTTATTCTTAAAGATGAATTCATCGCTTATTATGTCCATCCCTACAAGAAACGTATAAGGCCATGGTTTAGATGTACCATTGTGTTATCGAACACACCATTTGCTTGATGTAGCTGTGCAGGAGGACTCTTAATTGAGCCGCTTTGATTTATTTGCCTCCTCTGAGTTGGATTTTATTGATTCTAGGTCACTTGACTGGCTTGACCTGGTGTGGCGTTCAGGTGATTATGATACAGATGGAATCAGATGGGGAAAAAAAAGGCACCAAGAGCAAAGCAAGCGAGAGAGCAGCCTCTACTCTCCGTAATAACTTCCATACAAGCTCAATATCGACCTGAGCCAAACGAGAAGTGAAAGATGTTGAAGAAATGACATTAATACGCTTCCAATGTTGCCCAAAGACATATTTCTTCTGTGCTGAGTTCATGTGCAGCGCAGCAATAAAAGAAGTATAGTGCAAAAGCATATAAAAGCCATCAAAGCGCTCATATTCCTGATACAGCAAAAACAAAACACAGATGACACAAACTGACAATACCAATTAAACCTTGTGGTATTCAGAATGAAATTATGATTTAAAAGGGAGTAATATAATTATGTCATTCAGATTACCTGCACTTTTTACACAGCAATTTTTTTTTCTTGGTAATCCAATTCCAATAATGACGATGTTTTCAATCCCATTGCTGTCTGTCAAATAATCATTAGTACATAATGTACCGGTACATTTGTGTTATTTTGTACAAAGTCACATATTTTTGCAGAAAACATACATTTCATTCCAATACTCACAATAGATACAATCAGGCACACGCCAGATTGCAACAAATGAAATAGCATTTGAATGAAATAATAAAGTGCAAATGGTTTCTTTATTTGCAAATATTTGTTACAATTCATTATTAATTATTAGCACAACACATGATATTCCATTTTATAGTTTATAGATGAATAATTCCCCTGATTTATTGCTATTATCATTCTCGTCATTAGTTCAACAAATACTGTATATTTCAAATATTTTCACCATCTAAATGTGTGTTTTTAATTCAGAATTGCTGTTGATTTTATTTTTAAAAATCAAACTCAAATGTGTTAGAATTTATGTTAATAGTTACAGTATTTAAAAATGTTTGTGAAATATGGCAAAGCATATGGACATATTAAAGATGTATGCTGTAATATATAATTAATATAATAATATTAAAGCAGTGTACAGGAATGTGCTATTTATCTCGTGTTTATTAATTAATTTAAACACAAGAGAACAAGATTTAAATAGACTGTTGCTAAATATTTACTTCCAAAAATGTTTACGTAATTATATTATTTTATTATCATAAATATTGTTATTTTTGTCGAGTGTGAGGAAAAACACGAATGGGGCACTTTGAGACTCCACGGCCGAGTTTTAAAGTATCGTTGCGTCAACACTGACACCTACAGTTTAGAAGTGGAACTGCTCTCGTTGTGTTAGTATGAGGATGTGAATTGGTTGGCAATAGCAATTTTGATCATCATAAGACAGGAGAAAAACACCATAATACATACAGACATATATATTTTACATGAAATTATTTTAAACAGTTGAATGATAGCTGGGAGGGCTTTGAGGTAATACATGGATGTAACGTGATTTAAAATAAAATGGTGAAGCAGCTGTGTTTTCATGGGATTAAATGAATTTCGAGTTTTAAGAGAAATTCTTCCATCAGTGAACTCTGTTAAGGTTAAACAAATGCTTTGCAATGACTCTTATGACAGACTTTCTGCAGGTCAAATTTTAGCTTCAACTTTAAAGTTATTCATAAGAGCCGCTTTGGGCTGGAGTTAATTTTCACCTGGGATCTTTAAATGACAGGAAACATAATGTGTTGTCTTTTAAGAGGTAGGGGTAGGATCGGTGACCTTATGTTGAGAAAAGACTGCAGACCAGCACACGTGGATTAGCCATGAGGACATTTTCACAGGAAGTCTAGGAAGAGTCGGAACCCGACTTTTACTGTGATAATCCACCTTTTGTTTTGACATGACTTACCAGAGGAAAGTGACTGATGTTATCTGTGTCGCTATAAATGAAAAAGAAGCAACCCTGCAGAGGACACAAAGGGAATGTTAGCTGTTTTGAGAAGGAAATGGAGCCGAGAGAGGAGATTCTTTCACGGCTTGCCTTTCATAAATAGTCCACCACCCACCCAGTCATCAGTGCCGCGCTCCTGGCATGTTGTTTTAGCCCTGCCAAACTTTTTATTCAATTGCTTTGATTATATGGGCCAGAAAGCTTTGAGATGATGCATGTACATTACTTTCTTGTGAAGTGGTATCAAACTTAGGAGCTACAAAGTTCGACAGCAGGCCATTTATCAGCTCTAAATTGTGTTTTCTCTCCTAAATGATCTGAAGCGGATTCAGGGTTCTCTCTGTTCTCAACCGGTTTTTATGGTAGTTTAAAAAATGTAAACTTGATGTGCAAACAAGTTTTGTCATCATAATGATTCATGATGTAATTACAGTCATCAGTCTCAGCTTTGGGTTTGGACCCAATTACTTTACCATCAGCGCTGTTTTGTAATTGATAAGAACTATTCACATCAAGCAGTTGCTATGCATTGCGGACCTGCTGCTCTACTCTCATTATGACGCATTCCGCATTCCTCAGAATCAAAGATGCAAAATAGTTCTTCCCTTGCCCAAAAGAACTACAGTAGAAATAGTGCACGATTGCGCCGTCCTTTTTCATCTTTGCTGCACAAAAACTAGGTCCTGCTTTGGCTTGGTTTTTAATTGTGTCTAAAAGTGTCCTTGGTGGTCATTTTTAGAGATTCAGCCTCTCACTGTTTGAAGATAAACTGCTTTGTTTTGTATTAATTGTACCTCAGAGTAATGTTTTGCTAATGGTATGACGGTTTAAGGGCATTTAAGCCTTTTTTGCATAAAAAAATATGGTAATCTATCAAAACATACCTGGAAAAACAGTGATAAAAAGAATTACAATACCTTACTAGTTTTAAAAAAATGAAAGGAAAAGAAAAATACTTTACTTCTTTATACTTCTTAATTTATTTGTGAGACTAATAATAATATTATCACTTAAACCAGGGGTAGGGAACCTGTGGCTCAGGAGCTATAACTGCATCTGGTTCTCAGACATTTCTTAATACGATAAAATGTATTTATTTTAATTTATTTTTGCTGACAATTTAAAGTAAAACATCACCGAAGTCACAGTGTTAAAATAACATTCAAATATAAAACTTTATTATGTATTTTAATCCATCCATCCATCCATTTTCTACCACAATGCGGGTGACCAGAGCCAATGCCAGCTATACTTCCGGTATTTTCTGGGTCAGATACCAAAACTCGATTATTACTGGATAATGTGGTAGCCAATACCCGGGTTACTGAAAGGTCAAGAAGTAAACTTCCCTCCTTTAATCAAATAGTCAGCTAGCTAATTCAGCAAAGCAAATCCTTTTGACGAAGAAGGCGGCAAAAATAAATAAAGATACGGAGCACGGTGCAAAACCAAGCAGCACCAGAAGTCACATTCATGGTAAGAAGCATTTTATTTATTAATGGTTAGCTTCAGTATAACAAGGTTATTAAAAAGATTAAATTCAGAGACTTACAGTGTTATATTCTAAAATTGTTGGTCTTGCTTAAAAATTCAAGCATTTGTTTGTATTCAATGTAAAAAAAAATGTTATGGCTCTCACAGAAATACATTATAAAATATGTGGCTTTCATGGCTCTCTTAGGCAAAACGGTTCCCGACCCCTGACTTAAACAATAACAGTAGAGCCATAGTTCTTTGTGTTATCATATGTAGCTCTCATATTATATTTACATCTCTATTTGTCAGCACCAGGGGAAAAAAAAAACGCAATACTAGATTAAAAAAAAGTGAGGAATCATAAAAATCCTTAATTCCCTTTCTAGTATTAATTTGTTTTTCTATTTTTTCTTATTTTATAGGCATTTAAAATTCATTGTTTAACCTTTTCCAAAAAAAATAAACCTATTGTTAAATAAATCTATTTAAAATTTAACAAAACAATTTGAAAACGTGTTTTTTTTAATCCAAGAAGCAATCCTGCTCATATTAATTGAAAATAAAGTAAAATAAAGTAATCCTTTTGTTGCATGCAAAGCCCAATACTTAATGTTAAATAGATCCCACAGCCTTGTTACATCATCCTACATCGCTCCATCTACAAGTTTAATTAAAAAACAACGTGCCCTGTACTTTTTTGTGTAATCCTGCCGAAACACACAATAAATACAAATACAATACAATAAAAAATAATGGCAGCGATCATAAAAAAAAAAAATCCTGTTAAGTTTGAGGAACTTTATTTACAATTGTAAATGTTGCAAGTCAGATGACACAGTGGAAATAAGCACAAATCTGCAGACTGTGGTCCATCACACAGAGCAACAGATGGAGGTACACAACAGGACATTACTACTAAGAGGATTCCTCTTTCTTTGCCCGTCACTCTGTACTTTTTTTTTTTTTTTTTAGTGGGAACAGACTCTTTCCTGGTCACCCAGCTTGCAGTAGACTACTCACTTAAGCCCTCACTAGCCCGTCATGTCGGCCTGCTTGGCAAACAGAAATCCTCGCTTGGAGGTCGCTGTGAACAACATTAAAAGAAGCAGCCGTGCGGGATTAGAAAGTCCAGAGTCTGAATTTTGACCTGCAAACTACTCAAACTTAGTCTTCTGTATAACAGGAGCTCTTTGCTGTTTTTATGAATTTACTGCAAAAATGCAAGTGAAAAATCTTCTTCATGATTGAAGCACTCTGCTGTTTTTAAGGACCTACTGCACAAATGCGATACAGATTCCTATTTCCAGTGTGACTGTTTCAGAGCTGGTTCAGAGTACGTTCCCGGGGTTCCAGCAGAACTTTTGTTTTCCTTTGTCAAGGCGCCACAGCACTGTGCTTTTTATAAGGACCTACTGTAAAAACACTAGTCAAAGATCCTTTATACAACAGCAGTGCTCTGCCGTTTTTAAGGACCGACTGCAAAAACGCTAGTTGAAGATCTTGATGACAGCAGTCATTTAGCTCAGATCCTTCGGTTTCACTGCCTTTCCAGGGCTCCAGACTAACTTTTTTTTACTAGAAACACAGTGGCCCCTAACTTAAAATTTTAGGAGCACAAGGAGAAAATGTAGGGGCACACACCGAAATCAACTTGCAAAGTAAATAATCACATTCCTCTCATTTCCTCTGTATTCCTGATAAATACTTGAACAGTAAATGCAGAAATTCACATTTTATTGTGCAGCAGTTGACACAACATAATAAACAGCTTACTGCCCGCAAAAACAAGTAGGCATATTACACAGGTCACGGCACATTTTATGTTTCATACTGGCACTGTGTTTGCGCAAGGTGTGTTTTAATTGTGTGGTGCTACTGTAGTATTATTGGCAAATTTTGTGTACCCCATGCGGTGGGTATTGACAGCAGAATTTGCAGTTCATTCGGTATGTTTCCATGCACTAAATTAGTCAGATTACTGAAATAATAATAACAATGTAGATCATAGGGAAAGAGGTGAGGCAAGATGGCGGCGCTGTGCATGGTACGCCAAGCACCCCTCCTGGCTTTGTTCTTGCTATTTCTGGTTTTGGTATTTGTCATTCCTACTGTGTCACCTTTACAAGTATATGATCGCTTTACATTATTGAATATCCGCAACACGTTGATTAATCTGCCTGGGTTTGGCTACGATGACCACTCAAACACACTACCGCCTTTTCTGCAATCCATTTCGGCATTTCTGCGGCATGCTGTTCCAGCTTTGCCTAGCAATAAGCGTCGCCGGCGACGTGGAAAGAGAAGCGGCGTCCACGTAAAACGTAACTCTTGTCTGGCAACTCTTTGTGGATGTGATCTTCATTATCCACCGGCCGGATCTCCTCTACAGTGTGCCGCTTTCAACCTCCAACGCTTTACAGTCTACTTTCACCGGTGTGTTTGCCGGATTACTCCACTTCCACGTAGACGGCGTGTCAGTACCCGAGGACGGGGCTGCGTTGTGGCGAATCTGCACCTGCTTGGTCGTTCCACCCAACAGACTGAGACCTTCACCACGATATCGTGTGCGTTGGTAAATGCCAGATCTCACTCAAATAAGACGTTTATTTTAAATGATTTTATACGCACACATGATCTGAATTTTCTTCTGCTGACCGGGATGTGGGTTAAACTTGGGGATAACAGTGCCTTCACAGAACTCCTCCCCCCTGGCTACTCTTTCTTCAGCTTCTGGTTGTGGTGGTGGTTTGGCCGCTGTTTTTAAACATACTTTTAGCTGTTGTTTAAACACAGCTAGGTCTTTTTGGAAGTTTTGAACTTCAACTTTTCGCTATTGGCTTTGCCTTTCCTGTGCCGTGTGCTGTTGTTTACCGTCCTCCAAAATATAGTCAGGA